>NC_056506.1:40722479-40757517 GCF_014905685.2 Nematolebias whitei
TAGCAGAACATTACCGGTAGCTTAAACTAAAAGAAGCAAAATGCTAGTTAAAAGAAAAAGGGCACTAGCTAAAACCCCAAATAACAAAACACTATAGCTAAGAGTAGCAAAACACTAGCTAATAACAAAAAAATACAAATCATAGCTAACAATACCAAACCACTAGCTAAAAATTAAAAGAAGCAGAACGCTAGCTTAAAGATAAAAAAGAGGCAAAACCTAAAAGGTAAAAAAAGATCCAAACACTAGCTAAGAGCTAAAAAAAAAAAAAAAAAAAAGAAAAACACTAGCTAAGAACAGCAAACCTAAAAACACTAGCTAAAATAAAAAAGTAGCAGAACATTACCGGTAGCTTAAACTAAAAGAAGCAAAATGCTAGCAAAAAGAAAAAGGGCACTAGTTAAAACCCCTAAATAACAAAACACTATAGCTAAGAGTAGCAAAACACTAGCTAATAACAAAAAAAGAAAAATCATAGCTAACAATACCAAACCACTAGCTAAAAACTAAAAGAAGCAGAACATTAGCTTAAAGATAAAAGATAAAAAAGAGGCAAAACCTAAAAGGTAAAAAGATCCAAACACTAGCCAAAAGCTAAAAAAAAAAAGCAAAACACTAGCTAAGAACAGCAAACCTACCTTAAAGCTAAGAGTAGTAAAAGGGTAGCAAAATGCCAGATGTAGCAAAAGGCTAGCTAAAATCTTAAAGCAGCAAAAGACGAGTTAAAAGCTTAAACGTAGAACAGTGGCTACAAGCAGTAAATATTAGCTAAAAAAAAAAAAAACTAAACAGAAGCTGAAAATCAAAAGTGGTAAAACGTTTAAAAAAGCAGCAAACTACTAGCTAAAACCTAAAACATTCAAAAGGCTTGGTGAATGCTACATGCAGCAAAAAACTAACTTGAAGCTAAAAGTAACAGAGGGGCAGCTAAAAACTAAAAGTAGCACATGAAAAAAAAGAGTCTGTATGCTGAATCGTATTTCAAAGAGAGAAGGAACTGGACAAATCTCAATGTATTTCAATGGAGCAGCAAATAAAGTTAAATAAATTGAAAAGTATAAAAGTTAGGAAAAAACAAAAGTCATAGCGCTCTCTTGAGTAAGTCAAACCTTTTAACAAATACAAATGATTAACATAGCATAAAGAATGCAAAAATTGTTGACTGCATGAAAAACGCATGAAAAAACCAGGAAAAGATTGATGATTCAGCATCCACACAATTACTGATCAGATTTTATTTTTATCTAAAGGGAGGTGAGTACGTTTCATCTTTCTTGCTCACAGGAAGCCATTGAAACTCCTGCGCTTTACAGAAATAATCTTGAAAGTTCGTCCTCTTGTCGACATTTGGCGACGTTTTCTCAGGTGGAGTGCGCCGTGGTCGGCTGGCTGACCCAGAGTCTGATGCCACACGTCGGTGAGAGCAGAGAGGCTTGATGAAGCTTTGATAAACAACACAGTCGACCGTTTCGCCGCAGCCTCTCTCCCTCTCTGACAGCAAGGTCAGCAGTTGTATTATGAGAGCAGATGTGCATACACCCTGTCCAGCCCCAGAGAACAACAAGAGGGACATTGATTTTCCTGTAATAACATCACTCTGTGTACTGCAGGGAGTAAATTAATCTCATATGTGCAATAATGTGACCTGCGCTGATTGATCATCAGGGGTTAGAAGCAAAAACAGCTGAGGGATGAGGAGGACAGAGGTGGGAGATTTGGGACTTTTAGACAAAGTGTGGCAGACCGGTGCATTGATAAGCTTCTCCATTAGCCGAGAGTCTGTCTAACTGTTATTGGACTTAGTACTAAGTGGACACTGGGGGCCCACACCTCGCAAGCTGTTTTCATACATCTCGTCTGGGATCAATGGGAGATATTGAAATGTGTCTTGGATTCCTCGGTGGATGTACGTGTAATTTGGAGGTAATGATGCTTAGTGAAGTGGCAGCATGAGGTCATACGCAGAGTTTGAGACATCGGAGGAGTTTTGTGCGAACATAAAGGTTTTCTGCTCTGTGATGTGTCAACAGGATGTTTCTGGTTTCATCATGCAGACATGTGTCAGGTTTGTAACATCTGGCTCTTAAAAAAAAAAAAAAAAAATCCCCTTAAAATGTTAGTAATTGTTTAGCATTCATAAAAAAACAGAAAACAAAGATTACCGTATTTTCTGGCATGTAAGTCACAGTTATTTGCATAGATTTGCCAGTACTGCGACTTATATGCATTTTTTTTCCCCATACTCATAACGCAATTTTTAACTGACGCATTAAATGTTTATTCATACTGACATGAACCAGAGTAACATTGCAGCCGCTAGAGGTGCGAGAGGGCGCTCTAGTTTTTGACAACTACCGGTAGGTGTATATGTTGTTCCTGTACCACTACCATCACCGCCCCCAGCCAAACATCGACCATTAAAGTGCATTTATTAAGGAAAATGTTAAACTGAGACACACCTTTGCTGTAATGTCGAGCAAACAAATAATTGTTTTTATGTGTTAATGTTGTTAAATTTCGAAGAACTGCAACAGCGAGTCCTCCCGTGCGCGCTCCAGAAGCTGCCAAAATCGATTTTTGGCACACCAGCCCACGTTTCTCAGGGGTCAGCAGTGACGCATAATAAACGTGACTTATATGCCGAAGTGACTTATGTATGTTTTTTTTCTCTTCGTGATGATTATTTTTTTCTTTTTTGACTGATGCGACTTATACTCCGGAGTGACTTTTACGCCAAAAAATACGGTAATTGAACTGCAGTAAAAACAGTCAAATGTACAAACACTGACAAAAATAAGTGCACCGTTATGAATGTCACTGAGTGTGCTGACTCGTGAACTCATTCTCTGGGTATTGTGGAGGTTTGTGAGAACCCACTGGACAATTTTAATGAAACTTGCAGTAAATAATCACTGAACTCACACTTATAAATTATTTACCGGTACTTTTAAAATCAACTGGATTCAAGATGGCCGCTGCAGCTAAATGACTTCAGCAATGCAAAAATTGCTCTACTTTTGTCATTTTTACAGATTTTGATCTAACAGGACCACTTCCACATTTAATTGTCTGTAAACAGTTTGCTGTGCTGTTCACAAACACAGATTAAAGCTCTATCGCACAAAGAAGCCAGAAGTGAACACCATCCAGACCGACTTCATGCAAAAATGGAAGTTCCTCTTGGAAACCATGAAAGTAATGTCCTCCAAACTATAAAATAGACATGGGAAATATATGGCTCGAGGACCAAATGTGACCCTTAATCTCCACCTGGCCCCCATTATCCTTAGTTAATAAGAAAACAACTTTTAAACATTGAAATTTAAGGAAGTTTAAACTAAGCATCTTGGTCAAATACAATGAAAATCTCTGGATTAAGATAGATTAAAACAAACTTTAAATCGTGTTTCCAGAACTAGATGGACTCCAAACATCAAACGTATACCATTTTTTAAATTTTAACTAACAAATATCTTTTCAGAAGAGCCAGTTTATGGAAAGTATGTTTTATATTCCTGATGTAAACGCAGTCATTCAGGTAAATAAAGCACAAAAAAGTTAAATCAGGTCATATGGACAGATTTTTATTCCTAAAGAGTATTGTGGAGACATTTTTATCAAGCACGCTACAATTTTAAAAAATGCCTGACAAGTGTTTTCCAGATTATCTGTCTTAAAAACTTATTTCTGACTTTTTTTGCAGCCTTTTGATTGCTGTAAATATCTTGATTTGGCCATCTGGGAAAAAAATGTTGCCTTACCCTATTGAACATATGTGTCAAACTCAAGGTCCGGGGGCCAAATGTGGCTCTCGTTGACATCTTATCTGGCCCCCAAGATGTTATTTTAAATGTAAAATACTTTTATCACTTTAATTTTTTTCAGTAATCTTTGATTATGATGTCATAACTGCAATGAGACCAATCAAACTCTTGTTGAGGAACCTGCAACCAAGAAAAGATGTTGGGTATCTAACTAACGTTAACTCTAGTTAATGTAGATTCTGAAACCGGCACTTAGTTTAAAAAAGGTTTTAATTTTGGCCCCCTTTTGTAAATGGGTTTGACACCCCTGCTGTAGAAGAAAGAGTCTATCTAGCCTGTAATCATTGTACCGTTCAAAAGCCTGCCTCTCTGTTGGTATAGGGGTGCATTGGTGACTGGAATAAGCAGCTTACACATTTGAAATGAATCTCCTCAGTTCCTAGACTTTTACAGACTCTTGTTAAAAGAAGAGGGGATGCTTCACAGAGGTAAACTACACACTATCTGATCCATTTTGAGTTGTGTTCCTGGTAATAACTTTTAAATTACTTTTTTTTTTTCTAAAAAAATGTCTAAAACTGGCATGAAAAGTGGCAGATAGTATACATTCCTTGAAGCAATGCCAGGTCTTTCAGATTGTAGCTTTTGTTTCTCGTCTTTCACCATCAACCCGTCCTGTTCCTTTGGTATCTGATAGGGAGCCTTCTAAAACAGATCTGGCACCGTCTGACTTGAATGACCTACATTGCACTCAGATTCTTTATCAGAAGCGTTCGTGTTACTGTACGTGACATTATTAACGCTGACCCTGGTAGGTAATATTGTCTTATTTAAGATAGCTGTTTTACAGACGGTAAGACAACGAAACCCTGGTGTCAGACAGAGACCAGACCATCAGTCCGAGCTGTTATTCTGAGGTTTAGATGCTAAAATGACTGTCTCTGTCAGCACGCAAACAGTACAACATGATACAAACAGAAGGTTTGGAAACTATAAACTGAAATGGGGAATACTGTAGTGAAACTGAAAGAGGACAGGATCACAATTACAGCAGTAGGAAGGTTTTTTTTTTAAATGGGATGTTTTTGTGTAACCTCAACTAACTGTAAGTCAAGCTTGATGCAACCAAACAGGAACCTAATTCACTCTTTAATAAGTCAAAATTATAAAAAAATAAATAAATTAGGATAATACATTTACAAAACACTAGTGAATGTGTTGTCTTTTATATGTTAAAATTTTCACTTTAAACTACCAGCAAAGTTTAAGGTACTTGTTTTTACCACTGAATGACAACACGTGCTTGGAAAGTGATGGCGTTCTAACTCTTCAGCTCTTGTTGATCCGTCTACTCATCAGTACTTCAAAACAGTGAGATGTTCTTTAGGTGGTCATGAATCTCGAGTGGCTGCAGATTAAACACATCTCTCCTAAACTATTACTTCACAGTAACATTACACTCCCTGGAGTGGCACACTCCAATCTGCAACTACCTCACTGGGAGGGGAGGAGTGATCGCTCTCAACAGCAGATGCTCAGGATCTCTCAGTACCTCTCTGCAAAACAGTCCAAACTGCAGGTAAATGCTTGGCAGTGGTAGTGCCATTTAAACTGTGGTGTGTGTTTTACTGAGCGGTAGCATTTAGCACCAAGTACGAGCTCTCTGTTGCTTAATTAATCCCTCCAGGGACAGACTAAAACACCGAACAACATAAATGCAATTAGAACAGAATGCTTTTCCTCAGTTCCTCCTCCGTTTTACATAATTAATTAAACAAGGTTAGTCGTCGCCGTGTCTTTTTCGCAGAGCGGTGTGAATCCACTGAGCCTGGGGAAATGCACCCCGGTTCTCTACCAGGGAGGCACTGGAACAAGGTCAAACACACCATCAAAGGAATACAGAATCATGCCAGGATTATCTTGTTTAGCCGTAAAAAAGAAGGCATTTTGGTTTAGTTAGGACTTCATACAAAGATTTACTGGAACATAATGTGGAAAAAAAGGTTAATTTACTCTTTTGTGCAAGATATTGCAGCACACAAATCTCCTTCTTTCGGTTTTTCCCTTTTCAGGGGTCACCATAGTGAATCATCCTCCTCCATCTCACTCTGTCCTCTGCATCCTCTGTCCTCACTCCAATTACCCCCATGTCCTCTCTAACTGCATCAATTTATTTCCTGGTTGTATTTTTCCTGGCAGATGCATTTCTAACATCCTTCTGCCAATATACCCACTGTCCCTCCTCTAGACATGTCCAAATCATCTCAGTCTGGCCTCTCTAACTTTATCTCCCAGTTGTTCAACCTGTGCTCTGATGATCTCATTCATAATCTTATCCAACCTTGTCACTCCTAAGAATCTCAACATCTTCACTTCTGCTACTTCCAGTTCTTTCTCCTGTCTTTTTGTACATGTCTCTGTCTCCAGACCATACAACATAGCTGGTCTCACCACTGTCTTGTAAACTTTTCTTTTGACCTTTGCTTTCACCCTTTTGCCGCATATCACTCCTGAAATGTTTGTCCATCCACTCCATCCTGTCTGGACTCTCTTTTTCACCTCTTTACCACACTCCCCATTTTCCTGGACACTGAACCTCATGTACTTGAAGTCCTGCACCTTTGTGACCTCTGCTCTTTGTAGCCTCACTGCTCCACTGGCCTCCCTCTAATTCACAACACTTATACTACGGCTGACTTTCATTCTTCTTCTTTCAAACGTATACCTCCACCTCTCCAAGTTCTCTTCCACCAGTTCCCTGCTCTCACCACAGATCACCATGTCATTTGCAAACATCATAGTCCATGGGGATTCCTGCCTGATCGCATCTGTTAGTCGCTCCATCACCAGTGCAAACAAGAAGGGGCTCAAAGCAGATACTAGATGCACTCCCACCTCCATCTTGAATCTCTCTGTCACTACAGCACATCTCACCACTGTCCTGCTGTCCTCATTCATGTCCTGTACCAGTCTAACATACTTCCCTGCCACTCCACATTTCCTCGTGCAATACCGCAGGTCCTTCCTCCCAGCAGCTGTTAGACTCTACAACCACCACTGCTCCCAACAGACTCAATAAGGATTAAATACACGATGACCTCTGCTAAAACACACACTCTGCCTATAATACTGTACTGTAAATAGTCTGCCATTCTCAATGTTCCAATACATATTGAACATTATTATTGATATTGTTTAACTTATTTCTTATATATTGTATTGTTTATTAACATTTTAGGAACTTTTGTGTGAAATCTTTTTATCTTTTTATCTGTTGCTGCTGATACACTGGAATTTCCCATCCGTGGGACAATAAAGGCTGTTTCTATTCTACCTCCTCCCTCGGCACCATCATATGCTTTTCCTAAATCCACAAAGACACAATAAAGTTCCCTGTAGTTGCTACAACTCTGTATATCACCCTTGCTCTTAAAAATGGGCACCAGCACACTTCTCCATTCTTCAGGCATTTTCTTACCCTCAAATATGCCATTGAATATTTGAGTCAAAAACCTCACTGCCATCTCTCCTAGACATTTAGAGACCTTCACTGTACATCATCAGGTCCGACTGCCTTAATTCTTTTCAGAGCTTTCTGAACTTCACCCTCACTAGTCTTTCCCACTTCCTGGTCCACAGTTTCTATGACTTATACTCTTCTTTTCCCTTCATTCTCTTAATTAATTAACTTCTCAAAATACTCCTTGCATCTTTCCATCACTCTCTCCTCACTTGTTAGAGCATTACCATTCCTATTTTTAACAATCCTAACCTGCTGCACATCCTTTCCAGCCTGATCCTTCTGTCTCGCCAATCATACAAGTCCTTCTCACCTTTAGTGTCCATCCTCCCATACAGCTCATCGTACGCCTTCTGCTTTGCCTTTGCTACTTCCCTCTTTGCTCTACATTGCATCTCCTGATACTCCTGTCTTCAGTCCTCTCACTGTCATATTTCTTTTTTGGCTAACCTTTTACTTTGAATAGCTTCCTGCACTTCACTATTCCACCACCAGGCTTCCTTATCATCCATTCTCTGTCCAGATGACACACCAAATACCTCCTACCTGTCTCTTATTACTGTTGCTATAGTAGCCCAGTCATATATGGAAGTTTTCTTACCACCCAGAGCCTTTAACAGCTCCCCTCTGAATTTCTCACAACATTCTTCCTTCCTCATCTTCCACCATTTGGTCTTCTCTGATTTTCCTCTTTTTCCTCTTCTTCACAACAACAGTCATTCTACACACAACCATCTGATGCTGTCTGGCCATGCTCTCCCCTGCCACAACCTTACAGTCTCCAATCTCCCTCAGGTTTCCTCTTCTACATAGAATGTAGTCGACCTGCGTACTCCTTCCTCCACTCTTATAGGTCACTCTATGTTCCTCCCTGTTTTGGAAATAAGTGTTGACTACAGCCATTTTCATGCTCTTGGCAAAATCTACCACCATCTGTCCTTCCTGGTTTATTTCCTTGACACCAAACCTACCCATCACTTCCTCATCCCCTCCGTTTCCTTCACCAACATGTCCATTCAGGTCTGCTCTGATCACCACTGTCTTCTCCCTAGGAATACTCTCTATCACTTCATCCAGATCCTTCCAAAATTTATCTTTCTTCTTTACATCACATCAAACCTGTGGAGCATAACCACTGAAAACATTTGGCACCAGACCTTCTACTTCTACCTTCAGACACATCACCCTATCTTACTGTATATTCTTCATCTCTACTATTGTACGTTCTTTGCTAACTCCTCCTTCAGGACCACCCTTACTCCATTCCTCTTTTTATTCACACCATGGTAAAAGAGTTTAAATCCTGCTCCAATGATCTGAACATTGCTGCTCGTCCACTTGGTCTCTTGGACACATAAAACATCTACCTTCCTTCTCTGCATCATGTCAGCCAGCTCTCTACCTTTGCCTGTCATTGTCCCCACATTTAGAGTTGCAACCCTCAGTCCTACATTCTTGAATTCCCTCTTCTCCTGACATGTTTCCCTCCTCGTGGTCTTCGACTAACAGCAGCAAAATTTCCGCCGGCACCCTGTTTGTCAACAGCACCTGTGACGGTCATTGTTAATCCGGGCCTTGACCAATCTGGTATGATGTCACTTAGATGAACTCACAGATAAGTTTTGACAAAGTGGGTTACGTTGGATGCCCGTCCTAATACAACCTTTATCATTTAACCAGGTTTGGGACCACACAGTTCTGTGAATGCTGATTTAACATTAACAATACTATAGACATTTTTTTTGTGTGCTTTTTCAAAAAAATCTATTTCTGCACACTTTGTGCTTTTTTTTTTTTTTGGCTACTCAAAACGAAGATGAATGCTGACTTTTGTGATTTATACTTTTCAAAATATTGAAAATGTTTCCTCAAAAATACATTGAGATTTCTTCAATTCATTAAAAAAACCCACAGGAATAAAAGTCTATGAATTAAATATCTCTTTTTATGTTTAGCCATTTTACTTTAAGCTAGCCTATTTACTACTATAGCTTAGGTAGTGTTGCTTTTTATAGCTAGTGCTTTGAATTTTTAAACTTTAACAACTCAGTTTCAGCTTATTAAACAGAGTATTTTCACAGAAAATGCCATTTCTCTAGTCATTTTTGACAAATTGCTCCCATTGCCCCTTTTATCACCCAACTCTGCGCTGTGTTGAGGCAGAGAGCGATGCCATCAATGACCTTTTCACCCCAGAGGCCTCTGAAAGCCACAGAAGTCACATGACCAGCAGAGGAGACTGAGGGACATTGCTCGAGCTGAACACATCCAGTTTAATTCCTTTCGCTGCAGGAAGCCCAGTGGGAGCTCAGATTAAATCCCTGCAGTAAAACTGACGGAAGGCAGAAAAACAAAGTTCTGCACGTGTCCAACAAGGTCCAGTTTTAGTACCTTATAGGACTTGTCCTGCATGGCTGTCTAACTACTCTTAATGTCTAAATGTTAACAGAAAAATCACTACAAAAACAGGTAATTTCAATATGAATCCTAATGATTTTCACTCATTCAGTTAATAAGAGGCAAAAATTTTGTGCACCCGTATCTTTAAAGAGGTATTCTTTGTGTTCAAGTGCAAACATCTGGAAACTTCAACTGATTAATTCAAATTCCAGACAAAATGCCACCTTATGCTCAAAGCCATCTAGGTCTGTGTCATCCGGTGAGCTCATTGGGTTTACAGATGGAACGCATGTGACTGCTGCACCAGAACCGTGACACGAGTTTCTCGTGCAGAGCCATCTTCGTGTCAGCTGATCGCCGGAAATCCAATTCTTACGTCCACTCAAGTCTTACAGGATGACGCTTTGTTTCTAAAGGGCAATATTTAAATGAAAATAAATAATCTGCCAGGTGTGCGATAAATTGAGTTCAAGGAACAACTTGAAATAAGGACTTTTTGTAAAATTTAAGCAGCTCCAATATGACCGAACATGCAAATTGTTGTTTTTACAAAAAAGCCAGAGAAAATCCGAATGACACCAGCGCACACATTTTACCACAAGAGAAATAAAATGTTTATTTTACCATCAGTGTTTTTTTTTTTTTTTTCTTTTTCTTCTTCTTTAAAGCACTAAAAATAAAGTCCTGCAGATGGTGAACATCTGCAAAAGACAAAACAAACACAAATAATAGTGTTTCTATCGGGTTCACCCTTTAACATTTTGGAATCAATGTAGTGATAAAGAAAAACAACTCATATTTAAGTCTGAATTTACAGAAGAAATAAAGCAAAAAGGTGTAACAGATGAAAATGACCAGAATATGTTCTGAACAAACACGGATCGTTGGCTTTAGTGTGACATTCAGATGATGGAAGGTCGTTGTTCGGGGATTTTGTTCGCTTTAAAGCTGTTTTATAAAACATTTAATTCAAAAATCTAATTCTGCGTTGCAAGTAATAAAAAAAAAAAAGAAGCAGAACTGTTCATTTTAAAGCCACATTTCAGGATTAAAAACTTCTCAATGTTGTAGGTTTGGACTCGTCTCAACAGTATTCTAGTTTTATTTATTTATTTTTTTTGGATTTACAACAAAACTAGAACGAAGAAAATACAAAAACAACAGAACATACGTTTCAGAAAGGCATTGTAATAAAAAAAACCAGCGAAGAAAATAATCTGAATATATAAATTCTATGACCTAGGACAGCACATTTCCTCATGTATACTGTACCAGCTAACAAGTACCGGCAAATACATTTTTCATAAAAATGTTTTTGGTCCTGTGAGTTTTTTTTTTTTTTTTGTGGAAAAATCTGCATGACATTAAACCTGCGCTCTGGTGCTCAGGTACTTTGTGCTATTCCTCCAGCCCGTTTCCCGACAGCTCTTTCATTCACAGTTTTAAGAACAAACTCAATATTATACTTCCGTTTAATTTCCTTCATTGTGGGAGAAGGGACCTGAAGCTCTGATTTTCCAGATTTTGAGCGCTAACCTAGCTCACTTACTCAGGCTGGATCTGTAACACTTACGACTGACATTATGTTAAATAAAATATGAGAAAATATATAGATTTTCATCTTTATTAAAGGCTAGTGTTATATTGTTTTAATTTTCTAAAGAAGGATAAAGACAAAGCTAATTCAAAAGTGACATTTAAAGTGTCAACTGTGGCTTGAAGCTAAAAAGGCCTTGTCTAACGGTCGTCCTCAGTAGCAGTTTCTTTTTTTTTTTTAATATATATATATATCTACAAATAAAACCTGCATTGAAAACACCCCGCCAGCTGAAAGGAGTGATGCTCAGTCTGTCGGGGGCCATGACTCTTCTCTCCCACCCCCCACGTACAGCAACCTTGGAAGAACTTTGTGGCTACGGTGTTTACTGAAGGAGAGGCCCCAATGAGAGTATTGATAATGAAGATTTACACGGCGTATAAAAAATAAGTTAAAAAAAAGAAAGTAGGTTTAAGGGCAAGTGGTCATAAATGGCAGAGTGTGAAACTGGTTTTGGCAAATAAGCGTTCTGGTGTGCATGTACGGCCCTGGAACAAAAGGCTGACGTCGCCGGGTCGTCTCGTAACCATGCAGCTTGAAGACACTGAGACGCCACGTAAACTCGTAGTAGAAGTGCGCGCGCGTGGGTGGTGTTCATGAGGACAGGGGTCAGGTCTCTCACACGCACTCCTCTGCAGACATCAGCAGGGGGTTGATGTACTCGAAGCCTTCAAACTCAGACTGGTCGATCTTCTTCACCACATCCCTAAAACAAAAAGAAGAATTCATTTTTTTTTTTTTTTAAAGGGAAGAAGAGGAGCAAAGTGGTATGGATGAATTTAAAGTAAAAGCTGTAAACATGATGAAGAGGTGACGCACTCGTCATCAGGCGTGAGCTGGATGGGC
This sequence comes from Nematolebias whitei, assembly GCF_014905685.2. Classification (NCBI taxonomy): domain Eukaryota; kingdom Metazoa; phylum Chordata; class Actinopteri; order Cyprinodontiformes; family Rivulidae; genus Nematolebias; species Nematolebias whitei. The sequence continues at coordinate 40,734,607 of NC_056506.1, forward strand.
TCATTGGTGAACTGGGCGTCGAAGTTATCCAGCCCGAACTCCCCTGAGATGTTGGGCTTGAACGGAGGGACCACCTGCTTCTGCTCCAGCTGAAACAAACAAACAAACAAACAAACAAAAAAAAAAAAAAATGGTTACAAATTCATCTGTGAGAAGTTGAAAGATCAATAATTATGAGCTAAATAAAAGCTAACATTTTGTAGGTTTAGCTACTAGAAAGTACGGTGTGTGTGTGTGTGTGTGTGGGGGGGGGGGGGTTATAATCTGTTTTTAAATTAATCACATCAGCGGACATGAAGGTTCTGAATCAGTTTCAACTAGAGAAATTGCATTTTCTGTGAAAATGCAGTGAGAATGATTATTGCAGAAGAACTTGCTGAAAAACAGCTGAAATTAGCTAAAAAAAAACATGCTGAATTGTAGCTGAAAGGAAAGAACAAGTCTGAGTTAGCAGGAAAAAGCAGAAAGAACACATTTGATTAATTAGGTTTAAATGAGCAGAAATTAGGAAATCAGCTATAAAAGCTAAAATTAGCAAAAAACATCTAAAAAGTAAAAGTAACCAAAAAGGCAGAAAGAAGCTTAGCCTATGAGAAGGAAGTGGAAAGAGCTGAAATGAGCTAAAAAAAAGTGCAATTAGCTGAAAAAGCTAAAATTAGCATAAAAACAGCTAAATATTAGCTGAAATGGCAGAAAAAGCTGAAACCTAAAAAAAGCTGAAGGAGCATAATAAGCTGAAATTTGCAGAAAAAGTTAATTAGGCTGAAAGTTGCAGGAAATACCAAGAAAATTTGAAATGATCTGAAATAGAAATCTGAAAAACCCAAAAAGAAGCTGAAATTACAAGAAGGAAGTGGAGAGAGCACATTTTTGATTAATTCGGCTGAAAAAAGTTTAAATGAGTGCAAAAAATGTGGAAGTAGCTGGAAAAGCTAAAATTAGCATAAACGGCTAAATAGTAGCTGAAATAGCAGAAAAAGCTTAAACTTGCAAAAATAAGCTGAAAGGAGCATAACAAGCTGACAATAGCAGAAAGAAGTTAGAAGAAGAGCAAAAATCTAGTTAGCAAAAAGAAGCTGAAAGGAGCACAAAAGAGCTGAAAAAACAGCTGAAATTAGCTGCAAGTAGCTGCAAAAAAGTCTAAATTTGCACAAGGAAGCTAAAAGAAGCTGAAGCAGGACAAAATGTGAAAGGAGCAGTAAAAGGTTGTAAACAGATCTAAAGATCTGAAGGATGTAAAATGAGCTCAGTTCATTTTCTATGAAAAAAAAAGACAGAAAAGTCTAAATATTACAAAAAGCTAAAGGTGCACTAATACCAAAAGTTATAGCAGGATTGTTCTGAAAGAGCTGAACGTTTTGATTTGACTTGTTGAACGAGAAAGACGGAAAAACGAATGAAAGAATGGATCACATTTGTGTGAATGCTTCATAAAACATTCACACATGAGCAACATGTTTTAAAGTGTATTTCAGTTTTATAATGTTTTGTCCAAACATCATAGGATTTGCAGCTGCCTCCTGGTGTTTGTTCACAAACATGATAATCGAAATGCATCAATAATCATTTTATAAATCACATCCTGGACTTTTGAACAGCAATCAAATCAAAGTGTAAGAGGTCAGAAGATTCCTTCTCCTACTAGAAAATGTGAGATTACTGCTTTTTCTTCATGATTAAGATAAACATGTTTGGACTTCAGGGTGCTGGTAAGACACCATCTACCACAGGATTTCACATCAAGTCTCCAGAAACAAGAAACGTTTTCTAAAAAGCTTAGACGTTGACCGAAACCTTTTCGAGTCACTCGTTCTTCCACCTGCTGCCTCTCTGCCTGCGATCACATCCATCACAGCTAACAGACTTGCTCCTGTGGTTTGGAAGCCAAAGAGTGCTCCCCCTGCAGGCCAGAGGGAGGATTACAGGCTCTCCTTTTCGTGTTTGTGTTGTGAGGGGAGGAGCGGGGACTTGCAAGCTGATCTGTCCAGACACTCTGACCAACTGCCGGGTCTCCGCTCAGACCAAACAGGGAAAAGGAGGTCACGGTGATCCCTGCTGAGCTGGCCGCTGTCGGTCGTCTACCAGCGCGCGTCGGTCTGCCTTTGGAGCTGAAACGTGACCCTTCGCACGTGGGCAGCTCTAAAAGTACAGCCGCTCCTCTCCACAGGCGCTAATGAAACTATACAATTACCAGAAGATCTTAAAACTTATCTTAATCCTTTTGTGGTTTCACGCTAAATGATTTAAATCACAACAGTCTGTATCTATAGAGCAACAAACTAGCATACATTGTGCTTTTATCTAGATTTAAACATTTTAGAGTGATTAAAACATCTTCACAGCTGTGTTTTGTTAATTTCAAGCTAAATTAAACAAATAATATGTGAGGCTTTTTATGTTGTAGATAGTTCATGACTGAAACGATTTTTTTCTGAATAGAAAAAAAAAAGGTATAAATAAAACATTACGTTTATTTGTTGCGTACAAACAGGGTAGTGGTGCCTCAGCTGGCGTTAGTTATGTTAAATAGTTTTATTAAAACCAAATTCCACCCATGAAATTTAATTTACTCACTGCTGGATCTGAAAACAGGAAGTAAAAAAGTAAATAATAAAATTTTGGATGGAGATTAAATTTCACTGCTGTTCTTCCCGAGTGATTGTGATACCAAACACGCGAGCTGATTTCTAGCTGCTCTCCGTTCCGTATGCAGAATTACAGCTGGAAGCTTTTTAAAGAAGACAATGCAGAGAATTACATTTTCTGTAGAGGTGAACCCGTCAAAGGAAACATTGTGAATGCAGTCAACTGTGGCTTTCGGTATCGGAGATTACAGACCGCTGTTTCAGAGGAAGTAAGAGCAGCCTCTCTGAACGCTGGAACCTCAGTGGGTAGATCAGTCTTCTGCCTGTTAACTGCTTTAAACAAGAACACAAGTCTGTCCACAGCTAAAAAACCTCAGCTCTTTCACAGTGGCTACACCTGCAGGCCAGAAAGGGAAGAACATCATCCCAAAATACTGCTGTCTGTCTTCCACCTTCTCAGTAACAGACCTGCAGTGATTTTCATCTCCATCATTTGAAATGATCAGGAAGACTAAATAACAAGAGAAATGTTTAGACTGCCTTCAGGCCCTGACCTCCCTTACAAAAGAGATACGATCTTAATGGGATTTCCTGGTTAAATAAAAGTTAAATTAAAAAAAAAAAAGACGCAACTCCTGACAAAAAAAGTTAAAGAGAGACAACAAAAGCGGAAAACAAAGCATTGTGTTTAAATCACTCACAAGTTCCCAGTCGACGTTTCGGAAGAACGGATGGCCGTTGATGTCCCCGAAGCCCGTCTGAGGATGGCAGCCCAGACGCTCCTTGGGGTCCTGTGGGAGTGAAGGTGAGAGGAGGGTGAGAGATGGTGGGAGATGACGGAGGAGCAACCACATGTCAAACAACCAGCAAGGAGGAGGATGGAGTGGAAAACTCAAGTTTTTAAACCTATAATAAATAAATACAATTTAATTCTTTGGGAGTTTGGCACAAAAACAAATTGTGTATGTGTCAAGATTCAATGTGTAAAGAATAGAATACCATTAATAATACTTAAAACAATAATTCTCATCTAAACTTCCTACTCAAACAGTTAATTAGTGCCTTAAAGACTTTTTTTTTAGTTACTTCTTAATAAAATAAAGTCTAGAACAGACTTATTTTATTATTTTGTACTGATCAAAACAAAAAAATAATAAAAAGAGGTCCTGGTCTAGCCTTTCTGTGTGACGTTTACTCTTTCCCACTGAGCCTGCGTGGATTTCCTGTTCACCTTGATATTTCAAACACATTTCAGGGCAACTATGTCTGTGGTAACAATCCCGACTAATCCGTTAATGGACCAGCGACACCGTCACAGCTGGAATAAGCTACACCTAATAACCTACAACCATGTCCTGGAAATTAGATGGATCTACTAAAAGTATGCCGTTCTTTTATTTAGAAATAATAATCAAATGTGAGATGTATGACAACATAAAAACAACATCCATTTATAAAAAACTAAGTTTTGATGAAGCTACAAAACCACTTATTCTCTCGTTCTGCTTGAACAAACCGAGTTGCAGTTGTGACCATTTTTACATAAAGTTCACACGCTCAGAGCTGAATAATAAGCTGAGACCTCTGCAGATGGAAAACGAGCGTTCCCAAACTGTGACCGATCCTCTTTAACCTGAGGGATTCACTGGTTCTGTTAAAAAGAACTGCTGAGCCTCTAGTGATGAGCACAATTATCAGTTTTAGGCAACACAAGAAGAAACTGAACATTTAAGCAGAACCAAAGCAGAATGGGCAGCATAAGAAGCCATTATAAAACATACAATAAATGTTACATTTTAAGTTCTCCAATTATTAGACTATTGTGATTTAGGACCACTGCAAAACTATATGTCAGGGCTATGCAATTAGCGGCCCGTGGGCCACTTCCAGCCCGCAAGTGATACCAGTCCAGTCCACTAATGAGTTCATAAATTTATTTATGATTTTTTTTTTTGTTCTGTTTATTGCATTTATGATTCAATGCAATAAAACAAACACATTTAAAAGGAATAGATCAATGAAAAACTTGAGTTTATTTACATGACTTTAATCGCTGGATATCCAGCCCTTGAGCTGCTCGCTTTCACAAACTGTGGCCCCCTGAGCAGTTTAGATTAATAGCTCTGCTATTTTAGTTTTTGGGCCTAATTGTTATTTTAAACCTTAAAAACAAACAACTGACAAAAATCTGAAGTTGGGATTTAAGAGCAAAGAAGAAAACAAAATCGTGAACTTGTTTACCAAACCGACTACGGTAAATTTCTTGAAATCTTGCAGTTTAAAAATCCCCCTTCTTCTAATACCAACCTCCAAAAAGCACAGTAATCAAGTTCAAGTCGGAGGTGGAACAAAATTATGTACACAGGGTCCCAGTTACACCCAAAAATAGATTTAAGATAAACGCTAAACACTAACAATGTAAAATAATACGGCGTAAAAACAGCAGCCCTAACACGAGTCTGTGGTGAATAAAATGGATAAAATAATAATAAAATGAATAGAACCACAGTGAGGGAGCGGCGTAGTTAAATTAGATGGAGGAAAGAAAAATGCAGGACAGTAAGAGATCACAGCAGACGAACAGAGCAATGGACACTGTTTAAGACCAACGCAGACCTATCTAATCCCTGCTTACCTTGTTGAGGAATCCTTTGAGAACGCTGGCAGCTTTTACTGACAACGAGCGGGGGATTCGGATCTGTTTTTCCAATATAACTGCAGGGAGTGGGAAAGAGATGGAGGAGGGAGGAGAACAACTATTATGAGATGCTCAGACTGACTTCACTGGCACAAAAATAAAATGACAAGTTACTGACACTGCTACAGTTTGGAGCCCAGTGCCCATCATACAGCAGGCCTGCGATAACGTCTTCTATTGTGTATTAAGCTGTAAATCTAACACCTTAGTGGCTATTCTAAGAAAAACAAACATATTTGGAGACCATATTATAATGAAATACAGAGAAAACACATATTTTCACACATTTCCCTGCAACAGATGGTGTGTTGATGGTACCCACTGAAGCTGTTAATAAAAAGGTGTTGCATGCTTCCACACAGCAGTTTTATTTTTTATTCCAACGATGCGTCTTAGCAGGGTGCGTGTGCGCGTTACCTTGGAAGAGGTAGTCTTCTGTGTTTTGGTCTGGATTGTCTGAGCTGCCGACGATGTCGAACGGCGACCGGCCCGCCATCATCTCGAACATCAGAACACCAAGCGCCCACCAGTCCACGCTGAACCCTGAGACGCACACGCACGGTTTGTTACAGCTCGTGTTTGAGACGCGAAGGGAGCAAAACTGAGCCGAAGAAGTTTTAAAACTTCCAGGAAACTAAAGACAAGCGTGAGTTGACAGCAATTAAAAAGACGGATGCACCGACATCTAATGACGTGTTTTGGATGATTATAAATCCTGTGTGAATCACTGCATATGGCTGCACAGATCAGTGTGTGAAAGAATCCTTCCACACCTAAACTAAATTATCTGGTCACGTAAACATCGCTCTTTCATTGATGATTCAATAAGGGATGAAAATGCTTTAAATAATTTGATGGGAAATTATAAAATGTTTCAAGTGAAGCTCAAGAAATGGTCACTGAGCAACATTGTGTGATTTTTTTTTTCACTAAACAGGTAAATAAAATATTTTTTTATTTTAAAATTAATATAAAAATGTTCAACATGTGTAGGAGAAAAAAAAAACCTGTTTAAAGTGGGTACATCATGAGCGTGTGTAACTCAAGCACAAACACAAGTAAACAAAAGTCAACAAAAACAAAACACGAGAAGCAGCTGACAGTCAGTTCTGACCCGGATCTGTTGGTAAGAACGAACCTCAGGTCTCAGTCCAACATATTTTATTCTTCAAAGTTAACTATTACTTCCAACTTTTTGGTTTTCTGCCACTGTTTTAGGAAACTTTTTATGAATTGATATAAATGTGTGATGTGACCAAACTGTGCACAGTCACACACCTGAAGTGAGCACAAATGAATATGTGCAAACAGGCCTCTGCAAAACTCTGTACAGTAGTACAGTAGTAGATACTTCGTGGTTCGACTTTCGCGTGTTTTCAACGTAAAATTGTACACGACATATGATTGGCTGATTGATGGAAGGCGACTAACCAGAGCTTTTATCTGAGGTGCGGACTGGCCATTGGGAGCACTGGGATATTTCTCGGTGGCCTGGCCCACTCAGTGATAGCCGAGGGACCCCGTCCTCTCCCTTTCTGAGGCTGACTGTCACAGCAGAGCAGAGACACACAACAGGAGGGCATGCAACCCGTTGTGTGTCTCTGCTCTGCTGTGACAGATAGCCTCAGAAAGAGAAAGGAGGGGGCGGGGTCTGTCTTTCCCCATTGCTGCTGTGGGAGCTTCAGTTAGGCGGATACCAGAGTGAGCGTCATGGATTGTTTATTTACAATAATCAAGCGTGACCTGAACCGAGCCTTTAGACCACCTTGGCGATAACTGAGCGGGCCAGGCCACCAGGAAATGTCCCAGTGCCCCCGATGGCCAGTCTGCCCGCTGGCACTGACTGGCTCAGTAACCGTAGCATCAACTGTAGCATGTTTTTTTTTTTATTTGTTTTACATCACTTCTTTAAATACTTTTCATTTTACATGCTCTCATATGAATGTTTATTGTGTGTACTTCATTTATGGCTTTTTTAAAAAACAGGCCTCTATTGTAAATTAATCCCCATGAGACAAAAAGCCAAACCTGTTTAAATAAAAGTTGAATGAATTAATCAGACTGTCTGCTCTCTTTCGATGTGCTCTTTTAGAGCGTTTAGAGGAGTTTAGAACATTGTTAAGAACATTTCAAGAGTGTGTGAAGGGCTTTAAAGCCTTAATATATATATAAAATAAACATAACGTCCCTACTTCGTGGATTTTCACCTATCGCAAGGGTGTCTGGAACGTAACCCCTGCGATAATGGAGGAACTATTGTAATTTAATTAGGTCTAAAATTTCCAAAACTTTACTTTCACCGAAGCACTAATGTGGATCATGTTCCTTATTGTATGAGACTTGATAAAACCAGGATTCTGTACATGTCTTCAGTATGATTCCCATGTTGAAATAAAGTATTGTTCTTAGAAACCGTGTTTGTAAGCAGCCGATTTTGTCATGTGAAGTAAAGCAAATGAAAACAAAAGCCTAAATTGTTTTTAATTGCTGTGAAACTTGTCGCTATGATACCACTTTGGTTTCCAGGGAGCTTCTTCTATTTTTATTTGATCATGGTAAGTGTATGAATGTACGTAGAGATAAGCCTCATGTTATATTTGACTTGAAACTCCATCTAACCTTTGCCGTAACTACAATTCATCAGATTTTGAGTCATAAATTGAGTCTTTCACCCCCATTGGTTTTTCCATCCAGTATATTATGAGTTTAAAAAGGACAGCATTTCAATGGGGTGGGACGAATCACAACTGTCTTGGTATAATAGGGATGTGACGATTAACCAATTTGTACCAAGTTAGGGCAGTCTTGTACCGGTGTAGTTTTGGGTTGAAATCTAGATGCATCCTTCTATTTGGTTGTTGTTCAATAAAATCAGATTTGTTTAATGATTATGATGAGTCTACAAGCATGTTTGTTTTATGCAACCACTATAAAAACATATTTCTGCTAAGCGAATATGTGTTGTGATTCTCACCGTAATCCTCTCCTCGGAGTATTTCAGGAGCGATGTAATTGGGGGTACCACAAAAAGTGCATGTCGTATCGCCCGGTCTCAAGCCCTCCTGCAAAAACATGAAGATCATCCGCTTGAATTCATCTCAGAGGGGTACATGTGCAGCTGTGGCATCACAAGATTACTCAATGTGTAAATAATAATAATAATAAAATAAAAACACCTTGCACATTCCGTAGTCTGTAAGTTTGATGTGTCCCTCTGAATCCAGCAGCACGTTGTCCAGTTTCAGGTCTCTGTAAATGATTCCTCGCTCGTGGAGATAGTTGAGCGCCAGACTGATCTCTGCCGAGTAGAATCTAAAAATAAAAATAAAAAAAATACAAAAGGAGGACATTTGAAAAACTCAAAACACGTCAACTTTGGCAAAATACATGAAATTCAATCTGTCGCTCTGACTTTAAATACACGAGAGTCTGATTTTACCTAGCGTGTTCTTCTGGGAGTTTCCTTTGTCTTTGCATGTGAAACATGAGATCTCCTCCATTTACATATTCAATAACAAAGAAGAGTCTGTGGAGGAAAATATATATTTTACTGTATTTATGTACATTAGGGTGGCTGTAAAACAAAAAAATAACAGGACAACAAAAAATCAAGCATACTACCTCTACAAATGGTTCAACTTTCCAATTTATTTACAAATCTTTAATGCATTAAAGAAATGAGTCGAGGGGGTTTTACTGTGGCAGGTATTTTCCCCATAACCTTAACCTCACCAATTTGCTGAGCTTAAAAATAGCTTTCTTCACTTATACTTCTGTAACTTATACGAGCACCCACTGCCGATGGTTTCTGCCCACAACTGACAAAACACTCAGCTATCTTTAAAATCAATCCAGTAATGATGTCATTATTATTGTTGTAAAAAAAACCCTGATGTTTATGTTTGTTTGCTAAAAAGGCAGCTTCTTAAACAAAGGTCCGTTATGTTCTACTGAACTTTTGCACCTTCAAATCTCAGGATTCACTTCATGGCATTCATCTGGATTTTAAAACTAAAATCTTTGTACAATTTTTAAACACTTAAAACTATTTTTAAATGATTCATCCTCAAATAGAAAACAACTGCACAGTGTCACAAGCTTTTAAAAATAATCTTTATACTTTTGAACAGCTGGTCCAAAAGTTTAATATTTACAAGTCAATTTTTTTTAGATATCTGCAGTGGAGACATTTTGGGAGATCCAACTCTGACTGGTTTTCCTTTGTACCTCTCTAAGCTTTTTGTGGCTAAGACTTTAGAGTGCAGGTCTAATACTAAGGGGACCCTCAGCAACATTTATACACTGCTCAGTTCCATGAGTCCAGCTTGGACTCCCTTAAACTGAAATGGGAAGCTAACCTAGAAGAACCTATATCAGACTCAATCTGGGGAAGGATCATAAAGAACATTTACTCATCTACATGATGTAATTCAAGTCAAGGTGGTGCACAGGCTGCACTGGTCCAAAGACAAGCTGTCCAAGATCAAGGCCGATCTGGACCCAGCATACAACCGTTGCAGACGAACTCTAGCTACACTCCTGCATACATTCTGTACCTGTTCCAAGCTGCCAAATTTTTGGCAATCTATATTTGACACCGTCTCTGGAGTATGTGGCAAAACTGTACACTCATCTCACTGTTCGGGGTGGTCCGGGTGGATATGTCCTTCAGCACGAGTGAGAAGGATGTGATTGCCTTTGGCTCTCTGCTGGCCAGGAGGCTAATTGTGTGCAACTGGAAGGACCCACACACCCCAACATATGTGCAATGGACAAAAGAGATGACGTACCACATTCATTTAGAAAAAATAAGACATACCCTGAAGGGTTGCGCAAAAAGATTTTGAGACACGTGGCAGCCCTTTGTGGCATATGTGAAAAACTTGTAAGTGCTTGTGTGATTTGTTTTTGTTTATATATATATGACTGATCTGGTGTGAGAGGGATGGGGTGGAAGGTTTTTTTTTGTGAGAATGTTACGTCTTAAATGCAAAAAAAATAAAAATAAAAAAAATAAATAAAAAAAAACTGTTAAAAAAATATTTAAATAATGGGAAGAAGTCTCACCTGCTTTCTGTCTGAAAACAAGAGTGAAGGCCGACCAGGAACGGATGATTAGAGGCCTGCTCAAAGACGTGCTTTTCCGTTTGGACCCAATCAATGTCCTGGAAGAGAAACACACAAAAACACACCCAAACGTCAATCAGGGATCATTCTAACATAGTACCCTTGAAACTATAAAAGCTGAATAAGCAGCGAGTCCCATCGATCGTGCGACAAAAGCTTGGGGTCGTGTCGAAGGCTTCCAGCTGCAGAAGAAAAAGGCGGAGCTAAGAGAAGCAGACGCAGGTGCCATCAACGTCTGGAAGATAATGCGTCTGGACACGGATGCTACTCACGCTGACAGCACAACACTTGAGCATTGATCGAGAGGCGCTTGTCAATTTGTCAATCATGCTAAGTGCTTCTAATCAAGGCTAACTACTCGTGTTTCCGCTGGCTGAGCTGCCACACGTGTTGCCTGAGATCAATTTCTGATGAGACGATGATTTATCTACATCTTCTTAGTAAAACTGATGGCTCTAAAAAGGACTGTCAAGTTAGTAAAGGGTTTCAGGAACGATACATGATATCAGTGCTCAATCATGACACAGATGTTCTTTACACTATAAATAACTCAAAGTGATAACTCTGTTAATTTCATACACAAAAACTCGTTACCTCACCAATACAGGCCAAAGTGTAACTCGTTTCTAACCTCTGCCTGTGGCATCCTGAAAGAGTAAAAAAACAAAAACTGCAGAGGTAAATCGGGCATCAGTACCTCATCATCATTGACGAGCTCCTTCTTGACGACCTTCATGGCGTAGATGCGCTCCGTCTTCTTCAGCTGCACCAGCAGCACCTTAGCGTAGCTGCCTCTGCCGATCACCCGTAGCAGCTCGAAGTCTGCCAGGCCCAGGCTGGAGGTCGACTTCCCAGTGACTCCGCTGCTCCGCGCCTGGGGGGTAATTACCGCCGGAGCAGAACACATTGATGAGAAGTCCGTAAAATAATAGCGTTCAAACAGTAAACAACCCCACGCGAGTCAATTCGAAATGAATCATTTGTGCTCATCAAGATTTCTCAATATAATTTCATCCATAAATTATTGACAGAGATGATGATCTGGTTTAGACAAGAGGATGATTTCCTTTGGGTGACTTTGTAAATGAGATTGAAACCCCCTCCCTGTTGAACTTTTAGAGAATAAATCTTAGTAATGATTTTCACTCATCCAATTAAAAAAAAAACCCAACATGCTGATTCCATTAGTTTAGGCGGCCATATTGCAGTTATACTTCTCTGTAAACATGACTCCCACTTTCTCCATTTCCTCGCCCTTCTTTCCTCCTTTTATATAATCATCACTGTAGTGGACTACTTTGAAATCCTATCCAATACACCTCTGTTCCTGAGAGAACTTCATCCTAAGAGCCAGAAAAATATCTGCAGAAAAGACTTGCCCTAACCCCAAATACAGAACCCCACATATCGTTTGAAACCATAAATCAGTCTCTTACGCTAAAAGCTGTGAAAAAGGGGTTATTTAATTAGCTTGACCAAAGGAAATCAATACCTACCACACTGCTAGGGTGCATGAATGCTCTCTAAAATAGATACACAGGTAAAAAACTGAACACCCAAATGCACATCATGAACAAATAGATTATTATCATCCCTCTAATTACACATTACCCTGTTTTATTTTCCTACCTGAACTGTTTCTGTCTCTAAGGATGATTAAATGTAATCACAAATCAACAGCGTTTCCAAAGGTTTCTCTCACCTCTTTCTCCACTCCATCATAATTCAAGCTTTCTCTGGAGTCTTTATTCTGAGGGCCTGAAGGAGAGAGAGGAGAGGAAGATGAGTGCAGAGAAAGTGACAGACACAGTGACAGACATACATAAGGAGAGGGGGAGGCAGGAGGAGAAAGGAGAAAGAGGAGAGAAAATATGTGCGAGACAGTCACACGCTTTGTTCACAAGTCTGTGCAGAGCCGGAGAAAATTTTCTCAGTTAAAAAAAAAAACAAAAAACCTCACATTTGTTCTGACGCTTTTAATAATGCAGAAAAAAAAATGCACGATTGTGAATGTGATTCTGATGTTTTCACAAAACGCCCCGGGTGGCCTAGAGGCATCCACAGCCAGAGTGTCAGCTGCTTCTCTATCAATAGCAACAACAATCCTAAGCTCCGAGTTCAGTCAACCTCTCATCCACCTGATTGGACTTAAGTCTGGTGTTGCACAGAAACCCCCTAAATGCATCTGAACAACTTGTCGAGGTGGTTCAACTGGAGCCAGGAGGCCAACAAATTTATTCTTAAAAAGGCAAGTTTTTATATATGTTGTCTTTTTTTCCATATATTTGTCAAAAACACTAAAAGCAACAACAAATTTATTCTAACAAAAACAGTTTTAAACAAGATTTATTGTTTTATTCAAGAGCTATTAAAGGACCAAATTTGCAGCAGATGTAGGAAATGAAGGATCTCTCATGTCAGTTTTGTCCCCCCCCCCACCCCCAAGGATGTGATTTCTAAATACTGTTTATCTGCTTCAGAAACAGGTCAGCCACTACACTGTGTATTTAATTCAATTCAATTCAAAAATACTTTATTAATCCCAAAAGGAAATTAAATGTTCTTGTCACTCATTATCCTTGTTTCATTAAGAGATGTTATAGATAAGGATGGCTGCAGGCAGGAAGTATCTCTTGTATACGTTCGTCCCACAGTGGATCCGAAGAAAATGACCGCAGACGCCGTCCGATCCGTCCACCCAGACTCGGCTGGCCTCTCGGTTCCACCGGGCTGCAGGACCACCCGAATCCCAGGAAGAATTCCTCCCTGAGTGATGGCCTCTCTTCCCAGCAGCTGCTGAGCTCCTCGTCAATGCAGACAGCCGGCTGCAGGTGTCAGGAGACAATCCTGGTCCTTGCTGTCATGAGCAATGTTTTCTACCTGTTCCAGGATCTCAGTGCTCAGGCACTTGAGCACAGCCGGAAGGGAGATGGGATTGCATCTACGGCACTTCCTTTTTCAACTCATTTGACATTTGGGGCTGTGGTTGAGGTATTATTTGAGCTTTTGAGATGTTAATCGGCTGCTCCCAGGTGTAGAAACCACCTTGTTGTCATGGTTACGCATCATAACAAATGTCCAAAAGTAAAAAAAGTTACAGTAAAAATCCTTCCAGCTGCACAGAATCTGATACCAGAGGAAACAATCAACCAAAAAAGTTGATTTACATCCAGAAAAGGAGGAATTTAAGTTTCCAAAAGCAAAATCTCAGAATGAATGTAACAGCTACTCCAACATGCAGCCACCCCAAGTGGCACAATTGTAGAAGACATGTATTATTGTTGCAAAAATACTACTGCATGCCAGTAAAAGAAGCTCTCTTTTGTAAGTTGTTGCAGATGCAACAAAATAAACTATTATTCAAGATATTCTTTCAAAGGCTTAATGTTAAGAGTGGAGTCAACTACATCCTACATCTCGAGCTAGGTGGCCTTTTTTTGTGCTTGAATGAGTCGAGGATCAGTGCTGAGCAGCTAAACTTTAATAACCCAGATTTGAAAAGTGGTCTGTGAAAAATAAACCTGAAAAATCTTCAAACACCTTGAATATAACAGCTCAAGGCCACTTTACAGGAAAACCAGGAGAAAATCTGACACTTTGGATGCAAAATATCGACATCTTAACACAAAATGCATGTTTGTGGTGTGTTGTTAAAAATGTACAGTCAGACAAGATACAAGATTAGAAGCTCAGGAGAGCTGATAAACAGTCCTTTCATAGAATAAAAGTCTAAAGGTTTCGCATGCATTTCAGAAGATGAACAGTTCAGATGATGTTTGTTTCTTTGCACTTCTAAACATCAATAAATCATTTCCCTCTAAAGTTAAAGGATTTCTTTGTGTGTATTTGCGTGTTACCTTGGTGATTAGCTGCGTCTGATGACTGACTCGATGGTGGGCTGGGCATAATTGGTTCCTGGACAACATTCATCAGTAATTAATAATATATAATAATAAATTCTACATTATGTCCAATTTAAGGATCACTCTGAAATAAAGAGCATGACGATTGTCACAGATCTCACCTGGATCATCTGTCTGCCGCACTCCATCGTGACCAGTTTATGGCACTTCTTGTGCACCAGCAGTTTGCAGTTGATGCATTTGTAACCTTGTCTTCCCAGACCCCAGATTCGATCTGCACAGATGGCACAATGGGCTCGCTGCACCGAGGGTTGGATAGAAAAAAAAAAAAAATTATTTCCACTTTATATTTTAAAAATAAAATATTCTGCTTTAGAAAAAAAGACTGCTAGCTTGCATGAATCTGTCCCTAAGCTTTACACAACACATAAATACTGTATTCCCTGAACCAGTACCTTTATAGCAATCCACAAAATATGAAATACATTTGTATTGATCAGAAAGAACATTTTGAAACAAAACAAAAACAACACAAATCTTAGCAACCTTAAAGAATCTGTTTTTAGATTCAGGTCTCACCCTGTTAAACCGTTTGGCCTGAAAGGCATGTCCGCTCGCATAATAGAGCTTCCTCCAGCGCCGAGCGCCGCGGCGATATATGGACTCTGTGGAGAAAAAAAAATAATAGCTTCAACAAATTCATACAGATTTGTTTGTTGAAAAATTAAATCAAAACCTGAAGACAATCGGTTCAACGCAAACCTCGTTTTCCTGCCGGAGCATCGTCAGGATTTGATTTAAACACATGAACCATCTCATTGTTTACATTTCATAGTACAACTTTTGGAGATTTATGACACAACATGTTGTTTTTGTAAAATATATTCAGAATAAATCCAAAAGCCTGTGGATTTTAAAACATTTATTACAAGAAAACAAAATATTGCAGGCTTGTAAAAAAACAAAACGTAAATGTATTCCAATCATTTTTTTAAGTAAATAAATGTTAACGTTAATCATTTTGAGGGAAAATTTTACTAGCACAATTTGTTAATTAACCAAATTAGCAAATTGATCTCTAAGATAAAGCAGCTAAAGAGCCTCAGAAACTATAATTGATTAGGCTCGTTAAGCTGACATTACATCACCAATACATGGTCAAAAAAACCCATCTGTTAAAATACAGTCAGTATTTTCTGATAAACTACTTTAAAATATTTTTCTTTTTTGCAGTGGGCAGATTTTTAGATTAAACGGCACTGGTGTTATTAATTTTATTTAATTATCCTTCAAAGATGCAGAAAATCTACGCCTAAGTGTTTTTATCTGAGCCAGAGTACTTGTTTTTCCAAGAACCGAGAGAAACAACTGAGCAGAACAGCTAACGAATGAAACATGAACTACTACCACATGCTCGGAAACTATTTCAAAAAATGATTTACAAACTAATTTAAAAAGCTCAGGATCTAAATTATGCTAAGTTTTGAGCACACGTATTTAAATAAAGGCTTTTATTAAATTTACCAGAATAAAGCGTTATTTGAGAGCCTTTAAACTTGAAAGAAAGAGTCTTAAGTGTTAATTACAAGTAGGTTATATAAATTTAGCAAATCTTAAGAGTGGAAACGATTAAACTTACTGTCTTCTCCTGGACACGGCATGCCAGGTTTCTCAGGTACACATGGAAAAACTGGAAAGAAAGCAGAAATATCTTTAAGAAAACTTGTTCACGTGACGAGGCAGATAAGGTCAGCAGTTGTCATGTGAGGCTGTTTTGATGATGCTGAGTAAATTTCAGCAGCATTTCAGGCGCTATGGTACTGTCCTAACAGCTTAAGTACCACAGATGATACAAAGAGAAACTTTTCAAAGCGTAGAACAGCCAAGGTTACAACAACCACTATAAGTGTTTTTAACACTTATAACCTGTGGCAATTTTTTTTTGCCTCAAGCAAATCCTAATGAAATTCACCAACAAGTGTGTTTTTGTGCACCACTTACAGAAAAATAGGAAACAAACAACCTTTTAGTAGTCTGTGACATGGAGATGACCTAGACCTGGAGCGGTGTGAGTCAGAGGCGAGCCGACGAGCTCGTTAATGCGAAGACCTGGCAGCCCCCTGGGGCCCTCATATATCCTCTTTTTAACACCTCCACCTAAATTCATCTCCAGCCTTCACAGTGGCATCCACTGCACTCCTGACCTGGCACTTCAGATTTGATTAAAACATTACGTTAATCAGTTTCCATCGCTCACGCTGCCATCTGAAGGTTACATCGCACAGAGCTCGAGCTTTGAAACCCTCAACACTTCAAATATTTGAATTACCCCTCACTGCAAATCTAAGAAGTAACAACTATTTGTCAACAGGTTCAGATAGGGAAGTGAACAAGCTCACGAGCTAAAAGGACAGACATCAGCAGCTAAAAAACTCTTTTTACAGGCATTGATCAATGCTTCTGTGTTGTGTAGTAACTGCCTGTATACAAAAGCCAGAAACATGAATGCAAACAGACCTGAAAAGTCAAAGAAAGCTGCAAACAAACATGTTTTTTATTTAATTGATTGTGAGCATCTAAATGCTCTGTTCACACAGGACTAAAGCTGAATTCTTATTCCCTGAAGAAATGTATCAAAGATGGTTATGACACCAGTGTCATTTATTTTAAAGACACCCTCCGTTTGCTGCTTTTACACACCAACACACAGTGATGCCCTGACTGCACAGTCTACACTTGGGGTGCAACAATTAGCACATACACCAAATACCATATGTAGCGTTGAGGGCGGCCATCGACTGCTTGACAATAATGTGACAAAGAACTGTAAATTGTTTTTAAAATACCTAAACTGCTTAAAAAATATAAACAATTGTATTGCATGGAAACAAAATAGTTGTTTATTTTGTTGAAAACTACAACTGTATCAGGTATTTAACATCAACTCCCCAACAACAAAAAGCAAAAGTTTTTTAT
Organism: Nematolebias whitei; assembly: GCF_014905685.2. Classification (NCBI taxonomy): domain Eukaryota; kingdom Metazoa; phylum Chordata; class Actinopteri; order Cyprinodontiformes; family Rivulidae; genus Nematolebias; species Nematolebias whitei. Next base: position 40,751,856 of record NC_056506.1, read on the forward strand.
GGGGTAGTAAGAATATGCAGAATATATATTTATTTTGATGATTGGTATATTTAGTAAGGCCTGTCAAATATTAACAAAGAGCACAAAATACTGGTACATAACCACTACATTATTATATTTTGCATCTGCCAAACTGGATATTTAACATGGCAAAGCTCAGCCACTACAATCCTGGACCTGAGGTCTCATGAGATGTCCCTTACTAATCAAAAATAGAACATACATTTATGCTGTCAACTTGTAATACCGGACCCAACAGGAGCAGCAGAAGAGCAAAATGTGCAGTTTTCTTGGCTGCGGCCCAAGAACCTGGTTGGAATCCTCTTGACAGGTTCCATTCAGATCCTAAACGCGTGTAAACAAAATGTCTGCGTGGGGAAAAAAAAAAAAAACTCACTGTGAATAATGAGCTCCGAGTCTTTGTTGAGTTCATAGAGGCGCAGAGCTTCCTCCAATTCTAGCTGGGAAGACACGGTGCAGGGGTCACCTGGCAGCAGAGAAGAGACATACAATTAAAATAAGAAAATAATTTAATTTAATGCAAGAAATCAAGTAAAAGGTGGAAACAGCAGGATGTTATTCTCTTCTCCTGTTACGATGACTGCTGGCAATCATAAAGATGCATTTAGCACATATGTGGCGTTTACAGATCCATGCAAAACATATTAAACATTTTAGTAGTTCATGAATACTGGTCACCATTGCAAAGCACATTCACAAACACCGGCTACTTTTTCATGGAGCTTTTACAAACTAAATTGGTGATAAGACATCTATTTGCAGGGAAAATGAGACAAACATTGATCTGTGTAAATAAACTGTCTCCCACAATACATTAGAGTGGAGTCCAAATAATATATTAGAAGAGACGTTTAAAGTGATGTAACGTTGGAGAGTATGTAAGGCTCACTGGCAAGAAAAGAAAAAAGAAGGAGGCTTTTTTTGAGATGGTTAGCGTGAAAAAATTATTCTGTATTTTTGGTTTCAAAGATAAATGGGCAAAATTGTGACCTACACAGTGTGAAGTGTGACAAAATAAACAGTTTACTTAACAGAATAGTGCTAACTCCAATGCATGACTTATGTAAAAATTGAATTAAGCGGGAACTATATGGGAGAATGCAGTAAATGATTTTGCCATTGGTTTAATTTAATTTGTTCAAAATGCCACCAAGATGCACATTAATATCAAATGGAAAGATCAGCCGACACTAAAGCCACCATTTAGTTTTTATTCATATGGTTCCCTGACAGTGACAAAGTGTTCATGGAGTAATAAGCAGAGGAACAGAAACTCTGACATGTACTGGAAATTAAAATGAACTGCAGCATAAAAATGTTGAACAAGTCAAAGTTTTATTTGTTCAATGGTTTCTTTCACACAATTCTTTACTCTTTAAAGCACAGCATCTGCTTTAACTGAAAAAGACTAAATCAAAATACATTTTAAGGTCATACATTCGTCTTTCTTGGCTTCACTACATGGAGTTTTGTACTTTTATTCATCCATCATAATTCAAAGTGAGCCATCTCTGCATAGGCTACTCTGAAACAGCAGAGGACATCACAAGTAGCAGTATCCACACCATCCAGGACATACTACAGCCGGTGTCCGCGTAAAGCACACAGCATCATTAAGGACCACACCCACCCAGCACAAGGACTATTCCATTTACTACCTTCAGGCAGATAATACAGGAGTCTCTCATTGCGTACAAAAAGATTCAAAGACAGTTATTATTCCTAAGCCGTCAGATTACTGAACTCTTGATAATACTGAACAATTGACAATAACATTGCACTAAGCCACATCTGTGACACCTAATATGTTTATTGCTGCTGCACTACGTGTGTCTGTATCATGTATACAGTATAATAAATAAATAAAGCGATATGTGTTGTTGGCATTGTATATTCCCATACAATGGCAAAATTATTTCGCTGCATTTAACCCATTGCACCTGGGATACACCCAGGTGGAGCAGTGGGCAGCTATGTAAGCGCTGCCGCCCGGGGAGCAATTAGGGATTAGGTGTCCTGCTCAGAGACACCACGACATGCAGGAATGGCTGGGGATTGAACCTGGGACTTTTGGGTTCCAAGTCGGCTGCCCAAGTATGTCAAATCTCATGCCATATGTCATGTATGTCACATACGCATATCATGTACCTTACCATCATAATTCAATTAATCTCAATGTTACTCACCACCTGTGGAATAACCTGTCACACAATCTGTGTAGTTTGTTAGTTATGTACAATATATACCATGTGCAATTAAGCTTAAATTACTACCTATGAAATACTAATTCATACAAATTCATCCTACTTGCACAGTTATTTTAGTGAATCAAATCAGTTCTTCCCATCCTGAACATTTCATTGCACTGTTGACCTTGCATTAACCTGCATATGACAAATAAACAACATAACACAACATGTTCTTTACATAAACAACCTAAATGTGGCATCATAAAGCTGAATAAATGACACGATGAAGTCGAGCACTTGTGTGAAAATAAATATCCGCCAGTTTTCCTCAACAACAATATTTAGGTTAATATTAAAATATGTCAGTGAAATTTAGTATTTTTCCCAGAACTATTTTGAAATTATTTAGACACTGATTGCATAAGTTCATGTGACACAATGGCTGAGACAGCAGGAGAGAGGCATATCTGAACAGTGCACTTGGTAAAAACCACTTAACATTTTATTACTGACGCACGCTGACGACTCCGGTGATTGTCTGTGGGAGCTGGACTCTGACTCTAATGAGTTTTGGCAGGCTGACCTTCTCCGACGGCTCAATCTTTCCTATGACACAATTACTGCTGCCTGACAAACTGTCCGACACAAAACTGAAGAGGAGAGTTGGATGCTTCTGTACGGACAAGACGCTGCATCAGGGAAATATAACCTCTAAATTTGTCACACAAGTTATCGCAGACAACATTTCACTGGTTGTACGGTAGAACGGTGAAGGCTGAAGTGACAGGGAAGCATACCTTCCTCGTCGATCCACTTCATGGTGAAGAGCTGGTCGTTGTCCATGGAGCACATGTCCTTCACCTCCCCGTAAAGGTTCTCGTATGATATGGATGGTTCAAAATGTGTGATCATGATGTCCCTGCAGGAGGAGAATGGAAATTGTCAACAACCAGATGGGCTGGCTCAGCTCTAGCACAGAAAACACAAATGGAGGTTCTTAAATCAACAGCTTGTCAAAAATGTCACAGGACAAACGTTTTACATTAAATAATGAAGTATTTTAAGTTAATTTTGAAATCACATTGATTTATAAGTAAATAACCCGAGTTAGAGATGGGTTTTAGTTGAAACAAGTAAAAAGGCACCAAAAAAAAAAAAAAAAAGATAATCTTAAACGACTGACATAAAATTATTGGACATGTACTAAAAATAAAACAAATGAAAAATGAACAAATTCAAAAATAAATATTCAATATTATATTTTATGGACATTAAAACATGCAAGTTAGATAACAGTTGGGGTTAATCACTTATTATTGCTTGTAACAATTCTGTTTTCTAGTGTTTATGATGCATGGAATAACTGCTTAAAATATCAAAGACAATAAAATACATACTGTATTCTATAGCTAACGGGTGATATAATCAACATTAAATGGTCCAACAACAAATGGAAACCATGTACATTTTCTAGTTGGTCAGTTTGTAGGTTTGTATTTCGGCACAATTTCCTAGTTTCAGTTCAAACAGCAGTCTCGTAATCTTTGTCTCCCTCCAGCTGATGCACTGAAAGACAAACACTGCTGTGTGAGTCACACACAGTCTTGCACTTTGTCACAATTGTGCATTCATTTATCTGCACAGCCTGATTGTAGGAGTGAGGTGAACAAAAAGAGCAAACAAGTCTGTGAGGCAGAGAATCAAACTAAAACAGAAGAAATTAGAAACTATATTTGGCTTAACCGATATATTGGTTGCTGTGTCTCCATCCGTTTAACGACACAGAGACTTAGAATCACAGTGAAGACGTGAAGCCTCTTCAAATCTAAAATCTTCTTCTGTGGATAAAAAGTTTTTGATTAGATATAGTGTTTAGCTCTGACCGGTTAAAGCAGAGATGGGCTGCACATTATTATTGTATTGGATTTTGTGTAATTTCTTAATTAATTAATATTGTTTGGTCCAGACATAAGATCAAGAAAGGTCTGATTTCAGGAGGCTGTGAGTGGTAAGTAAAGAATAAACAGGGAGACAGAATGATCAAAATGCAAAAAAAAAAAAAAAGTGAATACTGTGTCAATTCTGGGCAGGCAGCTGGGGAGTGACCACAAAGAGAAAGACCTCTTCCTGCCCACGTTAAAGATGGACTCTGTTTTTCATCAAGTCGAGGGCTTTACCGCAGGAGGATAAAATCCAAAACACTTGGAGTAAACAGCGCTCTCGTTCAAGGACGTCTAGCGTACAAAAGGACGGCACTGATCGTGTAAGGTCAGCGTTGGGTCAGCACTTGCCAGGAGCAAGAACATAAATACACGATGAACTGATTTATTAGCTGATAATCCAATTTCACATTATGTTGATCATTTAAATTGACAAGTCATAATACTTCCACACAGCTGTTATTAAAACTGGCTATGGCTGAAAATCTCACACCAAGAAGGAATAATGCACTCTTAGCAATAACACACTGACGTTAGGAGTCAATCTTTCACTCCTACTCTTTTCTCACCCTCTTCCTCTTTCCTGCCAGTGTTAATGACTGCCTTGGAGGGGGGAGGAAAAGACAACTACACTCTGACAAATCTGATCTCACCTTCAGGCTCAGCGTAGCAGGTCTACTTCCTCCTAAAGCCCTGATAACAAGCAAGTAAACTACTGCACTGTAGTTCCCCTACTGTAGACTCAACTTTGTCATGTTTAACTGAACCCGAGCGCTGCGCATTCGTTAAACACCGTGGTTAAATTTCAGTAACATTTAAGGTACTCAGTGTGGAGCAGCTTACACAACACTGAGGCTGATAAAAGTGAAAAAACACAAAGCAAGGCAGTAATTTATTTTTCCCGTCAGAATTGGTTTTACAGGTTCTACAGCAGAACCATATCTTCTTTTCCTGAACATTTTAAAACACCCTGAAACAAATTGCAGTAGTTGTTAATTTTAATCTCAAGCAAAGATCAAGCTAGTGTGATAATTTGATGCAGAGCTGAAATAATCAATTCGCCTATTAGTTGATTTTACTGCACATAAGCCAATTAAGATAATAAATTCTGACGGGCACAAAATGAATAATATTCTGAATGTGTGATACCTTTTTATAATGGAAAACTAGCAGATATTGTTCTATTTTATGGCGTGGTAAAAAAAAAATAAAAATTGGCAATCTGATAAATTTGTAAGTTGCTGATAATTAAAAATGTCTTATGCAATTATAAATATACTTTTGTGTTTTTTTTCCATCCTTGAACATAACAGAAGATTTGGGTCGGATAAGAACCTGAGAACTGAGCAACAAGAATATTAAATCTTTAAAACACAGCTAAAAGAGAAAATATGGTAAAATATAAAGCAATTAGAAATATTTGATATCCAAAGAAAAGCCAAAAAAAGTTAACATTGTAACCATTCAAATTAAAAATAAATAAATAATTAATTAATAATAATAACAATAATA
>NC_056506.1:40757617-40779145 GCF_014905685.2 Nematolebias whitei
GGTCTTTGTGATACATGGAAGGTGAATGATGCCTTTTTGCTCATTTAATTATTATTTTTTTAGGCCTCTTAAATTTATTGACAGTTTTGTCATTAACAAAAATTGTATTGGGTTCTTACAAAAGCTGCATTCATATTGATCTATTTGAAAAGGCAAAATTAAATAGATTTTCTAAAAAGTACAAATGGACTGCTTCACTTATTGGAAAAACGTGTAATTACACCCCCTCCAGACAAACAAATATGCAGCATGAAACTAATTAGGACGAAGGTAGGCCTGCAGAAGGATTTGTAACGGTGACTAAGACAGGAGAGTGCACTGAGCGACTACAAGCTTATCACTGTTGATGAACAAGACGCAAAGGCATTCCAAGCAGACCTGGCATTCCTCCACCATCCCACAGCGCAGCTAAATTAGGAGGGGGGAGGAACTGCTTTGCTGACCTATGCGTTGGACGTCTTAATTGCCAAACTGCAGACCTGTCTTCCCAGCACAAAGCCATTCGTCATCGGCGACCGCTGAAGCAAGAAGAAGGGTCAGGGTGCCTCTCTGAGCCTCCACAAACACCCAGAACTGTCCGTCTCACTGTCAATCACTGCCACGGACGGTTACGCCCCCATCAACACCTCCACGAGACCAAAACGCACGCCAACACAAACACGACAGTTTCCACAATAAAACTCCCCAGGACTGACTGAAACAGGTTTCCGGTCACAGCCTGTCCCCAGTAATGAAAAATAGCTCTGCTAGGCTTCACGGCAGGATGCGTGGCCTCCGGGCAACACGGCCCACCTGCGGGGGTAAACAAGGAGGGAGTTCAATACAATCCTGTCAGGCCAACGGACAAGGTCGCTTGTAGTAAAACACACTGTACTACACACAGGCAAAACAATACAGAAGATTAATTTCAGCCAAAGCGAAGAGTAGGAGATATCAGCTCTCATTTGGTCCAGTCACCAGCGGGTATGTGTACATTTTAAAGTTTAGCAACACCTAATGTACATATAACACTTTAACAGAAATAAGTGTGTGTGTGGGGGTGATAAATAATACCAGAAAGTGTTTGATTGGATCATTTTTACCCTTAACGCAGGTGTGAGGACTCCTCGATGTCTTTTGTTGTCAGTAGGAAATAAATTTATGAGCTGATGACAAGAAAATTGGCTGACAAATAATAAGCTCAAAAACCTGGTCTGAAAACTGCTGAACACTCCTAAAAGCAAGATCTAAGCCCTCCAGGAACCCAAGAGAGGATGAACAGAGGACGGGTGGCCACATGACTTTGTGGATCAGTGCTTTCAAAAAGAGAGTCAACAAAACAACAAGGAACTCTTCCTATATTTAAACAAAGTTGTGCCTTCAAGCAGCGATGCAGATGTCTTTGACAAAGAGCGCTTCTTCTAAATGAGAAAACCTGAATTGCTCCATTGAGCTGATGTAATCTCAGTCTCCTGCCAAACAACATTACTTAATCAGGAATCCTGAAGTCGATGTGCCACAAGAGGGGACTAGTTTAGGTTAGTGTTGGCAAGACTGCATGAACAAAATTTCTTTTAGCCCGACATGATGAAAGTGGCAGACAGGTATGTGTGCTTTCTTGCTGAGAGCTCTGACTCAAGTAAGCGGTTGTTTTGAGCCTTGGGTTAGGTTTTTTTTTAGAGGGATTTGTGATTAAGTTCAGAACCACAATGATCTGACTGATAAAATAGAAGAAAAAAGGACTCCAAGCAAGTCAGTAATAATAAAAAGTACTTCAAAGTGTTTTGCCTAAAAATGTGTAAACCCTACTTGGACTTCCAAAGGACAAACCAAGCTTGATATAAAAATATACAACTTTAAATGCTTGTTTTTGCATCTTAGACAAGGTAAAATGTTTCATTTATATCATTGCAAACTTTTACTTAAAAAAATATTGTACAGATGTGTGTTAACCATTTAAACGAACCAAAAACCTTAGAGAAAAAAAAAAGTTTATCCAGATAATCTGTTTTGGAGTTTTTAAGTGTGAATCTGCTCATTATCACTATCTGACTGTCAGTCAGAGAATAAAATGACAAAATGCCAGAGACAAAGTGAGACTGCTACAAACTGACACCAGTCTGCACGTGCCGGCACAAATGGACGGCAGACATGCAAATCAGAATGAATGGACCGAGAGTCAACCACAAAGTGCAGTCGTTCTAAAACTTGATGATGCAGAGAAAATAAAGGATGTTGGCACAGATTACTTCATAAATCCAAAAAAAAGTGAGCTGGTGTTACATTTCACAGGAAACATGAAAACTTTCAAATCCTAAAAGTGGAAGCCAACACAACACACGATTGTTTTTATGCACATAGGAGGGAATCCTTCTCTTACTTGATTCCGACTTGTCTTACTTGATTTGTAAGTAGGAATGAAAAAGGATGTGACGTCTTCAGATGATCTTAATAACTGGAATATAGACATATTTGAATAAAAACATCTGCTGAGTTTCTAATCCATGCTGTATTACATAGCCATGTTGACAGTCAGTTATTTTCTACTCGGACTGTTATCTTGCGTTACACGCTACTTATTAAGATAAAAATAAAAATGCCAGACTAGTGGGGCTGCTGTAGCTTGGTGGTCAGTGTTGCGGTCTTGTAATCCCGAAGTTACTGGTTTGTGCCCAGGCTTGTGTTGGGAAGGGCATCAGATGTAATTCCCAATCTTTCATGCGATTATTAATAAGGAAGCAGTCAAAAGAAAACAAGGTTAGACTAGAAAACTAAGCAGCTTCTGGATGAAACAAAAGCTCTAAATTTATTTATTTTTTAACTCTAACATCACACTCTGGTGAAATCTCGCCTGTGTAAACAAAATACATCGGCGTCTCAGTGTCTACACGTTTTCTATTCCAAAATTACAGCCTTTTCCAAAGTAAAATTTACTGATTTTTTTTTCTGTCCATTTTCAGGTTATTTCTTAATATTCAAGTACAAACTTGTCCTGTGTATGTGCAGTACGGACAGCACTCTAAAAATGGTTAGCGTTTACTTGTGCACATAAAACTTAAGCTTGGTTCAGAAAGTCAACCATGTGAAAAACTATATGTCTGTCTTTTATATATATTACATTTAAAAGCATGCTGCTTGTTTGAGTGTTTGTTAAATTAAATTAGCATTTTTTTTAGAAAATAAAAAGTCTGAAAACAGAAATGTTTCCATACTTTTTTTTTACCACTCATATTGAGACTAGTACAAGCCCTGACCCTTGCAGATCCCATGAGACATTGACCCTTGACCTCTGTTGATCTAATATAGAATTCAGCATCAAGCCATTAAATCTATTCAGCTTTCGTAGACTGAACATCAAGCAGCATCTCCCAGGTGCTCTATTGGGTGAGATATGATCAACATTGCAGATTATTCTTGCCTGATGCATCCTAAAAGCACATCAATGATGAGACCTTTATACTGCGTTTCCTCTTTGGGTACATTGCTGAGATTCTTCGGCAGAAAATGTCAGAAATACTTTGGATGCCTTGTATGTGGGATGTTCATGACAGAGTTCCTGAGGTGTGTCGCTCCACCTGTGAAGAATACAACAGGTCTTGCTGAGGTGACTTGCACTACACGTTTTTCAGGCCTCCAATCAATGACTCCATCGGAGACAGTGAGGGAGAGTGTCCAAACGCTGTAATCGATAATTTCTGTCAGTACATTTTTCACCTTACGACACCTTGTCGGTCTTGTACTGGAGTCTGTTTCCCCATAAACCATGTTTACATTTGTCTAAACGACTGGCTATGATTGGGTTTGAGCTGTGGAAGGATGATAAGGCAAATACAATGAATTTATGGTCACCAGAAAATGTCTGAGCAACATTTCTGACAGCTGCTGGAAGCTAAAATGTCAAGTATGTGCTTCTAACAGGTTTTTAAATGAAATTTAGGGTTTTTCTCTGTCATGTTGCTTGATGTTAAGCAAATGTACTTTAAAATGTGTCTATTAACTGTATGACAAAAGCTAAAACCATGATACTTTTAAAGGGAGGTTTTGATACAAAACACTATCAGGATAGTTTTTCTTAATACTTCCTCTCTTATTTTGTTTTACTGATGTAAAATATGTACTTTTATCACAACTTACACCAACATAAAAGACAATTTAACTTGTCAAAACTGCAAATAAAAAAAGACAACAATTAAACAAAAGACAAACAAAAATCTTATAAATCTCTGCTGAAGACAGCCTTCGTTAGCAACTGTTAGCCAACAGAGCTGAGAAGATAGCCCAGAGCTTATAAACTAAAACTAAAACCACCCGGTTATCTCAGTGAAATATAATTTTAGAGTCTGGTCAACACATTTTTAGAAATTCCACAAACGGAAGAGTTGTGAGGCCGTCAGGACGTCTGGACAGTTTCATCTGATCTGCCGCTTAAGTTTATCGAAACCTGCTGAGAACCAGCATTAGCCGTTAGCTTCAGCTAGCCAAAAGGTTAGCAACCAAGTCTAAAACTTGACTTTTTGACTTCAATAAAGGGGCTGACAACATGGTGGGAAACGCAGAGAGTTCTCACCCTTTATAATAAGCCTTAACCCGGACTTGGTGGGAATTTTCGCCGGGGTGGGACATGGTGCTGTCCCGCAACGTCGGCATCATCAGCTCCGCTCCCGGACTCGCCGATACCTCTTTCTTCCCTCTTCAAAAACTCTGGTCGCCACGCCCGGAAACACTTCGAGGTAAAGGTCCGTCGACAAAAAGGAAAGATTTATTCGGGCTAACGGTGCTAAAAAACCAAGACGGAGGCCTTCCCTGGTCAAACAAAATTAACATGTAAAGTATAGGAAAACTTGCGGGGTCCACCAAGCAACTCCCTACTGCAAAGGCCTAACGGCGGACGAGACCATTGTCGAAATGTTTAGGGTGGCGCAACTAAAGGCGTGCACCATAACGCAAAACAAATAATAAATTAGGAAAAACATTATTCACTATGTTTTATAAATTTGTTACTAATACCATAGAAAAAGCGGTATAATACAGTAAACGTTTCGTTAAAAAAAGGCTATTATTAATACTTCGTAGGACTGTTCCAAATCAAACTCAAGTGTAGTTGTGTGCTGCTTTCACGTTCCAACATTTAAATTCGGTAATTCTTAAAGCGCCTGAAGGTGAACAAAACAAAACAAAGACATTAAAAAAAAGTAAATTAGAAGAGGCGTATACTGTTTGTAAAATAACTTTAAAATACCTTATGTGATGCTTTGTTAAAATGAACGGGACATTTTAGCATGTGGTTATCCAATTTTATTTACAAAGTACAGTGCAACACAACAAAACATAAATAAATAAAAATAATTAAAAGAGGAATAAAACTATAATCAAATTACACCTTAAAATACAAAAGAATAAAAAAGACATCTGCAAAATAAACACATTTTATTCTCTCCTGTATTTTATTTCAACGAACCATCAGCAGGGGGAGTCCAGTCTAACTCTGTCCATAGGCTTCATCTTAAACCTCCAGTGTTCGTTTCTTGCTCACCGACTTTTGAGTTCCTGGTCTAAAATCGTGATTCAATTTATCTAAAAATTGCTATTATAGTTATTATCAACCATTTTCTTGTGAACAATATAAACTTAGGTCTTCTATAGGTTTTTATGACAATTAGATGTCGTTGATCTTAGCTCACACACATTTTGAGTAAACACAAGGCACATTTATGAATTCATTACTGAAAGAAAGAATTGTGAGCAAGACCTAAAAAAGCTTTATCACAAATTATGTCAGAAAAGTTCCAGCTATGACTGAATCAATATTGTGATTATTAATGAGACTGTAAACAGGTGTGGTTCCTGTGGGGGAAAGATTATTATGGGTGTTGCCACAGAAACTGAAAAAGTTTGTGTCCACCCAAAAAGCAAATACACCTAAGAGTGATGGAAAGCAATTATGTCGATCTGTTAAAGTCGGTTTTACACATTCTTTTCTAAGAATCAGGAACACCAAGGGTGTGAATTGTTGAATAAATCACCCAAAATTTATGAAAAATTCTATAAATGTATTTATTCTGATTAGATGACTTATGTGAATAAAGTAATGCTGCCTCATGTAAATTGGATCAAAGGGATATATTGTAGCTTTCTGTGAGAAATATTTCTGAAGAATCGGCTCTGAGCTTCTTCCTGTTTGCTCTGGTGATTGACAGACTAACAGAGGTCAGAATTATGTTTACAGATGACATTGTGATCTAGAGTGAGGACAAAGAACAGGTGGAAAAGAACTTAGAGAGGTGGAGGTATGCACTTGAAAGAAGAGGAATGAAAGTCAGCCGTAGTAAGACAGAGTACATGTGTGAGACAAAAGGGTGACAACGAAGGTCAAAGAAAAAGTTTACAAGAGACCAGCTTTGGTGTATGGTCTGGAGACAGAGACGTGTACAAAAAGACAGGAGAAAGAACTGGAAGTGGCAGAAATGAAAATGTTGAGGTTCTCCTTAGGAGTGACAAGGATGGATAAGATCAGGAATGAGATCATCAGAGGTACAGCACAGGTTGAACAACTGGGAGATAAAGTTAGAGAGGCCAGACTGAGATGGTTTGGACATGTCCAGAGGAGGGACAGTGGGTATATTAGTAGAAGGATGTTAGAAATGCAGCTGCAATGAAAAAGACAAAGATGAAATAAATGGATGCAGTTAGAGAGGACATGGAGGTGGTTGGAGTGAGGACAGAGGATGATTTGCTGTGGAGACCCCTGAAGAGGAAAAAGCCGATAAGTCAATTTTTATTGCTATACAATTGAAAGGTAAATGTTAATCTTAATGTTTGCGTTAGTTCTTTATCCAATAATTTTCAGTCAGGTCCTCTGGACGTTTTCTTTTTGTTTTTGCTGAGATGTTTTGTCCTTCATCCAAAGGACTTCTTCAGTCCAAGGAGCCATAAACAAACAGTTTTTGGCGTTTTGAACCGTTTTGGCAAGGCTGCTTCAGAGGAGTTGACGGGGGAGAGGGCAGGCCCCAGAAACCATTTTATCACCATCAAACTATTTTTTTTCCCACTATGGGAGTGTGCTGCTTGTGGGACTCCATTTTGTTTGTGGCTCCTTGGACTGAAGAAGTGCTTTGGATGAAGGACAAAACGTCTCAGCAAAAAAAAAAGTCCAGATTACCCGACTGAACGTTGTTGGATTTGTACCTGGATTATTGAGCATGAACTTTGACGTTAGTTCTTTATAATGCAAGAACAGATTCAAAATTAGCAATTTATGTTAATCCATTTTAGATTACAGGATATACCATCATTTTACCTCTTAAAGTATTGTTACACTGATAGTTGAAATTACCAACAGTAACACATTTTATCCTGTTTATAGCAAATTGTTGGATCTTATTCCAAAATGTGTATTTTGAGCTGCTAAACCTTAAAATGTTATATGCATTCATGACTATAAAAAGTAGCTGTATGAATCATTAAGCTTCTTAATGTGTTTATATTAATTTATTGGTGATATCAGTATAGTCCTCACAAAGAGGCAAGTTAAAAATGGCATTAACCCAATAACAGCTTAAGTAATAACTTTATTTGAACAAGTTTGGGGAGTTCGTACAGTCATCTCTTAAGTCATCGTTACAAATTAAAATAGATTCTGAAACACTGCTTTAGAATAGGTGCAGATGATAAAAACTACTGACTATGCATAATGCCTTTTATGGTATTCACAGGGAATGTTGTAGCTGAATGTGACACCCATCAATGGAATGTTTCAAATGTGCAGAGATGAAGGAAAACAAAATACACAGGGTGCACACAGAGGTTTCCATGCACGCCATTTGGTTTACGAAGCTCCTGTGCAAAAAAGAAGCTGCGTTTTAAGACTTGAGGCGTTTTATAAATGTGATTGAAACAGATGGTGAATGCTCACAAAGGCAATGAGGTGAGTCAGTTTCAGGCACTGCAAAAACAAATGTATACATTCCTAAATGAGGTAATGCTCTACTTTTAGTCTATCTCAAACAGAGTTTTAGATTGTTTGAAAACGAAACCATAATTTGGCACCAGTGTGCTAAAGCTGTGTTTTCTGTGCAAAAAGTTTCTGTTTATTGCGTCGACCCTCCCTCCAGACATCTGGGAGAACTTCGAGGTTGTCTGAAATTTAAAAAAATACATGCAACCGCATGAATAAATACCCCCAAATCCCTTAAAAAATCTATTCATATACATATATTGTGGAGCTTTCTCATGTAACTGGACGTCAGCTTCAGAAAAAACAACAAAAAAACTTAAAATGATATAAACAGATCAAAAGAAATAAATGCATTTTGATTCTAGCCAACACAGATTGAAATGATAGTTGAATTACGGTACAAAAAAAACATCTAAAACGATAAATTAATTTATAAAAACACAGGAAGGAGGCTTCTTGTGTGGGAATGGTTTTGACTGATCGTCCTCTCGATGGTAAAATAGCGGAGCGTTCGGTGATCGCACACATGAATCAAGCAGAAGGACGAAACACGACGAGTGAAAACGTCATTGCTGGACGACGTCCCGCTCAGGGCAAGCTGCCAAATCCAAGGCCGTCCTCTGCAGATATGGACTTGAGCAGCTCCTCCACCCAGCGGACCTCAGAGGCCACCTGCTCAGCCAGAACCTCGTAGCGGTTTTCCAGCCGCCCGAACTTTCGCTTGAGGGTGTTGGCGTTCTGCATGGTCTGCCGGGTGTCCTCCTGGCACTTCCTGCGCTGGGCCTGCGTGCGCTGCAGCTCCTGGCGGATGTGGCTCAAGTCGGTGGAGATGCTCTGGTTCTCCTCCTTGTACCAGCCCTCCTTCTCCTCGTATATGGACAGCAGCGCTGCCACATCCTCCTGGCAGGAGCGCTGATTTCGCTCCAGCTCCCTCAGGCCCTCTTCTGTCGCCGCAATCTCCTCCAGCACCTGGGAGAAGCGCTCGAAGTTCACGTAGGTGTTGTTTGGAGGCATGCTGGAGTGGGATTTGATGGTGTACTCCTTCAGCCGCGTGGTCTTCAGGCGCCGGCGCTCTGTTTTGTGGTCTCTGTCCTCCTGACGAACATTCCGCCTCTTGATCACCTGGAGATAAAGAAAATATATATATATATATATATTTTTTTTTTTCACGCTTAGGAGGTTTAAAACTCATTTAAATGAAACCTATTCTCTAAAAAACTGTAGGTCTGGTCAAACCGAAAGAGACGAAAACTTCTGGTACTTTCTTGAGTTTGTAAGTTTATAGATCAGAAGGAAGAAGGCCACACATAGTTTCATAAATAAAACACTAATGTTTTAGTCTAAGCAAGAATAAAACCAACCATCCAAAACTAGAGTTCAACATACAACGCTGAGAAAAAGTTTTAAGGTTTTAAAAGAACCTCACGGTTCCATGGTGAACTGTATCACAAGTAATGCACCAGTAGCATCTCCATAGTCCAGCATAGAAATAAAAATGACAGATACAAGACAAGTGTTTTTTAGCCTCAGATTAAAAAAAATCATTTTAACTTCAAATTTTAACCAGCTACTTGATGTGAAACTGGAAGAAAAGATTTATCAACCATAACTTCTGAGTGTTGAAATTCATTTATTAACCCTAGGCAAGACTCATAAGTATTTGGCATATAAATAAATAAAATATATATATATTTTTTTAAAAATCACAAAAAGTAAACTGAACAGTGGTAAAAAAAAAAAAGTTGTCAATTGGAATGCCTGTTTAGGAACAGATGCAACAAAGTATATCACAAAAGCGTCAGCATAAAATGAGATTTGATCATTCTAGATTGTAGTTTTTAATATTTAAAATAAACAGGAGTGACCCCAGGACTGATCCTTGGGGAACACCACTGAGCACATAAAAGGTAGCTTGAAGTTATAAAAGCGTTACATACAGTAATTCACTTCTTTCTGAAATGATATGAAGCTTAACCATGTTTGAGTTTATATTTTTCAAGAAGAAAATGTAAAAAAGTTTGCAGTTATAAACAAAAAACTCAGCAGCCTGTTGCCGACCTTGAACTTTATTGCTGTGAAATCAGGAAAAATATAAAGGATTAAAATACCCACCTTTATCCAGGGGTGCTGCAGACTCTGATCAATCGTCATTCTCTTCCTATAACAGAAAACTGTCCATTAAAACCACACCAAGATCCCCAAAATATGTCGAGAAAACTGCTTCACTTCACTTAAACAGTCTCTTAAATAAATTGTTAACTAACTTGCACAGTTTCAAACCATTTACTACCAATATACATTGTTAAAAAAATAAAATCACACAAAAAAAAGCAACTTAAAAAGGTATTTTTACTTTGGATCTTTGACCAACAGACGGCGTATAAAGTCCTTGGCCAGCTCGCTGGTGTTGCTGAAATACTCTTCATCAAAGTCGTAGTTGACAGCAGAAATGTTGGTCAAGGTCTCCTGTTTTGTCTCGCCCAGAAATGGTGACGCGCCGCTCAGCCTAACACAAGACAGAAACTTTGCTTTACACCTCACATGACTGAGGGGTGAAGTGATTCAACAGACTGTCACGATGTGAACCATTACTCACAGAATATATGTGATCACTCCGATGCTCCTGCAAACAAGAGGAGACAAGTAAACATGCTGGACGAGTTAATATACAGCTTCAGAAGGAAGAACAAAAAAAAAGACAAAAGAATGGCATCTTACCACATGTCTGCCTCCAGGCCAAGTGGCTCATAGTTGACTATTTCTGGTGCTGTAAAACACAGAGGAATGAACGCTTTAATTCAGACCAGATGTGATCTGAGGGAAAAGCTCTCCCACTTACACGAGATTTAACTCAGAGGCCTGCATGAATGTACAAATGCCGAGTTTCTTACCGACAAACTCCGGAGTTCCAAAGATGTTTTTAAACTCGTTCCCTGCTTTAATCTGGTGAGCGATGCCAAAATCAATCAGCTTGATCCTGGGGTTGGGAGCATTCTTATCCAGTAGCATGATATTCTCAGGCTGAAAGAGAAAAGAAAAACGACTACAGATTAGCAAAGAAAGAATGCAGAGCTGATGCGGTCAAGAACATTTTTCTGCTCTACCCTTTGATGTTTTTTCTTTAGTCAGTTATTCAAAACAAACGAGATGGGAAAAAGCTTCCCCTCAGACAGACTGCTGACCTTCAGGTCAAAGTGAGCGATGCGTTTGGAGTGAAGGTAGTAAACGCCGTCCAGGATCTGCTTGAGAAACTGTGTGGCCTCCTCCTCGGTCAGAGACTCCTTCTCAGCCAGGAAGTCGAACAGCTCTCCGCCTGACACCAGCTCCAGGATCAGGATCACGTCCGTTTTGTTTTCAAAGATGTCGTGGAGCGTGATGATGTTGCTGTGCTGGATCTCCCGCAGAATGTTGACCTCGCGCTCGATCTCCTCGCGGCTCACCCCTCGCCGGCTGGACGACAGTCGCCGCTTTTTGATGAACTTGGCTGCGTACTCGTCGCTCGTGCTCTTGTCCTTGCACTTACGGACGATGGCGAACTGTCCGCTGCAGACAGGAAGGCCAAAGGACATTTTTTTCTAAGTTAATTTAACAAAATGCCTTCCTAGCACAACTCATGCGAGTGATGTTAAAACATGGCCCTTCAAACAGAACAGCTGAAGAATTGGAACAGCCAGTTCCAACACTTCAGCTGCTCTTCAGTCATTCATTGGATCTGTGACAGCAGTAGCTGCAGCCACACAGTAAACAAAGGTTCAAGTAATACATTTGGTTATCGTACGCTTTTTTTGTTGATTGCAAATACGCACAAGCTAAGTTCCATAACTAAACAGTTATACATTTATGCAGTTTATTTCCACACTTTAGCAACATTTGGTATACCGCTACTTGTTTACTATTTAGAGTGCACACATTTAGATAACTTCCTTTGTCAAGTCTTGCTGCTACAATTTATTTGTTCTTTGCAATGATTTAACTTTTGTATCTTTGAGTTGCCGGTTCCTTTGGAGATGCTGCTGAAGTTGTCCTGCCACTGTAAACAGTCCCAGCTGCATCACATCTACCCATCAGTCCAAACCATACCATAATAAACCAGTCTAACACTATGTTGCATGTCAGCAGAGGGAGACGGTAGATTTATTTTTTACATCTTTGACTAGGTCTAATTTGTTATTGCAAATATTTTTCTTTTTTTAAGGTTAGTAGCACTACTTTGCTCAGTTGTGTTTTTTTGCTAACACTACAGCTGAGGTGGCTGAGTGGTTACAGCAGTCGTCCTCCAATGCAAGAGTTGGGGGTTCAAATCCACCAGCAGTCACATGCCGAAGTGTCCTTGGGCAAGACACTGAACCCCTCATTGCCTTGGATGTGCGTCCCATCAGTGTATAAAAGTGATAAAACACTGATTAGTCTCTTTAGAATGATTTGTTCCATCAGTGTTGTAGAGATCTAGTAGAGTGCTGTATGAATGGGTAAATGAAGGCACAGATTGTAGTGGAAAACACTGTGAGTATCTTGATAAGATAGAAAAGGTGATGTATAAATACAGTTCATTTACTACTTGCAATTTAGTCTAATTTATGTATATCTCTTTTTAAATGTCTGGAAACCAAACATCACTTGGTCAATGTTCCTTCTCATTTAAAGGTCCTCATATTTGGAACGGTTTACCATCACCATTAAAAACGTTAACAGATCTTAAAGTTTTTTAATTCCCAGGTGAAACAATGGCTGAAACAAAAACAAATATGTGAACACTGAGCCTCATGGGGATGGAGGAGCAGGCATGCGTGTATGTGTGAGGAGACTGTTTATTTCCAATTTAATTTTAATTCTATTTTAGCTGTTTTTAAAAAAAGGTCCAACCAAGGTCTGCAAATTAGCCTGTGGCTAGAAAACCTTCATACAAAACAGCGGTTGATTTGTTTTTATCATGTAACACAGTTTATGGTGCTGTCCTTGATCAAATAAACGATATGAAACACTAAAAAACATTATTAGAACCAGACCTTTTCTTTTTTTGTTAAAAAAAAAAAAAGTTCGGTTGGCTGGAAACAGAGATGAGGAGGATGGATTTTAAAACTTTCTTCTTGCTAATCCGTATGCTTCACTAACAAACATTTTTAAACAAGTGGCTTGAAACTATTTTTTTTTGGTTCTTGGTAGTGATTCCCACAAACCAAAAATAAACTATTAAGTACAGAAAAGTAATGTGACGTTTCACAAAAAGCAGACAAATTCTGTAAGTTATCACTTTGAACATATGCTGTTATGAACAAAAAGTGACTTTTCTTGATGATATTTAAGAGACGCAATTCTAGAAAAATATTTACATGCAAAAATGTATCCACCACCATCTTTTTTTTTATTTATTTTTTTTACTTTGGATAACTGAATAAAATCTGTCTGAAAAGCGACAACAGAAATAACCTGTTTGAAGACAACCATGTCTCTGCACTGACAAAATATTAACTATTTTTTTTTAACAAAATATCCAAAAGGCATATCGCAAAACAGCGCATCAATAGATAAACATACTTTACAGCTACTACAGCTGATTTGGATTGCTTCAACTTTCCCCTCACTTAATATATGCAGCTTTTCTTGGCAAACACTCATCTTCTTCAGAGACACTACAGCACAGCAGAGGTGGAAAGACACACTGAAAGCCCCTGACGTCACAACGTTGCTGCATTACTGCAGAACAAAAAGCAGCTAATGCAGAGGTGGATCTAATTTTATTAAAAACTGACGACTCACCTTGAAAACTATCTAGCACGGCAATAGAGGTGGTGAGATTCTTTTTAATGTTACTTTTGGTCTTGACCCGACATGGGAGTTTTGGATCGACTGCGTTTTATACCTGACGTATCAGTAACCATAGGTTTTATGTGGCTTCTCAAAATAACTTTTGTTCAGCCAAAAAAAGAGGCACCTCGTGTATTTTAAAGTGTTTTGGGTGCTGTATTTAGGGCTGCTGTACAGAAAAAAAGTGTAGGTACATACCTGCCCAGCTCCTCTCCCATCTCATAATACAGCTCGACCTCCTCCTGCCTGAAGCCAGCCATGGTGCTGACTCGAACAATGATGGGAGACGGGCCTCAAGACTTCCTGTAGTAAAAAATTTAAAAGGAACACTGTATATTAAAAACAGTTATTGAGAATTACAAATATTTAGAAAGCTAAACAACACAATAGTAGCCTTTGATTGCAAAGGATCATGAACCCAAATGGCAGATTCACCTCGACTTCTTTCCTCCATATTTGGTTGTAGTGATCACAGCTTTACTTTTCAGAGACTTTGAGGCTGATGTCAGACCTCTGCATACCAGTCCTGCTGACATCATCTCCTGCCCTGGTCCAGCCAACTCTGATTCAGTTTAAAAGGACTGGAATGTGTCCAGTACAGGAGGTTTTTAACTTTTTTTGTTGTGGACGTTTCGCGTAGCTGAAGTTGTTCGTAGAAACACATCAGATATTTATTGATAACTCGGAGACTGTCGATTGAAAATGGCACGATAAACAAGGCCTTTTTTTAAAAACAAACTAAAACAGAAAACCGACAAACAACACACCATTAAACATGAACTATTATTGAAGTTTCACCACCATTGAAATTTAGAGGAAAATATGCGAGTCGTGATCACGAAAGGAAGCTACTAGCTAAACTGTTAACGAGTTAGCGTTGAACACCGGCCGGCTCTTCCTGTTTTTCAGCTTAAATATCTTCACAGATGAGCGCGTTATTTAAAAAAATAAATAAAACATGGTAGCAAAAATGCACATTTAGCCCTGTAAATACGAAGCCATCAATGCAATAGATACTCACAGTACGAGCGGCTTCAGACACCGCACTCCTCATCCAAGTCAGCCCGAGTTCTTTCAAGTTAACGAGAGCTACAGGAGGAGCTTCCGGTTTATCTTGTCAAAATAAATGTCAGAGTCAGCGTTTCTTGATTGTCATTCGCACCTCATGTGGTACACGTGATGGAGCGAACAGGGTCCCAGTTACATCCAGCAATAAAATGTAAAAGAAAAACAGTAATAACATCTAAGATATGAACTAAGAAAAACATAAACTAAATATACACTTATGGTCCTTGTATTAACTGCTTGAACAACTTGAAATATAAGACACAATGTTCAGAAACATACCTTAAACGAGAAATTGCATAAAAGTCAGAGTCAGAGTCAGAGTTTCTTTATTGTCATTCGCACCTCATGTGGTACATGTGGTGGAGCGAAATTATGTACGCAGGGTCCCAGTTACATCCAACAATAAAATGTATAAGAAAAACAGTAATAACATCTAAGATATGAACTAAGAAAAACATCAACTAAATATACACTAAGCACTCATAACATAAAACATTGAACATCACCACAAACATGAACATGAGTCTGTGAGCAGATGTGCACGCATGAACACATCAACATTGAAACAGATCAGCAGCAACATGAAACAGATCAGCAGCAACATGATATGGTTTTTCACAGTGATTATTCTAGTTAGAGATTCATGAGTCTAACAGCCTCAGGGTAGAAGCTGTTCCTCAGTCTAGTGGTTCTACACTTAATGCTCCTTAACCTCCTTCCTGAGGGGAGTGGGGCAAAAAGTGTGTGTGCTGGGTGGGTGGGGTCCTTCATGATGCAGGTGGCCCTCTTCCTGCATCTGGAGGTGTAGATGTCTGTGATGGTGGGGAGACTGATTCTGACAGATTTCTGTGCAGCCTTCACCACTCTCTGCAAAGCTTTTCTTTCTGCAGCTGTGCAGCCTCCATGCCACACATTGATGCTCGAGCACAGGATGCTCTCCACTGCACACCTGTAGAAGGAGGTGAGGACTGAGCTTCCCAGACCAGCTCGCCTCAGCCGTCTGAGGAAGTAGAGTCTCTGATGAGCTTTCTTGATCAGGCTGGTGGTGTTGTTGCTCCAGCTGAGGTTGTCATTCATGTGTACACCCAAGTACTTGTAGCTGGAGACCACTTCCACCGCAGATCCTCTTATGTTCAGGGGGGTGTAGGTGTTTTTGTTCCTTCTGAAGTCCACAATCATCTCCTTTGTCTTCTTCACATTGATGTGAAGGTTATTCTCTCTGCACCAGCTCTCCAGGTGTTCCACCTCCTGCCTGTAGCTGGACTCATCATTGTTTGTGATGCATCCCTCCACCGCTGTATCATCTACAAACTTTACAATGTGACAGCCTGGATGGGTAGCTGCACAATCATATGTGAGCAGAGTAAACAGGAGGGGGCTCAACACACATCCCTGAGGAGAGCCAGTGCTGAGGGTTATGGTGGAGGAGGAGAGGTTGTGGATCCTCACTAACTGTGGTCTGTTTGTTAAAAAGTCTAGTACCCAGTTGCAGATGGAGGGGCTTAGTCCTAGTGTGGATAGTTTGTCCATCAGGGTTTGGGGGATCATGGTGTTGAAGGCGGATGTGAAGTCCACAAAGAGCATACGGACGTAAGAGTTTTTCTGCTCCAGGTGGTTGAGTGCAGTGTGGACCACAGAGGAGATTGCATCCTCTGTTGATCGGTTCTCACGGTATGCGTACTGATGAGGGTCCTCGTTGATGTTGATGGTTGTTTTTTGATGTGAGTCATGACCAGTTTTTCGAAGCATTTAGCGACTATCGGGGTGAGGGCCACTGGCCGATAGTCATTCAGACCAGTCACTGTAGAGCTTTTTGGGACTGGGATGATGGTGGCAGTCTTCAGGCAGGTGGGAACTGTCTCCAGGGTAAGTGAGGTGTTAAAGATGTCTGCCAGCACCTCACAGAGCTGATCAGCACATTCCTTCAACACTTTTCCGGGGATGTTGTCTGGGCCAGTTGCTTTGTGCGGATTAATCCTCCTGAAGGTACTCCTTACTTCTGCTGAGGTCACGCTGAGATGCTCTTCATCCGGTGGCGAGGTGAGTTTGGTGCTGGGTGGTCTGTTCTGGTCTTCAAAGCGTGCATAGAACTTGTTGAGGGCATCAGGCAGAGATGGGTCTTTGGGACATTGTTCACTCCTTCCTTTATAATCTGTTATGCACTGAAAGTTGCAAAAGCCTGAAAGTTAAAATTTGGTATGACTAATTCTAGCAGTACTGAGTATAATTATTTTCAAAACAGTTTGTGTTGCCTTGGCAGAGATTTGGAATTTGTCATATTTTTATTTTTATGAAGCGGTCTTCGTTGTAAATTTTAATTTGATAGGTTTAAATTCAACTTGCGTTAACTTCCGGTATTGACAATGCAGGTAAGAGACAGAGGGTGGCCATATGGAATGACGTCAGGCTGAGGGAACCGACTGCATTATGTCTCAGGAACATGATCGAGCACGCTACAATGAACAAAAAGAGGCCGAACTAAATACACCAACACTACAGTCAGTAACGTTGGGCAATATAGTTAAAAAGATAACATGGAGTTTATTTATTTATTTAGTTAAAAAAACAACACGAAGTAATGGTGTATTTATTTGAGACAGTGACTAAATGTTTTGGATTGGCATTTAGCGGTCATAACGCATTGGATATAATCATGGAAAATGAGAAAGGTTTAAAGATATTTGTAATTATTCACTACATTAACTCTCTGTTAAATTCATTCAGAGTTATTGCTTTTGAAAACTTGAATTCCTCTTTTTTCTGGATGTAAATCGCTTTTATCGGATTATTATGTCCTCTGGTATCAGATGCTGTCCAGCTGGAAGGATTTTTTACTGAAACCTTTTTACTTTGGGGCATTTGTTATGATGCGTAACCATGGCAACAATTATTATTATTTTTTTTAAGCAACCAGGAGCAGCTCAAATACTTCAACTACAGCCCCAAATCCTAAATGAGTTGAAAAGGAGGTGCTATGGATGAATTCCCATCAACCTGGCGGCAGTGCTCGAGTACTTGACCGCTGAGATCCTGGAGCTGGTGAGAAATTCGGCTCGTGACAACGGGAAGACCGGGATCATCCCTTGGCACCTTCAGCTGTCTGTCCGTGGCGACGAGGAGCTCGGCAGACTGCTGAGAGGAGTGACCATCGCTCAGGGAGGAATTCTGCTCAGCATTTGGGCAGTCCTGCTGCCCAGAAGGACCGAGTGGCCCGCTGGATCTGACAGCAAGCTGGATCCGGATCAGTATCTGTGGCTGCAGATTCTTTGGATTCTCTGCAGGGGATCCTTCCTGCCCACAGCTATCAGCATATATAACAACTCTTAAATGAAACCAGGATGATGAGCTACGACCACGCTTCATTTCCCTTTGGGATTAATAAAGTATTTTTGAATTGAATTGAATTAAGTAACCAAATTTGTAACTGAACAGACGTTCTAGGAAGATATACAGTAGTTAAAAATTATTTAACCAAATTAAAAAACAAGTGTTCCCTGACCGGGAATCGAACCCGGGCCGCGGCGGTGAGAGCGCCGAATCCTAACCACTAGACCACCAGGGACTCTGAACATTGGCCTGACACATAATTACTTTTGTAATAACATCCAGATGTTCTTCATGTGTTAGTGTTTCTAAGGAGCTGCATTTCTTCTCAAGAGAATGTTGAGCCCTTATACAAAAGCAATTCTCATCATATAAGAGTTTAAGGACTCAAACTGAAGTACAGACAGTACTCAACTGTATGCGATTCGTTCCCCCCCACCCCCCCAATAGACAACTTTTTCCGCTGAAAAAAAAAACCAGTACAGTACAGTACTATTTACAGTACAGTACTGTGGATCCACTGTTACTTGTCAGCCTTTTGACGGATGTTTACTTAAACCAATCAGATATGCGCTCTTTTGCTCTAAAGGTTAGCAGCCAATGAAAACTTAGATTAGAAAATAAATGGGCGTGGCTTCGAATGATCGTTGGTGAGATCCCAGAGCTGTTGGCTCTGGTTGGCAGGGGAATAACAACAAGCTAGGCATCATGAGGCTCCCCGAAACACTGATTTGGGCCGCTTTTCTCATCCAGAAGGTGAGAACGATGCCAATTACTTAATCGAAAATTGTTTCCCTGTGCGTACGCATCTCTTAATCGTATGTAGCTGGCAGATATGGGTTGTTGTTAAATGAAATCGTGTCGGGTTTTTTATTTTTTGCATGAAATGCTAAGTGTTAGCTTGCGGAGCTCACCCACACAACCTTTAAACTAGATATGACATTTATGGAACAGCTTACAGCTTATTCACACAACACAAAAATCAGAGTTATAAGTGAAAACTGTAATGTCAATGTGAACATGTAAAAAAAAAGGATGTCAAGCTCTGAAATATATGACTGTAGGGATAAATATTATAGATTTAATATGCAGCTGCTCTGCAAAACGCTTCAGAACCTGTTTGGGTCGTACAGTTTGTGAATATTTCACATTTTAGGTTCATAATATTTAACATGATGGGTTTTTCCCCCACCAAAGAGTAATATAGTACATTATATTAATATTTAGCCTCAGGTTTTATTTTGTAGTCAGTGTTTTTTTATTTACATCCCCCTACATCTTGTTGTGGCTTATGAGAACCACATTGGTGTTCAAATCAGCTGAAGCGGTACCTTAGTTCAAAAGATTTATTTGACAACGGATTACAAGTATTCAGAAATCATGAAACAATTACAATGTATGCATACAGAGGGCATTTTATCAGAACAGACCTTATTCATCGAAGTTCTCCAAGCAAATGCCCCGACCTGCCCTCTCGCTCTGCATCTTATCACAGATTTTTAGCAGCTCTGCTTCTGATTGGTTTAACCAACCTGTTGTCATGGTTACGGGGCTCTTCTGGCTGTTAGATACGTCTTGGAGGTCACTTACCAAAGATAAGTTTATGGCTCTTTGTTAAGACACGCTGGTGTTTCTAGCTGAAAATTTACTCTGAACTGATCACAACTGTTAAACGATTAAATGCTACTTTCTATTATCTTTACTAATTATGTTTAGTCACTATATTAAGTTTAAGCAAACTCTATTAAGTTTAAGGTTAGAGAAATGTGTTCTAGATACTTTAATGTCCCTCAGTCTATGCGTGTGCGTGAGTGAGCGTGTGTGGTGAGTGTGACACTCCAAGGCCCCTTCCTGAAGTCTAATCAGTATCTTACCTGCTCTGAGTCGCTTGTAAATGTGAACTTATAAGAATGTGAATTTATAAGATTTTCTCTAGTTAATGTAAGATTATATTTAAGCAAACTAACTAGATTTAAGATTCTATTTAAGCAAAGTAACTGATTAATATTTAAATGATTGTAAGGTATTAAAAACCCTTCAAAACACATTTTATAACATGAAATTTCAAGCTTGATTAAAATAATAATAAAAGATAAAACATGAAATCCAACAATCTCTTCGTGTATAAACCTTTTTTGCGTGATAACTACATTATATCTCTTTGACAAAGATCCAATCTTCAACGACTCACTGCTGACCACCCCCCGTCTGCATTATTTTAATAATTGTCCAATAATTCATTGAATTAGTAGTTAAATAGATTCATTTGGAGACTTTTTTCAACTTTTGCATTGCTGCTGGAAGGTATGGGCCAAGCCTAATGAAATAAAACAGTATTTATATATATATATATCCCCACGTGCTTCAAAACCACCACCATAATCCCTGTCCCCAAGAAAACGTCTCCCTCCTGCTTCAACGACTACCGCCCGGTTGCACTCACTTCCATCCTCATGAAGTGCTTCGAGCGACTAGTCATGCAACACATTAGGTCCTCCCTCCCCCCCTCCCTGGACCCCTACCAGTTTGCATATCGGTCAAACCGCTCGACTGATGATGCCGTCGCCACTGCTCTTCATTCAGCCCTCACACATTTGGACAAGAAAGACACCTATGTCAGAATGCTCTTCATCGACTTCAGTTCTGCATTCAACACAATCATTCCACAACAACTCATCTGGAAACTGGACAGTCTGGGTCTGAACACATCACTGTGCAACTGGCTGCTTGACTTCCTTACCGGAAGACCACAGGCAGTACGGGTTGGCAGCAACACATCCAGCATCATCACTCTGAACACGGGGGCCCCACAAGGATGTGTGCTGAGCCCCCTTCTGTTCACTCTACTAACCTACGACTGCTCTCCATCACACCCCTCCAACCTCTTCATCAAGTTTGCGGACGACACGACTGTGGTAGGCCTCATCAGCAACAACGATGAGTCACTCTACAGGAGCGAGGTGAGCCGGCTGGTCTCCTGGTGCAAACGCAACAATCTCTTGCTGAACACAGAGAAGACCAAGGAGATTGTTGTGGACTTCAGGAGAACTCAGACAAAACATGCTCCACTATCCATCAACGGTGTTGTTGTGGAAAGGGTGAGCAGCACCAAGTTCCTGGGTGTGCACATCTCTGAGGACCTCTCCTGGACCATCAACACAGCAGCAGTGGCCAAAAAGGCTCACCAACGGCTCTACTTCCTCCGCAAGCGGAGAAGAGCGAGAGCCCCCACCCCGATGATGACAACCTTCTACAGGGGGGCCATCGAGAGCATCCTGATGAGCTGCTCCACTGTGTGGTACGGGGCCTGCACAGCATCCTGCCGCAAATCCCTCCAGCGGATCGTGAGGACAGCTGAGAAGATCATTGGCACCTCTCTCCCCTGCCTTCAGGACCTC
>NC_056506.1:40779545-40809245 GCF_014905685.2 Nematolebias whitei
CCCGTCATTATCGCTTGCCAACGGAGACAATAATGTTTTGGCGTGTGTCTATCTGTCTGTAGCTTTGGCAAAAGTAGTTAGAAGGAAAGTAATTATTGGTTGTACGCCTACAACGGATTAACTTTTGACGTCAATACAAGAGCTGCAGCTTATCAACAATATCCAAACAAAAATGACCATAACACAGTCTGTTTTATGGATAATGAGCTAAAGTTTGATGTGGTTGTAGCTGAAAGTCATCTGAGTATCATTTATTGCATTAGAATTAAAATAATGTTGTTTTCTTGGTTTGATCAAAACAGCTACAACTCAGTTTAAAGTACCTGTAAACAGGAAATAAATGCAGGAATTTTTAGCTTCCAAGAGATGTTCAAATAAAACAAATTGTATTTCTTGGATTGTAGTTGTATCATTCGAAACAGAAAATCTTTAAGTTGTATTTTGCGAAGTGTCATTATTGAACCTTTTTTATTTATTTATTTCACAGTCACGCCTTCAGATCTATGATTTGACATCTTCGGTCCTGTGCTTGCCCTCCGACGTCCCGGAGGGGGGCTTCCCGAATCGCATCCCAATGGTGATGAGGGGCAACTGCACTTTCTATGAAAAGGTTCGCCTGGCCCAGATTAACGGTGCCAAGGGCCTGCTCATTGTCAGTAAGGAAAGGCTGGTAAGATTTTATAACGTGCTTCAAAAATAAACTCATTTTGGTTTATCTCAACTGAAAAAAAAGTTGTTGTTAGACTCCACCAGCAGGGAACAAGACTCAGTACGAAGAGATCGACATTCCCGTAGCACTGCTGAGCTACTCTGATTCGTTGGACATAAGCAAGGTGAGAAATCTGATGCCATTTCACCAGTGTTTTTTTTTTTTTTTAACTGAATTCATAACCCAAACACTGTCCTAACGTTTCTTATTTTACCAGACCTTTGGAGAAGGAAGTCTTGTTGCCATGTACGCACCCAATGAGCCCGTGTTAGACTATAACATGGTGATAATCTTCTTGATGGCGGTGGGAACCGTAGCCATCGGAGGCTACTGGGCCGGCAGCAGTGACAGCAAAAAGTGAGTGATTTAAAAATAGAAACATTTGACTTTCAAAGTCAAATAAGAAAGTGCAGCTTTACACAAAAATGTGTCATTTCCCTGCAAATAACAATAAAACATATTCAGTTTTTCTTCTGCTTATGCACTTTCAGCTCCAGCTGCTAATTTTAGATCAGAGTTAAACATCACAGGATTTATGAGATGCATCTTCAGAGAAAATCTGTCATTTACTTGGTGAACAAGCCTATGATTAAACTGATTTTTGTGTGTGAGATGGTGTGCATGTTTCCTTTTTTACAAACCAAGTAGTCTGTGCTGTGTGGTTGCAGCTCTATGAAAAGACAGCGCTGCTTATTTGAGGCCGTGTAAGTGACTCAACACCAGTCCGAGCTCATTCTTTCTGACTGCGTTACCAAGGTGACTGGGTACCCTTTAAGGGGGGTTTCTGATGCACAAGACCCCAAAAGTAAATAATAAATAAACAATTAAACAAATGAATATCAGGACAGTCATCCTGAATTCTACTTTCAACTAGAAAAAAATTAAGCAGTCGTAAATAGATAGGAACGCGAGCTAAGATTAGCAAAGTGGTATCCTCAAATTAAAAATAAATGAACAAAGCAGTAAGTAAAAGCTAAAATCAGAAAAACCGTATAGAAAATTAGAAAACAGTAGTTTAAAGCTAAATGATTCATAAAAAATACCTTCATAAAAATGGAGCTAGTATGCCGAAGCACATTTGAAAGAGTTGAAGAGCTTTCAAGATGGGGAACAATTTTGTAAATAAACTAAATATGTTGAAAAGTATGAAAGTCACAGATACTAAAAGTTATGGTACACTGTCACCAATCAAGATGTGCTGATAAATGAATGGTTAAAAAAAGAAGCACAAACTGAAGAAGTAGTTTCATTGCAACACTATAAAAAGGAAACCTTAATGTTTTCAGTCAAAATCTGTAATGAAATAAACACAGAAAGACTAAATCAGAGTTCTGTATTCTTCAGTGTTTGCTCCTTTTGTTTCTCCTGCAGACGTTACATGAAGCATAAGCGGGACGACGGTGCGGACAAGCAGGACGAGGAGACGGTGGACGTCACCCCCATCATGATCTGTGTGTTCGTGGTCATGTGCTGCAACATGCTGGTGCTCCTTTACTTTTTCTACGACCACCTGGGTACGACACAGACACTCGCACATCAAAGTTCAAGTGCTCAATGGGCGTACGTCTACAGCTCGATTCAAGATGGCCACCACAACCAACTTGTCTTGGCAAACACAAAAATGGTTGTAACTCATAATTTTGCAGATAATGAGCTCAAATTTTCTGAGATTATCAGCTGTCACTTATGGCGCTTTGCCACTGTCTCAACTCTCATGGGTTCTGCACCAGTTAGGGTCCTGCCCCCTGCTGGTACCCACCCCCACTCAGCGCAGCTTATGGAATCATCTTGTTTAAGGTTCCAAGTGGACTTCTCCAAGGTACCGATTTTGACATAAGCAGACGGCAGCTGTTGATTGGCCATTGAGTTACGTCACTGGTAGGCCTGTCGCAATAAACAATAAATCAATTAATTGCACGATAAATGAAAATTATCGACCTCATTTTCATTTATAGGCTTTATTGTTTCTTTGTCTCTTTCCACTGAAGACATCGGATGACAAAAGGTTCAACTCCGGTGCTCTTCACTGATTCCCCCCTTTCTCTTTTCTCTTTAAAATCTGTTTTAACCGTCCAAAATTATGTTTTTGGATCGTTAAAAGCAGCTAAGCTGAGAAGCTAAGCTAACAGGCTGACCTCTGGAAAAACCTCAGTCTTGTCGAAGCTCCAAAATTCACAGTTGAAACCCGTGCCTTTTGTGTAAAAAAAATATTTTTCACTGCAAAAAGAAGCTGAGAACTTGTTTACTGATTTTTTTTTAATTAAAAACTTTGTGTGACAAATGCTATGCTAAAGAGCTCAAACCACACCGAGCGTCTGCCATTTTGAGAACCGAAGAAAGGAAGGAGAGACAGCCCATGTCACATCAAGGGGCCTTCCTCATGCTGCTCACTCCCTCACTGTCCATCCTTCGGTTCAAACAGTCTTATACTGCCATCCGGTGGTCGAAAAAAGTACTACACACAAAACAAATTAACCAACATTTCTTCTTAAATTTGACAATAATGATTAATTATTGTCAAATTTCAAACAATATTATCACTTATCGCAATAATTTCTGAGACAATTAATCGCCCAGCAGAATTTGTTATCGTGACAGGCCTAGTCACTGGATGACCCAGCCAGCAAAACTGCAAACTAATCTGAACCTCCTCTTCCTCTCTGATCGTGTTGACGGACGACCCCATAAGAAATGAGCATATTTACAGAGAGATGTCAGAGATGATGGTGCAGCACGGCCACACGTGGACTTATGAGCAGTGCCGGGATAAGCTAAAGAAATTGATGTCCACTTTACAGAGTGATTAAGGACCACATCGGCCGAGTGGCTCGAACACAATGACCAGTTATGACACCGCCCACTTTGCATTGATGATCTTGCTCACAGAGTGGGGAAACAAGTTACAGTGGCAAATCACCTACAGTACACCCGAGAAGAACGATAAATGGTAAATGGGCTGTGCTTATACAGCTCCTTTCTATCTTATAAAGATACTCACAACGCTTTACAATCTATGCCATAATTTACACATTCATGCAGCACTCTGCTATGTCTATACAAGACTCACCAGTGCTTTATCACATTCATACACCGATGGGACACACATCGGAGGCAACGAGGCGTTCAGCGTCTTGCCCAAGGACACTTCAGCATGAGACTACTGGTGGAATCGAACCCCCAGCTCTCCCATTGGAGGAAAACTGCTCTAACCACTCAGCCACATCTGCCCCAAGATGAGCCGAGAGCCGAGTGGAGTCGATCTCATGCTGACTCTGATCATTAACATTTCACATTTATATATTTGTTTAAAACTTTAACATGCAAGCGTAGCAGGAAATATCTATTCCTTTAATAAATAAATGCAGTTTAATTTTCTTTGAAAGACTGTCCGATTTCTCTGTTATAAAAAGTATACGGAGCTTAAAATAAAAGTAACGATGAAAGAAACGAGTCAAGTGTTTTTACCTGAGCAAATTTGTTTAAGTAAAGTTTTATAGCCTCTCCGTTTAGCAGCCAACTGGAAACAGACCAACTGTTTCTAGCATTACAGGGCAGTTTAACCTTTTTAAATGTAAAAACGGGCAGCACTAAAAAGAAGCCAAAATGGTCATATAAAGTTTCGCCCAGCTCACCGAACACCGACCCACACATCAGTGAAAGTAATGCTCCTTTTAATTCTTTATTTCTTGTCAAACGTTTAAAAATTTCCACAAAACCATAAACAAATTTAAAAACGTAAATATTGCCACTAAAATATTCTGGAAACAAAACAAAAATGTTCAAAAAGGGAGCAGGAAGAATAAATGGCTTATCCAGTCCTGTCCCTAAATTTACATACAAATTCTGAACCAAACCAGTTTCGTAAAAATATTAAGAACACAAAAACACAAATATAGACTGAAAAAAACGTGTATGTAGTGTAGGTAGACGTACAAGCTTATTATACCTTCTCTATATTAATATATAAGACATCAAAATGAAAGCAGCAGAATTTTTCCTATATAATTGTCTAAAACATATCAAGGAATTCCAGCTAAACTGATAGACAAACTTATATTAAAAAAACATAAAAAAAGGAAAAAGATTAAAAAAAAACCTGTCAAACCTTATTATATTTGTTTATTAAATGATTTTATACATTTTTTTTAATTTAAAGAGTGAAAAGCACAGTTGTAACTCCTTACAACAACTATTCCACACCTGAATCCCTCTAACTGAAGTACAGTTGTTTTTAATATTTGTCCTAACCTTTGTTTTTTAAATAAATCCTCTTAAATCATAGTTTTTCCATTTAATTTTGAACCACTTTTGTATACACCTGGGAAGGAGTTTATTATAGGCTTTGTACATAATCACTGCTGTTCTGAGTTCTACTAAGTTATAACATTTTCAAATATTCAATGTAAGAAATATGTCTTTAGTTGGGTGAAAGTAATCGGACGCAGTTATAATTCAGATAGCTTTTCTTCTGGAGCATGTAGACCGGGTTTGTGTTGGTTTTATACGAGTTTCCCCAGATCTCAACACATTAATTCATGTATGGAAGTATGAGACAACATTATAGCATGTAAAGTGATTTCTTATTTAGAAGACGTTTTATTTTATTCAGCACTGCAATAGTTTTTGACATTTTGGCTTTTTACATGATCAATATGAGCCTTCCAATTCAATTTATAATCTGCTTCTTTATAATCTTTTGATTTATTTAGGAATTATTACCAGCCTAAAAATGTTGTTTTCTTCAATCAAAATGACTAAAGTATCACATCCTGGCATAAGGTCGCCTGCTAACTTCTGCTGTTTCTCCTTGTTCAGCCCTTTGGGTCATCGGGATCTTCTGTGTGGCCTCCTCTGTCGGCCTCCACAGCTGCCTGTGGCCGTTTGTCAGGAGAATTCCTTTCTGCAAGTGCAGGTGAGACTCCTCACATTGACAACACGTTCTCTGATCATGCTCCCTGTGTATGTTTTAGAACGACACAGTTTAGTTTTGTAGCTAATCGATGCAACTTCTAAAGCAGGCTCGATGGCTAGAAATGCTCTGTCAAAGAAACCAGCGTAAACGGTTGAGTTGACATGGCTGTGACTGTTACACCGACTGACACGTGAACCCTTTATAACAACAGGATCCCTGAGAACAACCTGCCGTACCTCCACAAGCGGCCACAGATCCGCATGCTGCTGCTGTCGGCGCTCTGCATCGGCGTCAGCATCATCTGGATGGTGTTTCGCAACGAAGACCAGTGAGTTCGGCGTGACCCAAGTGTCAAATCATTCCCCTGCTATTATACAGATGTGTTTGTTGGTACTCTTAGAGCTCATTGAAACAGTGTTTCATTTATCTGGAGAAGCGATTGTCTAATTTTACGCCTTTAGTAGAAAATAAATGATTTAGTTGTTTATTTGAGGTAATTATTCTAGATTGGTTAATATTCTTAAAGAGACAAATCTCTGCATTAGTCATGTTTCTAACTATGTTTGACCTTAATTATCCTCACAAGTTCCTTCAAGCTTTTCATCAGCTATTCAGCTGATTTAAAGGGAACAGCCACGGGTAGTTTGGTATCGTTGAGTGCACCACAGTGAACACAAAGGCAAGAACTGTCTTAGGAGCTCAAAGAAGATTCTAGATGTCCATGTTAAAGGTGAAGACTACAGGACCATCTCCAAGCAGCTTCATGTTCCTGTGATCACAGTTGCCATTATTATTAAAAAGCATAAGGTTCTTGGGTCTATAGACAGCCTCCCAGGATGTGGACGCAAGAGAAAATGCGACCCCAGGTTGATTAGTCGGATAGCGCGAATGGCAGAACACCACAAAAACTCCAGATAGAAATTCACCAAAATGGATAATAGGCCCAAAGTTTCTTGGACTGATGAGACAAACCTAAAGCTTTTTGGCTTTCGTCACATTAATTGTGTTTTTGGTTATTAAAGGGTTCCACCAATTTTATCCACGTCTGGACTTGCTGTAAGCAGCAAATTCACTTGTATTTTGTTAAAGATTGAGCACTTTTCCTGAGGAATTTTGCTCTCAGATTGATTATGAGCACTGATCCATACCAGAGCTGGATGGTTACTACGAAGTAAAATAAGGTGCTGAAGTAACGATGTAACTGGTGTCGGCTGACAAATGTTCTTGTTCTGTGTCGTCCAGGTGGGCGTGGGTGTTGCAGGACGCCCTGGGGATTACCTTCTGTCTCTACATGCTCAAAACAGTCCGATTGTCCACATTCAAGGTGCTGACTGATATAATAATTAAAAAAAAAAATGTTTTCGAGATGTTTACTCAACCAATAAATTGTAACAAATGTTGTGTTTTTTTCTATAGGCTTGCACTTTACTTCTGTCAGTTCTGTTTGTTTACGATGTTTTCTTCGTATTCATTACACCCTTCTTTACAAAGGTACGAATGAGCACACAGTTATCGTAATGTTATTGCGTTTGCTTTAAATACTTGTGTTTTCTGATTATTTCTTGTTTTGCTCAGAGTGGGGAAAGTATAATGGTGGAGGTAGCGGCAGGTCCCTCTGACTCCGCCACTCATGAAAAGGTGAGCCCCTCAAATCCGCTCCTGCTCCTCCAGGTCCAGTTATTCCTCTCCGATGGGAGGGAAAGCAGCCGCGGTGACTCTGGTGTTTGTGTCTGCAGCTCCCCATGGTGCTCAAGGTGCCGAGGTTAAACTCTTCTCCTCTGGCTCTTTGCGACCGACCCTTCTCCCTCCTGGGCTTTGGAGACATCTTAGTACCAGGTGGGTCATTTTTCCTCGCACTTGTTTCATCCCTTGCACTGCGTTGCCTGCAAGAGTTTCAAAACTGATCTGTGAACCCTCAGAGCATGTGTTGGGGATAACTCACTTACAACTACACCAAATTCCAGCTCAATATCTGTAAAATTGGTTTTAGTGTTGATTTTTAAAAAAAAGTAATTTGGCTGTGGCTGCTACTTTGACTTTAGTTAATATTGTGCTGACAGACGAATGAACACACAGCTCCAGATCAGTGATGATTCAGTCTGTAGGACAAAGCTCAGGCTGTTTGTTGACCTTTGTGCTGACATGAAGATTGTTTTCTTCTTTAGGTCTGCTGGTGGTGTACTGTCACCGATTTGACATTTTAACACAATCCTCTAGGATCTACTTTGTGACCTGTACGATTGGTAAGAGCTCTGTAGTTTGAGTGGTTGTAAATGATGCTGCATTCAAAGGGCTTCACATGGAGACCAGAGTTTACTGCTCAAATTATTTTTCATTCCACTTCTGTTTGGCCGTGTTAACATCTGGGATTAAAACCTGCCTCCATGCACACGTCCAGTACTCTAATCTCATCCGACCATTCCTCATTAGGTGCAGTAAGATATCCTCCCAGACGCTCCTCGTTAGGAGCCACTCTGGTCCAGAAATATATTTGGCTGCAAACTTTCTGTTGTTCGCTGTTACTGTAGAAGAGAAAACCAAACAACACGTTGGATGCACTTGGAGTCAGTTTAGCAACAAATCTGTTTTTATTAATCCAAACGGAAATCTTGCCACTTGGTGAGTAGGTAACATCCATGCTTAAAATGATCTGACAGTCTGGTCTTTGGTTCAGGTTTCAAAAATCACTTCTGTTGAAAAAGGGAATAGTTTAAAGCAGGGTGTCCAAAGTGTGGCCCGGGGGCCGCTTGTGGCCCTTGGAGTGATTTTGTGCGGCCCACATTTGTAGTTTTAAAGATGGTATAATTTTGGCCCATAGGCTTAAGAGATGTATGTGCAAATTTAATGATGATGATTTTTAAAAATAATTTTTAGGTTTAACAGCAAAACGGATTAAAAACTCTCAAAATGAGCAGTATTAAGCCGAATACATTCCTTTGGCAATAAATCAATAAAATCTAATAGATTAAATAAAAAATAATAATAAAAGGTTAATGTTTATGAAGCTTTTAATGTTTTGGATCTGCAACAGTAAAAAGAAAAATAATAATAATAAATGGAAGAATTTAAAAATTCTTCTTCATCAAAATTAGTCAATTTTGTCCCATTCTCCAAAATATTGTTTACGTTGAGTTAAAATAAATCACTAAAATACGTACGCTCATTATTATTAATTATGTATTACTATTAGTATTTTTGTGGCTCGTGTCTCTTTTCATCTTCAAGGTTTTGGCCCACATATGAAAATGTTTGGACACCCCTGGTTTAAAGTATGAGGTCTGAATATAAGGGAGGCCGACTTCCTACAGTTCCTAGTAGAAAATATTTTTACCAACCTTGCGTTCTTGTCTTTTTAAAAGCACATCCAATGTTAACATATTCTTCTGTTTCTGATCCTGACCTCTTTGTCCTCAGCGTACGGGATCGGCCTGCTGATCACCTTCGTGGCTCTGGCCGTGATGCAGATGGGCCAGCCAGCCTTGCTCTACCTAGTGCCTTGCACTCTGATCACCAGCCTCGCCGTAGCGCTGTGGCGCAAGGAGTTGCCCCAGTTCTGGACTGGAAGTGGATTTGTGGTGAATACCAGTTTGATATGACTGCCTACTGCGGAAGAGCAAAAAGACATTTTTTTTTAGCAACAAAAGACTAAAATCAATCTAGCATTGATTAAAAAAAAAAAACATGCAGAGGGAAGTAAAATTTCAAGTTGAGTAAAGCCCTTTATATAATTCCCTCCATTCCATCTGCTTCTGTTTTACTGTCCCCCCCTCCCCTCCTCCCCCTCGCTGCTTCCTTTGTTACTGGCTGTGTAGTCTGCTGCTGAGGGCTCAGCTGCCTGTCAATGTCACTGCAGGTATTCTAACCGGGTTTACACTCCACAATTAAAACACCCTGACCTCACTTACATGTCCTTTCTGTTGTCATCTAAATTAAAACTTCTTGTTTCTGCGTCATTGATCGGTTAGTGATCTATCTTAATCAGACTCGTGGCTTTAGTGGGCTCTCCTGTAAATAATTTCCTCTGACTTGTTTACCTCTGACAACACATAAAGCTCCTTTAGCGTGTGCATTGTGCGAACATAACTGTAAACGTTTGCGTCTGCATACAAGCCCAGTTTTGAAAAAGTTGGGCCTCTGTGTCAAATGTAAATCTTATAAATTCAGATTTTATTCACAATGGAAGGTTGTTTATACATTTATTATGTTTTACTAAGAAACTGCCTTTTTATGCAACACATCTCCAAAACCATGGGACAGTTATATTTACTGCTGTTTACTCTTCTTCCTCGGAACGTCCAAGAACTGAGACCAGGAGGTTTTGGAGGGACTGTTGTCCCGTTCTTGTCTGATGGAGGTCTAGCTGTTCAGCAGTCGTGGTCTTCGCTGGATTCTTTGTTTCATGACGTTCAAATGTATAATGGTGAGCGGTCTGGACTGGAGGCAGGCCAGTTCAGCTTGTTGTTGGAATGGATGCAGTTTAGATTTCTTTCTGAAATGTGCAAGACCTTCCCTGAAAAAGATGTGGTCTGAATAGGAGCATATGTTCTTAAACCTGCTTTTATTTTTTTGTGCATTGATGGTGCCCTTTCAGATGTGAGCTGCTCAGGACATAAGCACTAATGCACCCCCATATCATCAGAGAGGCAGGCTTTTGAACTGTGTGCTGATAACAGGCTGGATGGTGCCTCTCCTCTTTAGTACAAAGAATGTGGCTGTGGTATCTATAAATAAATAAATAAATCAAATTATCTGACCACAGAACATTTCATTTTGCCTCGTTCCATTTTAAACGAATTTTGGACCAAAGAAAATGGCCGTGTCTCTGGATTCTGTCCTGCACAATAGAGCTTTAACCTGCGTTTGTGACTGGCACAGCGGGCTGTGTTTACAGACGGTGATTTGTGGACGTGTCTCTGAGCCCACGCCGTGATGTCAAGAACAGAATCGGACCCGTTTTAATACAGCGAGCGGCCCCTGAGGGCCTGAAGACGACGGGGACGCAACACTGACTTTCAGCCGCGGAACAATTTCTTAGTTTCAACGATTGCTGTATTTACTATTGTGAATAAAATATGAGTTTATGAGATTTGCAAATTATTGTATTTATTAGTTTATTTACGTTTTATCCAACGTTTTCAGAATTGTATTTTTTCAGCTCCTTTTGTTCTGTGATATTTTCAAATGAGACTGTTAAACCCTTTCAAACACTTTACTCTCTGCAGCCTCCCATAGCGCTCACGCCAATCAACTGCACGCAAACCGCAGAGCTACAGCCGCCCCCGCAGGTGCAGGAACCCTCAGCCTAAGAAGCCACAGAGCCCACCCATCAGGGCGAAGACACGCCCGAGCAGCCGCCTCCGGAAACGCCCCTGGAGGAGAAAACCGAAGACCAAACCGACAACTAGTAGATCATTTTCCCCATTTCACTTCATGTTTCAATTCACTTTTCTGCAGCACGTCTGTCGGTGGATGTTTTAAACCCGAAACGTTTAACTTGCACTCGTTGCGAAGGAAAGAGCAGTGGAGGTTTGTTTCTTTAACGACTGAATGAAGGCAAGCGTCCCAGGTTTCAAAGCGAACTCACCTCCTACTAACACCGTTTGCACCACCTGTAAAACAAAAGGTCCACACTACCGAAGCTGAGGCAGGACGTGCTTCCACACTCGAATATTACCATTAAAATGTTAACCAGCATGTTTACGCTGAAGTTTGGAGTTCTGATTTATGGATTTAGAAATGTTTCAAGTTTTGTGCCGTCATAGTATTTACCACCATCTGATGGAGACGTCTGTGTCTCAAAAGGAAATGAAACATTTGTAGGTATAATATCAGAAGGTATTTTGTTAGTATTCTTAAAAAAAATTAAAAGATTGTAAAGAGTTCAGATGATTGGCAGCTTAATGGATGTTGTCATCGAGTGAAAAATATTTAAAAAATACAGTAAATAGGAAAAAAATAAAAAAACTTTGAATGTTTTTGGGCTGAGCAAGTTTGTGATTGGCTCCTCTTCAGTGAGACGGGCCAAAAACCGAGCGATATACTTTGCTGCAAACTGGTGAGACCGAACTTCACCAGTCGACTCGACCATGTCTTCAAACGGGTTCAATTTACAACGAGAGCATCATCAGTCCGAGGCAGCTGCTGTCTGAACTCGTGGCTTTCTCGTGTAATTCTGAAAACTTCAGACACTGAATTTGAATTATTTTTACACCGTTACTGACATTTTTTAAATTTAGATTGTAGCCTCGTGTTCAAAGACTTGCGTGGATTTCCTACTGAAACATGGCGTACGCTTAAATCGAGAAAACGGCGTACGCACAAATAAATCCAAATGTATGAAACCGTTCGTACGCATGAAACCAAGCACACTTCCTTTGACGTCCCAATCAATGTGGAACTGAGCGTGCATCAGCCAGTACCCAACTTCTCCCTTGACACTTCTCCATTTAAATATGTACCGTATTTTTCAGACTATAAGGAGCACTTAAAATCCTTTAATTGTCTCACAAATCAACAGTGAACCTTATGATCCGGTGCGCCTTATGTATTAATTCTGGTTGTGCTTAGTGACCTTCAACTGATTTTATGTGGTACTGTACACAGAGCTAAAAAAAAAAAATGTCAAAATTAACTTGTTTTGCTTAATGCGCCTTATAATCTGGTGCGCTTTATAGTCTGCAAAATACTGTAAATAGATTTAAATATGCCCTGCACCAGCCGAGTCTCTCACGCTGTTCTCTGGCATTAGCGCCGAGCGCAAAAGGAGTGAGTGGGACAATGTACGGAAAGCTGTAAATGCTGTGGGCTCAGAAGAACAGCGCACACCTGCAGACATCAAGGAAAAATGGTCCGACGTTAAGGTGCATGTGAAGCGGAGGACGACTCCATCACCACTTACATGGACTACACTGTTGTTGTAAATTAATGCAGGAGTGCACTAGAGAAAGGGTGAGGCATTTCACACTTTGTGCATGTGTTTATTGGCATTACTATGCACACAGAAACAATCTGGGGCTTGGAAGATCACTCTGAAACCAGTTTAACCAGCAAAAAACAGGAAGTCACCCACTTGAACCTCGGACTTGTAATGATACAAAGAAGACAGGATGATACATGGGGGTGCACAGGCTCCGTTTGCATCAAGGAGATCAATATTAATATGATTAAATGAATTTACTCACCACAAAGCCACCCATCCCACCCCACGCCAACCATGCTGTTCATTAGAATGAACAAGTTGAGCGTTGAACCAGGACACCTCGCCACAGTGTTGGTTAGTTGCTTTTGCCCATCACACATGATTTGCACATTGGTTGACTGGAAATTCTTCCTGTTTACATAAACGTGTTCATCCTGTGCTGGTGCTTTTATAGCACTGTGTTCAGTCGATAGCTTTGAGTTCATTAAGAAAACCTGCTGTCGCTGCAAATTGTGCTTTGATGTTTGCGTGTTCAGCTGCGTTGTAGAGAATTTGATGTACCTGACTGATATATGGATAATTCCATCCCACACAGCTGGCGTGGCTCGGCTCAGGGTGGACTGGCACAGTCCCAATCGGACTGCCAGCTCCCTTTGGAATGCCCCTGTTGCTATAGGAACCCCACTGTGGTCATCAGCTGTATGTGCACGGGCAGCGCACGGCTCCTCGCTGTGTCACGCTCAAAGCACTGTTCAAAAAGTATTGGCCTTGGAAATCTAAAACGGCTGATGAGCCAGTTGTCGTCATGGGCCAGGAAATCGTCTCCGTCTCTAAATACCATATTTTCCGCCCTATAAGTCGCATCAGTCCAAATATGTCTAATAAAGTGGGAAAATGCATAAATACGTCGCTTCGCCGTATAAGTCGCATCTATTATGCGTCACCGCTGACAACCCAGAAATGTGGGCCGGTGTTGTGCCAAAAATCAATTAGCTGCCAAATGGCAGCCGCAGGAGCGTGCACGGGAGGACGTTGACTAGAATTTAACAAGATTAACACTTAAAAACAATTATTTGTTTGCTCGACTTTATAGTAAATGTTTGTCTCAGTTGAACTTTTACTTAATAAATGCACTTCAATGGTCAAATCAGCTGCATTTCTCCGGTGTGTCGCAACGAAATGCAGCTTATTTGACGGTTGCTCCAGGCGAGCTGGACGAAGGCAGACTGTGGCGAGCCAATTGTGTCATTAGCAGCCACTTTTACCTATTACATGACACAACGGCATGCCATACAACTCTGGTGCCATTTAGCGGCTGAAAAATGGTACTGTTCAATATTTTCATTCAGATTGAATGAAAATGGTCATATCTCAGCCAAAAATTGGTTTAAATATGGGAAAAAAATCCATAAATGTGTCGCTTCAGCGTATAAGTTGCAGGGCATGCAATAAAACTGCAACTTATACAGCAAAAAGTACGATACACGCTCTGCGTTTTGTGCCATTTGCTATATCTTCTAATAAGGCTAAAGCCGTTGTTGTTAAAGGCGTTTTCTGCAGCGTTTTGTGCAGCTTTTATATCCACTCATCTAATTTCATACACGTGACTGTATTTATTGTTCATCATGCATGTCTGCTGTGTACAATAACAGTTTTCACGTCATTGAGCCCAGCATCACCTCTTTAAGTGTCACCAATGGACCAGTAACCATAGAAACGTGTACACCAGCCATGAAGTTGGCGTGGGGCTGCGCACATTTCCACGGTCATTTCGTCCACGATACGTCTGAAGTTTTGCGTGAAAAAGGGCGTACGCCACGTTTTTGTGCGTGCGCACTCTTTGTACATGAGGCCGCTGATGAGTTTAATCTTTCAAATCCGATGCTGTCATGGTTGTCAACTGAGCCTATCTTTATTTTTTAATTTTTTTTTTTAATTTTCTCCACAGAACCATCCATCTGTTAACAATGCTTTTGTTGCATTTTCTTTTGCATGCTGTGGTTTTAAGTTTTCCCTTACTCCTCAGTGTTTTTGACCTAAAAGGCCAGATTTGATGCGGTGAAAGTTAATACATTACAACGGTTTCTCTATATTCACTAATAATTGTCTTAAGCGTTGGTTTTTTTTGGCCTTACTGTGTCTGTAGCGGGAGTCGCTGTAGAATGTGTCGTGTTTAAAAAAGGCTTTATGAAAACCAACCGTACTGTACTTCAAATGTGCTGCAGTTTTATGAGGAGCGTGTTTTTGTTACCGATGTTATTCGAGTTTGTAAAAGACATTTGCACATTCTTTTTATTTTTATGTTTTTATTCCATGACATGTTTTGGTCATGATTTTGTGTTCGTCTGTTATTGCAAAGGTTTCAGGAGGTGAAAACTGCTGTAGTAATCCAATTATTCAGTATTCTGTCATTCTGCGAGCCAATTTCTGACCTGAGGACACGTTGAACTCCAGAACCCAGCAGTCGGTGGAGACCTCCTCCTTCTCCTTCTGGGTCCTTCATGATCCAGGCTAACCATCGTTTTGTGTACGAGAGGTAAAAATCTAAACGTGTATTGGCAGCTGAACTGTCTGAATGTGATCTTTGGCTGATTTATGATCAGTTTTCCAGGACACTACTCATAGTTTATAATTTTTAAGTTCGTCATGACCAGCTGTTTTTAATGCCTCTGAGGATTACAAATAATAAAGAAACATTGTATTTGATATTGGATTCTGTTTTTCTTTAACCACTACACCGAAGTTCAAGCCTGCAAGAGATAGAGATAGATATAGATATAGATATAGAGAGATAGATATACAGTGGGGCAAAAAAGTATTTAGTCAGCCACAGATTGTGCAAGTTCTCCTACTTAGAAAAATGAGAGAAGTCTAATTTTCATCATAGGTTCACTTCAACTATGAGAGACTAAATGAAAAAATCCAGGAAATCACATTTAAAAAAATCCTACAAAGACTTTATTTATAAATTATGGTGGAAAATAAGTATTTGGTTAATAACAAACAAGATTTCTGGCTCTCACAGACCTGTAACTTCTTTAAGACGCTCTTCTGTCCTCCACTCGTTACCTGTATTAATGGACCAGTTTGACCTTGTTATCTTTATAGAAGACACCTGTCCACAGCCTCAAACAGTCAGTCTCCTAACTCAACCATGGCCAAAACCAAAGATCTGTTGAAGGACACCAGGAAGAAAATTGTAGACTTGCACCAGACTGGGAAGAGTTAATCTAGAATAGACAAGCAGGTTGGTGTGAATAAATCAACTGTGAGAGCAACTAAGAAAATGGAAGACATACAAGACCATTGATAATCTGCCTCGAGCTGGGGCCCCACGCAAGATCTCATCCCGTGGGGTCAAAATGATCATGAGAACAGTCCCAGAACTACACAGAGGGACCTGATGAACGACCTGAAGAGAGCTGGGACCAAAGTAACAAAGGCCACTAAGCCAAGGACTCAAATCCTGCAATGCCAGGCGTGTCCCCCTGCTTAAACCAGTGCATGTCCAGGCCCGTCTGAAGTTTGCCTAGAGAGCATATGGATGATTCAGAAGAGGACTGGGAGAAGATCATGTGGTCAGATGAAACCAAAATAGAACCTTTTGGTAAAAACTCAACTCGTCGTGTTTGGAGGAAGAATAATGCTGAGTTGCATCAAGAACACCGTACCTACTGTGAAGCATGGGGGTGGAAACATCATGCTTTGCGGCTGTTTTTGTGCAAAGGGGACAGGACGACTGATCCGTGTTGAGGGAAAATGAATGGGTCCATGTATCATGAGATTTTAAGCCAAAACCTCCTTCCATCAGTGAGAGCACTGAAGCTGGAACGTGGCTGGGTCTTCCAGCATGAGATGATCCAAACACACCGCTCGAGCAACGAAGGAGTGGCTCCATAAAAAGCATTTCAAGGTCCTGGAGTGGCCTAGCCAGTCTCCAGACCTCAACCCCATGGAAAATTTGTGGAGGGAGTTGAAAGTCTGTGTTGTCTAGCAACCGCCCCAAAACATCACTGGTCTAGAGGAGACCTGCATGGAGGAATGGGCCAAAAGCATCAGCTACAGTGTGTGCAAACCTGCTGAAGACTTAAAGGAAACGTTTGACCTCTGTCGTTGCCAACAAACGTTACAAAGTATTTAGTTGAACTTTTATTATTGACCAAATACTTATTTTCCACCATAATTTACAAATAAATTATTTAAAAATCCTACAATGTGATTTCCTGGATGGTTTATCCCCTCGTTTTGTCTCATCGTTGAAGTGAACCTATGATGAAAATTACAGACCTCTCATCTTTCTAAGTAGGAGA
Organism: Nematolebias whitei; assembly: GCF_014905685.2. Taxonomy (NCBI): domain Eukaryota; kingdom Metazoa; phylum Chordata; class Actinopteri; order Cyprinodontiformes; family Rivulidae; genus Nematolebias; species Nematolebias whitei. Next base: position 40,796,396 of record NC_056506.1, read on the forward strand.
ACTTGCACAATCAGTGGCTGACTAAATACTTTTTTGCCCCACTGTAGATATAGAGAGATACATATATATACACAGTAGATATAGAGAGACATAGATATAGATGAGATATAGACAGATAGAGATAGATATATAGAGCAATATAGATATAGACAGATAGAGATAGATATATAGAGCGATATAGATATAGACAGATAAAGATAGATATATAGAGCGATATAGATATAGACAGAGATAGATATATAGAGCGATATGGATATAGACAGATAGATATAGATATACCCACTAACCATTAGACGTCGAATGGATGTGCCACTCTGGACGTCTAACCATGACGTCACTTGTACGTCGATATAAAGTCGAATGTTTGAACGTCGGACTTGGAGGTCGTATAGACATCCAAGACAGGTGCAGTTGTGTCTTAGTGAATCATAATTTTTATAACCATAAAATTTACGATCATAATCACAATCACTGTGCACAGTTACTCTTTTATGATTATAAATTTGCAGGGCTTCAAAAAAGACGTCTTCTGTCGTAACATTCTGCACCTGGGAGGGACCCAAATTAGACGTGCAAAAACGACTTAAAAAATACATCATTTAGAGTCTCCTTGCTCAGTGGGTATAGACAGATATAGATATAGACAGATAGATAGATATAGACAGATATATAGAGAGATGTAGATCTAGACAAATGGATATACAGATATAATTATATAGAGATATAGACATATAGAGATAAATATAGAGAAATAGATATAGACAGATAGATATATATAGATATAAACAGATATAGATATAGATATATAGACAGATAGATATAGATATATGTTGAGATATAGAGCTATATTAAAAGATAGATAGACTTCTCTCTGTAACAGTGGAGTGTTCAGGCTGCAGGTTTTGTCCTACAGCCAACGCAGCAACTACAGAGTAGACATGTTGGCGATCATCATCATCATCATAAAGTGTTTATATTGATTTAAAAAAAATGTTTAGCCCACTAGAGGCAGAGCCCTATAAACTTTTTTCTAAAAAATATGTGTTTGCTGTCTCGTTTCCTTCTAAAATTTAATGATAAATGTATCAGCCGCTTCTAAAAATGCTTTGATAAAATGCATAGTTTGTGAAATAATCAGTAATCAGTTCGTTACTGCTCAATAATTGCTGAAAGAAGTCCGGTAGAGTAAGAAAAGTCGATTTTTGTGTTGTGTCGCGCCAGCAGCGGCTCAAACTGACTGACAGGATGAGCTGTTTGGAACTATTGAGAGCTGCATGAACCACGTGACCGCGTATCGGCGAGTTCAAAGAGTGTCGCAACTCTCTCTTTACAGGGCTCTGGCTCGAGGGGTTTAAAGTTAGATGATAGTTTATCCTGCGTTGCTTCATGTTACAGTCTAATAATGTAGGTGTACATGTAAAGTTTCTAATTTACCTCATAATAAAAAGAAAAGTTTGTTTTCATTAACATAACTGGAAAAACTGGTTTGTCACGATCTGTTTCTTTTAAAAACAATATGTTTTCTTTAATAGATTTTAAACTTCAGAGTTTTATGAAAGCAGGAATTTTGTGGCACAATTTAACCAAAATCTAACGGCCTCCACAGTAAAAAGTAAAGTAGCACGAGCCTCTCTCCCCATCAAGTCAAAAGAAAAACCTGTTTTCACCATGAAAAAGAGGCTGCTGCCTAATCTAATTTAAACCTCTGATTCTTCAGAGTTACTGGTTGCCATGGTGATGAAACCAGTGGAGTTTGGAGGGAGTAACAGATTTATAATAGACCATGAATACACAACGAAGTACACAAATACCACATATTGAGAACTTTTATAAGAACACGTTTTGATCTGCCCAGAAATAAAACGAGAACAAGAAACAAACGTTTCCCACATCAACATTCATTTTACGTTAATTGTTAATATATTACTCGTTGTACAGTTTAAATCCGTTAAATAAATGCTCAGGCAGGTTCTGTAAGAGCCGAGAGGGGCCCAGCATCAAATCAGACTCTTAACGAGGCTGATCTGACACTGATCGTGGTGACGGATGAAGGAATGTTGAGAAAAGACATTTTAAATTTACACCCAAAATTCTTCAGGAGAAACAGCTGCTGAACATCAAGTAACGCTCTGCTGAACAGGAGGACCAGAGTTTGGTTTCAGTTTACGTTACCATAAATGAAACTACACAAACCAATTGATTTGTTTGTAAACAATAAACATGGAAACAGCTGATGGATCATTTAAATGTGTGGTCAAAGTTACCATAGAATCTGATTTATTAAAGTCCAGAATGCTGAACTTCATTTGCCTCTTTTTTTGAGAAGTGAATGGTGTTTTTGTTGTTTTTTTGCAGTAAGAATAGACTGAAATTGAAATCGATTTATTATCTGAGAGTAATTAATACTTCTGTTGGACCGAACAACTGAGACCTTCTGATCATCTCAGTACTGAAAGGGTGAGTTTGTTTATTCTGCGATTGCTTAATAACTTCATGTTCTTCGTCTTCAAACTGAAATGATGTCATGTGTAAAAAGTTGATCAGTGGTTTTAAACTTAGTCATTTAAGTTGACTTGGTCAATTATGGTGGGCACAAGCTGTTGACCTTGACCTCTCCAAGTGGCTTTAAACATCTGTTAAGTTCCTGGGAAAAACCAATACAGACATGTTCCTGTTTTTAGTTTTCTACATCACTTTAGCTGTTTTGTTACATTTTTTTTTAAATACCATTTTATTTTCACTTGTTATTCTCAATTATGATTATTGTTGTCTTTGTTGTCATCACTAAATCCTCTTTTTTCTGGATGTAAATTGTTTTTTTCCCCTGATGATCATGTCCTCTGGTATCAGATGCTGCGCAGCAGGAAGGATTTTTACTGAAACCTTTTTACTTTTGGGCATTTGTCATGATGCGTAACCATGGCAACAAGGTGTTTTTTTTTTTTAGCAACCAGGAGCAGCTGATTAACATCTAAAAGCTCAAATACCTCAATTACAGCCCCAAATCCCAAATGAGTTGAAAAGGAGGCGCCGTGGATGAATTTCCGTCAACCTGGCGGTGGTGCTCGTCGAGTGCCTGACCGCAGAGATCCTGCAGCTGGTGGGAAACTCAGCTCGTGACAACGCGAGGACCGGGATCATCCACCGGCACCTTCAGCTATCTGTCCGTGGTGACGAGGAGCTTGGCATAATTCTACCTGGCGTTCGGGCGGTCCTGCTGCCCAGGAGGACCGGGGGCCCGCCGGATCTGACGGCGGGTTGGATCCGGGTGGACGGATCAGTATTTGTGGCCAGATTCTTCAGATTTGCTACAGGAGATCCTTCCTGTCCACAGCTATCAGCATCCAACAACTCTTGAATGAAACCAGGATGATGAGCTATAACACTTAATTTCCCTCTGGGATTAATAAAGTATTTTTGAATTGAACTGGAAATACACACACACATTCATATACATACTATACAGTATATACACATGTAAATACAAACACACACAAACATGCATATATAAATATATACATATATGGTCATGGTCTGCATCTTGTGGTGAGTGAGCTTTCAACAAAGAGACCGTCTGTGGTAAATGTTTTTTTTCAGGTTTTAGTCTGAAGCAGGAAGTGTGAGCCCTCTCATACAAACATACCAGATTAAATGATGTAGCCAATTATATTTAATAAAACTACATACAGGGTCAGGTGAAGAATGTTCTGAGGAGTATTCTGTCTTTTTCAGACACACAGCATTCATCCCTCTTTGGACTTTTGCAGCTCATTTCAAGTCTATGGTTTAATTCTTTAATGCTTTGAGACAGTTGTAGTTTTACACATCCCTGCAGAAAAACTGTAAATCCACAATGAGTTAGTGAGAAGCTGTTGCCCTCCACTGGCCGACAAATCTAACCCGACACATCACAAATAAATAAATGAATAAATAATAGAGATCAGAGCTTGGAGGCAAATTAACTTCTGAACCAATTAATAAACAGACCTTTTTATTATTTTAGAAGTTTTGAGGCTCCATAAAATCCAGTTTGCTTAATTTCTCCCTGTTCATACAGTTGAACCCCCCCCCCCCCCCAGGTCTCTGGTGTACCTGAACTTGCACTGATTATACTTCATGATCAGACAGCAGCTGTTTGATCCAAACGTGATGCACCCAAATCAGACTGTGTCAGAGCAAATAAATTATTTTATTTCCTGTGGTTTGGAAAATGTTTTGTAACCAAACATCAGTTCAACAAATCTTTTCCTTTACGTGGTAGTTGTTTTGTTTCCCCGCCAAAACTACAAACATTTTTCAGTAGAAATATATCAAGTTTTGAAGCAAAAAATAAAAAGGGGGGCAAAACTTAAACCTTAAAATGGATAAATAAACATGATTAAATTCAGTAACAAATGATCTCAGTAAGGACCAAAGAGATTTGAAGAGTTACAATGTTGGCATCAGAGCACGTCGTTTGTACTTTCGTCTGACGACTTCGTCATGAAGCGGTTTCTTTAAACGCTGAGAGCTGTGTAGAACAGACCACTTTACATTTTTCAAGTCTATATAAAAAGAAGGAATTTTAAGGAAACGGTCAGATTTACAAAGCATTTTAAAAATTAAACGTTAGGAACAAAAAAAAAAAAAAAGAGCACCAAATCACTTTCTGATCTGAATTATTTTCTGGTAAAAACCATCACGTAATTAATCCACAACACTGGGAAAGTAATTTTAAAAAGACTTTTCGATCTCAATCCCAGCTAAATAAACGAGCAGCGTTTACTGTGTTTTAACCAGATGCTGCATATTGATCCTTTTCTTGCACCAAAACATCAAACAACACATGAGAGTTGGTTTTTAAACTGAAACAATCCTGATAATACTGAATGGAGACAGCCACTGTCTGCAGTCAGGAGTACAAACTGTAATTTTTATTAATAATTCAGCCTCATGAGCTCAACAGACCCTTCAGATTGTTTTATCCACACCGAGGAGCAAACCCACAGCAGAAAACTGAATATTTACAAAGATGTAAACTTATTAAACCTAAGCTATACACATACCTCATTTTTAAATTAAAGAGAAAGCCGAAGACACGAGTGCTAAATGGTTACATAATTTTTTTTTTTAAGTTAAAAAAATAAAATAACATTAAAAAAATATGGGAAGTCTTTGGCTTTAATATGCTCCATTTAAAATATAAACTTTTCTAAATTAGAAATGGGTCTAGTTAAAAAAAAAAAATCTTTAAACAGTCTTTACAATGAATGTGCATCTCTTGAATAAACAGCCTTTTCTTCGTTTCATCCTCACCTCAAACAGGTTTTCTCTTTTTCAAACGTTTCGTCGCAAACCGCCGTGGAGTCGCGGGCGACGTCTTCAGCGCTCCGCCAGCGTCTCTGTGCATGCAAGTCCATCCAAACTCACCGTTAAACCATCACCATCTTTTCTTCTTTTTTCTTAAGGTCTTTTGGGAAGGGAGGGAGCGGAGGAGGAGGTGGAGATGGAGGACCTTCGCTGCTGTCCCTTCTGTTTGTGTTGAACTGAGATGGTTTTACATTCTGAGTGGGGGCTGGAGGCCTGAACGTATCTGTGGAGGGGCAGAGAAACTTAGGCAGCTCCCCAAAGTCTGAACGCCACGTTAAAACAACGTTTTCTACATTATGACTTTTACAAATTCCACATTTATTATAACGTTCAGTTTTATTGTCGTTGTTGCTGAGCCTTTACTCGACAGATTTCCTCCTTCACAGTAATACAGATGCACACATCCTCCAACAGAGGGCGCTGTTTACGATTTAATGGTTTTACAGATTTAATGGCGCTTTCAGGCACAAATATGACATAAAAAAGTCAAACTACTGAGAAGTTAAAAAACAACAACCTCAGAATAAGGTAGATTTAGCTGAGGACCCACCAGCTGAAGATATCCTAAAAAAATATTTAGTCAACTATAAAAATATTAACCAAAAGACTGACAACAGCTGATTTGTTGTTTTTGTCCAGGCAGTCGTGTTTCTTCACAAAGAAGCTGATGAAAGTGTAAAGAAACACTTAACTGGATGGGAACACCTGTGTTTAGAGTAGTAGTTCTCAAACTGTGGGGCTCAGAGCCATGCTGCCCCTCGCTAAAATGAAACATGTAGCAGGTGGAACCAACGCTGCAATGCAACGTTGCCGCCTGAACCCATTTTAGGGATGCATATATATTCGAACCACTCCTCTCGGGCAGGAGGCTTCGGCCCATTCGGACCAGAGCTTCCCGCCATAAGAACAGTTTCTTCCCCTCTGCCGTCGGACTCTTGAACACTCATAATCACGTTACTTTATAACTCTGCTTTGGCCACTTTATCACTGTATTTTAACTGCACTACTCCAATTGCACATTTTTTCTGAGTATTGTGTTGTATTGGTGTACATATGTTTTCTTTTATATTTTATTTGCACCTTTATGCCGAAGCAAGTTCCTAGTCTGTGAATCCTGTTCATTGACAATAATAAACTGAATCTGAATAAAACAGTAAACTACAAAAGTATTCCTGTATTTGTTATTTTTCTCTTTAACAGAGCATAAGTTTGGAAAATGAAGAAGTATTTACTGCTAAATCCATGAATTGAATCAAGGATTACTAAACTGAGTTAGCTCATCGTATTTTATTAAAGAAGGAGGCGTCGCTGCACCTAGAGCTGAGTTCTCCTCCGCTCCACGTTGCTCGCTTCATTGCTAAAAGCTCACAGCGGGACAGGTGTTGTACCGAAACATGTTTGGGTGCCACGGGAGCCTGTTGTTTCTGCTGCTTTAGTTCTTGGAGTCAAACACTGACACTAAAATATGTTAATTTATTTGCCTAAGATTACAGCAAAGACATCTCTGGTTCACTTTTATTTTTTCCTTTAAAACTCTTTGTTCTCTCAGTTTCACACGTTTGTAGTTATAAATATCTGGAGACTTCAGTGTTATATGGAGTTATAACAACATAAACAAGATTTTGAGATTTGAATGCACTAATCTGGTTTATATTTGGAACCTTGGAATTTTGGTAAAAGATAATGGACTGTAATTTTGATTGTCTGTACGTCTTGTGCATGACGGAAACTGACGAAGCTGACTTGACTTGCATTCAGAAGAGTGACGTATAAAAATGTGCAGCACAGTCAAAATAACTTAATTATTATTATTTTTTTGCCTGACTGACAGACCTCTGCTTTAAATTACATTATTTCACTCAAAAGGATAAGATTTTAAAGGTTTCAGTTCATGTTCAATTGCGCCGCTCAAGGTGGCTGCATGTTGGAGCAGCTCTGTTACTTTTATTCTGAGATTTTGCTTTTGGAAACTTCCTATTTTTCTGGATGCAAGTCACATTTTTTTGGATGATTGTTTCCTCTGGTATTGGATGCTGTGCAGCTGGAAGGATTTTTACTGAAACTTTTTTAGTTTTGGACATTTGTTATGATGCGTAACCATGGCAACAAGGCAGTTTTCTACAACCAACAGCAGCTGATTAACATCTCAAAAGCTCAAATAATATCTCAACTACTGCCCCAAATCTCAAATAAGTTGAAAAGGATGTACTGTGGATGGATTCTCATCTACATGCCAGCTGTGCTCGAGTGCCTGACCACTGAGATCCTGGAACTAACAGGAAACACGGCTCATGACAGCGGAAGGACAGGATCGTCCCTCTGCACCTACAGTTGTCTGTCCGCAGCGAAGAGGAGCTCAGCAGACTGCTGGGAGGAGTGGCCATCGCTCTGGGAGGAGTTCTGCCCGGCATTCGGACGCTCCTACAGCCCGGAGGAACCGAGAGGCCAGCTGAGTCTGGGTGGACGGATCGGACGGCATCTGCAGCCAGTTTCTTAGGATCCACTGTGGGATGGATCTTTACAAGAGATCCTTCCTGCCTACAGCCATCAGCATCTATAACATCTCTCAATGAAATGAGGATAATGAGTTACAGCAACAAATAATTTCCCTTTGGGATTAATAAAGTATTTTTGAATTGAATTTGAATGTAGCAAATACTTGTTTGATGCGTTGATACTTTTGTTTGCTCAATTAAAAAAAAAGTCTGAGGACCGCTGGTTTAGAAGAATTAAGTGTTTGATGTAAAAAAAAAATAAGCCTCATCTTGGAGCACTGAACTCGTTCTTTGGATAGATAATAGTTTAGAATGAGGAGGTTTTTAAATTTGTACCTGAATTTAAGCTCCTTTGAGGACTGACGTTCCTCGTGGTCTTCAGACTGCCTCCTTCTTTCCCCGTCACTCGGATCGGCACCACCTGACTCACGTCTATGTTAGCTGGAGGACCAAAGACAAAAGCAGAATGTACATCATGTTAGAAGGTCGGTCTGTACAGGCTCAGGTCCATGTCAAGTAGATCATTCAGATCTAAAAGGTTGATTTGAGTTATTATTGGAGATGGAATGTATTCACAAATTTTACTCTTTACAATGTAACAAGTAATTTCTGGAAACATTCCCTGCAGCCTCGTAGGTTTGATCCAGCTCTGTTCTCTCGAGTTGTAAAGACACGTTCTAAAGGTTTAAAACCCAACCAAAGCCTCGATGACTGACCTGCGCTGTGCGCTCTCTTGTGAGCCCGATTCCCCTTGAAGCTTTTATCTCTTCGTCTGGAGGTCGTAGCCAGCTCGCGGGGGATCTGCTGCACCACTTTAGTTCTCTGCCCCGGCATGGTGGCGCTGACTCGAGAAACGTGCGCTTTTTGGCTGACGCTCTCCCGCCGAGGTGGAACTCGTGGAGGAATCTCTTTTGTGTCAGAAAAATTACCGAGAGGAGCTCTCAGAGTCCCACCTCCGTTTACTACGCTCCCCCTGAAGGATGGGTAAGGCGACTGATGGTGAAGATAAAAGAAAAATGATTTAAGGGCGTTAAACTAAACCAACTCGTCCTTTATTATTCTTAATAGATTAAAGATCCTCTTCCATATTCTGTATGATTTTTAAATTTTTTTTTGTAAATTTTAAAATTAGATTTCTTCTTTTTTCCCCTCCAAATTTCTAATGCAATCGTTTAAAACTAGAAACCACTTTGAAATAAAGATCACATGAGCTTAAATTTATGAACCAATGACAAAATATTAGTCAGTAATATTAATAAATCTAATTTTTTCCAAACTTCTCACCAGTGCAGGATCATCATAATTGCGGTACGGACCGATCTTCAGCTTCTCCAATCGTTCCTTCTCTTTACGAAGCAGCTCTTTTTCCTTGTCTGTCTTTTTGGAGGTTTCTCTCAGCTTCTCCAGGTTCTGCTGGCAGGTTTCCCATTGCTTCTTCAGCTCTGCGTCCTCCTCGTTCAGCTTCTTTTCCCTTCTCCTGCACTCCTCCTCTCTCTGCTTCAGCTCGGTCTCCTGAGCCTCCATCTGGAGCCTCTGACGGTTCCTCTCGTTCTCCCAGTGCTGCACCTCATCCTGATGCTTCTGCAGCACGGCCATGTCCTCTTGCTGCTTCTTCAGCGCGCGCTGCTTCTCCTGCTCGAGCAGCACGTTGTTGTAGCTACGAGCGGGCTGCTTGCTCTTTGTCTGGAAGGCCTTCTGCAGCTCCAGCCTGCTGTCCTGCTGGGCGATGACTGCCTGCACGATGAAAATTTAACATTTCTTCTAGTAGTAATAGAAACAAATCATGAAAAAATAAAAACAACAACCCATATTTAACGTCTGTTTTGAGCCATACAGTTGTAAAGTTAAACTTTACAACTTTTTCAAACTTTCTAGTCTTACTTCCAAACTGTGGAGCTTCTTTGAGAGTTTCAACAAATGGTCGCACACCTACAGAGAGAAATAAAATAAAGGTGCAAAATCTGACATGAATGGAAAACGGGACACGGGTAAACAGAATAACTGAGGGGTCTTACTGCTTTGTCAGGAAAGTGAGTGGGATTTGAGTTGCAGAGTGACACTGGACAGATTCCAGTTTCATCGTCAGCCTGTTTTACAAACGGCACAAAGGACAGAAAGTGTCAAAGGTCAGGAAATAACTTGAAACCAACAAAAGGAAAGTTAGTGAAACTTCAGCTAAAGAAATTCAGACATTGCTTTTGAATTTTGGTTTAACAAAACAAAAAAAACAACTAATGAATCTGACCTCGACAAGAAAACGGCACCAGTTATTGATAAAAAAAATGGTACCTTTGAGGCCATCGAGTGACTTGTGTAACTCTTGCTGAAACTTCTGCACCTGTTCACAGGTATTTTGACCCACTCCTCATGAACGAACTCCTCCAGCTGTTTCAGGTTTGAAGGGTTTCTTTTCCCGGCTACAAGTTTCAGCTTCTTCCACAGAAGTTCAACAAGATTGCGATCAGGGTTAAAAATGCAGCCTCAGAATAGTTTGGTTTTCAGCCATGCAAGGTGTGTTTAGCTGTTGGAGGATCCATTGCCCATGACTGAGCCCAAGCTTTCTGACGTCTCAGAATGCCTTGATGGTCTTGAGATTTATTTGTACCCTGCACATATTGAGATGTGGTAAAGCAGCCCCAGAACAGAACCGAGCCGCTTCCGTGTTTCACTGTAGGTCCTGTGCTCTTCTCTTTGCAAGTTTCATTTTTGGGTCTGTGAAAACGGAGCTGATGGGACTTTATGCCAAATCCGTCCAAACGACATCCTTCCCGGAGCTTTGTGATTCGTCAGAACGCATTTTGGAAAATTTGAGTCTTGCTTTTCTACGATTCAATGTCCTCCTCCGTCGTCTTTCATTAAGTCCACTTTGATCAAACAGTGACTGACGGTGCGACACCGATGACCTTGAGCTCACCTCTGCTCTATCTGAAGTTGTTCTGGGCTTTTTGGTTACTGTTCATATTATCCACCTCTTCAATCTGTCATCAGTTTTCCTCTTGCGGTCATGTCCAGGAGGATGGCTACCTTAAACTTCTGAACTGTGACAGGACATCCAGCTGCTTGGAGATGCTCTTATAGCCTTTATCTTTAACATCTGGCCAATCAATTCCTTTCTAAGCTCCTGAGACACTCTGCCCTTAGCTTTCTGTGGTCCATGTTCAGCGGCGTACACACCATGATACCAAACAGCTCAGTGACTACATTTAACCCTTTAAATAGGCAGACTGACTGACAGACTGCCTGAAGACACTGGTGATGTTGATTACACAACACTCCGGAGTTCAACATGTCCCTTTGCTCAATTTTTTTCCCCAATCTTTTCTAGGCGTATCATCACGTTTGTAAGTTTCATTAGTTTATTTATTTTTAAATCTGTTAAACCAAAATTCAAACGTGTGTTTTTTCAATATTTTTAACTAGAGGTTACAAACAAATTTGACCGTGTGTGTAAATTATAAAAGAGATAAAAATCCAGAGTTTAGATTCGTTCCATCTGCCTCACTTACAGACTGTTCCAGACTTTCAGAGAGGGACATTCTCTTGAGCAGATGTTCACAGCTGTTTAATCTGCTGTACGATGAAATGTCCACACTTACATCAGGAGCCTCAACTGCATTTCCATCTGAGAAAGTTCAAATGAAAAACCATCAGTCACATCAAAAGTCTAGGAAAATTTTTTTTTTCCATTAATTTGTTTATTTAATTAGGATGGACCTATTGTACAAGATGAAGTATGACTTATTTTAACAACAAAGACATTTTCTGAAGAGGATTTTATCCAAATTCATTTTGCGTTTTGTCCCAAAGTTAAGAAAAAAAACAACTCCATGTTGCCAAGAATAAACTGTTTCTGATAAACATTTTATGCTTAATGAACAGTCAGTAAATAAATTAAATACAATAAAACATCTGTTGCTTCATCTCGAAACACTACACTTTTCAGCAGGTAACCTACTCATGAGAATTCATACCAAAGTAATGAGCACACAGCTTTGCGGTAAACACAGTTGGAAATAATTTTAAGCTAATTGCTGTTTAGCTCAGTGACGTGAGTGGATGATAACACTCAAGTTCATTTACAACATATGTTTCTTTAGATGAACTGATGGTGTGCATAAATTCTTAAAATTATTCAAGTTTAAAAACAACAAACAAGTCTTACATTTTACGCTGGGGTTGTCCTCCCTCCCTGCAAAAGTCTGAGCCCTCCTGACCGTCCCTCGCTGCATCATCTGCGTCTCCTCTACAGGAAGGTTCGAGTCTCTTATCCTCATGAAGAACAGGTCCTGCAGGATTTCCACTACAAACAAAAAAGCAAAAACAAAACCCTTCCTCAAATATCCATACATTTTTACACGCTTCTTCCTTTTTGGATCGCGGGGGTCACAATATATTCCTTTAAAATACATGATCACTATGATCCAGTGGCCATTTTAGCCTCTTTTGGGGGGTGCTCCAGCACCCCTAAATTTTTACTCAGCACCCCTGAAAAATAAAGTTATAAAGTTTGCATTTATGATTCAATGTGACAAAGTAAACAAATTTAAAAGGTAACAGATCATTGTAATACTTTGTTTGTTTACATAATGACTTATTGCTGGATGTCCGGCCACTGAGTTGCTGAGCAGTTTTTTGAATAGCCTTGCTTTAGAGGGTGGAATAAACTGGAACAAACTGTATTAATAGTTTATTCCATTTCCAAAACTTAAACCGCGTCTGGAAAAATGTAACAGATGACAAAGCCCTGCAGTCGACCTCATGAGCAGCTGAATACAACAGTGATAAACAGGAAGTGCGTTCATCTGTATGAAGGTAACTGAAAGCAAATCCTCCATTTTCTGTCATACCGGTAATTATATTATTAAATGGTAAATGGTCTGTAGTTATATAGCACCTTTCTATCTGATCAAGACACTCAAAGTGCTTTACAACACAATCTGTGCCCTCATTCACCCACTCATACAGCACTCTACCAGATCTAAAGCTAATTGAACAAATCATTCTAA
>NC_056506.1:40814245-40825158 GCF_014905685.2 Nematolebias whitei
GTTAAAACAGAGTTAGGAAACATTTAAAGTGATATTTTAAAATAAAAATGTTTAAATAATAGCAGAGTTTTACATCTATTCTCTTCGCCGCCTCTGGTTTAATAAAATATTTTGCTCAAAAAGAATAAAATGGATAAAAAGGCCTTTGTGTAAATGATACAGAAGACTAGAGATATTTCAGTTTTGTTTACTCACCATGGAAGCAAAAACAAGCTTCTGATCTTTTTCTTGTAGGAAGACGAGCATGTCCGACATCAGCACAGCGATGACGTCTGAAGCAGAAGATGCAGCATGTAAACCACATAAACAATTGATGTATGACCTGCCATGAAGAAATGTTTTTGTTGCTTTTTTTATTAAACTTGGAAGCTAACGATAGAGCTAATTTTGTTTGATTTACTTAAGAGACTTGACTTTCAGAAAAAAAGGTGAAGCCACTGTTGTTGCTATACATTTAAACTAATCACTGAGTCACCAGTCACTTGATGCTTCAACTCTTTAAAAACACCAGATCTGGTCACACAAACACTTCTGAGCTCAATCTGGAGCCATCAACTGATAAAACAAGTGCAGGGTGTTTAAAAGTTCTTTACTTCAGACAGTTTTATTCACATGCAGGACTGTTCATGGATCAATAAGCCCAACACAAACTTTTCAGTTTCCCAGAGGACTTCCAGGTGACGACCCCTTCATGTTGCAGCGATCGGTTGCCCTGGATCAGATCATCCCTGCGGAAGACCCGATCATCGTTCATCCGGACCTGACTCTTTGGTTCCAGACGAAGACAGATCTCTCTCAGACGAAAAGCGTTCTGATATTCCTTGACCCGAGTATCCACCTTGGAGAGGGTGTCCTTGATCAGCTCTAAACCTCTCAGCAGAGACCTACACTCATCGGTGTCAGCTGTGAGGAGCGGGAAGTAAAAGACCAACCTTTGCTTCAGTTTAATGACATTAAAACACTGAATGCGCAAAAACTGTTAAATAACGAGGGAAAGACTTTACCCTCGGTGTTCTTGATGATCCGTTCCAACAGAAATGGATACTTGGTGATGCGTTGGGTCACCAACAGGAAACATTCAGGGATTCCCAGACGTCGCACCACAGAGGCCTGATCTATTTTCTGAGAAAAAGTAAAAGTAGGTCAGTTTTCACAAATTTTATTCATCATTTTACAGTATTTAGGTGCAACAGTGAAGCATTTCACCTGCTGTACAGATCATCAAAATGCTGTGCAGCTGGAGCTGTGATGCTTATAATTTACTTTAAACCATTATTTAGGATGTAAACGTATTTCTGGAGCAACTGAGATGACTTTTCTCACAAAATGTATACATTTTCATTTTCAAATTTTAGAGTAAAGGACACAGAGCTGATTCTTTACTTTGATAAGAGTCTGTAGCTTCTTGTTGTTCATGATCTGCTCTTTGTAGAAGCTGACAGCTTCATTGTGATGGCTGCAAAAGTAGCTGTAACTTTCCATCATCTGTTCGCCGAGCGAACCTGAAAACTGAGAAGAGAAAAAGAATGATTTTATTCATGTGAATAATTTTCAAACATCTAAAAAAAAAGAAAATAACTTGATTTCCTATACCTTTGCTATTTAAATACATTGTAAATGTATCATTTTATGGACAGTAACCAATGTAAACAAGTAAAACAAGTGGTACAACGATGTCCCCTGTCGCTGATGGATTTGAATAGTGAATGTTTGTAGTTTTCGAGGAGTGTTTCTTTGGACTGGAACTGAACTGGGAATGCAAGTAAACCTTAATGTTTTTGGTGTGAAATATTCAAGTGGGTAAGTTATACTGTGTAAAAGAATAGAGGTAGTTTTTTTGTCCAAAGTGGAACAGAGTGACTGAGCTTGGCGAGCAAAGGGAGAAATTTTTCCCACCACCCGGCGCAACGGCAGAGCCAAGAGGTGACCAATGGCAGCCTTGGTCATCATAGATTAATCTTTAGCTACCCCAATCATTTGAGGAAACTATACATTTAAACAAAGCAGTGTCCTCAAATGATAGGGGTGGCCATTTTGGATTTTGATGTAGCATCCCAGTTTTTGATCATGAAATTTCTTACACGCAGATGCAGCCACACACCAAAAAGGAAATAGCCCAATGTTTATTTTTTGAAGTTATCGAGCTCGCAAGATTTAGATATATATGATGGCGGCCATCTTGGATTTTGACGTGGCAACTCAATTTTTGTAAGGACTCTTTCTTGCGCCTAAATGTAACCACATACTAAAATGAAAGTTGGCGCCTCATTTATTTTTCAAGCCATCGTGCTCACAACATTCACAGGTGGAGGGTATTTTCAATTCCCCCTTTTCGCTCTGTGACGAGGTACAAAAAAAATGTAAATGTGTTGGACCCTCTACCCCACCTGAGTGATGAGAACATCCCCCAGCTGTCTGATGCAGTAGTTATTCGAGCTCCCTTCCTCCTGACTCTTTTTCTGGCGCATCTTTAGGGAGTTGAGGAAAAGCTGGTGGAGGCTGAGCAGAACTTCCAAGCCAGGAAAAAGCCGCTCCATGGAAGCGTCGTCTACTAGAAGAGACTGCTTCAGCTCGTACATGTAGACGTGGAAAAGGGTCTTTAACGTGCGCACATGGTGCATCTCAGTCTGGATCAACTCTAGGAGATGACAAAAAGACTTTTAATGATGAACTGATGAATGTTCTGACTCATAGCTCCAATGTACGTGATCAGATTTACTGGTGACTTCAGTAAGACAGATTCATTTTACAAATTCAAACTCGACGTCTGTTTCAGCGTACCATAGATGGCGTCTTGTCTTTCAATGGCCTCTTTGTTCAGGGATTTTAGGTAGTTCTGGTCCACAGCCAAGCTCCAGGACTCTGCCTCCAGGTTCTGGGCATCAGACTTCAGATCAGTTTGCAGCTGTTTATAATCCAAGTCTGAATGACACACGTGAGATTGGAATCAATCCAATGTAGAGAGTGCTCTGTGATCGTTTCAGTAAATTATTACAGAAATATTGTTAATCATTTAAAAATGTTCACTTTTTTTTTTCATTTTGTGCCTGTTTGATTGACTAGTTTACCATTTTACAAGTCATATTCTCAGATATTGTTTGTCGAATAGTGACAAAAATACAAAACTGCAATGGTTCTTTTTGTGTTTTTCTTTGCTTTATTTTCAAGACTACCAACATCTAGAATTAACAGGTTTTTATAAGCTCAAAGTTTCATCATGCTCTCTCTTTTGTTAATAACACGAAGCGATCAGCGGCCTCTCATCACGCTGACAATTACTAACTGACCTTTTGGGACGTAGGGCTCAGCCTGCGACCCAGAATCCTCTGAGGCCTTCAGCCGCCTGCCATCAGACTCATCCATCTGTGCTGCACCAGTTTCAGTTGGTATGTGATGAGATAAGGCTCAGCTGGTAAATGAAAAGTGATGTCAGAGCAAAAACACGCACACAGAAAAAAAAAAAGGTGTTTGGCGCTATTGCTTAGGTAAACAGCAGGGGTTACATCTTATATTATCTTTCCAGTATCAAGAGAAACAAAACCCCGATGGCAAAAAGGAACAAAAGTGACTCAGAATCAGGTTTTGGACAGCACGTCTGTCACGTCCTGAAAGAAAAACTCTGGAAAAACATGTGACCAAACAGAAGCTTGAACTGCTAACCCTAAACTGTGCTGGATGTCAGAGCGAGTGTTGGAATAGCTACTAACCTGGAGTTCATGTCTACGAGTGACGAGGAAGCAGGTTGAGCGCTGGGTGTTTGGGGTGGAGGGGGTGACGGTCATACCTGAACCGTCTGGGAGCCTACTGGACACTGGGGGACAAACACTCTCCCCTGTACTGAGAGAGAACAACAAACAGAGGAGCTGTGAGCGAGTAACGTTAACAGAAAGACGTACTGAGACTGAAGTCAGTCAAACATGAAAATTCAACTAAATGATTCATTAAAATAACGCACATCACCTGCCACCTTTCATGCAAGCGATTCAAAGATTAGTCATTTTGGTCAAACCTTGAATTCAGTTGGCTCCAAAGCTTAAACAGTTGTAGAGCTAAACCTTATGAATATTCGCCTGGAAGTTTTCTTAGAATCTGTCCAGTGGTTCATGAGATATTTGGCTAACAAACAGAGTCAACTCCAAATAGTTAATGGCAACATTTAAAGCAAAGATCCCAAGAAATTCTGTGCACAGAATACATGTTTGGGGATCAGTCGCAGCTGCAACCACACAAAATTTGTCAATATTTTTAATTTATATTTTAAGGTCAGCCAGCTGTGGTGGCCATTTTGAATCACTCTCACTCCAGAAGTTAAATCATTTGTACTGTGGTGCTTCAAAGTTTGTGAACCCTTTAGAATTGTGTCTATTTCTGTATAAATATGATCTAAAACATCAGATTTTCACACAAGACCTAAAAGTAGATCAAGAGAACACAGTTAAATAAATGAGACAAAAATATTATACTTGTCATATATTTAATGAGAAAAATGATCCAGTATTACATATTTTGGTGTTGGCATTAGGCCTGTCACGATAAGAAATTTTGCTGGGTGTCTCAGAAATTATTACGATAAACATTAATGTTTGAAATTTGACAATTAGTAATTATTATAAAATTTAAGAAAAAAATATTAATTTGTTTTGCGTGTAGTACCGTTTTTTTGACCGCCGGAAGGCAGTGTAAGTCTGTTTGAACCGAAGGATGGATAGTGAGGGAGCGAGCAGCGTCTCTCTTTAAGAAAAATGCGAGGGAGGCCCCATGACGTGACATGGGCCGTCTCCCTTTCCTTTTCTTCGGTTCTCAAAATGGCGGACGCTCGGTGTGGTTTGAGCTCTTTAGCATAGCATTTTTCACAAAAAGCTTTTAATAAAAATAAAAATTAGTAAACAAGTTCTCAGCTTTGTTTCGCAGAGAGAAACTTTTTACATGAAGGAACGGGTTTCAACCGTGAATTTTGGAACTTCGACAAGACTGAGGTTTTTTTTCTCGAAGTCGGCCTGTTAGCGTAGCTTCTCAGCTTAGCTGCTTTTAACGATCAAAAACGCAATTTTGAACAGTTAAAATGGATTTTAAAGAGAAAAGAGAAAGGAAGGGGTCAGTGAAGAGCACCGGAGTTGAGTCTTTTGTCATCCAGCAACCAGTAGAAAGAGAGATACGAAGAAACGATAAAGCCGATAAATGAAACTGAGGTCGATAATTTTCATTTATCATGCGATTAATTGATTTATTGTTTATCGTGACGGGCCTAGTTGGCATTTAATTTAGTGTTTGAATTCTAATTATAAAGACACTGCCATCCCTTTCCTGCCTCCTGAATCCTTCAAGCAGCTTTAATGAAGAAAGAAAAATAAGTGTGTGAAGAAGAACGATTTCAAACGAGCCGTTGCCAAAAGAGTCTCAAGAACAGAAAACTGGTTTGTCAAACTGACACCACAGTTCAGGTCGCACCAGCTGGAAGGAAAAATACAACGAAAAACAGAGATCACCTGTGGCAACAGGTGGCAGCTAAAAAATAAATACAACCAAAACAGATCATCTTTTCCTCCTAAATGCAACATTTTCATCTTTGCTCAGACACTGCAGAGCCAAAGTGTAAAAACTATGATAATGCTTGTTTTGTTTTAAACTTAATTTACCTTAAAAAGCCTTTCTCTGCTCTTTAGTGGCCTCCAAAACCCAAAGGTGTCCTGCGGTGTGGAACAAACTGACTCACCCTCCTCATGATCACACGAGTCTTTTTGATTTTTTTTTTTTTTTAAACGGTACGTCTTCCAAAATTTCCTGATGACACTGAAAAAAAAGAACAAAGAAAGGAAAAACTTGTTATTCCGGTACATCAAAACACTGCGTGTTCCTGAATCACAGACTGAGGTTGTTCATATGAACTGTGATCGTTTGTGTGAGATCACAGTATTAATTGGATACCGGGACCCCAGATGTTCCGTCACTCCGTGTCCCGGCTGTGGGCTTACAGAGTGAGGGTCAGCTCGGTCAGTCCAACTGACACGTTTGTATGTTTTTGCAAGCGTTTTGTGTCTGCGATTCTTTTGAACCCTTTACAATACTGATATTGCAATACCGACCATTTGTACAAGAATAATAATTTTGATTTGGAGGAGCATGAGGTGGTCTGTTCCTTCACGGCAAAGCTTGTAGCAAAGATGAACCCCACACAGGCAAAAATACTAAATAATATTAAACACCACGATGAGGCATTTTTATTAACTAAATGTTACGCTTTTTATTTCCACAAGAGTATACCCAGAATAACAGTGTTTAAAATGAGACGCACGCACAAGCAGTTCAACTTTTCCACTCATAACTGAAAACTTACAAAACTGACAATTTTTACTTTTACCCTTAAAACAACCATTTTAAACAAATGCTAAAGCAATCTAGTTAAAAAGCCATTTGTCACGCTGTTCTGAGCTTCAAGTGTTTTAGGCCTCTAACCTTAGAGTAAAGATGTAAATCTGAGCAGAGATACAGGAAGAGACAAAACAGAACCGTTTTTTGTTGCTTTGATGAATTTCTGGTCCACAACAAAATTTAAAGCAGGAAAATAGTGATTTATTTCTTAAAAGCTAATCTGAGTGACATCAGTCCAAACAACAGAGTTTAAACACAACTGTAAATATAATTTTACATAAACATAAGCTTTCACCAAATACAAAAACAAAGATGCATGTATTTTCTATCTGCTTAAGTAAGTTTTGTTTTTATATATCATTTTACTTTCTTCGGCAGCCACACCTGAAGTGATCCACCCACACTGGGTGGAGGTGGAGCAGAGCAGCATGAAATACAGGTCAAAAACAAGACCGGCGAGTCTGCCGAGTGACCTGCGGAGTACGATCCAATTCTGTCAGGAGAAAAAAAACTGTTTGTGTGAAGCAGTTTCACAAAGGCACCCAGACTGTTGTGCGTTTGTGTGTGATGGTGAATAAGCAACAGCTGCTGTAACTAAACACAAACAAATCAACCAGAAGTTCACCGTTTGTCCCAAAGTCTGAGGGGCGTACGTCTCACGTCGTCACTACGGAAGAATTAGTCAAAACAAAAACAATTAACGACCGAGCATTCCTTGAAAGAACGCATTTTGATTATTGGCTGCTGTTGTAGCGGTTTTGGTCGAACCTGAAAAATAACAGTTTAATGGAATATATAAAGCGAGCCGTCACTTCAGCTGTCACCCAGCACTTTACTCTCAGACTGCAGGTTTACTTGTGGTTCCTAGAGTTTCTAAAAGTAGAATGGGAGGCAGAGCTTTCAGTTCTCAGGCTCCCCTCTTGTGGAACCAACTTACAGTTTCTCTCTGTTAGGCTGACACCGTTTAATTTTAAGACTAGGCCCGAGTCATTCCTTTTTGATAAATCCTATAGTTAAGTTTGGGTTTCCTGAGCTATTCTTTAGTTATGTTGCTAAAGACTTGGACTCCTGGAGGACAAACTGACCACATTTTCTCACATTGCTGCCGTCTTTATTCACTCCAATCGCCATGTGTGTATTTGTAATTATTTCTACATCTGGACCACAGAAACTACACGTGGACCACATAAACTACACCTGGACCACATAAACTACACGTGGAGCACACAAACTACATCTGGAGCACACAAACTACATCTGGACCACAGAAACTACATCTGGAGCACACAAACTACATCTGGAGCACATAAACTAAAAGTAGACCACAGAAACTACATCTGGACCACAGAAACTACATCTGGACCAGTCTTACTTTGTCTTTGTGTCTCTTTCCTGCCTGCTCTAACCCCAGCCAGTTGAGGCAGATGGCCAATCATCTTAAGTCCAGTTCTGTTGGAGGTTTCTTCCTTTTAAAAAGGGCGTTGGTTGTTCCTTTCCAGTCGTCAGCATGCTGCTCAGGATGGGAGGCTGGACAATGTGAAGATGTGACACTTCTGCCGGTTTCCTTAGATAGATTATTTTTTCTATTGTGCATTTCATAATGTGTAAGTGATTTCCTATGAATAACTGATCAGAGTTAAAAGGTTTTGACTCGCCATTGACCAAGTCCCAGACTCGCTTTCTTTATCATGTTTAAATCTTATTTATCTTCATCCATCCATCCATCCATCATCTTTATCTGCTTATTCCTTTTCAGATCACGGGGGTCACTGGTGCCCATATCCAGCCATCACTGTGCGAGAGGCGGGAGACACCCTGGACAGGTCCAGAGACATATAGAGACAAATGAGACAAACAACATTCACCCTCTCATTTACACCTAGGATCAATTTCGAGTTACCAAACAGCCTAACATGCATGTTTTTGTGGAAGGAAACCAGACCTGGAGAAAACCCACACATGCACGGCGAAAACATGCAAACTCGACCCAGAAGGGCCCCCCGGGCCGGGGTTTGCACCGGGGTGACCTTCTCGCTGAGAGGAGGCAGCTCTACCAACTGCGCCACCGTGCTGCCCTTATTTATTTCCAATTATCGTATTTCTAACATTACTGAGCATGTGCATACATATGTATGTGCATGCATGTGATCATAAAACTATATGCCTTCTAAATATTGGCCCTAAACACAACTCAGAATATGTAAATTTCAGATAATTATCATGAACCACAAACAGGTGCATCCAATCACAACAATAGAATAGTCTTTACATAATGTATGTGAATATTTTTGTATAGTACCCTGAGACAATGTTTGTTGTGAACTGAAATAAATAAACTGAACGCTGACCTCTTCCATCTTTGGAGTAAGGTACTGTAAACACATGTCACTGTGCGACTGCCGGTGTCAGAAGGTAAATCCATCCATTACCACGTCCATGGTCCATGTGCATGCCTGAAGTTGCAGGCAGCCCACATTACCTCCTGACAATAAACATTTGAGTTTCCGTGTCTAAAATAAACGTCTATTTTTATTGGATGAGCCGTTTTAGCAGCCACTGCGTTTCAGTTCACTTCTGCTCAATTAGAGAACAAAAGTAATGATTTGGAAACATTAAACAAGTGTGTGCAATACATTTTTATTAATATTTTAGGAGTTTTAAAGGGGCTGTACATGGCTCTCATGCAGAGCTCAGCAGGTCATGATTCAGATCACATGTAGTGCCAACATTGATGAACAACCTGCAGCTTAAATTTACAGTAAATTTACCTCCACTGAACTTTGTACAATTTCTTTTTAAGCACAAAATAACACAAAGTGCTGACTTGTACACTTTACAATATACAGGAACATGAGCATAATACACAGAAAAGCATTCTTGCTTAAAAAAATAAAGTTGTGATCTACAGCAAGATGCTAATGCTTCAATTTCTTACTTGGTAATTGATTAAGACAACATACCAATATGCCAGATAAAAAGTTAACAAATGGGTTTAAAATACAACACAGTACAAAACAGAAAACAAATCCCTAAAATACATAAAATTTATTTCACAAATATTTTGACCAACATAGAATTTGGATATTTATCCATTAAAATTCACCTTCCTCGTGCTTTGAGAGTCAACACTAAATCCTGAAGGACTTGTTGACTTTTGTGTCTCCTCCTTTGTAA
The DNA here is from genome assembly GCF_014905685.2 of Nematolebias whitei. Classification (NCBI taxonomy): domain Eukaryota; kingdom Metazoa; phylum Chordata; class Actinopteri; order Cyprinodontiformes; family Rivulidae; genus Nematolebias; species Nematolebias whitei. The sequence goes on from NC_056506.1 coordinate 40,823,789, forward strand.
AGTTTTACGACAACTTAAGCTTAATTTGCACAGATCAGAAAGGCACACACCAAAGAAAAACCTCATAGTGACAAAATTAGGAGTTTTAGGAAGCAAATTGATCCAAATGCTAGGATGGAGTTTATTTTGTGTTTCAGGAATGTGAAGAATGCAGAGGTGAGACCTAAGTTTATAAAGTTTTCCCATAGACAAGGTTGTCACATTAACTGAACAGACAGGTGGTTATGGCAAGAAAACTCTTCATATAATTATTAATTTTTTTTTTTTTTTTTTTTTGAGAGAAAAGAGAAAAGCGTTTCAGATAGATATCTGGTTGCTTCTCTTTAAAAATTACAACCGATTCGTCCAAGAATTGTAATTTCCCAAAAACATATTCCAAAAATTGTATTAAAAATATCAAATTTTTGGAATTTATTTTCATATATTAAATTTAGCTCTTTCTAATTAGATGTCAGTTGTGGTGACCTTAAAATAATAGCCTGTAATTTAAAATTTTTTTTTTTTTTTTTACTATCGAGTGAAGCTGTGATTAGTACCATTATAGTTTTAAAGAAGCAGAAAGCCATCGCTAACAAACAAAATGCATAGTAGCGTTTTGGTTATATGATACAACGACTTGCCTTAAACGTTTTGGAGCACGAGCTTGGGAACGGGAGTGGCTGCAGGTGACTTTAATACTAGCTAACTTTTTAGCCCAACTTGTTTTTTTTAACTAAACTTAAACGCTTTTAGCTCAAACGAACAGCACACAAATCACTGCCGCGTTACAAATTGTGTATCACGAAAATCAAAAATTCCCACTATTTAAACAAAAAACAAATTTCATAAAACCCAACAGTAAAGCAACGTTTCAAATCTTTTATGCTAGCCGGAGTTACCATCGTCATCTGTGTTAGCTGCTCGTAACATTTCAAAACTTTATTTTCTTTAAAAAAGAGAGATAGAATAGACTTACCCGGAGATATAATAAAATGCAACAGGACGACTCGACAAGCAATAATTAACTTTGTTTACTTCCAGCCAAAGATAAGAAAATGTAATTATATCTCTCAGCAGCTTCCACTAAACAGAAAAATAAATAATGAGCGTCTCTCAAGAACAAGTGCGCGCAGAAAAAAAAAAAAAAGGGGGCTGGACGAGGGCGGGGCGAACCTCTTCCAGTCTGGGATGGCGCGTGTTGTGGCAGGCCGTTTAAACATATAATGAAACCACATTCCTCTTTCTAAATGAGATATCAACATTAGTGTTCCTCCTTGTCCTAGCATTTTATTAGTCAGAATTAAGTGGTCATTTTGAAATTTCATAGCTTTATGGGTGTATATTGAAGATAGCCTTACAATCAATATTTTAATGTCAGGAATTGCTTCTTT
>NC_056506.1:40830158-40841992 GCF_014905685.2 Nematolebias whitei
TTTTCCTTTACATAGAAGCAAAATGTTAATATTCTTTTAGTTTTGGAAAAAAAAAAAGCCAGAAAAACAAACTTTCATAACCTTTTGTGGTTCATCCACTGAAGGTCCCCGTTTGATATTTACACAATAAAAAAAATAAAAGCACGTAATGAAGACAAATCTTATCGCAAATGCACCTCGCTGCATTATTTACAGCACTACTTTATTTGATCTTGGTATGATGGGCAGACACTTTAAGCTGAAGATGCCAAACACTCCTCCTCTTCCTCACGGGCATCGAACTGTAAAAAGACCAAGAGCTGTTGGTTGATCATGAGTCCCCAAAAAAGCTATTTAGTATATTCTTTCTGGATTAGGAAAAAAACAGAAGAGACTAACATGTACAAACATCTAACTGAAAATACCTCAAGAATGACGATGCATCAACTATGTACAAAAACATCAATATAATATTTATATATATATATTTCTTAACTTCTATATCCACTAAAATATACCAACAAAGCAGCTATTGGTAAATCTGACGAACTGCCAACACATCTCTGTAAACAGTTTCAATATCCTTCAGCTGTAAATGTGGGGAAAACAAAAAGAAAGGAAAAGAAGAAACTGGTAAATAAATTAAAAAAACAGAACCCATCAAAAAGTGTTTATCCTGTGTGCCATTTTGGAATACTGCAGAGTGTGAGGAGGTAAGCCACTTCAACCAGCTTCTCCAGTGGATTAAAGTTTGTTCGAGGATGGATCCTCTTTCACCGTACGACAGAGAGGAAGTCTTTTTGTCTGTTTACAGTTTGTCATCCGGTTGTGTACAAATACTCAGACACAGTTCCATGACAACTGCTGCAGGCCACAGACAATCCAAGGGCACTTTTCATTGTGGGAGGCGAGGAACGGACAAGACCTGGGCTCCAAGGGGGTGGGGGGTGTTGGGGGTAGCAGCCTTCTTGTTTATCAAGAGTTTGTTTCACAGTTGAATCCATATCCACCCAGTCAAGCACAAACTTGGCAATATATATATATATAGATTTATATATATATATTGGTATTTACAGTATATAAAGTACAATCAACGATAAGAGACGCAGGAGATTTGTCCTTAAATACAAAAAGTGTCTCGAGGCGTCCGCTGTGCGTGGACTTGCTGTAGTGTGTTTGTGGCATCTGGAGAGAAAAATAAGGTCCTGAGTTTTGCATTGAGGGGCGTCTGAGGACAAAGTGATAAAAGTGATTTCTAAAAAACGAGAACAAAACGAGAAAAATAGAAAATCTGTTGCTGGGTGTGTTGTGTTTGTTAGGAGGGGCTGGACCGCGGCAGAGCCAGTATCCGTCCGTTGGTCTTGCCCCCGTTCATGTGCGTGAACGGGATGTGGTGCTCCTCGTAGCTGCCCCTCAGCCCCACGGAGGAGCGCTCGCCCCTCTCCGAGCAATGCTCGTTGTGCGAGTACGACGAGGGGTCCAGGGGGATGCTCTCCATGTTCTCCATGTCCAGGTCGAAGTCCTCGCTCTCCGGGGGCTTGTTCTCCTCGCTGTAGAAGAAGGAGACCTCGCGGAAGGTGGGGTGCAGGTCCTCCTTCAGCATCTCGATGATCTCCTGGAAGTTGGGGCGCATCTTGGGGTTGTACTGCCAGCACATCTGCATCAGGTTGTGTCTGCAGGAGGAGACGGGTGAGAGCTCAAATGCTGCTTGCTTTTACTTTCATAATGTTAACATCAGCTTGTACAGTTAATAATCCTTCAATTTCATATGAATTACTAATTTAAACATCAAACCATGATAAAATTATCCAACTATCACATATAACGACTGAAATGTGCTATTTTTCTGTGCCTTGGCAAACCGTCAGGGTTTTCAATGTATTCAGCACAGGTTCAAAAACGGTAAGAAAGAAAGGAAAAATAGTATCTTAATTATGTTTATAACATGAAGTAAAATAATTTAATGCTTCCTCGTCTATAATATGACAACATATCATGAGCTTGTTTCAGTGTTTTCAGCCTGAACGCCTCACTAAGCCTGTCACGATAACAAATTTTGCTGGGCGATTAATTGTCTCAGAAATTATTGTGATAAACGATAATATTGTCTGAAATTTGGCAATAATTAGTAATTATTGTTAAATTTAAGAAGAAATCTTGGTCAATTTGTTTTGAGTGTAGTACCTTTTTGTGACCACTGAATGGCAGTATAAGACTGTTTGAATCGAAGGATGGATAGTGAGGGAATGAGCAGCGTCTCTAAGAAAAATGGGAGGGAGGCCCCTTGACGTGACATGGGCTGTCTCCTTATTTTTGGTTCTCAAAATGGCAGATGCTCGGTGTGGTTTGAGCTCTTTAGCATAGCATTTTCCACACAGAGCTTTTAATAATAAAAATAAATAAATCAGTAAACAAGTTCTCAGCTTCTTTTTGCAGAGAAAACAACTTTTTACACGAAGGCACGGCTTTCAAACATGAATTTTGGAGCTTCAACAAGACAGAGGTTTTTTCCCCCCCCCCGAGGTCAGTCTGTTAGCTTAGCTTGTAGCTTAGCTTCTCAGCTTTAACAATCCAAAAACACAATTTTGGACGATTAAAATTAATTTTAAAGAGAAAAGAGAAAGGGAGGGGTCAGTGAAGAGCACCAGAGTTGAGTCTTTTGTCATCCAGTGTCTTCAGTAGAAAGAGAGAGACGTGAAGAAACAATAAAACCGATAAAATGAGGTCGATAATTTTCATTTATCATGCAATTAATAGATTTATTGTTTATCGCGACAGGCCTACGCCTCACAAAGGGATGGTTTGCGTCAGGCGGGAAAACGTTAACTTTTCACACCTACCAACAAAAAAGTATTGGCAATTCTATTATTACTTTTATTAACATAACATTTTAGCAGTATGAGAGCATAAGTTCGGATTGACGAACCAATCAGATTTGACGTTTTATTCACTTCTAGCCAACCCTGACGCTAATTTAGAGGAGGTGGAGCTAAAGCTGCGCTGCCTATATTGCATGCTCTGAAGACAGAAACAGATATTTGATATTGGCGGCCTTTTGCAAGATGACTGCTCCATAAAACTTTGGACTTTGTTTATAAAAGGTCTCAACACCTGAACATTTGGAGCTTCAGTTGAATTGGAAGCGGTTTGCTCAGCAGCTGGGACCGAAAGGATTTAATTTAGAGGAGGTCCAGCTGTGACGGGCACGACCCGCCACTGTTAAAAACACGGGAATTATGGCTTTAGCTAGCTAGAGTGAATGACATGTTGATTTATCAGATGGAAAGTGACGATGTGTATTTTTAGTCGACACCAAGTTCATCACCCTGCTCCATAAATCCTCACTAATCCAAACCCGACGCCCTCCACTTCCATTTTAAAGTAATATCCGCCAGTCCTTCCATCATGATAATTGCTTTGTTTATAAATCAATTTAATGCTGTTGTTATTGGTTTAACTATTTTTAAAACACTATTCATTGTCAATCGGAGATAAAGACAAAAACAAACTTGTGTTATTAATTTTTGTTTTATATTTGGTGAGATTAAAATGCCAGAAATAAAATTCAAAGCTGTCCGAATCTCGATGAAGATGGAGTGAAAGTGATTTTACAGTACAACAAAACCAAAAAAAAAAGCTTTGATTTGTCTCACTTCTTGCTCATGTACTTACAGTCTGTCAGCGCAGTTGTCAGGCCGGTCCAGGAAGCCTCCGTCCATGACGAACTTGAGGACCTGCTCGTTGGACAGGCCCTGGTACGGCTGCTCAGCCAGCGTGCTGATCTCCCACAGCACCACCCCAAACGACCTGGTAAACAGCGACAAAGAGGACAGGCCGATTAGACACCTGACGGAGTAAATCTGTCTGTAAACAGAGGGATATTCTGTGCAGGAGAAGCTTTGATCCTGATAAATGACAATAAACAAAGAAACCTGCTGAGACTGGTCTGTTATTGTTTCACATGTTGATGTTTGAATCATGATTCAGGGCCCAAACTATTGTTTCCTGGTTTTTCTTTGTGCTTTTTCAGCCATTTATACATCACAACATTTAGCTCATTCAGGACATGGGTGATATGATTTTAGCTTTTTGGAACGTTTATACTTTTCAAAAGATTAACTTTAGTTAAAAATATATTTTCTCCTACACAGACCTCTTCAAAATGATTGTGCTCTTTCAAATGTGCTATATTTTTGTCTTCTTATGCCACCTTTAGCTGTTAATACCAGTGTATTGATTTTAGATAGTCATTAACCAGCCTTTAACTAGCATCTTGTTACTTTTAGCTTGTAATAAGCCTTTAAATACTATTAGCTTTTAATAAGCTTTAAGTTATTAATTAGCTTTTAGTTAACTACCCTTTTGTTACTTTTAGCTAATTTTCTGATGTTTTAAGATAGCGTTTTGATATTTTATTTTGATTTTAGCTAGCCTTTTGTTACTTTTGGCTAGTGTTTTGATACTTTAGGATAGTGTTTTGATATTTTATTTTTATTTTAGCTAGCCTTTTGTTACTTTTAGCTAGGGCTTTAACAGACTACTCGAGTAATCGATAATTCAATTACTAGGACATCTCCCGACATTTTAAATTTCATGTCGAGTATTCACAGTGACGTCATTACGTCGCAGTTAGGTCATTGCGTCACGTGATCCACACTGGGCTACTAGTAGAAGCTACAAAATGGATTCCTCCAAGCAGACGGATGGAGCGGAGCAGGCACAGTCTTGGCAAACAGGTAGAAATCCATCAATAGTATGGAAGTATTTAACTTAAGATGAATCTTCCCGTTCAACTACCGTAAGGAAACAGAAAATGAATCAACTTCCTGACTGTTTTGAGCTCAGTGCGAACCGGTGTTACATCACATTCTGTGACCATCATATATTGTGACCGTAGGGGGTGGTGTTGCATGCACTGTTGCAGGTCACAGAATATGGTGCAACACCGGATCCAATGACCGAACCAGAAACAGCTTCCTCTGACCTTGTTTCACAAACAAAAAGCAAAAAATATTAATCTTTAAACCTATAAAACCCCTATAAACATATTAATCTCTAAAACTAAACCTAATGCGCAACACTGCGGGGTGGTCGTCCGCCCCACTGTTTTTAGTTTCGTTTTTGACGTGCTGCACGTTTCTTTCACTTTTGTAGCTTAATAATAATAATAATAATAATAACTAATAGTTTTGATTTTCCTGTGACTTATTGGCAGTATGATAAATGGTAGGAGCATAATATACTCTCCCGATGTTTTGTTGGTCCTTTTTTATAAATTATTTTTTTTTGTGGTTTTATTTATTTATTTTTCATTTTGAGATCCTATGACGTCATCAACTACTTGAGTTCTACTCGACTTTTATTATGTTAATGTCGACTTTAAAAATTATGTAGTTGTTCAACCCCTACTTTTAGCTATTGTTCTGTCTTTTTTACCTTTAACATTTTAGTTCCTTCAGCACATTTCAGCCATATAACACACTGCGTTCACAGGACAGTTTGTCTGGTTCTGGTCTGTTTGTAAGCATCTCAGTGTGTGACAGATAAGGTGATACTGAGGAAGAGTGTCTTAGTTGTTGTGTGCTTAAATCAGAGGTGTGACTGACCAGCAGTCTGAATGTGCAGTGAAGACCCCGTCCTTCAGAGACTCAGGAGCCATCCACCTGACGGGCAGCAGGCCCTTCCCTCCCTTCCTGTAGTAGTCCGTCTCGTAAATGTCTCTGGTCATGCCGAAGTCTGTGGGGGAGAGAGAATCAACAGTTATGATTCCTGTCGTCTATAAATCCACCATTTATTCTCCAGGGCTCGTAGTTTGGCATTTGTTAGTTGTGTTTGTAACTGGTTTCAATGGGTTAAACTATCTGCCCTGATTAAGTTACCTAGAGCTTGAGAAAACAAAGTACAACATCAACTTATACATGGGACATAAACTGATAAATGTGACTTATTTGTTGCTTTGCAAAAAAAGAAGAAGAAGAATCCCTGCACAAAGAATTAAAGTGGAAAAGCTTTTGTTTATTTAGCTGTGACTCTGAAACTCCTACTTTTACATAAAAGATGGTTCTCTTCTGAGGAATGGAAGCATCCATCATTGCAGCCACTGCTAATAAAATATAAATTTATTTCTCGTCTGCATTTGAATAGAAACACCATCAGCAACAACTTGCCCCTTTAACAGATTTTCATCTTTTATTCATCTTGGGTTAACACCAGGACTGACTCAAAAACTTCCAAGGTTTAAATAATTGCTTTTCCAAATTTATAACTAAAATTAGATATTTTTGTCTTCGGTTTAATGTATGCATTTCCCCCCCCCCAAAAAAAAAAAAAAAAAAAACGTATTACTTTATTTATACTGAGATCAGCTGTACATTTCACTATAACAGGGTTGTTTAAAAGGTTTACAAAGTGTTGATATGAGTGGCTGAATTATTCAAGCACCCATAAACAAGCTAGTCTGATTGCTCTCCTTCATAAAAGCTGCATAAATAATATTATGATCTAAAAAGTGTTTGTAAAATGACCTAAAAATGTAATGTATATACATTATATCAGAGTCAGAGTGTCAGAGAGATTTGTCATTCGCATCTCATGTGGTACATGTGGTGGAACGAGATTAGGTACGCAGGGTCCCAGTTACATCCAACAATAAAATGTAAAAGAAAAACAGTAATAATTATATGTATATGTATATATGTAATATGTAATGTATAGCTTATTTTTGCAGAGACAGCTACCTGCATGCTAACATGCATATTAATAACGTATCAGATATGGCTTTGAATGCTTATACATTTCAATAATTAAAGTTTTATGGCTTCAAAATGGTCTTTACTACAATCTCTATAAATTAAAGTTTTATTACTTTTGAGTCAACGTGAATAAAAAACCTGAATTGTGTTTAGTGTCTTTACATTTTACCAACGGGGATCAAAATGTTAGAAAATATCTAATTTATGCCGACTTCAACCAAATTTATAACTCTTCAGCGTTTGTTTGTTCTGCTACATGAAAACTTGCCTCCGATTTTGACAGTCAGGTCGTGAGCGACCATACAGTTTCTGGCTGCCAGGTCTCTGTGCACGAACTTCTTGGCGTTGAGGTAGGCAATGCCGTCTGCAATCTCTGCGGCCATTTGGACCATCTCCTTCAGGGTGGGCGGAGGACGTCCAGGGTTATTCTGAGGGACACAAAACAAATTTTCACTTTCTCATCTGCTAAACTGCACCTGCAACAATAACGCCTCGTTTTCTTCTTAGATGCTACATCTAGGAGAGACTTCAAACACTGTCCCACTCGACATGAACACGCCTGTTTGAGAAAACCGCCCTGGTTTATAGATTAAATTAACGCCGGCTGCTTTAACACCAACAGCCCCGTCCTCCACCACCTCCGATCGTCTGGATGCTTACTTCAAAAGGTGACACATGCAGGTAATCTCCCCACATATAAAACGTATGCAGCAGAATTTAATATAGAAAGACGTTGAAGATTTAGTTACAGCACTAACACAAAACCAATATATCTGTGTTTGTGCAGAGAGCTCTTCACATAATGTAAATTTAGTCCAGATCGCAATAAAAAGACAAATAGAAGAAAATTATTCAATAAACATGGGGGTTATGAGGGGGTCCCTGAATCCAAAAAAGTATCCTGATCACCCCGATGAGCGAGTCTGGCTGAGCAGTTTCCAAAATTGCACAACTCATTTTTCTTGAAAACAAACAAAAAATGGACAGGCAGCACGGTGGCGCAACTGGTAGAGCTGCTGCCTCTCAGCGAGCAGGTCCTTGGTTCAAACCCCGGTCCAGGGGCATTTCTGGGTGGAGTTTGCATGTTCTCTCCGTGCATGCGTGGGGATTCTCCGGGTGCTCCGGTTTCCTCCCACAGACCAAAAACATGCATGTTAGGCTGATTGGTAACTCTAAATTGTCCCTAGGTGTGAGTGAGAGAGTCAATGGTTGTTTGTCTCATTTGTCTCTATGTGTCCCTGTGATGGACTGGAGACCTGTCCAGGGTGTACCCCGCCCCTCGCACAGTGATTGCTGGACATGGGCACCGGCGACCCCCGTGACCCAAAATGGAAGAAGCAGGTAAAGATAATGGATGGATGGATGGACAAACAAAAAATATTTACTGAGATTAAAATTTAATTCAATGCCTTAAATTTAGCTTAATCCACTGAAATACTTTTAATGCTGCAATCAACAACTGCAATCTGACCATAAACCCAACTCACATTTTAAAAGACACTCACTATGTGGACTTTGAAGACACTCACTATGTGGACTTTGAACCCTTGTGACGTTTACATTTCTGAATACGTCTGTGAGCACGTCTGATTACCTCAGCGTCAGGTCGCAGGGAGCGCAGGTAGCTCTTCAGGTCTCCGTGGGTCATTAACTCCATCACCACTAATGTTGGCTGGCCCTTCGACACAACGCCCAGCAGTCGCACCTGAGAGACGACGACAAACAGGTTTTATTAACTGCAGTCTTATTTTATAATATAAAAACAATACAAATGAAAGGTTGTCCAGTAAAAGCCATTGTTGTAGATAATCCTAGAGAAGATCTCATGCACACATTTGGTACTTCTTGTTCTGCATACAGGAAACAGCAGTTCAAACAAACGGCTGAGGTCCACTGATTCAAACCCCACCCTGTTCTTTTACCCGTCAGCAGTAAACAAACGGAGACCACAAAGTCCTCTGCAAGATGAAAACAAGACATGTGTCTTTACCACATGATGGCAGCTGAAGGCCTTCATGACCGAGGCTTCGTTCAGGAACTCGATTCTCTCCCTGAGGCTGGCCGACTCGTTCACCGTCTTAACCGCAACCCGCGTCTCCCCCTCGCCCTTTATGATGTCCTTAGCGATGCCTTCGTAGACCATGCCAAAGGAGCCCTGTCCCAGTTCTCTCAGGATGTTGATCTTGTCTCGGGGCACCTCCCACTCGTCCTCCTCATACACTGCAAGAAGTACATGATGGGTTTTTCATTATCAAATGCATTTTTGAGATAATAAAACTGAATATAAAACGTATAAATATCTAACTCCTTACGCCTACATGCAAACACACACCAAAAAAGAAGTTGCCTCGTTGCTTATTTGTTATCGCACTCACAAAGTTCACAAATACATGGTGGTGGCCATCTTGGATTTTGATCTGGCCAACCAATTTTCAAAAGGAACTGTAAATGCATCTAGATGCACCCACACACTAAAACAGACGTTGGTACTTCACTTATTTTTCAAGCCGTTACTGCTGAAAGCCAGGTTCTACCTGTAAATTAAAAAAATTACATGTTCTGTAACAAGAATTTTACTGTAGTAAAAATGTGAAAATGTTTGTTTTATTGGGGATAGGGCCCTTTTGTGCACAATAACCATATAGATACCAAAATAGGAGCTTAATGGTAAAAATAAACAGTTCAAATGTCTTTAGTCAATGTTTTAAAGTGGACAAGTTAAGGCAGCAGCAGGTAACTGACTGATAGAAAATTAAAATGGCCAAGCAACAAAACAGTGTGTGCTACTAGCATCTCATGAAGTGGTTGTACATTTAAAATTTTCATGGGAACAAAAAAAAAAAATTAAAATCTAACATCTCAAACAATGAACTGATTGTTAATGCATAAAAAATACACCTTCAACTGTGTCTTGGTTCTATTTTCCTGAGTTAAGCGACTAGTTTAAAAGTTTTAACTCAATTGCAGATTTATAAAATATAAACATATTTTAGGATTACAGTAGTCCCTCGTTTATCACGGGGTTTAGGAAACCACACCCCCATGATAAGTGAAAAACCGTGAAGTAGAGATACAGTAGTCCAAGTTCAAGTTTCACTCCCCATCTCCCTCCTTCTGAGTAAATAAACAATTAAAATTTAAATACTGTAATATTTTAAATAAACAATCCATGCATGGATGTCTTAAAAAGACACATTGCTCGCACTCTCACTATCCATCCTTTGGTTCAAACAGTCGTATACTGCCATCCGGTGGTCAAAAAATGTACTACACTCAAAACAAATTAACCAACATTTCTTCTTAAATTTGACAATAGTTACTAATTATAGTCAAATTTCAAACAATATTATTGTTTATTGCAATAATTTCTGAGACAATTAATCGCCCCGAAAAATTTGTTATCGTGACAGGCCTAGTCATGCCCACTCTTACTTTGAAAAACTGCGAAAGAGCGAGTCTGCAAAAGTTGAACCGCGAAGTCGTGAGGGACTACTGTACCTGAGGTGATTTGTGAGCTGGTGCTAAAAACTTCTGCATGAGGTTTTGACATTCAATCCTGATTTGCTTCTAAATGAAACCCGACATGTTCCTGCTGTAGTGTGCTTTCTTATATCTGTTAAATAAATTTTGTGTAATTCTTTAATTTTCAGTAAAATTAAAGCAACATTATTGCCGACCTAAAAGCTACAGTTGAAATGACTTGATCTGTGTTATGGACTTGTATGAAATGACATATATATATTTTTTTTGCTTGATGTTATAATAATCTTTTAATAAAAATATAAAAACTTTTGGTTGTCGACTAGTTCCCAACATCATTTAAGACCATTTCTTGCCGCTCTCAGTGGGGCGTGTTTTGAACAAGGTGCCCCTTTGTAAATGCGGCCTTTATGTCAATCAAACGATTTAAAGCGTTCTCTTACCGTCATTAGTGCTGAGATACTCTGGGTTTGAAGAGGCGTAAATGGGACCGCTAGGCCCTTGGGTTTGACTAAAAGAGCAAACAACACAATTGATAAACACACTGGCCAAATGAAAACACTGCAAGGATTGAACAGGTTGTGGCGGTTACGTACTTCTTCTTGAACAGGACAAATCCTACGACGGACAAAGACAGGAACAGGACAAAGCAGATGAGCGGAGCGATGATGATCTTCACAATGTAGAACGGATCGCCTGTTCAAAAAAACATCCGCCCGAAGCGTGTCACGTTTCAGGTGAACAACAAAAACAAGCTGCACAGAACAAACCCGCACAAATGAGATCCATATGCTGCTGCGAGCACGGAGACTCCTTCAGGAACGATTAGGAGCAACTTGTGATTTACTGCTGCTGCGTTTTTATAAAAGTGTCTGCACACTGCTAATCTTCTGACTTATAGTCATTTAGTCTCATTTATAGATTCCATTTGGAGATTTTTAACATTTTACACAATGGTAACATGCAAAATTGTAATATAATATAATCAGAATTCAAAGTATTTTAGACTTATTTTGAAATAATGCAATTTTGGTATACTTTTCTTAAAAAAACATCAAATGTAGGTCCATTGGAATATTTAATATTTGCCATTTATATGGCAAAAATAGACTTTGTTTAGTAGATAAGAAGAAATTTACATTGGTTCAAATATGATGGTTACAATAAGTGAAAAACAAAATGTATCCGTCCATCTGTCTGTCCATCAATCAATCAATCAGACTTACTTGGATCTTGAACATAGAAGTATGTGGGCTCAGTTAGTGATCCGTTCCCAGCCAGAGAGGTGGCCCGAATCCTCACAGAGTAGTTCCCAGGATGCATCACTTTCAGTTTGCAGCCTCGATTCATTCTGTACATGTTCCTTGACACACAGTAGTGCAGTTCCTGCAGGAATCAAACAACGGGGTTCAGTTCAGTATATATATATTTTTTTCATTTAGCCTTTATTTATCCAGGTTAGTCTCATTGAGCCACGAGAACTCATTTTCAAGAGAGACCTGTTTAGGGAGCACATGGTGGGGGTTAAGGGCCTTGCTCATGGGCCCAGAGTGGGGTGAATGAGGGTGGGGGCAAGTGTGGGTGTTTCACCTACCCCACCCACAATTTTGATGTTGTCGGGGC
>NC_056506.1:40842092-40874885 GCF_014905685.2 Nematolebias whitei
ATAGTATGCTTTTATGTGCTTTAATTAGTTTTTTCTTCCCCTTTCACAGTAGAGAAAACATGAGTGTCTTTAAATAAAAAGAAAGCTCAATTAGATCAAATAGATGCTTGTTTTTACCAATTTCCATGGCAACTAAAACACAGTGGGGGGGAAAGAGACTGACATTAAGGCTAACAAATAAACAAATAACAGCCAAGTTTTAAAATGTCACCAAATAATCATGACCTCTTCTAGCTGCTGTGCTTCACGGAGTTTGGCTAACGACATTTTAATTTGTCGCTCCTGATCTGTTAGATTACAAAGTCACCACTTTTAATGTGAATCAGAGGACACACTGCGTGACCCTGCAGTCGTTATTGATCTGCAGCTCCAGGGTTTACCTCTTCTGATTATATGCTTCAGTAATGGATGAATAAAAAGTGAACATACAGATGTGCGCGTGTGTTTTACCTCAGAGTCTCCCAGTCTCTTGTAGTACACTTCATACAGGATGATGATGCCATTAGGGGCTGCAGGTTCTTGCCAACTTATGTGCACCGTACTTTCTGACACATCATGAGTGATGGGCCCTCTAATATCATCGGCTTTATCTGCAGAGAACAAAGTGGTTCACGTTTGTTTGATTGGAGCAGAAAAGCAATGAGTTGTGTCTTAATAAACACAGCTACCTTTATTTTGGTTTGGTACAAAATGAGGATGTTTGTTACCGTCTATTCACCGAGATCGTCCTTCGTTACAGAAGGAAAACATTTATACACAATAACGGCAATAAGTTGTTTAATAGGAAGCACGGTTTATATCCAAACATAACACAGTTTCAGTTTATCTCCTATACTTTTTGGAAATTTTTATGACTATAAAGCATGTGCACAGATTGCAACTTTTGGGGCTTTGACAGAAATGAACTTTACAGACTCCTCGACAAACATTAGAAGGTGCACAAAAAGCTCAAAAGTAATAAAAAAATACTCCACACTACTGATCCTGTCGTGTTAATTCTGGTGTGTGCTGCAGTTTGTGAGGTTAAGACCGACAAGCAGAAACTATGTGTAACTGTGAGAAAATTGATCAGTCGTAGTAAAAATATTATATTTAAGAAACTCGATTCTTGAAATATCCATTTCATACAGACTCTGGACCTAAACCTTATTTTAGAAAATAAATATTCTTCATTACACACAAACAAAAGGACAAACAATTAAGCAAAACAAATTTAAGACACTGTTTGACCTCATTTTGCTGCTGAGAAATATTAGGCTTTTAGCTACCAAACAAGTACCAGCTAAAAGCTGAAACAAACAGTCCAGTTGTGGGAAAACGCACGAAAACCCTGCTAAAAATCTGCTCAAATGCTCAAAATCATCGAGCGGCCATATTCCTGAGCTTTCGTACCCTCGGGCATCGTGCGGGCGCTGACATACGCCGCCATGCTGCAGCGGGTCTGGTCCGTCGGGTGGTTGCAGGCATGGATCTCGATCTGGTAGCTGGTGAAGTGGCGCAGGTTGGAGATGACTGTGGACTCCTTGGCGTGGACGAAGACCATCTTTTTGCTTTCTACGTTTTCCCCGTCCTCACCATCAGGGATGCCCGTGCCCCCGAGTAGACTGGGGGTGGTGGTGAGGAAGGGGTGTGTTCTGTTGGCGATGCCCATCACGGAGCGCTTCTGCCTGGAGCGTCTGGAAAAGACAAGCATGTTTATAAAGCCTAAACTTTAAATGTATGGTTTTTATCAAATTTAAAGTAAAAGAAGCACAAATGATCAAATAAATTAGGCTCAACTGAGAGAACGGCTGAATCAAACAGAGTCTGATTATGATGTGAGGTAAAACAAACAAAGATCTTCTAACAACAACTAGGCCTGTCACAATAATAAATTTTGCTGGGTGACTGTCTCAGAAATTATTGAGATAAACGATAATATTGTTTGAAATTTGACAATAATTACTAATTATTGTCAAACATAAAAAGAAATGTTGGTTAATTTGTTTTGAGTGTAGTATCTTTTTTGACCACCGAATGGCAGTATAAGACCGTTTGAACCGAAAGATGGAAAGTGAGGGAGTGAGCAGTGTGTCTTTTTAAGAAAAATGGGAGGGAGGCCCCTTGACGTGACATGGGCTGCCTCTCCTCCCTTTATATTCGGTTGTCAAAATGACAGAAGCTTGGTGTGGTTTGAGCTCTTTAGCATAACATCTTTCACACAAAGCTTTTAATAAAAATTCAGCAAACAACTTCTCAGCTTCTTTTTGCAGAGAAAAACAACTTTTTACACGAAGGCACGGGTTTCAACCGTGAATTTTGGAGCTCCGAAAAGACCGAAGTTTCTTCCCCCCGAGGTCGGCCTGTTAGCTTAGCTCGTAGCTTAGCTTCTCAGCTTAGCTGCTTTTAATGGTCCAAAAACGCAATTTTGGACGGTTAAAATGGATTTATTTTTTTTTTAAAGAGAAAGGGAGGAGTCAGTGAAGAGCGCCGGAGTAGAGCATTTTGTCATCCAGTGCCTTCAGTAGAAAGAGAGACACGAATAAATGATAAAGCCGATAAATGAAAATGAGATTGATAATTGCCATTTATCATGCGATTAATTGATTTATTGTTTATCGTGACAGGCCTAACAACAACATAAATAAATACTGGAGAATGTATTAATCCAAAGACCTACTTGATCTCAAAGACTTCATTGTGAAGGTAATTCTCAAAGGTCTTCCGGTACTCTGAGTCCTCTTTCTCCTTCTTGAGCTCCTTGTCAGTTTTCGGGCAGGCGCAGCATCTCGTCGCATGGCCCTGCTCCTCAGTCTGGTTCCACTTCTGCTCCTCATCACCATCCACCTGAGTGGGCTCCCGCGATGGTAACTTCATCCCTGGCAACAGCGAGACAGAACAGGGGAACTGATGAGATGACCGGTGCAATAAACAAATACAAAACACAAATTAATGCCCAGTATCCACACGCCTGCAGGACACATTTGTCATTGTCATCTCCAGGTCTCCAGCTCCTCTACAGTGGAGATAAATGATCAGTGACATTCGCCCTGCAGACTCGAAGAATACAGGAGCTCAAAAGAGGAAAGTCATATTTTGCACTCGCAGAGATGGGCACTGATGGTAGCTGACTGATACGGAGCAAAAAGCTGCAGCTAAAATAAACGTATGAACTTGATTTGAACCTGGTGACGAGTGTTTTATTCAGGTTTCCAGAAATGAATTTATTCAATTCACACAGACGTGAAAAACAACTTCTCTGTCTCTTCATAGACGTTACTTCCATCACAAATGCGTTTGAGACATAAACTCCTCCCTGCTGATATAAAACTGTCAGAATCATGGCTGTTTCAGGACACTTCTCTTATTTTTTTAATAAAAGTCAAGGTCTTAAAGACAAAACACAGGTGTCATATGACACGTGTCAAAAATTCGATCTCCATTGTTTTCAATTACACCTCCTGCAGCAGCTGTCTGAGGACACTTTGTGCTGCAGCATCTAGAAACATTTCTCAACACGGATCTATTTTCAAGCATTGGTGCTCCTGAATAATAGAAAAAATGTATGTGTCCTTGCGCCTTGCTTGGACAAACATGTTCCCGAAGCAGCTCTTCTTACATGTTTTTATTGAGTTCTTTCAAAAGTTGAAAAAATGGATGGGGAGATGTTTACCCTAAACCTGCCATGAAACAACAGATATTGTCTGGTGATAAATTGCTCAAGAGATTCGCTATTCTGGCAAGAAATCAATGGCAGCACGGAGCTTTTCCCACACAGCTGGTTTGAATGGACAGTTTTCGAGCTTCTGCATGTTTTTCTGATCCAGCCGTATTCTGGCATGGAGTTGTTATGTAGTATCTTTCTTCACAGTTAAATAAAACGTGTGCCTGCTATAGAAGAGATGCTCACATGTAACTGATTTGTCGTCTAATTTATTCCACTGTCCAAAAGGTCCGTATCAAACCATCACAGTAGAAATACATCCACTGTTACACCTCTGGCTTTGAGTAATCTGATTAGTATAAAATTAACTTTGCTCGCTAACCTTCGTCAGGGTTATCATAAAATAAGTGTTGACTCTGTTTTCTCCTCGCGTGTTAGTGAATACGGCTGTGTTTTGGAAAAACCGATACCTGTAAGATCACTCAAATTACTCGAACCTGTAAACAGGTGTAGGGGTTGCCAAGAGTTCAGGGTTTTAAGAAAATTAGTTTTGTTTTAGTTTGTTTTGATGACTCAGAGGGTCAAAGCAAAGCTCTGCTTCTATCGAATCATCAGGACTGTGATAAGTCACAAATTGAGGCAAGCAGAATTATAACAAACATCAAAAGTACAACGCAAATAGTACGTACTTGTAACACCAGAAGCTGTACGGCATCTTTAAACACGTAAAACATATGTAAAAGGTTTTGAACATGCACAAAAAAGACGTACAGTCTTCCACAGGAGACGCTGGAGCCTACTTGTTTGAAATGTCTGATTTGTTTCTGTTTCCTTGATTTTCCCAGTCAGATTTGTGTAATTACAGCCATGTGGCTGTTTTTTCACAACCCAAACAATGAATGAGCAGCTTGCATCAGATGACCAATCAGAGCACACAGGAACATACAGGCTGCAGAAAGGTGAAGGGAAGCGTGGCAGCACCTTTATTTAGCGTGCATAATAACTTGCTTCTAAACATTAAAGAACGTCAAAAAGTGCATGAATGCATTATGTGCATTGCACATTTTTCTAACCATTAGAACAAGGTGAACAACCTACTTAATAAATTAACATTGAGGTCTAATACAAGCCATTGAAAAGATGACTTAATTTAAAGTTTTGAATAAAATTGAATATGAAATGAAGCTGTTTAAATTAAAGCAAAGGGTGTTTAGAGACCAATGTAGGTAGACTGCAGCAACTTATTGTAGCAAAAAGCTTTGAGCAAGAAGAACTCTAAAGTTTATGCAAATGTCAGAAAATCTGATATTAGATACATTTAGACAAACTCTTAACCTGTTAAAAACCCAGAAACAACCACAAACAGTGTGTCTCACCCTTCTGGCAGTAATCAAACTTGTACAGCTCACTGGCTTCAGGCTGCTGCTGGTAGAAAACCAGGTAGTGAGTGACGTTTCCATTGGGGTCGTTGGGAGGTTTCCACTTCAAGATGATCTGAGATGAGGAATTGGAGGAGGAGATGGGGTCCAATGGGACTGAGGGTTCTGAAAGGAAAACAAAAGAAACAGAAATAATTGTTTAGAGCAAAAGAACACTTACAGCTCAGCAAAAGAAAATGTTCTGACGTCCACTGAAGATAAGCCCGATGCTCAAAGGGCTCATTACATATATTAGAGGTTAACTTAATTTTAAAAAATGGAAGTGGGTGAATAATGGACTAAGATTTAAATTTACCGTAGTTTCCAGACTATAAGCCGCTACTTTTTTCACACGCTTTGAACACGATGCAGATAATTTATGGATCTGTCTTGTTGACGGGCTAACAAGCGTCATGCCGCCAAAACATTTAGTCTCGTTACACCCGGGCGCTCACAGAGCTGACCAAGACATGTCTCTCTTGCGGGGGCACTCCGAGCTCAGTGGGAGGTTTGGATGACCGGTGGCAAGAAATTGTTTACCAAAACTGGCCGCATGTGCAGAGAAACTTTTGCTCAAGTCTGCCAGCGGATCCTGACGGTGGAGCAGTGTTAAAAAAATCCTCTGTAGGAGGAAGATGAAGATAGTACGACGGAGCTTTAGGGCCAAGCAAAAAAACAACAAACAAGCAAAAAAATAAATATAAAAAAGGCTTTGCCATGCTAAGAAAAAAAAAAATTAAAAGCCATAAAATTCCGAGAATAAAGCCGTAGTGTTACGAGAAAAAAGTTGAATAAAGTCTTAATATTACGAGAATAAAGTCGTACGAGCATTTTTTTTTAAAACAGCTGTCTTAGTTAAATTTTTCTTTTTTCCACAAGTCGGATCCACGACGCGACCTGTCAATCAATCCAGTAAATGCATCAGCAAATGACCAATCCGAAGCTAAATGAGTTGTAATATTATCCCTACTCTGACAAGATAAAGCAGGTTTACTGCATTTTATCTGTGGTAAAATGAAGAATGTTTGTTAAACTATACTGTTATTGACATTCTTACTCAAAACGTGTTCCAATACTGCCACCTACTGTTGTGTTTTTGTATGCTGCTTCTGGGATGCATATACATGACGTCATTTCATCATGACCTTCGTTTGTGTTTCTGTTTGAAAACAGCGCTCAGTGAGCGAAACTGTAATCTGTTAGCACATCAGCATCAGATTATCATCAATATCAGGACTTTGAACCTGCTTACAGTAAGGTGGAAGAGTCCAGCTCTCTGCAGGTAAGGAGCATTTAGCTTTGATTGGTCATTTGCTGATACGCCTACTGGATTGAAAGACAGGTCGCGTCGTGGATCCGAATCGTGGGAAAAAAATTAACGAGCTGTTAAAAAAAAAAAGTCTCGTACGACTTTATTCTCGTAAAACTATGACTTTATTCTCGTAATACTACAACTTTATTCTTGTAATACTACAACTTTATTCTTGTAATTTTATGGCTTTTAATTTTTTTCTAGCGTGGCAATGTCTTTTTTATTCTTAGCGTGGCCCTAAAGCTCTGTTGTAAGATAGCAATCAATGACTTCCTGGTAGCTATTTTATTTTATTTTTTTAACCAGCCGTGTAACAGGCACAGGTTCAGAAATAAACATTTACTGTACGTTTTTGTGCATGTTACCGGTACATATTTAATTAGAAGTTAAAAAAAATCTTTGTGTACATATCTTTTGTTACAACATGGACACCCACGGCTTATATACAAAATTATTATTATTTTTATTTAGTGGGCGCGGCTTATATTCAGGTGCGCTCAATAGTCCGGAAATTATGGTACATAAACAAATGTCTTAACATGAATGAAAGACTTGTGCTTTAGCAGTTATATTGATTTTTTTTTTTAAACTAAGTTGCTGTCTAAAAAGTTTTTTATGAAAGTACTGAATCTATATCGACTATAAATGGATCAGAAGGCACTTCTTGTCGGTGTGGTTTGCTTTCAAACGCACCTCAGTTTAAGTGAGTTTCAAAGTTAATTTTTCATGTCAGGCACAAATAATTAGGGAAGAACACAATGCGATTTTGTGATAACTTGGTTTAAATCCTGTCACGTTTGGCACAAATCTAGAAACAGATCATTGCAGTTTGAAGAGAAGAGCCGTTTCGATTAAATTTGCATTTCAGGTTACACGTGGCACACTTACTGGCACGGAGTTGGTGTGCAACTCGCAGCTGCCAGCTCCGGGTATTCCCCACTAGTTTGGGGTTTTCGGTATTATATCATTTGATGTTTGTTTTGTGTAAAGAAACATTGTTTTTTGGTTTTTGGTTCCATGCCACAAACAAATTAAAACCATTTGGACATTATTTTAGATAAAATACATTAAATTAAGTGATTTAAGTAGCTTGCTATGCTGCTTTTATCTCGCTTATTTGTATTTCAGTTTGAGCTGAGTCATGATTTTGTCATATTTTTCAAGTGTTCAAATATCCCTTACTTATTTTTTAATTTTATTTTACAGTTCATTCATTTTTCTCTACCCTTTGTTTACATGAACTAATATGGAATTGTAACACTAATACAGTGTTAACATTCCAAGTTGTTTTAATTAAACTTGACATTTTCATTACAGAAATTTATTAAGTTGTCATCATTAAATCTGTTTTGGTTCAAATTCACTACAGGAACCTTGTTTTTCACATCAATCATTGTCAACTAACTGCATGAGTTCAGCCACTTACGAGTGCTGCTGTTGGGAGGATTTAAACTTATGAAAACAGCTTGAGGCCCTAAAAACCATTTTACTGCTGACTATTTCATTAGATTATACAAACTTGTGTTTTCTGAGGGCTGCCAGCTAGTGGTCAGAACAACTAGAGAAACTGCATTTTCTGCAAAAACGCTGTGTGGATGTGTACTGAAAGTAACTAAAGATGCTGGAAATGAGTTGTTGAAGCTAAAATACGCTAAATCTTAGCTAAAAGTATCAAAACAATAGATAAAAATAGTAAAACAGTTAAAAGATTTAAGTATAAAAACAGTAGCTAGAAGACAGGAGCAAAATACTAACTAAAAGTAGCAAAATGCTAGATAAAAATATAAGTACTAATGTAAAATAAGTACAGTAGTCCCTCGTTTATTGCAGGGGATCCGTACCCTGAAGACCCGCGATAAGTGAAAAACCACAAAGTAGGAATAGTAGTACAAGTAGTGCGTAGTAGTTTATTTTAATATTTATATATATTAAGGCGTTTTAAACCCTTCGCACACTCTTGCAATATTCTAAACAATTTTTCTAAACTCTAAATGCTCTAAAAGAGCACAGAATGTCATGATTTCAGCTCTCTGCCTCCTCTGCTCTTTGCCACCTGCAAGCGCTTTTGGCCACGCCTACTTCTCTGCTCTGCACAAAGAACAGCTGATCAGTTGCAGCAGGAAGTTTACCCTGCAGTGTGGGCTGCACAAATGTGCAGCAGGTGCTAATAATTTAAAATATTTATTTTAAATAAAAATTCCATGACGAGTGTGCGGCTCATCCATCAATCAGCCACTTGTGTGTCATGTCCAATAATATGTTGAAAAACCACGACAGAGCGAGTCCGCGATCAACGAACTGCGAAGTAGAGAGGGACTACTGTATAGCTAAAAGCCAAAAGGTAGCTTTAAAAAAAGCATAAACAAGTACCGTAAATGCTAAAAATATCAAAAAGCTAGATAAAAGCTTAAAGGAGCATAAGATTAATTAAAAGGTAAAAGTTGCAACAAGCTTAAAGCATAAGTAGACAAAAATACAGCAAGTACGCAGGAGCAGATTTCAGAAAGAGTAATGATGTTGACATAAAGGAAATGAAAAAATTATTTCTATTTGAAAAGTATTTGTAAATAAAAGTAAATAAAAAAATACAAAAAACCAATTGTCATGGCACCCATCGCCTGTATGAGCTGAACGTTTTGACATATGAACAGCTAAAATAGCACAAAGCATGCAGAAGTAGTTTGATTGCAGCAACGTATGGAAAGATAAACGACAAGAATGCTGAATTTAATTCACACAAGATGTGACACCTTGCTCTGGCCTAAAATGGAGTATCGTTGCGAACCATCAAAGCTTCAGATGGAAGCTCTGGGAGGAGTGTGTGGGCAGTGGTTTATACACACGTCTGTGGGTGTGTTTGATTGAAGGCTGAGGAGAAAGAGAAGCCAGAGTTTCATCGTCACAGAGCGATTATGTTGTCCTTGTTACGTTACGATGCCACAAACTGGTCTGACCACATTGTCAGACAAAGATCCACCGGCTGCAGCTTATGTGTAATGACAGCTTTGCCCTGCCGATGAGACAGAGAGCAGGGACCCGGAGCGTCTGCTACACGGGCCAAAAACAACCACCCCTTCCTCATGATGCTCGCTCGCTGATGCTGCAAGCCTGTTCTGAGCGAGCAAGGGATGTCATTTTTCATGTGGTTTTTATAAGGAAGGAAACATCTACTTTCTAAAAGGAAGTCAGTGAGACAGGCCATCATAACTTTAACTACCCTAAACTACCCGCACACTGTGGGTGGCAAAGAACATCAAGTACTGAGGAAGAGCTTCATAATTGCTGCAAGACTTCTGACACAAGATGGGGCCCCGTATGTCGGTGACACCCTGGTGTAATCTCTTCATCTGACTTGCTCTTCCTTGTTTTTGAGAAAAGGACATTTTTGCAGCAAAGCAGCACTGACTGAACCAGTCAAAGACACAGACAAATCATCGTTACACAAACTTTTTCCACTATGAGAACTTGTAACTAACTAGGAACTCAATTTTTTACATGTAAAGAACTGACTGCAGGCTTCAGGTTACGAGTGAGACTCAGGTGAAGCTGTGATTTGAACAGGTGTCACAGCTCCTAATTGGATTTGCTCAATGCTTTACCCGAGTTCATGCCTGAGCAGAAGTGTTAAGGGGGTGGTTTTTTTTTTAAATCTGCCAGTCTGAGTTTGACTAAGTGAGTGTGATGTGTGTAGGCATATTTACAAATAATAAATTTAATACAGGTGCATTTAAAAAAAATTTGAACATCGTGAAAAAGACCCATTTTTTAATCAATTATTTCAGAAAGTGAACTCATATTAAAATAGGTTCATTACACAGAGTGTTTCTTTATGTCTTGTAATTTTGATGATTGTGGCTTACAGATAATAAAAAAACAATACAATAGTTCCTCTCTACTTCGCGGTTCGTTTATCGCGGACTCGCTCTATCGTGGTTTTTCAAAATAAGATTGGACATGACACACAACTGGCTGAATGATGGATGAGGCACACGATCGGCATGGACGTTTTATTTAAAATAAATTATTTAAAATAATTTAGCACCTGCTGCACCTTTGTACAGCCCGGAGCTGCATAAAAAGCTTCCTCCTGCACCGCTGTGCAGCTCACAGCTGCAGGACAAGTTTCCTCCTGCAGCTAATTAGCTGATCTCCGTGCAGAGCGGAGAAGTGGGCGTGGCCGAGAGCGCTTACAGGTGGCAAAGAGCAGGGGAGGCAGGGAGCTGAAATCAAGACATTTTGTCCTCTTAGAGCGTTTAGAGTTTAGAAACATTGTTTAGAATACTGCAAGAGTATTCCTTCACATATATATATATATATATATATATATATATATATATACACACACACACACACACACACATACATGCATATGCTACTTACTACTTGTACTACTATTCCTACTTTGCTGTTTTTCACTTGTCGTGGGGCTTCAGGGTACGGTTCCCCCACGATAAACAAGGGACTACAGTATTATAAGTTTTTTAGATGTATCTGTGTAAGATGCTTGTCTAAGCCGCACAGAGAAAACATGAATAAGAACTATCTTAGGCATGAAAAACAGCATAAGCAATAGATAAAAATGTGTGTTAATTTGCATGATGAGGGGACCTTACTAGAGGAATTTATCAATTTTTCAATTACACACGAAGTTATTATAGTTTAGACTCATATTACATGAATATATTCCAATAAATCTAATGATTTTAATTTTTTTATTTTTTTAACAAATTGAACTGGGATCAGCACAAAGCTCAATCAATCTTACTGGTGGCGTTGGTGCGAACGTAGATGATTTCGCTTTTGGCTCCGAGGACTTGGTGATCATCAGATGCCGAGAGTTGGGTTTTCACCATTATGGCGTACTGCGTCCAGGGCTTCAGAGGCATGATGAGGTGACCCGGTTCAATCTGCTCTCTATCTCCATCCGAGGCTCGACGTGGAGGGTCGACGTCAGCAATCACCCAGCTGTTGGAGCCACAGGCGTCTTGCCCACCAAACTCAGTTACGTTCTGGAAAGGTCTACGGTGGTGAAAAACAATAACAATATCCAGATGAATGGTGCGTTATATACGTCCGCCTAAATTGTATTTTACCCAAGTAAGGAGAATGGGTTTGAGTTTCATATATTTTTACAGCACTTCATCATGAGATTTATGGGAGCATTCAGAAAAGGCAAAAGAGCTTTTCAAAAACTGAGCGCAGTAAACTGCAGCGAGGAAATTCCAGGATATCATCTGATGATTTCTGAGACCGAAACAAAGTTCAAATCGGAACAAATAGAAAACACAAACAAGAAAATATGACAGCACGGAAAAGGAATGCAAAAAATAAAGATGGGGTATTTTATCTTCCTTTTAAATTGTTTAGAGTTGAGTGTTAGTGTACGATGTGGTTTTACCTTTAATTTTACAGGCAATCTATAATGATCTTTTTAATATTCTGCAATTCAGGGATTCATGAAACAGGGACTGATGTTATGAAACATGATTAAACTCAACTTTCTCTCATCTTTGAAGCACTTAAAGCTGAAAACATCATCTATCTGGCAGAGATTCGAGTCTCTGACAATCTTGGGATGAACTTACGCTTCTTTGTAGAGCACCATGAAGCCCAGCAGATCTCTGAAGTCAGGAGGCCAGAAGGGTTCCCACTTGATCATAATCTTATCGCTCATTGTTCGAATCTGGGTGAACTTCAGCTGAGAGTTCTCACCTGGAAGAATATAAGACAACATTAAAAGATAAACATATAAGCTTTAAATCATTATCAGGATTTAAAGATGAGAGGAAAACAATTAGACATAAGGATATATTAGAAATATATATAACGTACTGTATATCCACATGTATTACAGCAGCCTCAGCTATCACTTTCTCTACATTCATAAATATATAATTTATGGTTATACAGATTCAGACTTGAAAATACTGTTTTTCTGTTATTTTTATGTACCGGTACATTTTTTGCAATCTAACTACTTCTGTACATTTTGTGCTATATTAATCTTTCAGCTCATTCAGAAGATGAGTGCTACGACTCGTGGTTTTTGCAACTTAACTACTTTTTTACCTGAATAGAAAAAATAATCTCCAATAAAAATGCAGTAGGATTTCTTCAACTTTTTATTTTTAATCTTTTTTTTTTTTAACTGCTTTAGCATATTTGTTCTACTTTCGGCTCCAATTTTAGCCAAGTTGTTTAATTTATTTTTAGCTTCTAGCTAGCCTTTTGCTACCTTAGTTAGAATGTTGCTACTTTGACTTTTTAGCTAGCCTTTTATCATTTTTAGCTTCCAGCTTTTCGAGAGACTTTTTAAAATTTTGGCTTTTAGTGAGACTTTTGCTACTTTTAGCTAGCATTTTGTCATGTTTTGCTTCCAGTTCCTCTTTTGCTATAATTAGGATTTTGGGAGCCTTTTGTGAATTTTGGCTTTTAGTGCGCATTTTGCTACTTTTAGCTTTTAGTTGGTGTTCTGCTTCTTTTAGCTAGTGTTCTGCTTATTTTAGCTAGTGTGCTGCTTCTTTTAGCTAATGTTTCGTTTATTTGAGCTTTTAGCTAGTGCTCTGCTTCTTTTAGCTTTAAGCTAGTGTTTTGCTTCTTTTAGCTAAAGTTCTGCTTCTGCTTCTTTTAGCTAATGTTATGTTTCTTTTAGCTTTTAGCTAGTGTTCTGCTTCTTTTAGCTAGTGTTTTGCTTCTTTTAGCTAATGTTTTGTTTCTTTGAGCTTTTAGCTAGTGTTCTGCTTCTTTTAGCTTGTGTTTTGTTTCTTTTTGCTTTTAGCTAGTGTTCTGCTTCTTTTAGCTTGTGTTTTGCTTCTTTTAGCTAATGTTTTGTTTCTTTTAGCTTTTAGATAGTGTTCTTCTTCTTTTAGCTTGTGTTTTGCTTCTTTTTTTAAGTAGGTTTTGGTTTCTTCAAAAAATTGAAGCAATGTCATTCAGAGCATATATCCTGCAGTGTCACAGAAAATACATTTATTTATTACGCACTTGTAAAGAATATATATATTTTTCCGTTTGCTCATGCAGAGCTGCAGAACCAAACTAGTGTTTGTGAGTAGAGAAACAGGACAGTAATGTACTTTTAGAAGCCTTCCTGATTTATTTACAAAATCTACTTTTCACAATGGTCCCCTGTGGGTCAGTCAAGTGCAGCTATGCTTCTGCATGTTTTTACTATATTTGTCAATGTACTCAGTGAAGAAAACAAAATGCAATAAAAGCCTTTTTTTTGTGTTGGGGGGGGGGGGGTTAGTTTGGACCTTTGGGTCTTTGACAGCTGAGATTTCTGTAGTTTCATACAAAAGTTTAAACAAATGAGACTTTTGATTCAAGAGAATAAAAGCCAGACGGTAAAAAGAAACCCAGAAGACTTTAAACTCTAACTAAACAGTAAAAACAAGCAGCATGAAGAGGTAACAACATTTACAAACCTCTAACCAGAAAAGGTAAATTTATGTAATTTAAAAGGTTCATAAATGTTGTCTCATCTGTATTAACCAGGATTAAAATCTAGGCAAAAGACCAATCTGACAAACATGAGAGCAGGCAACTCCTTACAGAATTAAAAAAAACTGATTCTTTAAGAGCCCCACTTCTTCACTCAGAGTAGTACAAACTGTGTGCTTCAGTGCTAAGCAGACAGTTTGTAGTGGTTTTTTCTTTCTCTTCTGAAAATAACAATCTTGCTTCAGTCGTCATTATGTCTGTGCATCAAATCAAGCTGAAACCAGTATTTGGAATTTCCTTTAAAGCTCCATAAAAACAAGGATATTTCTCTCCATTAAGTCCTTTCAACCCAGACATTCAGTATGTTGTAAAAATAATACTCAAACCCATTAGAATTGTAAAAATGCATAAAATGGGACTAAAAAAATTTCAGACTAAAATGCAAAAGACAAACTATATCACTGTTATTTGATTTCTCATCTGGAGTCCCTTTGCTCCAGAAATAACAAATCAAAGGACTTTGTTCGGTTGGTTGTTATTACTTAAACTACCGTATTTTTTGCCGTACACGTCGCACTGCCCTGTAAGTTGCATCAATCCTAAAATGTTTAATAAAGAGGAAAAATCCATGAATACGTTGCTTTGGCGTATAAGTCGCAGGGCATGCAAATTATGCAAAAAAACACGACTTATAGGGCGAAAAACACAGTATATTAGTATAAAGGTCTCCAGGAAGTATCTGCAAACACAAGGCAGAAAATAACCATCATAACAATAGCTAATTGAAAGTGTACCAGGCCTGACTCCGTGTTGTTTGTTGCCATAGTAACCACTTGCATCAAAAGTAACATCCGCAGGGTTGAGTTTCTTACATGAGGCCTGGTCTCCATTGGTCTTGATCGCGATGTCGCTCGCACTTTGGCGCCCTTTGGTTCCCGTCACGTTCTCCATCTGGTGGATCTCTGACATGCAGAGTTTGGAGTTGTAGTGGAAAAAAATGCGCCCCTGCAGGATTGTTAGCTTGTGCTTGGACCAGTCCCAGAGCTGCCGCAGGTTCTGGTTGTCCAAGGCATAGAAGGAGTAATTCCTGGGAAACAATGCAGACGTCTGCATGAGT
The DNA here is from genome assembly GCF_014905685.2 of Nematolebias whitei. Classification (NCBI taxonomy): domain Eukaryota; kingdom Metazoa; phylum Chordata; class Actinopteri; order Cyprinodontiformes; family Rivulidae; genus Nematolebias; species Nematolebias whitei. The sequence goes on from NC_056506.1 coordinate 40,857,026, forward strand.
ATATTTGCAACGATGCATGATCTGACAAAGCTTTTGGAGTAACCTGAGCAGTACAATTTGGTCTAATTTGAATCAAGCTGTTTGTACAACATTTGCTATTACAACTGCAGCCCCTTGTGCAAAAAGCATTTTGAAACATTTTGTCTTCTGAGAGTCAAACCAAAAGAGGACGCCACAGAAAGACATTTAGAAAAGGTCAGTCCACTTTTAACTCATAATTACAGGAGGAGGATGTGCCATGGTGAGCACCAGAGAGGCCTAGGAGAACAGAATCTCACCCGATTTCCTGTTCTTCCCCACGAATCAGACGGAGTTTACGGAAAAATGAGAGGGACACAAGGGCGTAGGACCGTCGCACTGTCAGGTAGCCAGTGATCTCCTCCAGCTGGCCCAGACTGGCCTCCAGTTCAGCTGCGATATTGTCTAAAGAAAACAAAAACACAAGAATCACACACAATCACAGTTCCATAGTTTGGTTTGTTCGGACACAAACAAGTGTTTTCTGTAGATTTCATGTTTTGATTTTTAACTTATCTTTACAACTGTATCCAACATCTCAAGGAAAAAAAATGCATTATTTTACATTTAAACAGCATTATATTTTATATTTACCAACTGTTTGACTCATTGCATCTTCCTGGTTTCATTTAATGCCAACAGTCTTTTGTTTAATGCTTTTTTGATCAGATGGATGTACAACAGAATCTGATTCAACCAAACAAACCACAAGCACTCACTTCCTCCCCGCAGGTTGATGACCAGGCTCCCATTGAGAACAGTGCAGCCTCTTAAAGCCTGGGCGGCAGTGACAGAGTCCACCATTTTCACACCCCTACACACTTTGGGGCAAGGTCCTGCGCAGGGTTTACAGTGGAGTCTTCACAACAAATCAAAGACAGAGATAGGAAGAAAAAAAACATGAGAATGTAACTTGTCTACATTTTAATCTACTGTAGTTCAAAAATCTGCATTAAAGCTTGAACAAAATATGTGTCACTAGCTGATAAATGCAGCTCTGCCCATGTGTGGTGCTGGATAAACTGTGCAGTTGTACAAGTTTATTAAAGATTTTAAACTGAAAACAGCAGTCAGAAGTAGCTGGAAACAGGCTGAAGTGTAAAGCTGAGGCTAAAGGAAAAAAACTAATCAGATCTAATTTTTAATACATAATTAAATGTTGATTACATCTACTTTAAATAAAACTGCTGAGCAGTGGCAGCTGGTGGAGTTTTCTCCAGGGGGGGCTAGTGTGTGGAGTGAAAATGTCCATTGTTTCATTCAGCCTGGATAGAGACAAAGTCTGCATGCCTTCAATGATGCACTCTCTCAAAACTGACAGCATATAGTCATAGAGTTCATTCTGCAGTCTTAGATGTTCCCGTAAACACAGCGGCAGTCTGCAGGTGCTCATGTAGAACTGCATCTAGTGATGCTACAAAATCCACCAATCCTCTAAAAACACCCGGATTTTCTGAGCTTTCACTTCCATCATGGCCATGCAGGACAAGTTCAAATGCACCACAGAACTTGACACAGTCTATTATTTTTGATAGAATGTGCCTGTTTTTGTCAACCTCCTCACTGTACTTACGGATCCCTACCCTATAGCCTTCATCAAGCTGAGATGACATGTTTATTTTTCCAAACATGGCTAGTGGTAGTGCTTTTTCCATGTGGATCCCAAATTGTTCATGCTTCTTTGCCTTTTCTAAAAAAAAATGCTTTAAATCAATCATACCTGTCTTAATCCATGCTGGGTCAGACCCTGATGTTTGAAAAAGGAGGCAGGGAAAGCAGAATAAAGCATTAGCCTTGCTACATGCAGTTAGCCAAGCCTTGTTACCAAACTAGGTCCTGGAAAAAGACCAGAGTGTACTGACCCCCTCTGTCTTTGGACTGTTGATTAATTGTGATGGTCGTCCCACCGCGGAAGAGTGCTGATATGCTAATCAAGCTGCATTCAGCTCTGGGCACAGGAGAGGTGCGCCCCAGAATGGTCCTATCTCTTGTATTGAGAGAAGCTACTGCACATGTACAACTTTTAACGAGAGTATATGGACAAAGATTTTTGGCTTAATTTTGTGTGTGGCTTGTAAAACTGCATTCTAGCCCATATTATAACCCCCCTTGGCTCACTTTGTGCCCACAGCCTCACACATTTTCATGATTTAATATACTGGTAAATACACTTTAAAAATAAAGTTAGGCAGATTTAGAGTAGTTTTTTAAATTATTATTTGACAAAATGCTGGTTTGGAGTTGCCCGCAATGACCAAATATTTAAGAGAAAATCTGTCGCCCTAACCTTTTGAGCATGTTCGAAATACAAGCGACAAGACTGCGAGGCTTTGGGACTCGCATGAGGAAAGTGAGAATCCCCGCTAACGTTTTGAGACTTTCTGGAGACTCTTAAAATTGTGTTAGTTCCCAGCAGTAGCAGCTCAGTGAGAAAATTACAAAAGAATAAGAAAGCACCTTGACAACAGAACTGAGTGTCAGCTACCGAGCGACAAACTTCACGGCACTGACTAATCTACAATCTACAGTGAGCTGTAAGAATGTTGAAACAGTAGATGAGATAAACAAACAGCTGCCAACAGCAAAACAAGCAGCTCCTGTGACACAGTTCCTTACAGACCTAGAAGGTGTTTAAGACATATCTGCGATGCAAACAAAAGCAATTGTTTTGCGCTATTTCTTCACTTTCATGAACTATCCTGACCTTTTTTTTTTTTTTTTACTTTGATGCCACATCTGCACTTTTAGCCCAGACACTCATAACTGAGGTGAACGCCACATATCCTGAGAGCACTTTCTTTTACACAGCTTAGTTTAAACAAAGACAACGGGAATGAGATGCCAAAAAGAGAAGAGACAAAAAGGGGAAGGAGGGTGAGTCGGTGCGAAAAGCTCAACATGGAAGAGCAAATGGATTCGCCAAAGGTTAAGAGTGGCCTAAAGGTTGTGATGTGCAGGATTTATATTCATTTCCCTGGAAAATAAAGGGATGAAATCCTGCCAAAGAGTGGCTACCTTTGGTTCAATTTACTGCAGCTACAGAGCTTTTTATCTGACAATATTATCAATATTGTTATATACAGGCAAAAAATAAATCATGCATTTTGTTATGAAACCTAAAATCTTAGAACACAAGTATGCAATAAAAACCCTCTTTATGAAAAGAAAAAAGCAGTGTCTTTATTTGTAATAAAACATGTGCTGGGGTTTTAGCCAACATATATGCTTTATTATTACTACTTTGCACAAACATTTGATTTAGTCCGATTGTGTAACTCAAAATTTACTGAAGTAAAAGACTGATCTGATATCAAGACTCATAAATTTGTACTTAAAACTTTATATATTTTTTGACATCAAAAACAGAAAAAAATCAATTTAAAGAGAAACAATGGATTTGTTGGACGGTGTTTTGATAGTTTTTCAGTTGTTCGTGAATTTAAAAGGAACAAAACTATGATAACAAAGAAAATGATCTGCATTTTAATAGGGCTGGACAATAATTCAATATCGATATTAGGGCTGTATACCGAACCGAGGTTCTTTTATGGCACCAACCGAACTGCGTCGGTCGGTGTATGGATTGAAACGTCACTCTTCTTTCAGTATCAAGTTTCGGTATTGGATGTAACGTGTCACGTGGTTTCGGCACGCAGGCAGGTAAAAAGCAGACATATAGCAAACAGACTACGTGTTTACACCCAGAGCTGTATAGGGCTGTCCTACAGCTGTATGTCTATAGTGCTGGTTACACCCACAAACGGGGTTCACGTGTGCAGCGCGTGGCGTCGAACGGCTTCAATTTACGAGCAGAAAGTTGCTCCGTGTTTGTCTTCAAGGGGGACTGCAGCCTCCCCCCTCCTCTCAGCGTTAAAATCAACATGTGAGTGTTGAACAGCCCGATTCATTATTTCCACGATGGGACTCCTCTTCATCAAAGAACTCCGAGGACGGAGCTGTGTCTGGGATTTCAGCTGGTAAGTTTACGTTTGTTAACGTTACTGCAGCTTAATACGTCCATCGCAGTGAATTAAACTAGAATCCATGTAATGCTAACTTTAAGATATTAGTGTGGAGCGTTAGTTTATGGTTATCTATGTAGCTAGCTAAAATCAAAAGCTAACTAAAGATTGACACTAACAGATAAAGCTTGTAAAAATGTGCTCATCCATCGGATCAGCTAGTTAAACAGTTCACCTAATGTTCACCGTTAATGTTCTCCTCACAGGAGGCTCTGACCCTGATGTGAGGAGGACAGAGACTGACAAAAGAAAAGCGAGATGGGGGGACCACTGCCTTTTTCTACAGTGGAGGCTGCATGGTGGAGGTAAGTAAGCTGTAAAGGATATTGTTGACCAGTTAAACTTTTCTCTCTGTCTAGATAATGGTTTGTGAGCAATAATAACACAACCATGTTATTGTTGATGTTATGTGTTCTAATGTCAATTAGGGAGATGATAAGAGCCCTAAACCTCAAAGAACCACAGAGAAGATTCAGGGAGACACAGAGGTACAAAAGTCTGCATCAACCCTAACCTTAGTGAATCCAGTGATCTGCTGGTGGAATGTGAGGGACAATATGCCAGTGCTGTCAAACTGGCAACCAGGTATCTGTGTGTGCAACAAGCATCATCTACAGCCTCAGAGTGAACATTTTCTACTGCTGGAGACACCATCAGCCAGGAGTGGGCTTGTTTGTGTCCAAAGAAAGCAGACATGTTGATGTTTCTGAAGAAAAACTGCTCAGTGAAAAGGTCCTCAGTGTGTAGCAGTGAGCATTGGACACTGACATGTCACTGGTTTGCAACTGTTCTTTTGAACTGGAAATTATTTGTTTATTTTTATGTGAGAAAACTGCTTGGAATGGAAAAATACCAAAGTTAAAAAATAAAACTCACGATTTGTACTGTAATGTGCATCGTAATTTTCTTCTTGTTAGAATTGCTGTTAATTACAAAATTGGTACCAAAAAAAGAACAGTTCAGGAACCGACACTGAAGTGAAGGTACTGACACCGGTACCGATTTTTTTTTTTAGAAAGGTACCCAACCCTAATCGATATACATATACACATATATAGATATAATTTATCAATATATATTTGAATATTTAATAATAATAATAATAATAATAATAATAATAATAATAATAATAATAATAATAATAATAATAATATTTACATATATAATTAATATATTAGTAATATATATCGATATATATCATGATATCCTTTAATTCAATAACGGTGATATGAGTTTTAAGCACATTTTCGATATTTCAATGTACATTTTGGTATGATTACAGGGTTTCACTGATGCATTTCTTTTTCTGTTCGGGTTGAAGGAGCCGCTTCAGTTTCAACCCAAACAGAAAAAGCTGCGACACAACTATGTAAGTGCGTGATGATGTACACCACACACAGAGTTCGAGTCCAGGAGTCAGCGGTCACAGGCTAGGCTCCAACACGCGGTAAGTTTTCGCTTCAAAATGAATGCCCATGACCGTCAGAATGTGACTGAACAAGCTTTCACAAGTGAAGAGAAAGCAGATGACATAAGTGATAAGAGAGGAAAGACTAATTCGGCGGTGTGGAAGTGGTTCGGCTATCTAAGATCTGATAAACTGCAGGTTTCAGTGTGCTGCAAAATGTGCCGTAGACATTTGCTGCATGAGCTAGAAGATGTTGTTTAAAGTTATAACTATTAATACTTGAGAGTTTGATGTTAATTTGACTGTGATTTAAAATTTTTTGAAGGCTAAATACAATTAAAGGTTAACATTCATTTATTTGTACAGTTTGTACAGTTTTTCTGAGGCTTTTAAATTGTTTATATCGATATCAGAATTATATCGGTATCGACCAAAATTAAGAAATATATTGTGATAAAAGTTTTGGCCATATTTTCTAGCCCTACTTTATATTTATAAATATCAATTAATATAAATATTTATGTGCTTCGTTCTCTCTATTCTTCACAGAGGCTGCAGAGCACTAAAACAGGCCTGAACTGCTCAACTGGAGCTCCATCTGCTCTCCAGTCGGGTCAGGTGTAAATGCATAGCATGTGACTGTGAATGTGAAGCTGCATGTTGCTCGAATGGAGATTACGCACTTGGCAAATCCTCTGTAGATTATTAAAGGTTAAATATACTGCAAACACTCCTGCAGGAGCACAACTGCTTTCTTTCGTCATGGCTGTTGTCAGTGACGGGCAGTTTGAACTTTGCTGCTGCTTTCTAGACAAAACCTCCACGTTTTGCAGAATCAAAATCCGGTGTCTGAAAAACTAACTTCTCCCTGGTGTTTAATCGCCAACACTCAATGCTTTTGCATCATTTTGCCGTGCTTTTAACCCATCAGAGTACAACTAATTGGGTAGAGTGTTTTTAGGTGCACCTACGCTCATTAAACAACTGGTCAAAGTGGACAAAAATGAAGGGCATGACAGGTCAGCAGCCTTCTTTATGTTTATTTTCTGTTGCTGCAACACATTTCCAATCCCAACAGGTTGGAAATGAAGAGATCGGGGGAAACGAAAGCATAATCCATGCTGTGGCCTGTGTTTGCATAAATCTTGAGAATTGCAATGCAGAGAACCAGAAATCGATAAACAACCTAGCAACACTAAAATGTGGAATACCGAGTCAGAACAGAGGCGCAGATGTGCCAACCTTCCCACTGTGTTGCACCACTTTGACCTAGATGTTTGGTTTCTCACAAACAGACAGCAACAAAAGAGGTTTGTAGATCAAACAAAGAGAAAAGTCGCAACTGAATAGACCATCAGTTCCTGCACTGACTGTGCAACAACAAAAAGAAAAAACTAAACTTCAGCAGAAATTTATCAGTATATTTTAGTATCAAGTAGGCTGCAGATTTTACTTTCAGTTATACTCTTTAACCAATTACCATATTTCCGTGATTCTCATTAGCGTTTTCTTTAGTCAAGACGTCTCATAAGGTCGAGAATATGAAGAACGCTTCAGTGATCAAGTATGTTTTCTGCAGGCCATTAAAAACCCACCAGACCAACTTGAGAGTCTACTTACGAGGAGTTGCCTATGGAGAAGCCTGAGGGGCACTCTGGGATACAGGCACCGTTGTGGATGACGTAGTCGTGGCAGTCAGTGTTCTTGTTCTTCTCCTTCTCCTGCTTGCACCTGTTGTGCAGATCCTGGCAGAACGCGTTGGAAACGCAGCGCCAGCCCTTGTAGATGAAGTAATCGTTTGGGCAGCGTTCCACACAGATGCTTTCATGCTGGAGGCCGCGGCATGCCACGCAGTGACTGGCCGAGTTGGGCTTGGTGCAGCTACCCAGGCACTGCTCGTGGCAGCACTGGTCGTCTTTGCAGGCCCGGTGTTTGCAGTGAGCAGGACACACTGAAAGGGAAATGCAAAAGGTTTGGTTAGTAGGAAAGCCCAGCATATGAATCCAAAGTCAGAGAAAGGTTTATAACTTGCAGTCATTAAGTGAGTTGTCTTTACACAATCATCTTCATAACATTCTTATTATTAACACAATTAAACATGTAACTTTCACACAAATCTGATACAGAGAGATAAGTGTGTCAGCAGGAGGGAAATCCCTCAGCAGAGTACAAGCTGCCCAGAGGATCATCTGTCATTGGCCAACAAGCGTACAGAATACAAACAGCAGGGGTGCAACACGAGTTGATAAAAGACGGATACTGATCCTGAAGGCTCAGCAAAAACAAGACGGGAAGAGCCGGCACTTAGAGGTTAGGGGTTTTCTGAGTGAAATGTGTAAAATTAGTGTTGCTTGATGTTGCTTTTGATCTTATTAACACCAACTCACAAGATGAACTGAAAACATACATTTGAACACAAATACAGGTGACTGTGTCACACTTCAGTTTTTTGTTGTAATGACAACCAGGGCTTAAATTGTAAACTCGTCGATGCCGGAACACAAATAGTGGGTGGGCCGGCGAGGGGGGGTCCTGGAGAACGCACATGCTCACAAGACAAGAACTGACAAGTTGTTTAACGTTTAATGGCATAAAATTAGGGGTGCACCAATTTCAGTTTTCTGGCCAATCACAGATTTCTAAAAAGTCTGACCTGCCGATTCCAATTTTGGCCGACACCGATTTTGTTTTATAAGCGACACCGTCAGGTGTTATAAGGTCACAATGCACCTTCAATTTTCCAATTTTATTGAAAAACATACCCTTGAACAACATCCTAGAAAGAATACAAACTTGTTTAAACTGGCCATGAGGTAGTGCTTTGAAATATAAATGAAGTTCAGACAATTGTTGTTAAAACAAAACAAACAAACAAAAAAAATCGGTAAAATCGGTTTCTCATGCAAGTATCGGACGATTTCCGATTTCCCAAAATTCAGGAAATCGGGGCCGATTTATTGGTGCACCCCTACATAAAATATATTTTGTTAGCAAAGAATAGCGTCCCAACATTAACATTATTAAACATTAGTTTTGCATTTACAAAAAATAAATAAATAAAATAAAATTGTGCTTTGACAAACTCATCAGTAAAACTAAAACATTCTGTCAACTAGAAAGAGGAAAAGAGAGGGGCGGTTATCGCTCTTGCTTTGAGTTTACTCTTTGTTGCATGCATGATGTGCGTGAAAAGCATCTAGAGCGTCATAAAAACAGCAGCGGAGGACTGAGGAGGTTAATATAGTTTGTTAGCAAAGTATAGAATCCTAACATTTATTAAACATTACTTCTGTTTTTACAACAACAACAAAATAAAAAAAGAAACATCAAAATTGTGCTTTGAAAAACTAAAAAAACAAACAAAAAAAACTGTTAAAGCAAAAGAGTTAAAAGGGGGCAGGTATCACTCTTGCTTTAAGTTTACTCTTTGTTGCATGCGTGATGTGGGCGACAGGCGTCCAGAGCAAAATAAAAACAGCAGCGGAGGTGTTGGACTTATTTATTTATCATTTCAGCAGCAGAGGGGAACGACAATGTTCAAACATGGCTCGCAAAATGACAAGACAGTCATAAATTTTTCATAACTTTATTTTTAGTAAGCCTCAGAGTTGCCGGATCCCAGCAAATAGTTGCCGGAACGCGCCGTGTCAAAATAAGAGAGTTCCCGGATCTTGTTCCAGCAGGAGGATCCGGCTCAAATTAAACACTGGACAAGACGTACAAGTGGATGTGTTGTTGTCACTAGGAGTAAGAGGAAAATCTATATTTATCTGCATCGCATTGTGAATATGGAAGAATATGAATCAATTTCAAAATGTCAGGAATCAGTTTTATTAATGTTAATCTGTGATGCTTCTTTAAGAACATCAGCAGAGTAGTTTGTGCATTTGTCCCAGTAGAGTTACCGTAGCTTCCTGAAGTAGAAACATGTTGCAGTAAAGCTCTGTGTTTTCACATCTTTATAATATTTATTTGCTGAACTCTTTGGAATATGAGTCTGTAAATAAGTTTGTTTTCACGCGACTGTCTTAAGTATCGGCTTTAAAGTGATTTATGTAGAAATTTTCTGTGATAAACTTGATAAGCTTTTATATGGCCTTTTGAATAATAAGTTAGCATCTACGCTACTTGAAGGTCAGCAGCCTGTGAGTAATATGCTCTTTGTTATATGTTAACGTCTACTCTTTATGACGTGTGAAATGTGTATAAATCAGTGTTTATTGATGTAAAATAAAGCTAAGTCATTTAGTTTTCAAGATAATCAAAAAGCATCATTAATTGTTATATACTCTCAGCCTATGAATATAATCCAAATGCGGTGTGAATAAAGATTTCCACACTTGTAGTCATTACTAAATCAAAGGAAAATTGGGTATAGTTAAAATAGTTGGAGAGTAATTTGTTTTTAATTTTTTTAAAAATCTACAGTCCTAAGATCTCTTCATGTTGTTTATTAATAACACAATGTTTTGCCTTTATCATTCAGAGATAAAATATGATTTGAAACAAAATTCAGCTTCAAGCAGTAATGTAGCTTAACGCTGGGCAACATTTTGTTTACAAGTCTAAACAAATGTAAACAATGTTGATAAAATCTCAACCAATTCCACGCTCTTGGTTGCAGCATTCATGGTATGAAAGAATCATCTGAAGTAGATAAATAAAATTTAACGATGTGCCTCTTTCTAGAAACATGTCAACACTGATTGATAGAAAGTACACAAACTTAAAAAAAACAAAACAGATATAAAATTAAGTGTAATATTTTTGGGCTGTTATTATGAGTGTGTCTACATGGCTGGAAATCATCCTCTTGCATAAGATTACTCTACTGGTCACCAGTACCACGTTTTAAAGCATGTCTGAATGTAAGTGAGTACAGACTGTGCCAAGAAAGATGGAGGCTTCACAGACTAACTTGAACATTGAGTTTAAGCTCCCACTCGCCACAGCCAGATTAAATCTGCTCTGAGGCAGCAGGGGGATAATGAGTCAATGAGGTTGGGGACAGGTAACAGGTCAGACCACAAAACTAAACGTGTGGTGGGAGAGAAAAACGTGCACTTAGAGGCAATCATGTGAGTAACTTGTTAAAAGTTTTTTGTAATAATTTCCTGTGTTATTCAGACACTATGCTGCTTGTGTTCAGAGCACGCCTGGCTGCATTAGTGTAATTAAATCAACCATCAAACGAACAAAACAACCTGAACCTGAACCTGAACCGTCCTCGCACATTAACAGAGGTGGGCATGAAGTGCGGGAGGAAAATGCGTTAAGAGAGGGCAGAAGAAATAAGAGAATGGCAACATGGCAGAGGAGCTAAAGGACCGCGGTGTGGCTCAGTGCTGAAAACAAACAAACGATGTAACCAACTTTCGTCTACGTCAATAATCTTCCCCCAAAAAATAATTTACATCGTGATTTCAAGTCCAGAGAAAGTTGCCTCATGTATTGTCTTTGACATTTAAATTTAATTTGAAACGGCTACGTTCAATTTATCCCCACATGCATGGTAACACAAATAAAAGATTCATGCACTTACGCTCACCAAAAAATATATATGCACCTACATAAACATAAAAATATACTTATAAATACATATACACCCAACTATATGTACATATGTGTAAATTTAAACCGTATGTATATATTTAAACACACATATCATACACACAGTGTATGCGTGCGTGCATACGTGTGTAAAAGCTGTGCTTGCTGCCGTCTCTGACTCCAGATCCTTGAGCTGCGCTCCGTGCCGCAGCTTAGGCCCAGCAGCAGCAGATCCACCCTCAGCCTTAGCCAATGTGTTGACTAGCTGTTAAAGCTAGCCATTCAACTGGCCTCTCCCATCTCCAAGGAAGACAGGCAAACAAGCTTAACCCTTTGTGTCCCCCTTTCGCCTTTCAGAGTCAGACAGCAGCAGCAAAAGCTATGCATGAAAAAAACTACAAGAGGTATTCAAAAACATGCTAGAGCCGAGTGAAAACAAGATGTGCATCTTTCTACAGCAACCCTCTGCTAACCTAAAGCACAAGCTGCTCCTACTCTCTAGGTGTATATCTTTGTTCATTATGCACGTTGACATTAAACATAATAAAGTCCCTGCGGAGAAAAAAACACGACGCGTTCTGAAGTAATGAGCTCACTCTCGTGTCGAGACAATCAGTTTGTCAGTGTTCAGTCTGTGGAGACCGCACTGCTTATTAACATATCAAAACCACACGGTCCTGTTAATTCAACACATTTCATGTCTGAGCCTATTTATTAGTAGTTGTTTTTGTAAACAGAAAGCTAATCTGCAGCTATTTTTTTATTAAATTATTTCATGCTGTGAAACAAACCTTTGTTTTTCCCAGAAATGCAATGATTTGCAGTTTTCTAGATTTGGTTTTTGTAACTTTAGCATCTTAACATACAGAATTGTTGTGCTACAATAAGTTTGCAGATTAAGTGCGACACAACAGTTCATAAAGACTATCAAGATTAAATTACTTTAGTAGTTATTGACTAACAGAACAAAGACTGGCAGCTGTTTTGACAATTAACTGAAATATTAATAAAACTTGGGAAAAACTGCAGCTGTTTAAACTGTGAGAAATAACTGTTAATTTTATTATAAATAATGTAAGGCCTAGCATTGATTAATCACCTGCCACCTTTGATGGTCAAGTTTTAGATTAGGATTATTTTATGTTTATCTGATTAATTAAAGCTTCTTTTTTTTATGAATTATAGCCATTTTGTATTTGCTAATTTGTTGATTGAAGCAGCCTAACTGAACTGAACCGACTTCAAAAGTTTTTAAATTGTAAATGCACATCCAGCAATTCTTATGAGAGTTTCACTAAAATCTGTCCAGTGGTTCATTAGATATTTTGCTAACAGATAAATAGGGTTAATGCCAAGGTTTTAAGCAAAGATGTGCAACGTGTTGTCTTCAAAGTTCATGTTTTTTTTTTTTTTGTTTGTTTTTTTTTCATTTAGCCTTTATTTATCCAGGTTAGTCTCATTGAGCCACGAGAACTCATTTTCAAGAGAGACCTGTTTAGGGAGCACATGGTGGGGGTTAAGGGCCTTGCTCATGGGCCCAGAGTGGGGCGAATGAGGGTGGGGGCAAGTGTGGGTGTTTCACCTACCCCACCCACAATTTTGATGTTGTCGGGGCCGGGGCGTGAACCGGCGATCTTCGGATCACAAGCCCACCTCTCTAACCTCTGCGCCACCACTCCCCCATGTTAAAGAACATGTTTGGCTTTGACCAAATTAAATTTTAGCTCAATATGTGAAAAATTAAGTGATGGCTTATAGCCATTTTAGTGTTTTCTAATGTTAGATGGCTGTGGTGGCCATCTTAAATTGAGCTGACTCCAAAAGTTAATGGTAACGTTTAAAAACAGATATTGCTTGATCAGTTAGTGCTCAGAGTATACGTTGGTGATCAGTCTCTGATACTACCACACAAAATCTCAGCTCATTCTTTGTAAACATGTTTTGAGTAAAAGCCATTTTAGTGTTTGATAGTAATGTGTTGTTGTGGCAGCCATCTTGAATCAGGTTAATTCCAAAAGTGAATCCGTTGTAGACGTACATCCAGTAGTTGCATTCTGAGTTTAATTTGGATTAATCATAAGGTTCATGCGATATTTTGCTAACAGACACACAGACAGACATGGGTTGAAAACATCTGCCTTCACAAGTTAAAAATATTTGATTCTGGGTTCTTATGATGATATCTGTTAACATTTTCCCTTATGTATACGAGACAAACAGACGGTTCATTTATAGCTGGGTGCAGACTCTGTGCTGGAACGACACCTGAGAAGAAGTGAGCCGTCATTTCTTAACCAAAAGAACCACAACAACCGTCTCACTTCTCCAAGGATTTGTACAGTTCGCTTCACCAGCAGCTGACTTGGCACCGTTCAGAGTGGAAACCATTCCTGCAAGTTGATTCTGAACAACTATTCTCTGTCAGACCATCATAAAGGCTCCAAAAACAACAACAAAAGTGAACACGCCGAAAGACCGACTCGTTTCTTGTGTGCTTGTCAAAAATATTTTCAGAGTTGGGACCCCGAGGACCTGAGAGTGGAGCCAAACCAAGCCAACTTTGATCTTTTAGAAAGACGAGGCGACAGTTTGAGGAAATTTGTCATTCTTTCCTTAAAACAAGTATATCCTTAAAATAATGCTCACTTTCTTTATTATCATTGTAATTAAGCCTGAAGCTGGAAAAGTTCAGGAGGAACAGAGGTATTTTTTAGACTGGTCTTGTCAGCATCTTCACACTTTTATCTCCCATTTGTACAATCATTTAACAACAATAAATCAATGGGGTTTTTCTTGAAAGTATGTGCTGGGCAGTTGGACTTAGCACTGTTAGCAAGTGTTTAAATCTTGGAAAAAAGGTCCATAAACGTTTGAGTCCGGTTCCACTGACACCAGTCAGGTCCTGTACTGATCTCTTGTCATGCCGTTTGTCCAAAGTACAGCAGAATCACATGAAGACTGACGAACAATGCTGTAGAAATGCCTGGCTTTTTATCTCATTAGCTGAGGACTCGCTCAGTCGAGGGGGGGTTGTGGGGCTGCACAATGAGACCCCCTCAATCCCTGAGGCCCAAAACGGACAGCAACAACAAACCAGTTCTGCTCCGAGCCTCAGTGTGACAGAGTTGAAAACACTCGGTTAGGACGGTGCCAACTTGGAAACAGGAGGCGAAGAAAAGGATCCGAGCCGCGTGCCTAACCTACACGGAGCACTGAATAGTTGCGGTGTCGAAAAGGCAGAAAGAAGCAGCTAAAGACTGTTTTCAACAGGTTGTTGGCTTGTTTTACACAACCTGCACAAAGAAAGAGCTTCTTTAGGTGTTGTTTCTACTAACACTTAAATACAGTAAACAATTAACAAGTGCAACTAGTACAGACTAAAACTCAGGGGACTTCTACCAAAACTTTTGAGTTGCTACATTTTACGAACCATGAAAAATCATTTAGCTGCAAATGTTTTATTTCCTTCTGCAGTTTCCTAATAAGGCAGTGATGAAATAACTGCACAGTCAGGTCTTTTTGCTTTGAGATCACACTGAAACAGAGAAAATGGCAAACAGGAACATGGCGGTGTACTGGTTGGTAATTAAAATTCCTCAGCTATGACAAGGGTAGTATTTAGCTTCTTTTGAAAGAAAGCTTTTGCTGAAGACCAGAAGAAAAGGGTAAAAAGAAAGAATAAAACTGATTTAGATGCACACTTCTAAAATTTAAAAGCATAACAGCAGGACATTAGAGTTGGGCAGTTCTAGTCTGTGGCCAATACAATAAATACCGGTACGTTAAAGATTTGATTACCGTAATTTCTGGACTATTAAGCGCACCTGAATGTAAGCCACGCCCACTAAATTTAAAAAGAAAAAAACTGTACCTGTATAGGCCGCACGTGTTTAAGTCACAGGGGTCCATGTTGTAACAGGAGCTATCTACATAGAAAGGTTGTTTTATTAAAACTTTATTTAAATACGTACCGGTAACATACACAAATACGTACAGTATATGTTTTTTTCCATGAGCAGTGCCTGTAACATGGCTGGCAAAAAAAAACAACCTGTAGTCTACCAGGAAGTCATTGATTGCCATCTTCATCTTCCTCCTGTGCACTGCACCCCTGAACTTGTGTATGTTTATACATACATGTTTTGTTTTTTTACTTTATTTATACAGGGAGTCTCATTGAGTCACGAGGACACACCCCACAAGAGAGACCTGTATTGGGCAGCTATTGGAGGGCGCGGGGTGTGATGAGGCTAAATATTTTGGCGGCATGAAGCTCGTAAGCCCGTCAAAAAAACAAACAAAAAAAACATAAATTAGCTGCAGCATTGTATAAGCTGCGGTGTTCAAAGCGTGTGAAAAAAGTAGCGGCTTATGATACGGAAATTACGGTAATTAAAGACATGTGGACAACAGAAACCAATCAATGCAACACCATTCAGATCTTAATCGTGATGCAATTTACCCTCAAAGTATAAATTTGATTCAACACAATGGAAATCAATGCAATATGATGCAAGAAAACAAATCTAGATTATATAATTTTTGTAAAATCACTAAAACAAAACAAAAATAAATTCAGTGAGCCAAAAGAAGCCCTTCGTTTGGTTGGTCTGCTCAACCAACAAAACTTTGAACCAAAACATACAATAAAATAAATTTATTGCAGATTAATAAAACCTTTATTAACAATTTTAAGCTAGGAGCATCTTATATTGAACTGTAGCCATTTTGGGGAAATCTTGAAATGGGCAAACTCATGCAACATCGCAGGAGATGTCATGCTCAAAGTATGTGTTGTGAATGACTAACATATGAAAGTTTAGCTCAGTATTAAAATAAATGGTCTTTTTTGTGCCAAATTGTTGTTTTTACAGTTGCCTGTCTTCAATGGCTGTACCTTCATGCAACACCAATATGGAACTTTTTATCCACCATCTTGTATAAAAAACAAAAACAAATAAGCAGTTCTAAGTATTTACATCTAGTCACACCATTAATTCTTGTTTTGCTGATGCAAGTTTACCCTGAACACAGGGTCAAACAAATATTCCATTTTATGCAACAATATATTTTAATGCATTCAGTAAACCATCACAAGTTAATGTTCTTTGCCCTCCTGTAGCTAAACAGTGATGATGAATTATTTTGAAACCAAGGGAGTAAAATTGCATTAATCAAAAGGCGCTTCAAGCTGGGTGCATTTGCAGACAACTGGGTTGAAATTTTGGCACACGCTCAAACAAATGTCCGACAACTTGGCTTAGGTTGCTACAACAGAAGCACCGACAGGGAACAATGTTCTGTCAATAATAAGTGCAACTTAGACAAAACCTCTCAAATTTCTCAAAAACAAAAATGAAGCCTGCAGTATGGCTCTTTCATATTTCCATATATGTATAATTTGAATACATAAAAGCAGCCTGCACTACATTCAACAGTTTGTGAAGCAGATAAAACTAGACAGAGCCCAAAGTACATCAAATTTCCCTTCACCGGTGTTTCTGCCCTGATAAACCCCAACGGCTGTGATTAACGCGAAGCTGCCTGGTTTCCTTTCTACTAGTGAAGAACAGATGTGAAGGTAGTCCCCACTCTCACATTCAAACATGTCTCTATAGACTGCACATCCCTCTTGACCTTTACCACAAACGAGATCCAGATGAGCGCAGACGAGTTTGTTGTTGATCAAATTGACAATTAGATGAGCGAGAATGAAGCCTATAAATAGTGATTTTACCCACAGTTGGGTGAAAAAGCAACAGTTATATGAATTGGGAAGCCTTTTGGATGGAAGGTGAAACGTTTCAGCACCAAAAAAAATAAAGTCCAGATGACCCGATTGAAAATTGTTGGATTGTATACCTGGATTATTGAGAATGGACTTTGTTGATTTATATGAATTCTTTATCTAATGAAAAACTTTATGTTCCTTGAGGGAATCTGCAAAATTCACTGGGGTGCAACCATTGTGTGTTGACTAATAATGTCAGTTAGCTGTGGCGGCCATCTTGAATTGGTTTGACTTAAAAAGTTAATCAGTTGTAGACATACAAATACTTACTTTCTGAGTTATTAAAACCCGTTGAACGATTTATGACTTAATGATACAGGTACAGTAATGAGAACACACAGGTACACAGCGACAAATTCATTTGACAGCAGATGATTAAAATACAAATAAATAGAGACGCACGATATAGGATTTATGACCAATATCCGATGTGCCGATATGTTAAAACTTATTTGGCTGATAACTGATACCCATACTGATATTTTTTTTTCTCTAGACCTACTTACAGAGACTACACAGCTTTCTCTGCTGTGGAATTAATATAGTACATTATTCTGCATGGTCTTTCTCAGTTTGGCCTGCTACCAAATGCAGATGCCAATATTCATTCAACCTTTATTTAAACAGGTTACGCCTCGGGGGAGGCTTATATATATATATATATATATATATATATATATATATATAAAACAGAGCCTTTTATATCAGTGAGTTATTTTGATGCAATGTCCGATATTTAACTTTATCGCTAATATCGGCCGATACCAATACCATGCTGATAATATTGTGCATCCCTACAAATAAATATAAGAAATTTGAAGAGAGTATACAGCTGAACAAAAGAGACCTTAAGATCAGTAAAAATGGGTGTGATTCAACTTGGGATAACATTTATATGATAATTAAATACATAAAAACTTACTAAATAAACATTTAATGCTTTTATGAGCTGTTTAAATTTTTTTTTTTTTTAACCAAAGATAAAGTGATAAATGCTTTTAAAACCAATTAATTTGGTAAATCGTGCACCAAATCACAGATAGAAAGCAGCAACAAAATACAAACAAATAC
>NC_056506.1:40874895-40885188 GCF_014905685.2 Nematolebias whitei
TCTGCCCATTACTCAAAAACATTACAAAAGTTGTGTGAACGTGACTTTATATATATATTTATATATATAAAAAAAACGAGTGTAGTCGTCTCATTTTCTCCTCGGCATCAACTCATAGGCCGTTCTGACTCAGCACCAGCAGGGCTCTGTTAAGATGACTCCGGAGCAACAGGAACGGTAAACAGTTTCATTAACCAGCTCCTGCCTCCATTAATGGAACAAAAACACATCAACAACATGGAAAAGCACTTTTTGTTTTTGACGCCGCTCAGCCACTACTCTCAACCAAAGGCAGGCTATCCAGTTGATTCGTGACTGGAATAGAAATAAAAAAAACACTGAGTTCCCATTGATAGGCAATTACACTGCCTGTTTGACAGGCAAATGACGCAAACCAGTCTTGAATCTTCATATCCTTTTACATATTAGTGCCAGGTTTTAAAAAAATTACTTAATTCTCACCTTTGACTAATCGCTATGATATCAAAAACACAACATTAATGTTTTTAATTATTATTATTATTATTATTCAAGCTTTTATGTATTCGAGCATTTAGCTTAAGTGAAGCAGAGGAAACAGACAATAAATGTTAGCAGTAGGTGAATATTTACAACTTTAGGCTCAAACTAAAAAGTCAATTTAAACATTTTTTTGTGGGCTTTTTTCCCCTTTTTGATCAGGGAACTATTTTAGACAGTCAAAGAGCAAATTTGCACTTTTTCTTAAAACAATAAAAGGTAAAACATAAACCGGTAAACATTTAATCGAGTTTGATCATTAGAAAAACAAGAATTACTGTCATCGTTGACAATGTCATCATTCATTTTATCATTTAATCACGTGTTACCAACAAAAACCACTATATTAAAGCAAAATATTTTAAATTAATTGGCAAGAACAGCCATGAAGCTTAATCAAACACATACAAATTTCATGTTTGAATGCTTTAAGCCATTTCACAATCAATTTTTAGTTATTTTTCTTTTTTTTGGTGAGAATAAAAACACTCAAAACTATTTATATCCAAGAGCCTGAGACAGTTTTTCTTTCCAAAACATTAGCAGCAGAACTATTTTTCCACTACTTCACTTATTGCTGCTTCGACTTGACCAAATGAAAACAATAAGGTTTAAATCTGACTAATCCGTACCAGTTTATGGAGTAAAATGTCAAGTTATCATGCTACGATGTGTTTATAGACACTAAAGATGAACCACTGCTGGTATTTCAAAGAATATAAGCATTTTTAAATCGCCAGAAGTAGCATGCACATCTATTTTGTATAACAGAAAGACTAAACTCATAAAACATCTGCATGAAAGTAACTTGTGAGAGAGGATACAAAGAAAATATGTGATAAAACGATAAACTGAAGAGCTGCGAGCCGCTTGAGACCGAACGGATACTGTGAGTGCGTTCAGCGGTGAAGAAACGCCTGTCGGCCCAGCTTTAACAGATGCCTGAAATGTCTGGGATTCCACAGGAAAGGCTCCAATCGCTGAACGGAGAGAGAGTTTGTTGGGTGCAGCAGCTTCACAAGATCGAGTGCCAGAGCGGTTAAGTCAGCTTAGAGAAAAGGACTCATGGTGTGTGTGTTTGTGTGTGCTAGGGGCTGGGAGGCTAGCTTAAGGCTCATAGAAAAGCACTCGGCATAATGAACCGGGAGGATCGCACACAGTCGGATCCGAGGGAAAAAGGAGGAAACATATTTTTACGACTTGTACACATTTGTCTGATCTTGCCTAGCTCCTTCTGTTGCTCTTTCAAACTTTTGAAACAGTCATTTGATCATACGGGTCCAAATCTACACTATAGAGCAGGATTTTTCTAAAACTGAAGATCAAGTTGCCTCTTAACATAGCTACGACAGTGTCTTACACTAAATTAAAAGTGAGTAACATGCGAAGCTGGTGTGTAATTCAAACACTGCCATAGGTAATTCAAATAAAAGTCAGCTCAGCTGCATTCTTTTATTTATAACCTTCAGCCCTGCATTAATTTACATTTAATTAATTTACAGCAACAATTACAACAATTCCCACCCCAACTATACATTCAGCTTCTCTTGCAATAGCTTGCTCCAGTATTAAGAGATTAGCTTTATTCTCTAGAGTAAATGTAAAATACACATTAAAAAAAACACCTTTGGCAGGAAAATTTGATTTTATTGCCACACACACCAGTTTTTCTGAAAAACACAAGGCTCACAGATGAGTTAAACACTGGGCAAGTGATGCAGCAAAAACAAAGAAAGCTGCTCTGCATGACTCGTTGGACAGAGAAAAAAAAAACTGATATGCCAAATCTATATCTCGCTCCTTGCAATAAACATGCAGAACATATGTGCATGTGCACAGTATAGAATGTAATAGATGACATTTGGCTTCAGCTATTACAAGTCAAACAACAGAGACTGTAGTTCTTTAATAAAATCCCTACAGTGTGTATTAACAAAAAAGTTACAGTAAAAAAAATCTTGCACCGTGTAAAGGAGCAAAGCTGTGTTTCAGTTTTAACACAACTTAATTTACCTCTTGTTGCTATTAACAATAATGAAAGTGCAGAAAGCTACGAATTTAGGCTTTATGGTTCAACATTATCATGTGTATATAAAGAAAAGAAAAGTTTGATTTTTGGTCTTTTAATTAATAACATTCACGCTAAATTTTAAATTGTAACCTAAATATCACGCAAATATCAAGTCACGTTCTGTCACAATCAAGATAAAACTGATAAAACTCAATGACAAAAATAGAATACAGCCACATTTTCAAGGTTTTCCCACGACAGCGGACGCCGTCATCTCACACCGCCTTGTGCTACCGAGTTAGCACTGTAGGCTTCTGCGTCCATTCATAACTTTAAAGAGGAAGTAGACTAACAAAGACAGGAAACAATTGAGAGGAGGACTTCGTGAACTTCTACCACCCCTATTGTTTGGAGTGGAAGAAGATTGTGGCGCCAGCGTCGACCATTTACGTTTGGAAGCTGCTGCGAGGTCAGCGGAGAGGACAACTGAGGTTTACGCTGAGGCAGGACCTCGTCATGTCACCCCCAATAGTGACCAGCAGACACACTTTTCCTTCTGATAAAGCTCAGATGAATGACCGATGTGCTCATACCCACGATTACACCACAGTGTTACTCCCCCGTTTCCAGGCAGCAAGACTAAACAATGGCCGTCCGCTGTCTGCACAGACGCAGAGGTTATGTCTCCGTAAGATTTATGCTCTGTTACTGTCCCACACATGCACACTGACCCTGGCAAATCTTTCTCAAAGTTCATCTTGTGATCGGTAGACATGTGACATGAACAATGGGTAAATTTGGACTCTCCATATGAAGTCTGGCCCTGCTGGGTCCATCCCTGACCCAAGTGATTCATAGCAACGACCACATTTTGAGTCTGTGCGAACCCAACGGTGAACAGAGTGAAGAGCTAGAAATCCTGCAGTCCAGTCTGAGAGGATGACAGTTCAGCTAAGAGACTAAATCCATCTTATGGGAGCTTATTAAATATGTAACAAACCCACAAACCAAAACAGCGGCGAGCGAGTGGCTGGATGGGAGGAGCAGGGTCTCCCTTGAGCGTCTCTTCTCCAGCCGGCAGCAGATAATTAAGATCGCTTTCAATAATGTGTGTAAAATACGAGCCACCTGGGATATAAAAGTTACTGTGTGCTACTGCGGACTGGATGAAGGGCCTGCAACAGAGGTGTCTAAACACGGACAGCAAACGGAGGCTTGATTTCAATGAAAAGGAAACATTTAATTTATTTTTGTTACTCTGTAGTAACATCCATTATTGTCATACCAAATTTGTTTTTTTAGAAAGTGATTATTCCTGAGAAACGTTTACAGTGATCCCAAAAAACTATGGTTAGCTTTACTTTAGCAGAGTTTTAATTATTTATTTTGAGTTTAAAGCTTATCGCCAGTTAATTGTGACAGAAAGTGGTCATGAATTACCTTTATGTACCGTACTTTCCACCGTAAACATTGCACCGCCGTATAAGTCGGATCAGTTCAAATATGTCTAATAAAGTGGAAAAAAAACATAAATAAGTTGCTTCGTCATATAAGTTGCATCTATCGTGATGGCTGACGCGGCACGTTTGTTATGCGTCACCGCTGACCACCCAAAAACGTAAGCTGGTGTGTCAAAAATCGACTGGCTGCCAAATGGCGGCCGTGGAAGTTTGCACAGAAGGACTTAAACAAGAATTTAACAAGATTAACATTTAAAAATAATTGTTTGTTTGCTCGAAATTATAGCAAAGGTGTGTCTCTTAACTTATCCTTAATAAATGCACTTTAACGGTCAAATCAGTTGCATTTCAAAAATCGATTTGCAGCTGCGGGAGCATGCAGAGGGAGTACTCGCTGTGCATTTCTTCGAAATTTAACAAGATAACCAATTAAAAACAATAATTTGTTTGCTCGAAATTATAGCAAAGGTGTGTCTCAGTTGATCTTTTAATTTATAAATGCACTTTAATGGTCAAATCATCTTCATTTCGTCTGGTCGATGCGGCGAAATGAAGATGATGATAACCATGGCAACGAGGCGGTTTTCTATAGCCGGCAGCTGATTAACATCTCAAAAGCTCAAATAATATCTCAACTACAGCCCCAAATCTCAAATGAGTTGAAAAGGATGTTCTGTGGACGCATTCTCATCTACCTGCCAGCTGTCCTCGAGTGCCTGACCACTGAGATCCTGGAACTAGCAGGAAACACGGCTCATGACAGTAGAAGGACAGGATTGTCCCTCGGCACCTACAGCTGGCTGTCTGCAGTGACGAGGAGCTCGGCAGACTGCTGGGAGGAGTGGCCATCACTCTGGGAGGAGTTCTGCTCAGCATTCAGGTGATCCTACAGCCCGGGGGAACGGAGAGGTCAGCTGAGTCTGGGTGGACGGATCGGACGGCATCTGCAGCCAGTTTCTTAGGATCCACTGTGGGACAGACCTTTACAAGAGATCCTTCCTGCCTACAGCCATCAGTATCTATAACATCTCTTAATAATAATAATAATAATGTCATCACAATGTCAGCACTGTATGTTTCCATACAATGGCGAAATTAGTCTCTGCATTTAACCCATCCACCACCAGGTGGTGCAGTGGGCAGCTATTGAAAGCGCCCGGGGACATTTTATGAAATGAGGATAACGAGTTACAACAACAAATAATTTCCCTTTGGGATTAATAAAGTATTTATGAATGAATTGAATGAATTTGATGTTTGCTCCAGGAGTTCTGGAGCGAGACGAAGGTGGCTTTGTATGGCAAGCCAAGTGTCTCATTAATAGCCACTTCTATCTATTAATGAGAAACTTGGCTTGCCATATTACTCGACGGCCCTCTAGCTGCTGAAAATGGTAGTGTTCAATGTTTTCCATGTCAGAATGAATGAAGTCGTCAGATCTCAGCTAAAAATTGGATTATAAATATGAGAAAGAAAAAACATGAATAAGTCGCTTAGCCATACTGTATAAGTTGCAGGGCATGCAAATTTATGCAAAAGGTGCGACTTATATGGCGAAAAGTATGGTAATCTCATGTTTGTCCTCGCGTCTCCTGAGAACTACTTGTCTTGAATGAAAAGTCGGAGATTACTAAATAAATAAGCAATAATTACTGAGAACATTTTCAGTATTTTTCTTTAAAAAGAAAACAACATATCTTGGCTTGCATTCAATAAAAATATATTTAATGATTTTTAAGCCTTTTAGAAGTGCAGCTTTGCAGCTCAAATACTTTTTGCAAGTAGGAAATAGTTTGAAGTGATCTAATTAAGACAATATTTATATTTCTCCAAACAAAAAGAGCATGAAAGCCAATACAGATGGTAAAAGGTACAAATTAGCCAGCTCGTTGAGTTTAATCATGACACTGGTCATCTCTTGTTAAATTAAACTGCCATATTATCTTACCATTAAAATACATAAAAATATAAAATATGATCAATTTCTGCAGCCAGGATGAGTAGAAATAAAAGCTATTTATACCAAAATAGACAACCGGTACACACAAATTTCCCTTTTAAGCCAGATGGTAGAAACTCCTGTGTGTTCAAACTGTTTTTATTTTACCGTTTGCTTTAATAACAGGTTAGAGACTTGAAACTGGGCGTAAATCTGCGTTTAGTTCAATTTTTTGGACAAACAACAGAGGTGCTCCTAACCGAAGGGCATTTGATGTGCACATAATTCTGTTTATACTACACTGGGTGTGTACAAGTAGTTGTGATTATTTCTGCGGTATCATTTGATACAGTGTTTGCTTATGCAGTCATAAATACCAAGAGAATTAATCACTCAGCGGTTATAATTACCGATATGTGGTATTGGGAAATAACTTCAGAGCTTCAGCTTCTTCTTTTTATTTTTTGAGACAGTGATAATTTACTTTTCATAAATTTCTGGGTCTGTCAGCTTTTTAATTGAGATGCATTGTCTTTTTTCTCAATATCCGCATGTTAAATAAATAACTCGTAAAACAAAACCGCTAACACAAATAAAACATAAGTCTACATGTGTTTGCCAAGTGGCTTGTCTGGCTTTAATCAATATGAAGCGATTATTTTTAGATACACATTTTATTTTAAATAATGCAAAGATCCAGATCGATGTTTTCGATTTTCTTTTTTGCAGCTGTGTGTTTGTGTGTGTCTTTGGTTTAATCAACTCTGGTAATGAGCACGTCCTGCAACGCTGCTTTGCCACTTTATTGAGCAGAATTGTGTTGTTTGATGTATTAATAAGGGGAAATTAGTGATTGAACTCGAATTGTTCCTCTTATAAAAGCTGTAAAGAAAAATAGGATGCGTTTCGAAGCCAAGGAACTAAAGTCAAGCTGTCTGGTCCTGTGCTGTTTTCTACTGATGTACAAAGTGTGACATCTAAAATAAAATCACCTGACAATTAAGAGGAACAACCCTCTGTAGTCCCCACAATGTAGCAGTGAATAAAACAATAGCACAAATCTTATCGTAAAATGTGTAAAACTTATTTTAATGAGTGTGTTATTGATAAAAGCCCTTATCTTTCACTTTTGTCCAGTCCCAGCATCTATACTGGATAAATATAAAACTAACTAGAGGAATTGCATTTCCAGCAAAAATGCAGTGGGAATGCTTATGGCTGAAGAACTTGCTTAAAACACCTAAAATTAGCTTAAAAAAATAAAAACAAAAAGCTAAATTGTAGCTGAAATGAAGGAACAAGTCTTAATTAGCAAAAGAAAGCAGAAAGAACACACATTTGCTGAATTATGTATAAATTTGCAGGAATAAGCACAAAAAAATATGAAATTAGCTAAAAAAAAAACTAAAAGGATTCAAAATAGCTGAAAAGTAGCTGAAAAGGCAGAAAGAAGATTAAACTGCCAGAAGAAAGTGGAAGGAACTGAAACAAGCTAAAAAAAAAAGTGGAATTAACTGAAAAGGCTAAAATTAGCATAAAACAGCTAAGCAGTAGCTGAAATAGCAGAAAATGCTGAAACTAGCAGAAAAAAAGCTGAAATGGCATCATAACAAGCTGAAATTGTTGTAAAAAAGTTAATTAGGTCCAAGAAGCAAAAATTGCCATGAAAAGACAATTTTATCTGAAAACAGCTAAAATTAGATTAATAAAAAAAAAAAGAAGCTAAAAAGCTAGCTGGAAAGGTCCCATAATTCTCAGTCGGGTCATGAAACTGTCCAGATGACCCGACTGAGAATTATTGGATTTGGTACCTGGACGAGCATGAACTTTGTAGCTGGAAAGGTAGAACAAGCTTAAATTAGCAGAAGAAAGCAGAAAGAACACATTTGCTGAAAGAAGCAGAAATGAGCACAAAAAAGTGGAAATTATCTGAAAAATGCTGAAATTTGCACAAACAAAAACTGATGAAAAGCAGCTAAAAAATCAGAAAGAAAGAAGCTTAAATTAGCAGAAGGAAGTCGAAAAAGCACATTTTTGCTGAAAAATGTTGAAATGAGTGCAAAATTGTGGAATTAGCTGAAAAACTAAAATTAGCATAAAACAACTAAATAGTAGCTGAAATAGCAGAAAAAGTTGAAACTTGCAGAAATAAGCTGAAAGGAGAATAACAAGCTGAAATTAGTAGAAAGAAGTTAGAAGAAGCGTAAAAATGTTTTAGTTATCAGAAAGAATCTGAAAAGAGCAAAACAGCTGAAAATACAGCTGAAAGTAGCATTAAAAAGTTTAAATTTTGACAAGGAAGCTGAAAGAAGCTGAAGCAGAACAAAATGTGAAAAGAGCAGAAAAAGGTTGTAAACAGATCTAAAGATTTGAAGGATGTAAAATGAGCTCAAGTCATTTTCAATGAGAAAAAATAATGTCAGAAAAGGCTAAATATTTTAAAAAAGCTAAAGTTGTACCAATATCAAAAGTCATATCAGCACTGTCCTGAAACAGCTGAACATTTTGATATATGATTTGTTGAAACAGCTTGAAAACTGCGGGACGAGAATCACACCGAAAAAAGTACGGAAGAAAAATGGATAACAATAGTGTGAATGCTTCATAAGCGTTCACACAATAAAGTAAAACTTTCTTTTGTTAAGCAGACTTGACATAAAGCATGGTGCAAACATTGAAAAACGAGGCTCACTTTCAGGACTAAAAAAAAAAAAAGCAGCAACAACATAGATCAGAGAAGAACACTGAATACTATACAATCTGTCCTGTGGTTCTAGCTGGTGCTTAACGGGTCTTTTCATGCTTTAGTGAAAGTAGGCTGAAAACCGCAGGTCTCAGACCACAGGCCCACAATACCTCCCGATGATTGGAGATCGGATCTTGCCCGTCACCATCTGGGGTTGATTCACTGTTGTAAACTAGCACACCATTATGAAATTATCTCTGCTGTTGACGTCTGGGGCTTTGAGCTCATTCTGTTCACTATGAATGAGTGACCACAAGCACATGGTTAATACAGGAAAACTATAAAAGACTCTTCAGTGTCAAAGTAGAACAACTGACTGTCAGACAACAGACTTTTAAACATTAGTAAGGGCTCGATACGAGAAACCTATATAAATCTGGTTCACTTTGTTTAAATGAGCTGAGACGGGGTGTTTAGACACAAACTCTTTAGTTGTAAAATACGGATGAATTTTTTTGCTTTACAGTAAAATACAAAATGTAATGGTAGAGAAAGCAGAAATAAATGTGTCAAATCTTCATGCAAAAAGTACGACCACAGCCTACTGAGAAGAACAAACTTTACAGATGGGTTAGCAAGGTGTTGCTTTACATTAGAAATGGGTTCAAACCGTTTTGACAGAACTTGACCTGCTTGACTGAACCAAAGAGATGACATGACGCCTACATTCTCACTCACATCCACTTGTAAGCCATTCGTAAACAACTAGCTTTCATTTTAACACGTATATTTCAGTTTTTAATTCTGGGTCGTGTTGTTTTCTGATAAAATAGAAGAGTTTTTCAAGTGTGGCTTCTTAGACATGATGGAAGACGTAACTAAAATAATAATGAGTTAATTAAATAAAGCAGAGCTACACAATATCTATAGTTATTGTCAAAATGTATAAAGACAGAAAAACTTTTTAAAATCTTCAAAAATCAAACTACCGGTATGTCAAACATGATAAAACCTCCTGTAAGTAACTGAAAAGCTTCAAAAACAAAGCATTAGAATAATATATGTTAAGCTTCAATTTGATTGTATTTTTGTTGTAAATATTACAATTTTTAGCTACTTACAATAATTTTCTAACTGATTAACCAACACCAGAGATTGATTTAATAAAACAGATACCTAAAACCAACGCTCACATTTGTCTTTAATCAATACTCTGTTGTCAAAACTTTAATATTTTAGTTTTACAGCTTTATGCCATTTTTCCCAACTGTCCAAACTTAACAAGGCATAATAACAGAAGTTAAAGAAAATTGAAATATTTGATTTTTGTGCAATTCATGTGACAGATTTTTAAATTATTTTATTTAGAAATTAATTACTTCAAAATGATTGAAAAAAATTGTAAGGGAATCCACCTTTATTGAAAAATAAATCTAAAAGTAAAAAAAAATAATTTTTTAAACAGTGATTCTTCTTTGTTAAGCTTTAATACAGTTTAGTACGACCATTTGACTTATAATCTATTCAGAAACACTTAGCTTATCCAAACTTCTGTCATGATCCAACATGTCTGACTGGTTTGTTGTTTTTTTGCTTTGTTTTTGTTTAGATTTATATTTTGTAATTCATACCATTTTGAGGCCAATTTAAATGATCAAGCAAATTTGCCCCTTACTGT
>NC_056506.1:40890188-40897259 GCF_014905685.2 Nematolebias whitei
TTTTTTTTTTACCAAATACAATGAAAAATAAGTAAATATTTGATTTATAGTTTGTGATCAAAATTCTTGGTGACTTTAAAGTGTAGTTTACCTGCAGACTGTCCAGAACCGCCTTGAAACAGTTCGCAAAATAAAGACCGGGGTGTTTTGTTGGGAAAACGCTGACAGCACCAAGGATTTCCTCACATTTCTCTTCTATAAATCTTTTCAGCACATGTTCTGTGTTACTCCACACTAATAACAATAGTAATAAAAGACTACTTGCTTTGCAGATGCAGTGTGGGACATTCCAGTCTCAATTTTCCAGCTCACAAGTCGAGGGCACAGCTGGAGGTGTGTGGCCCGGTGGGGGGACTGATGTGTTTACTGTCTGACCCACCACTACGCCGGCCACATCAGGCCAACCCGTCAGCCATGTGGGGAGGAGGTGTAACGACTAAGTGTGCGCCTCTTTATGGCAGCAACTCATTTTACACTTCCTGTTGGATAACAGTACAAGGCAAACAGCAGTCTGAACTACAAGCACCGCCCTCCATGACCTCAAACAGAACCTTCACTCTGTAATTACGATGACTTCAAGGCATTTTAAAAGTATCCAGAGCCGCACAGAACATTAAAAAGTACACATTTATTCTTCACTTGCACATACAATGCGTCTTTAGGCATGCATTTATTCCTATTAATTGAAAGTATTCAACTACAAAGTTAACTTTATGTAATCAAACTAACAGTATTTGTCAGAAACTCTGCAGCATATGCAGTGTCCTCCAAATTCATCACAGTTTTCAACCTTAAAAGAGCCTTTCCTTCACAAGGGGGAAAGACGAATCATCACGGGGCGACGGGTCCAAGCTCCTATCAGTGTACACTTTCAGTCAGGCCAGTATTTTTAGCACCACATTCCCAATAGAGAATCTAATACAGACCGGTCGTACCGATAGTGGCTCACACTGGAAACTGGAACATAGCAGTTTTGGTGCGTAAGTGAGGAATTTCGGAGCGGCAGCAGAAGAAGAAGAAGAAAAAAAATTGTCAGAGCCGCCTTCTCTACATGTGAACAAAAGTTTGGTAGAAGAAAGGATTTAGGCAACAAAACTCGGCCCATGACGACATGGCACAAGTAAAGCAAAACAAACCAGGTGCCCCCCTAATTTCAAATGCTCCCCATATTGTGAAGGCACTGGAAAATCTTGGAGCCGTTACAAAGGTTGCTATGGCGACAAGGCGAGCCCCAGGTCTCCATACATTCCTTACTTTAGCCAGAGACTGACGAAAACACCCGAGGGGCTCTGAATAATCAATCAGACCTTAAAGGAGAAAATGCTTTACTGCAGATGGACATCAATCGTCTACAAACATCACCTTTAAAGGACATAAACTTTAAAGTAAAGGTTGTGTATAAGGCATGAAACGGGATGCAAATAAAATAAGAAGCAATGCAAAGAGCTCCAAAATGCAGGCATTTAATCACATTGAGATTTATTTTGAGTACGATAAAATGTGAAACCTGGCAGATTAGTTATAAATTGTCCTTTTTATATTTTTGCTTAATCTCCAGATCAGAAAAAGGCAAAAACAATGCATCATTTACTTGAGATTTTAAAAAACTGTATTATTGTCATAAAACTGAATGAGCCGTCTTTCGTGTCCAGTCCTGTCGTCTCACTTTCACCAGAGAATCTGCTCATCTTTCAAAAAAAGATCGCCGAGACCTTACAACAAGTTGACCGTGTGATTCTGCAGCCGTGATTTTGTTTTGCTAAAGCCAGGACAGGAAAACTTTCTTAGTTTGGAACAAAACCAGACTGACATTCAACATTCTTGCGATTTATAACGTAAACCTATTACAAACAAAGCAACAATGTAAATTTATATACAGCTCAGTGTGGCCTGCAATGTTCCCTATAAATGAACATTTCCTGGCTCCAGTGTTTCAAATTACAGGAAATCTTTGCTTTAATTATGATAATTTGTGGTAAGATTTGAGTTTTGTACTATAGGCTTAATAAAATAAATCTATAAATTGATGCAGAAAGTTGTATTGTGTATTTTGCCCTTGTTTTTACATACGTTATTAAATTATCAGAGCACGGTTTACACCCAACTAAAAAAACATAAGAAAATCTTAACATATGACTGTCGCTCGATCAACACTCTAAAACCCATTATGACATTAGACATTGTTTTCTCTAATGTCCAAACAAAGATAAAAAGCAACCTATGTCTGCATTAAAATGGATTACTTTTTAATTAATATTTGCTTTATCAGCTCCTCTTGTGGCTTTACTACACAGTGCTGCTTTCAAACCCGGTGGATGACGTTCGAAGGTGGTCTGTTTCACATTAATCTGACCACAATCAAAGTCAATGAGTCGTAAAGGAAATCCATAGAGCTTGATCACATTAGGGGGGGGGGGGGGGGAGAAATCCACCTACAAGATCAGACAGCTGACCTCTGTGACCCGATTTAAGCAAGCTCTATGTTTCCAATTCTGCACAATAATCCATGCATAACGCAAACTCAGAATATAAAACGTAATCAAAATGCCAGTTATTGCCCCCATAGTAAATATATAGACATATCCAACTGTAAAGCAACAACATCACATCTAAAGATAAACAGAAATTATATCCAAATGCACTTATGCTCGAGCATCAGCGCAGTTATGTATCCGTCTGCTCTGCAAAGCTTGAGCGAGACGGTCTGTCCACTTTGAGTCCAGCCCCACAAACCCACATCCACGAGCATCAACATGCCCCGACAATGTCTTATCTTAAGAAGCGAGTGGATGTAGACGGAAGGGGTGAGGTGCCACAGGCTGTTGAGCGTGTTGGTGTGCATTTGTAAGAGTGAGGCCTCGGTACGCACACAGGACCACAAACACTCAGCGATTGCAACACTTCCCTTTTTCAAGTTTCACGTTCCGTTTTCCCCACCTAAACAAAAACTAAGCAAAGACTGAGAAAACAACATGCTACGTACACGAGATGAAACCAACCGATCAAACAGCTGCAAAGCCTGATCACGTTCCACTTTTTAATTAAGCTGCAAACATTGAAATAAGCTTTATACTTTTTTACATATTGGTGTTTTTATTTAAACCCTTTATCGCATAAGTGTTTAGTTTTTACTATGAAAAGATGTCAAGAATTACAAAGAAACACAACTATAACTAAAAAAAAATGCAACACCCTTTAATCAAAAGTGAAGGTAGGGCTGGACGATGTGGTCAAAACTTTTATCACGATATAGTTCTCAATTTCGGTCGATAACGATATAATTCCGATATCGATATAAACAATAAAAAAGCCTCAGGAAAACTGTACAAATAAATTAATGTTCACCTTTTGTTTGTATTTAGCCTTCAAAGAAATTTGAAATCACCGTCAAACATAAAACTCTCAACTTTGTCAATATTAAAAGTTTTTACTTTAAGCAACAACATAAGCTAACCCATGCATCATGTGTTTCTCTTTTGATACAGCTGGGGGTGTTGTTTCAGAGACATGTTAGCTCAAACTCTTATTGTGCTTCATCTTCTGACTTTCGGCATATTCTGTCGAGTGGAAACATGGAACAAGTTAGATGTGTTCCCATCGCTAGTTTGAACGGCTCTCCGTCACATTTTGCAGCACACTGACTGAAACCTGCAGTTTATCGGCTCTTAGATAGCCGAACCACTTCCACACCGCCAAATTAAGCTTTCGTCTCATCAATTATGTCATCTGCGTTCTCTTCGCCTGTGAAAGCTTGTTCAGTCACATTCTGACGGTCATGGGCGCTCGTTTTGAAGTGAAAACTTACCACGCGTTGGAGCTTAGCCTAGCCTGCTACCGCTGACTCCTTCGAGCTGTGGTGTACGTCACCACGCAGTTACGTAGTTGTGTCGCGGCTTTTTCTGTTCGGGTTGAAACTGAAGCGGCCGCTTCAACCCGAACAGAAAAAGAAAAGTGTCAGTAAAACGCTGTAATCATAGCGTAATGTATATCGAAATATCGAAAACGTGCTTAAAACTCATATCACCATTATTGAATAAAAGTATATCATGATATATATCAATATCAAATTATTGTTCAGCCCTAAGTGAAGGTCGTTCTTAAAAATATGCCTCTTTAAAAAAAAAAAAAAAA
Organism: Nematolebias whitei; assembly: GCF_014905685.2. Lineage (NCBI taxonomy): Eukaryota > Metazoa > Chordata > Actinopteri > Cyprinodontiformes > Rivulidae > Nematolebias > Nematolebias whitei. The sequence continues at coordinate 40,894,320 of NC_056506.1, forward strand.
GCAAAAGTCAAGGTTTAAACCAAACCAAACAAAAAAAGATTCTATAATTAAAATCAAGCTGCAATAAGAAAACGCGACATCTTGTACGTGTGCATGAACGCACATCTTGCACCTATGTGGTTCTGGACTAATGATCATTTGATCATTCACGTTTTCGCTCTGCTGATTAGCAAAACAACGTTTTAAACTTTAACGAGGGTTTTTTTTTTTTTTTTGTACCTTCATTTTAGATCAACAACGTGTTAAATCTGAAAACACAGCTCAATATTTTGACACTGGAATGTCAAGTGTCATGCTGAAACAGCTCATTTAAAGGTAATCATCCACACTTATAATGGCCGTTCAAAGAACGTTCCTTTCATGTGGGTGTTTGGGACAACACTTGCAGTGAGGTAATAATTATCTTTTAAGTGTGAGAGGACAATAACAAGCACATTTCCTTCCAACAGAGGCACTGTGTCAAAGGTAAAGATCTGATACGAGGTTTGCTTGTCAGACGCACGTATTGGACGGAAAGAGAGATAACAGGTGTGCCACATAAGTCAAACCTCCGGTAAGTAATATTCAAATCTGAACCCGTTACCCTGCATTTGACAGGCATTGTTAAGTCTGACAAGCACAAAACCCTCTCTTTTGTACACCTGTCAAATGTGTTTGTGAGTTCAGTACCTGCACAAAGGCTGTTTGCGGGTACACGTTTGGTGAACGGCACTTTCATCACCTTACAATTGCCCTGCTCGTCGGCAGGCGTAAATCAAGGCTCGCTAGTTTGCTGGACTACTGCCTGATTACAAGACTTGTTCTGACCACAGCGGTCCACAACAGGGTGCCGGAGGCTTCGTGGCGAGCTCCCGCTGTGTGACAATCTTGTTTCAGTGATGTGCTCCCAAAGACACAAAGACAACACAACCTGCTTTTTCTTTTTTTAAACAAATGCAGTTCTTAACCAAAATGTTGGAACTTGAGTGTAATGTTGCAGAAGAACTGATGGAATAAAATATGCTCATTTGAACAAAAAGGATTTAGGATACATGGATAAAATGGTTCTGTCAAGCCGACGCCTAGCAAATTAAACCAATTCGCACAGCTGCTGAATATAAGCTTTCATTATTAAGTGAAACTTTCCATCAAGCTGAGCTGGACAGAAACCAACAAGTAGCTCAGAAGCTTTTCTGACTACAACCTTGGTCAGTTCGGCTTATGAAGCCAGCCAGTGTGAGGCCCGAGTTCCACTTTTCTCGTCTGTGGTTCATTCAAGTTTGAGAGGAGCGAGGGGGTGGAGGGCCCGCAACGCAATTACACAACTTGTTTTTTATTCATATCTTAAGATTCTTGCTCAAACTGGTTTGATGGTGTCCCTCTATATGCTCATCACAAAAAAGTATGAAGAAAGGTGAGAGAAACTACACCTTCCTTAGGCTGAACTAGCATTTAATGATGCAGTAAAGCTTCAACACGGGCAAAGTTAAACAATATGCAAATGCCTTACGCTGCTTATGGGAGGAGCATCTGTTCATCTGAAACAATTTAAAGGTTTTATACAAAGATCTGAAAGTTCTGATGATAAACACCAAATACAAAACGTTAAAAAATGAAACAAACTCTCTTAAAACTAAATCACTTCAAAGCTTATAATTATTTTGTACTCAGAACGTGTTCATTAAATAAGACAGATCCATTAAAATGTGCAAAAGGGGAGATCAGGAGACTCGTTATATGAACAAATCAGTTTTGATGTGGCTCAATTATCTGGCAGCTTGTTTGATAAATACTTTAGGAGGGAGTGAATCTTCACAGTGTGCTGCTCAAAACCAAAGTAATAACAGACCGACTGATAACAAGCCAATTTTTTTTTTCCCCGCCCATAACAAGGCAAATCAAAGCAGCATTTCAACAAGTTTCCATGTGTATGTGACGATGAGAAAACTGCAACGATCCTGGTCTCACACACACTGTGCAGAACATTACAACACATTTCCTTAGACATTTGCCTTGTGTCAAAACGAACAGCGTAAAACTGTGTGTGTGTGCAAGCACAAAAACGTCTCCAGGCAGCTGCAAATCTGTTCATTCATTCTCGTCACCGGTACTGGTGGATATGAAGGGATCGGCGGAGGCTTATTCTTACATTCTTACACCGACTACAGCAAAGAGCCAAAGATTTCCATCTACAAAAAACAAACCAATTACAAATTCTACTCAATTCTCAGACTACTTACTTTATTTGGGATTTTGTTTACAGTGCCTGCAGACTCCCACAGCCGATAAGTGGCAACCTTTGTCCCTTCAATGAAGTCGGTGCATACACCACTGCTGCTGCGAGCCTGCCTTTATCAATCCACCATCACAAGTAAAACAAGAAATCTGTACACGCCAGGATTTCAGCAAAGGATAGACACTAATCAGTAGTCTGGTGAGCCTTTGCTCCGTTTTGCTCAGAACTGAAGTCAAAAGCACTTGATTAATAATGTCAAATAAAGATTTCCACCAAGATAAAAGTACTTACCAGCAACTAGTTTTCAACTAAACATGTTTTCTCTCGCAGTAGTTTTCATGTCAGTCATATTCAAACACTACACTTATCAGTTTTAGACCCATTTCTGATCGTCAACTTGTTACTGAGGGGTTTGTTAATGTTGATTTATACACATAATGAATTTCTAAAAAAAACACAGCAAATAAATTGTACCTCAGGCCACAAGAAGCATTTATTAATATATTAAAGGTTGAAAACATGAATTCAAAACACCTGATGTGGGAGAAAAAAAAAATAATATCTATATATATATATATATATACACACACACATGAAATAATGTTTCAAAAATATGTAACATCAAAATTAAGTTATTTATCCATAGTGCTTTCAGATTTAAACTGTCATGTGATTCTTCGTACACACTTGCAAAATAAGATAATAAAAATGACTCATTTAAGACA
>NC_056506.1:40897359-40899561 GCF_014905685.2 Nematolebias whitei
GTGAATCTGTGTACGTGTATTTATGTTTTTGTACCTTTGGAGAATTGCACAACTATTCCAGAACTTGCACAGAGAAAAACAAGCGTGTATTCGTTCGATATGACCCAAATAAAAAGATTAACATGCACTAAAATCAAACAGAAACAAATAATGTTACTCACTTTCTCCGTGCGCTCGATGAGAGGTCATCACCACGCAGCAGACTGCGGTCAAAACAAAACCCAAAGTCCGGAGCCACATCACGGACACATCCACCGCTCCACGACGGCTAAAATAACAGAATTAATCCCAGGCGAGGTCAGCTCAAGCTGCGGCAGATACACGTTCAGGAAACTGTGTGGCGGCGTGGGCCAACAGGTAAACAAAAATAAATAAAAGACATCCCGGAAGATGGGGCGGAGGAAACGTGTCCAACGTGTGCACTCAAACACAAGCTAATGGTTGCTAAAGTTAGCCACTCGGTGAAAAATCCCCATTAACTAACACAAACAAAAACATGAGCGTTTTCAAGTTTCCTAAACATTCGTTTTTAAATTAAAGTAGCCTATTCGAGTCAACAAATGTACGTAAAAAAGCAAAAATAAGAGACTTGTTGGCTTAGCTGGAGCGCTAGCGGTAATGCTAGCTCCGAAGCTAACCTGGCTAACCTCCACTTCGGTCCAGGCCACAAGTGAAGTTTGCTCAGCTCTCCGCCAACCTTTACAGTAAACTTTACCAAGTGCCACCCACAACCCGTTTAGCTGCAGCGTGGATTATTATTTCTAAAAAGTAAATATGCACGAGTGAAAACCTCTGTAAAAAGGAGACATTTAATGATTACTGGAGGGATTACTGAAGCTGCTGACTCGATGTTCGCGTGGCGTAACGTTAGCCTAAAAATCCCCAAGTCCCAAACGCGGAGCAAAAAAAATTACAGTTTTTGTTTCAACTTGAGGAATAGTTCGTCTGGGTCAGCTTGAAAACTCGTCGTCAGACCTGGCAGGGATTTCACTCTGTAAATACGAAGCTGACAGGCGGACTTCGTCGCAGCTCAGCTCTCCACTCTCCTTTTTTTATGTTTGGGAGTTAAAAATAGTGGGAAACAAATCCTCCACGTTGAATTCAGGCTCTGCTCGACGGTCTGCCAGGTCATCAAATGTGCATTAGAATAATAAAAACAAAGTTTCCTCCTGTTTTTTCTTCCACATAGAGGTAGATGGTAGAGTCTCGCAGCTCTTGTAGGACCCCCTTCTTCCCAGGCTCTTCTCCAGTAAACAAACCCTGCCAGCAGCCACCTGGGCTCCAGGGAAAACCCGGACTGGATCAACACCTAAAACGGATCTGGCTGCAGCTCCAGAAAACCATCTTCAGATACAAACTGCTTATACATGAGATTATAAAGTCAGATTGCAACGAAACGTGTGAAGATTATAGTTAAAGTGGTAATCAATTATTATTTATTAATAGCTACGTTATCATTTTATGGTGAACAACTTTGTTGATGGAGTGGTGTTTTACGTAAATTGCTAAAATAAGCAGAACAGAAGCTAAAAGCAGGAAAACAGTGGCTTAACTCCGCTGAACCATACCTAAAAGCTAAAATGAGCAAAACGATAATTAAAAGTTGAACTGAAGAAAATAGAAGCAAAAGAAATAAAATAGAATACTAAAACTAACTCAACCATAACTTAAAGTAAAAATTAGCAAAATGTAGGTAAAGCTAAGCTTACCAAAAGAGTAGTTACAAATAGAAATAGCAAAACTGTAGCTTAAACCTAAACTAAAAACATAATTACTAAAAAAAAGTAATCTTACCAAAACAATGGCAAAAAAACTAAAATGAGTAAAATTGTAGCTAATAGCATTAACAAAATTCTAGCTTAAGCAAAAATGAGCAAAATCATAGCTAAAAGCTAAGATTACCAAAACGGTTGCTAAAAATTAAAATGATCAAAGCTATAGGTGAATGTGAAAATTAGCAAAATTGAAGGGAAAAGTTAAAATTTGCCAAACCCTAGCTAAAAGCTAAATGTTGCAAAACTGTAGCTTAAAGCTACTATTACCAAAAATATAGTTAAAAGCTAAATATGTCAAACAGCTAAAAGCTAAAATTAGCTATTTTGTGTTAAATGCTAAAACTGGGAAAACAGTAGCTAAAAGCTAAATGTAACCAAATATGTAATTGTAACTACATTTTGGTTAAAAGATGAATGTGTCAAAACA
>NC_056506.1:40899571-40958055 GCF_014905685.2 Nematolebias whitei
TAACTACATTTTGGTTAAAAGATGAATGTGTCAAAACAGTAGCTAAAAGCTAAATGTAACCAAACATGTAATTGTAACTACATTTTGGTTAAAAGATGAATGTGTCAAAACAGTAGCTAAATGTAACCAAATATGTAATTGTAACTACATTTTGGTTAAAAGATGAATGTGTCAAAACTGTAGCTAAAAGCTAAAAATTAGCAAAACAGTAGCTAAGAACTAAAACCAGCAGTTAGCTAAATGCTAAAATAGTCATAAGACAAACAAATTTAGGTTGAAGTAATCAGAGAACGTTTCTTAATAGCTGAAGAGATCTCGGCTTTGTTTTATATGCGGACAGGGAAAAGTTTCTAAATAAAATTAAAAAGTATAAAAGTTACAAATCCAAACAGCTGCTGCACATTATTCCTGATTAAGCTTAATGTTTTGACAAATTCATTGTTAAAATAGCTCAAAGAATGCGAAAGAAGTTTGATTACAAAAAAATGCACAGAAGAAATCTCAAACAGGAAAACAACAGTCTGGATGTTGATTTGTTTACTCTCCTCCTGTGAAATAAACACTTTACACCTCCTCTCTTAATGTTTTATGTAATTTAACTCTGTCAAAATTACATAAAACTGCACAACAAGATGACTTTAAATACAAAAACACATGAATGATTTTAATTGTACATAAAAGACAAGTTTTGTGATTTTTTTTACACATTTTACCTGAATTCATTCATTCATTCATTCATTCATTCATTCATTCATTCATTCAACCTTTATTTATACAGGTTAGTCTCATTGAGCCAAGATGACTAATTTACAAGAGATATAAATAATGAATAATCTGTGGCACATCAATTACTTATTTTCTTGTTAGAGCAGACTTTTTTGTAATATATACATTAATTAATTAATTAATAAAAATGTATATTTCTGTATAATCTACTAAAACAAAAGGCTTGTCCAATACATTATCACTCCATGTGTAGTTCCTTTCATAAATATCTGCGTCCACAAACTCTGGATGCATTAAAAAACTGCATTGTATATATTTTAACTCCTTTTTTTTATGTGACAAAGCACATTGTAATTTATTTATTTCACTATCAGGATTAAAAAGACAACATTTGGACTGGAAATATTTATAGGATTTTTCAAAATTGAAATATTTGCCAGTCTTTTTGGTACAGTATATGGTAAAATGTGTGTATTTATTATATAGTTGTATTAGCTTGGCCTACATTTGGTTTAAGTGCATCCTGTGTTACTAATAAAAAATCTGTCACACAAATTGTAGCCAGTGGATGCATTTTCAAATAATCTGCACCAACCTGTGCAGTCACAGAGTGCTGACATATTTATTTCTATAAAAGTGAAACATCCGTCAGTCTGCACTGCTGCCGATATACCGAAACATTTTTTATTAAAAAGCACACAATGGGGGGTTAGTAATCTCACATATGGAGTTTTAATCTGGAAACATAATTTAATCACATGTTAAAGATCAAATATATCAAATCATTATTCTAGGAAAAAACTAGGGTTAGGGTTAGGGTTAGGGTTAAATAATCCCAGCTGCCAGCTTTGAAAGCTTCTTCTCCTACTTAATAAACTCTTGCTGAGGTTTAAAAAAATAAATAAATTAGGGCTTCCTTTTGTCAGTTTTCCACTGTATACTTGATTAAACATCCCGTGTTGCAGATGGGTCAAGTTTATCCCATGACCACACCAGGATAAACAACCATAACGTCCACAACAATATTTTTGTTATTTATAATTTATTTTGAGCGGTAGAAATGTGGAAAAGTCAGATAAAGAAGAATGCTCACAGTACCGGGTGTTTTCTGATGATTTACAGGAAAAACACTTTTTTTATGTCCCTCACTTCTAGTTTATGCCAACTTTATTAACATAAACTCCATAAACTCTAATGATCACAGAATGCCACTGAGCTCAGCAGATTGAAAAGGTTTAGCTAAGATATTCAGGTTTAAATGACTTGCTCACTGTTTTCCATCTGCACGTTTAGAGACATGAGATTTAGCGTGTTTGTGTCACTAAAGGACAATCGTGTATAGTAGCATGAGGTTTATGTTTTAATGGTGCTGGGTGTGAATTTGTTTGATGTGGTGGATTAAAAAAATCAGTTTTTCTTTGCATAATTTCTGTGCATGTCTCTAAAACCAATCAGAGCATTAGTAGCTGCATAGAAAAATATATGCATTAAAGATTTATTTATTTTTTTTGCATTTGTTGTTTTTGTCTTTAACTATGAGTAATAAACATGAAAAAAAAGTAGATTTATTCAAACTGCAGATCAGATTCTAGAGCAGGATTGTTTAATACTCGCTACTTGGGCCTAAATTTAATATTTATACGCCATGTTTACATAAAATGCTCACTTTAGTAATATAATAAATAGATGTAAATAATTTTACATGTGATTCAGCCATTATTTCTTGTTATACGGTGGTTACAAAAAGGTAAATTTGACTAATGTTACTGTTTATTCATTTATTTATTAACCTTTATTTAACCAGGAAATCCCATTGAGATCACAGATCTCTTTTGCAAGGCAGGCCTGGACCTGAAGGCAGCATGGTTTTTTTTTAGCATTCATGTTTTATTTGTTTATTTAAAATAGGTGCATCCTTTTTTTTTTTTTTTTTCCTAGAAGCAGTTTTATTTTTGAAAGTTTTAACAGAATTATAGTATAATTATTACAGGATACAACAACAACGGTCATAAAAAATCTCACCTATAGAGATCTTAAAGTTCATCTTTTTATTCACTTCTGAGAATTATTAGTTGCATTTTCTAAAAACAAATCAAAAAGTTCAAAGATTTGGCACTTTTCCTAAATTCAATAATTAAGCTCTCTTCCCGTACGAGTAAGAGAAGAGCATCCTTAATTCTCATCCTGGCCACATCGAGTTGGTTTTTCCTGAAACGGGTGTTATTTTAAGAAACTGGAGGGAAAAGACGAGGAAGGAAAACCTTATACACAAACCAGGCATTGTTTAAAAGCAGAACTCGTTTGTCCTTTTGATCCTCGGCTCGTTCTCACACTCCATCAGACAGTGAGTGATGGTAAAACACGAGGTTTACGTGTTTCACACTCTTCTCTGCTCCGAGCTCCCAGAGGCTGAAAATATCCAAGCACGCTCTTCCTGGCGTATTTTTGTGCCAAAAAGCCATTTCCACCGCTGCTCTTAATTCTGTTTACATCCTCCAACAAAGCAGAAAGATGTTTGATGCGAGATAATCACGTCCTGTTGTTTGCTGACCCAAAATAGTGGATTAGTTTGTAAAATTAAAACGAATGGGACGAACAATTTCCTTGACTTTTTGCTATTAAGGCAAACATTTCTGTTGGAAATGTGTGTTTTATTTCCCTCAAGAGCAATTATAACACAAACACAATGAAGTGTATGAAAGGATGAAGACGAACCCAAAGGGTCAGGAGGTCACACCTGACACACCTTGTCAAAGCTGCTGACTGAACTGTTGCAACATGTTTCTGTTTTTAAAGGACGCAGAGCTGAACTGCTCTGCTGACAACTTTAGATATTAAGCATTAAGCAGTGAGTGCCATTCATGGTTTATCTGTACATTTAGTGAACATCATCCAGATGAAGAACATCACAGAGTTTAGATTTGTGGTTTAATTTCATGGTAAATCTGATGTGATCAGGAATCTTTGTTCCGTGGTAATACACCCATCCATCCATTTTCTGCCGCTCATCCTTGATCGAGTCGTAGAGGCAACAAGTCCAGAGTATCCCTCTCACCAGGGACACTCTCCAACTCCTTCTGGGGGATCCCAAGGTGTTCCCAGAACAGAAAGGAAACATATATTTTTCGGATTATAAATTGCACTTAAAATCGTTACATTTTCTCTAAAATCAACAGTGAGCCTTATAATCCGGTGCTCCTTATGTATTAATTCTGGTTGTGCTTACTGACCTCGAACCGATTTTATGTGGTTATTGTGAATGAGTTGAATAAAGTTTGACTTATCTGACTGTTTTGTTTCGCTTAATGCGCCTTATAGTCCAAAATATATGGTAGTCCCTTCAGAGAGTTCTGGGTCTGCCTTGAGTTTTCCTCCCTGTGGGGCATGCCTTGAAAACCTTCAAAGGGAGGCGTCCAGGAGGTCAGAGACCTGAACCAGCTCATCTGACTCCTTCAAATGACAGCTCATCACCTTTTCCTCAACTCTGAGCTGGACCACCTACGGAGGAAACCCATTTCAGCAACTTGTATCCAGGATCTTTTCCTTTCGGTCACAGGTGAAGGCTTCATCTTTGACCTCTGCACTTTCTTCAGCATGACAGACCAGAGCAACGCTTACATTACTGATGACAAGAGACGTCCCCTGCTCCATAGTGCAGTGTGCTATGTATTGTTGTCACTGTATGTTTCCATACAATGACGAAATTTGTGCTCTGCATTTAACCCAGCACACGTGAGATCGGTGGTGGAGAAAGTACTTAATCACTGTACTTAAGTAAAAGTACAAATAAACAGACAAAAATGTACTCTAGTAAAAGTAGAAGTACCACGTTAATGTTTTTACTTAAGTAAATAAGTACTTGCTTTTAAAAATACTTAAAAGTATTAAAAGTAAAAGTACTTGCTGAATGTATTATCTAATGCAATGGTCTATAATATCATTAAATGTGCCTACCTTATGTATATTTTCTGTACTACATTAATAGTTTTGAGTCATTTTAATGAACAGTGCTGCAGATAATGCATGTTTTTATTGTGACAGTTCACTCTTGGACTTGTGATTCTGTGCAGAATTTCAGGGATGACCTGCAGAGTTAAATGCCATTAAGCAAAATAAGAAAGAGGAATGATTACGCCTTTGAAAGTTTTTATTTAACACAAAGCAAAACCAATGTGTCATTTTAACAGCAGTAAACACGTTTAAGTAAAAGTTATCTGCCTGAAAAAAGGAGCATTAGACACAACTAACAAAGGAACAGGCTCTGATCATTTCACCTCCAGTTTGTCATCAACTCTAGTTAAAATACTCTCTATTCAACCTTGTAATGGGTCGTGAACGATATTTTAGCTTCTTGACACCATTTTCAAAACTTGGACCCGAGTGTCGAGACGTTTGGAGACATCTCTTGTCTCCTAACATCCCATGAACTGACACATTTTAATATTGCAGCAAGAATTTCTTGTTCAAGTTCAGAAGAAGTTGGTTTTCAAAGTTTTTTTAGTCCAGTCTGGCTCTTTTGGGAGAGAGAATCTGTGTTGTTGTACTGAACAATCTTTCAATAATCTTTCAATAGGGCCATAGGTGGTGCGTATCTTCTGGCTGACTCTCTGTGGTAGAATCCATTTTGGGTGTGTGTTGGCGGTGCTGCGGGTGCAACCAGCTCAATGACGTATATACTAGAATATACATCACTGGCCCAGCTCTTCTTGAAGGCAGATCTAACGTTACCTGCCCACTTTGTAGTGATTCAATGGACCAACTCGCCTCTCGCCATTGGTTACTTTCAAACTAACGAACAAATAAAAAACGCAACATGAATGTAACGTGTAACACAACGCATTATAGAAATGTAGTGTAGTAGAAAGTACTTAATGTAACATGTAGTGGAGTAAAAGTTGAAAGTACCCACGTTTAACTCTACTTGAGTAAAGTACAGATACATGAAAAATGTACTTAAGTACAGTAGCGATACAGCCCACCACTGTGTGAGATACACCCAGGTGAAGCAGCGGACAGCTATGTAAGTGGGAGCAGGTCGGGATTAGGTGTCCTCCTCAACACCACGACATGTGGGCATGGCAGGGAGTTGAACCTGTCACTTTCTGGTCCCAAGTCAGCTGCCCTACCTCTACACCACAGTGGCCCCAGTGTACCCTAGTACCGTCACTTGTGTAAGACTTCCAGATTATCCCTGGTATGTTTCTTGCTGTGATACAAGAAAACCTCAACAAGCCACATTAATAATGGTAATAAAAGTTTGTGAAAGGGAAGACTTGAGTGTTCCTTTAGAAACTGCTGTGAGAGATCGTTGGTCAAAGGATCTCAGCGTTTTTAAAAAGATTAACAATTCCAGAGGGAATCAGTCATTTGGTCTTTGGCCATTAGGAGCTTTGTGTGTACGGAGGACGTTAAAATCAATCTTTGACCGAACTGACAAGCTCTTTTCTCTGAGCTTTGTTCGAACATCTTCATGCTATTTCCGTGCATCTTAAGCCTCTTTACTTTTGCATCATCATCTTCTCAACCGTGAGCACGTTTTGTGTTTAGTTTTTACTATGGGAGCAGCATCTGCACTCCGCTCTGTTGTTCTGAATGGATTAGGTTTCATTACAGCTCAGACTTATTGATGTGCTATTGAGAGGAGCAAAAAAAACAAATGACTCATGAACACATGATGTGAATGTGATGGCCTGTTGTCGGGGGTCTTCAACAGCTGTTTGTTTGGGGGGTTTTTTACCAGTGGAAAGTCCTAAAATCTCCTCATCCTGACTTCTGAGGTCAAGTCAGTTTGCTGTAAGTGGAGCAGCAGAACATGATTACAGCGGACCACAGGTCTCTGGGGTTTAGAAGCATGCTGCAGGTAGCAGGAGGGTCAAAATGGTTGCTTCAGTAAACCAGCAGAATCCTCTGGAATTATAGCTTCAGTGTTTCTGCAACAGCTGGCAGTATACACATTAGTTTTTAGGGTGAATAATTTCACTTTCAGGGTTTAAGGCGGGTGACTATTTGGCGTGTGTCTGTTAGCAAAATATCTTATGAACCACTGGACATATTTTAATGTAACTTGCAGAAATCCATCACTACAGCTGATTCGCTCTGGGGTCAATTCAATTCAAGATTGCGGGATCAAAGAATTGTTTTAAAGATTTTACATGGATATTATCCAGTTGAAGGTAATATTTGTCGCTTCTTTCCAAATGTCAGCAACAACTGCTCTTTTTGTCAGCGTGAGAGTGAAAGTATCGAACATTCATTTGTGGAATGTTCTCATGCTGTAATATTTTGGGTCGGATTTACAAAGGCTCCTTACAGAGAAAGTTGGAAAGAACATTGTATTATCAAAAGTTAACATTTCGCTCATCTTTAACAATTCAGCCTTTTCTTCAGATGAAATATATATAGTAAATCTAATTATAATTCTGGCAAAATATTATGTCCACAAGATGAAATGGAGTGAAAAAAATTCCCCTTATTTAATATTTTAAAAGAAACTGACAAAAACATATATTACTTCTGTGGAAAAACTTAATTTAAATAATCAGAAACTTGTAAAAACAACGACTCTTCTTAAGAAATAAAATTTTATTTCATAAACGGACCCCATTGAATCTTTTTTACTTTTCTTTATCTTTTTGTTGTAATCGACCCTTTATCATACAACTTGAATGTCTTTTTGCGCATTTGTTAAGAAAGTAGTGGTGTTTGTATAGATTAAAAACATGCACATTATTTTATTTAAAAAAAATTAAATTAAATTCAAGATGGCTACCACAGAGAACTAAGCATAAACAAATATGTGTCTTACTCAGTGAATTTTTCAGATATTAAACTATGTAAATTTTGAGTGGTAGAAGCAAAAAATTATTCACATCAGAGTCTGGTGGTAAAAATTTGCAATGTTGCTTTAGATTGTATTTAATAATATTTTCATCGTTTGGCTAAAATGTTAGAGTTTCATCATTTTTCAATGTGCTCTCAGTTTAAAACTTTGGTATCAAAAAGCAGCGGGTGACATATATTCATTCATTCATAATGTTTATCCTTTAATTGTTTTAATTTAATTTTTGCTACTTTAATAAATCTCACAGATTTACTAAAACTGTTCACTTGCACTTTGTATCATCTCATAGCAAAACCAAGGCTGCAACATGAGCAAAGATGCCCAACAAAAAAAAAAGCTTAAATAGTCATTACCAGCTCACAATTTCTTTTTATTTTTTTAGTCATTCAGCAAGCAAATTATTCTAATTTCCCTAAAAGATGGAAATCATCTTAAAGATTTTGAAGAACTCCTTGAAGCTGAGTTTCCTGTGAAAGGTTATGTGTAGTCTTCTTCTTGGTGGTTTAATCTCACTTGTGGCGAGATGTCTTCCTCTTCTGCAGCGCCTTCAAGGAAAATTACACGTCTGATATTTACATGTTGGCTGTCGAAAACAAGTTACATTGTCTGGAAATCAGAACAGGAAGACAAAACAAGAAGCAAGCATGGACTTCCTGTGAAGGACCATGAATTTTCCACTGGCATTAAAAAAACATGCCAAAAGTCACACAGTGCAATTAAAGCCTGATTAGTTTTGAATAACTGATAGAACAATATAAACAAAAGATCCCATTATATATGGGATAAATGATAAACAGTAAGGTCTTAAGACAAAAATTTGTGAACATGTTACGTTATGTGTTCCCTGTTCAGATCTGACCACAAACCAAAGTGAATATCTGAAGCTCTTCAGAGTACCTAAATCTTCTTCCACTTGTGTCACATTTAAAATAAAGTTTCTAACAAAAGGGTACGATAACGTTATATGTGTTACAAAACAAAATATAATAAACTGATATGTACCGGGTATGTACTAGTTAAGTACTTACTATGTAACAAAAATAACGTGTAGCTCGCTCTACTCTTCCACTTGGGCTGTTCCATTTCACTTCAAACCAGAGGCCTGGGAGTTTGAGGGTTCTGCACAGTATCTTAGCTGTTCCTAGACTGCGCTCTTCTGGACGGAGATCTCTGAGGGATCTGTTGGAGCCATTCTTCCAGTTTGGAGGTCATAGGCGCTCCACTGACTACTGAGACTACTGATGCTTTGACTCTCCACAACTTCTGTATTTCCTCCTTCAGCCCTTGGTATTTATCCAGCTTCTTGTGTTCCTTCTTCCTGATGTTGCAGTCACTTGGGATTGCTACATCTGTCACCATTGCCTTCTTCTCTTTCTTGTTGACCACCACAATGCCCCGCTGGGTAGCCATCACTCGTTTGTCAGTCTGGATCTGGAAGTCCCACAGTATTTTAGATCTTCTATTCTCCACCGCCCTTGGCGGAGTCTTCCACTTTGCCTGTGGGACCTCCAGTCCATACTCAACACAAATGTTCCCATATTTTATTCCAGCCTCTTGGTTATGGTGTTCCATGTATGCTTTGCCTGCCTGGATCGTATATCCCAATATTATGAGTTGGACTGTCTCAGGGTTATCTTTGCACAGCCTACATCTTGGGGCTTGTCTCATATATGGTAGATCCTGGTCTCTGTTGCTTTTGTGCTGAGGGCCTGTTCTTGTGCTGCCATGATTAGTGACTCTGGACTGTCCTTCAGTCCAGCCCTCTCTAGCCACTGGTAGGATTTGTTGATATTAGCCATTTCCTCACCCTTGTGATGTTGTTAGTATGCAATTTTAGCAAAGCTGCATTCACATCTTCTGTAGACTTTCAGAAGGTAATTTGTCACAAGGTGCAGGTTATGGGTGCCCAGCTTGGTCACAGTCTTCATCCACAGGTCAGCTGCCCTTGTATTCAGTTCCTCGGGGCTTTTCAATGTCGTCCTGTTGTCCTGGCTTCCCCTTGCAGTACCATCTTTGTTGTATCTGATCAATATCTAGGTGTGACAGCAGTTTCGCACTCAAACGTTGGTACACTGAATCAAAAGTAGTTTCTGGATCAATTTGGATGATGGTTTAGAAATTCCCTTAGTTCCCACATCCTTCACATATAGCCCCTCTCTCTGGGCTTGCTCGCATAGTAGCATTCCCAGTAGCATTTGGTCTGCCCTCGTCCATGCATATCTTGTTCCAGTTGCCCATTTATCATCAGAATGTTCTGGTTCCCAAACATCTGATGCAGACCTTGTTAATCCGGGCAATGTCCGAGCTGGCATGGCCTCATTATTATGTCTCTTGCTCATAGTGTAAATGAGTTTGCTCGGGGGTTGACACTGAGATTTGACATTCCAAAGTCGTGTGACTTAACCCCTGTGCAAAATCCTATATATATATATATATATATTATTATATTTATATATATAGTTGTTTTAGTAAATCTGTCTGGAGATGGTTTACCATCAGATCTTGTTCCAGGTTTTGTGAGTCTGCAGTATCTCTACTTGCATCATCTCTTTAAGCACAGAACAAACCTCCCCATAGCATGATGCTGCCATCACCATGTTTGAATACATAATTTCCAACAGTGTGATGGTTTTCTTCCTACACACTTTTGGGTATTATGTCTACCCAGGACAATCTTTGATCCATTAATTCTTCTCACGTTCTGAGAGTGAATGGACTTTTGCCATAAAAGCCCGACTAAACATGTGTTGTAAACTTTATTGTGAGAATGTTGCAGCCTTTTGTGTTTTTAAAATGTTGCCTTCATTCTTCCTCAGAACGACACAATCCCCATGATAAGAGTTATGGACAATTCTCTTGTTCCTATGTCTTGGCTTTCACTCCAACATACATGATTCAACGTGAAACCTTATATCCATAGACTTCCTACTGTAATCATGTTCTGTGAGTTAAATTAGGCATACAGGAAATTGATTCCTGTCGAGTTACAGAAGCATTTCAAGGACAACACAAGAAAGACAACCAAGCATAACTTTGAATGACATAAAAAAAAAAAAAACACACAAAGTAAACTGGCATCAATTAAAGAAATGTTCATCACCCTGTGCCTGTCATGTCAACATTTTAAATATAGATCACATGATCTGTTAATGCTCAAAACATGTGTATGTGATGCCTCTTACCAACTAGCACACCAAATTTTAGCCTAAGATCTTTAAAATTAACTGAAGTACAGCCAGTTTTGTGTTTATTTGGCTTTGTTAGCCATCTTAAATTGGGTTGACTTCATAAACTAACTAGCTGCTTGCAGACAAAAAAAACCCCTGACTGCTTACAACTACTTAACAAAACCTCCTAAAATAACACCCTGGCTATTCCTTTAAGGTGTAGGCTTTCTTCCACAGAATCAAAACATGCGTGTTAGGTTACCTGTTGATTCAACTGACCATTAGTGTGTCTGGTTGTTCTAGTGGGTGTGTATCTGTAGGTTATCTGAGTTCAAGTGGGTATTTTGACACTCAGAGCAGAATTGTTCACACAACGGCACAAATATGAACAAAAAAGGTTAATCTGGACCAGTTAAGTGAGAAACCTTTCGTCCTCCATCTGGAGGACTTAGGAGGATGTACAAATATGGTACGCATGTGAAGTACAGCTGAATGAATCTTTCGAGGACTATTTCTGAACCTTGATTCTTTAACATGATGTGATTTGTGCCTTAAAGCCTCATGGATGGAGCACATTTGAGCTATCGCTCAGCACAGGTGCTCTGGTTTACGTTGATGACACAAATCTGTTAGAAACGATTGTCTCTCTACTCTGAGATTGAAGTGCTCGTAGATAAAAAGTGAAGGTGAACTGCATGCTGGTTTCCCTGGTTTTCTAACATGTGGTGAGATAACAACAATAAACCGGGTCAGGCTGCAGACTGATAAGGCTGTGTGGTCTTTAAGGGGTGCAGGTAAATATAAGGAAACTTTGTAAACCTGAAGGAAAAGAATAGGGCTACTTTTTGGGTGTGAAACATCCATATTAAAGGTAAAGGCAGTGTATCTTAGCAGATTAATGTTCTACTGAATTGCTGATGTTATTGAAGGCTCACGGGACTGTAGCCAGTCTCTCAGGATGTGGACGCAAGAGGAAATGCAACCCCCAGGGAGATTAGACGAATGATTTGAATGGGAGAAAAAGAGCCCATGAAACAAACCAAAACCATTTAAGCTGAACTCAAAGGTCAAGTTACATCACTTTCTGATAGCACTCTGTCACATCTTGACTCATAATAGGAGCTGAGATGGGGTAGAGGCAGGGCAGCTGACTTGGTACTCGCAAGTCCCAGGTTTTATCCCCAGTCATTGCACATCTCGTGGTATCTCTGAGCAGCACACCCTATCCCCAATTTGCTCCCCGGGTAGCTTTCAATAGCTGCCCACTGCTCCACCTGGTCGTGGATGGGTTTGATATTGAATGGGAACATGCAATGATCATATTATAATGGTCTCAATGGAAAAAGGTCCAGAACGGCTCCATTTTTGACAGAAAACCACACAAAAAAAAAAAGCCAAACAAATATTTCTCAAAATGCATGTGGACAAGCCCCAAAGTTTGTGGAACAGATGACACAAAACATCAGTTGTGCTTGTTGAATTATTGTGGACGGGTGCCAAGAGATTAGTCTTCGGCTGCACGTCAGAGTTAGTCGTCAACCGTACGATTCAGGAAGTCATGTAAGAATACACCTCCGCTCTGCTTATAGAACATGGGAAAGACGGCAGAGGTTCCACGCTCATGCAGACAAACTTGACTGGAGGAACAATAAAGTTCACACATGATTCATCCTTGGTCTCTTCCTCGACGCCAGCCTGCAACACGTCCACCACAGGAAAAGATGCCGTCGTGTCAGGAGGACATCCACTTCTAGGCCCACTTCCTCTTCCCAGCACAACTGTGGCTGTATAAAATGTGTTGCTCTAAAAAAAGATTTCTCTATTTTGTGCTTTTCAGTGATGGTACATCTAAGCACCGAGATACACTCAGGGGTTGCTGGGAACTGTATGTAGCCTCTAGCAGCATGCAGGAGGCCCAGCTCTTCCACCCTCATGCACCTGGATGAAGCCTGGGGAGTAAATGAGCAATGACAGCGACTCGGCAATACAATACATTCCACCAGCTACCCCAAACAGTCACATGGTCGCTTTTCATTGGCAACGTGAGCACCAGTAGACACTGGTGAGATTGAAAGAGGGCTCTTGCTCTTACTATATGCAAAGGAGGCGATCTGAGAAGCCTCTCTAAAGAGATCAGTAAAGATGCTCTTGTTAAAACATGCCCAATCCTTTCCCTGCTGCAGAGCTGCTAATCCTGACAAGGCTGCGTGCCCCTAATTCCCAGAAAGCTTGAACTTGTTGTTTGTTGATGTGCCGTGCTGCGGCGGAGGCCGCGTGTTTTAACGTTGACTTCCTTTCTGTGCCACAAGTGTCAAACATGTTAAACTAAAATCATTCAGCCACATAAAACTGCTTTGAGCTGGTTACGTTTCTCACATTCACTACTCGTAGATCCCAGCTGAAGGACAAGGGGCAATAATGTTTTTCTCTGGGGGTCACCCAAATATCTCATGAACCACTGGAAGGATTTTACTGAACTTTCAGGAAATAATAACTGGATGCACCTCTACAACTGTTTAACTTTTAGAAACAACCTAATTTAAGATGGCTGCCCCAGCTAAATGACATCAAAAAGCACAATTACTATAATTCAGTAAATTATAAAGATTTTGTGCTAAAATGTGGTTGTAAGTCATTCACATAACACATATTTCAAGGGCTACTCATTCTGCACGATCTTTACTAAAAACTTTAGCATTGTGAGAGTCAACGTTGTTTGTCAGCAAAATATAAACATTGGATGGATTTCAATTAAATTTGAAAGCAATTAATGGATATATCTCTACAACTAAATTTGTAGAGTCAGTGCAGTTCAACATGACTGCCACAGCAAATCGACATAAAAATAGCAACTATTCCACCAATTTCACAAATGATGAGCTAAAACTGGGTGTGGTTGAAGCTGAGAGTCGTCCACAACACATGCGCTCTGTGACATCTAGCATGACGTTTTAAGGTTTTACTGAAACATTGACAACTCTGTCATTTGGAACTTAATTTATTAAAGATTGTCATGTCAGTAAACCCACTGCAGCCCCGGTGCAGCAAGATGACTCCTCAGGAAACAGCGGACATGGGTTTATTCTTAAGAGTCTTATTATGATCTCTTTTATCCCAGGTTAAGACCATATAATGCCTGCTGCTCCACTTGGACACTTCTGCATACATCATCATGTTCCTGCAGACAGAAGTTAAGACAGCTGAGCTGTGGTGAACGGACACACACAGAGTCTTTGAACAACGTTCCGTTAAACCTACAGGTTCTCCCTGCCTGTCGAAGCACGTTCATCTATTTAATGAAAAACTGAAAGTGAAGCAGTAAGAACACTGGTTTCATGCAGGGACATGTCGTACCGGGGCTGGTGTGTGCAGGTATTTGAAAAAAATAAAATAATCTGAATGGCAGCACATTTTGCTCCAAAGCCTGAATTTATCATTCGCTAATGATGATGTATTATTTCAGCTCAAACTGGAGGCAGGATTTTAAATCGTGCGTACACAAGCTGAGCCCGAGACCTGCTCGGCTCTTCCAAAACCACTTCACCCCAGCCCATCGGTCCAATAAAGGGGACACTGTTCACAGATCATGGCTTTTGACAGATTTAAATATATTAGTTCATGTTGTGTTTGAGTACTGATATTTTTCTGTGAGACCTTCTGTCGTTTCACACTAAAGTTATCACCGTAGTTTGAAAACATTAATTAAGGACAAGCATTTCATGCCAGTCATGTTGATCAAATCAAAGACTGCATGTCAAATACAAAAATATTTAGGTCAAACCTTGAAAATGTATGCAATACTATAAGACTGAGTACGTTCAGTGAATAACTCAACTACTACCACATTCAATTTTAGGTCCATATCTGTAAAACTGATGAGGTTAAAAGCATTTTTATGTTGGCTATACTTGAAAGGAAAGATTTCTTATGAAGACTGTGTTGCTTTATTAAGAATAGGTTTCAAAAAGTCCCTAAATACTGGTATGCAAATCATTCCTGGAAAGCTACCAGGAAAGACTAAAACTAATAATTACTTTAACAAAAGAGAATAAATAAGAACAGGGATTACAGATGTGAAATTAAAGCTGACATGAGTTCTGTTTTTAGTGAGACTTACTGGGATTAAATAGCAATTAAATTAAAGATTGTTACTCTAAACCAGGGGGTTCCCAACCCTGGTCCTTGAGGAACACCATTCTGCATACTTTGTTTCTCTGCTCCGACACACCTGATTTTAAGAAATGGGCGATTTACAGTCTTCTGCAGAACATGAATTAAATCACAATCAGGTGTGTTGGAGCAGGGAAACACTAAAACATGCAGGATGGTGTTCCTCAAGGACCAGGGTTGGGACCACTGCAAAATGGAGCAAAAAAAACTATCCGTTTGCTAAACATCCTTATCAGTAAATTATTAAAACCGTCTTGAACAGTCAAAAAGAAAAAGGAAGACATTTCATTGTACAATAAACCTTTAATAAATAGTTCGTCATTAGTTTCCCGTATTTACATAATAACCACGGTTTACTTACGTTGCCATACATATTTCTTGGCTAATTTTAGGCACACAGAGAAGGGGTCCAGGCCACAAACCACACTGTACTAAAAAATAAAGAGTGGCTAGCAGGTAATTCTTGAGAAAAATAGAACTGCACCGTACAACCAAATGAGACGAGGTGGCCGCCTCCTTGAACGATAAATATATACATTAACTGTACGTACAAGTGATTTTTGTACATTTACAGTCATCTGGGTGTGCGTGGGTGGGGGTGGGGGGTGGAGGGGCTGGTGCAGAATCCAAATGGGTCAGACTTTAGGAGTTAATATATCAAAAATGATAAATGGATCATGAAATTTAAACAACTCGTTATTGACAACCAAACCTGAAAGAATAAAATAAGTCAGATGGTGAGGGTAAAGTGTGGTCAATGTGTAGTTTGATGGGAAAAATTCAGATAGATACAAAGAAATACACATAAACACACAGCAAAAAACAAAACAAAAAAAAAACCCTGAAATGCTTGTTATTAAATGAAGACTGAAAAGAGGCAGGTGGGAGATATCGTACTGAGCATAGTCTTAAAAAGCTATTAAAAATAGCATTAAAACTTAGAGCATTAAGACAAGAGGAAACAAAAACCAAAACACACACACAGCAAAACTTGGCACACAATTTGACACACTTTTGAGTTCAGAAACAGCATTAACGCTGCTGCTCGATTGGAGAGGCATTAATGAAATCAACTGTTCTATCTTAGACGTTTCTGGCAGCAAACGCGGTACGTGACCAAAAGCAAAAATTTTAAAATCTGCTGGCAAAACATAAAACAAAAAAAACATTGTTTAATAGCTGCAGACAGGTGTGCCATCTACAAGAAACACAAACACCAGACCCCGACATGTTAAAATGATGGGATGGTGTCAACATGTTGAGTTCAGGCGTTTACAGCTTCTTAAATTAGTTTTAAAGTTGACGGTAAACTGTAATTTTTTTTTTTTCACACACTAACTACATTTCTGATAAACGCAAAAGGAATGTCTCCCAGTTTATATTTGTTGAAAATACAAGACCCTTTAAAAAAGTGCAAACACATACAAATGGAAAAAAAAAAGAAGAGACAAGCAGGGTTTTCTCTCGCCTCCAAGCTGCTGCAGCTTTTGTTCCAACAGGACCTTTGGTGCGAAAAATAATCACTTCCTATTGTCTTTTTCCAAGCATTGTTTTTTTGACCTTATTAGAAAACTACACACCGCTGGGGGAATGCTATATGAACGTAGGAAATGTGCTACAAAGAAACAAAAACCCAACCTCAGGGACACCAAAGGGATCTCACTGTGACTGGCTGGCGTGTTGGGGAGAGCCTTACGGCTCGATGCTGAGCTCAGTGAGACTGCAGTGGAAAAAACACGTCCGCCAACAGTCTCGGCTCAGCGAGATACCATCATAAGTTTTGATGGGCCTGACATGAAATAATAAAACTGTTTTAAGAAGTTCTTCATCGAGGCGGGTAATTAAAAACAAAGACGTCAGCCCTGCTGCTCACTCTCTCCATCCCATCTTTGCATTCATAGACCAAAGTATGACTGAATTTACTGGAATTGTTCAATTAATGTTTCCGTTAAGAATTTTGGTACAAACTTGCCTTTCAAACTGGATGGTGTAAGGTTTCTTATGCTAAAGACAGAACCGTGGCTCTTGGCGTCAAGCCTTTCTTAGCACTTTAGTCAATTTACTTACAAGCTTTACTAAACAAACAAAAAAAGACTTATCAACTGGATTCCTGGTAAGATGACGAGTCCCCCCTGACCCCCGTATTCTGCGTAAACTGTTTTAACATCATGAAGCAAAAGTACAGGCTGAAACTTGGTCTGTGATTTTGGGGCTATCCAGTGGTAACGATGTGAAGAAGCCAATGAATCTGGATTTAAATGATTGATCTAATCTAATGTTGGTCACCGTCTCCAAAATGTTACAACTCCAACTTCAAATACAAGATGCCATAAAAGTCAATTAATCGGTGGTTGCTACATGTTGTTACTGTTCAGAGAAAGTTGCCATCCCCCGTTTAATCGCATCACTACTTAAATGTCAGGGATAGTAGGGAACCAGAACCCTGCTCTACACGACGCGCATCCTTCGACTCGTCTGTGGCAGCGGGCTCGTCGATATACTCTTCAACCTAATTATGATACTTCGTATTAACAGTCGGTGTCAACACTGACACGCTGATAACAATGCTCCAGCTCCAAACGGTCGGGAGGCTTTTAAAAATAAAAACCGTGGTGGTGATAAATGTCAGGAAACAAAGGAACAGGAAGGGCACGATTACAAAAGAATAAAAAGTGTCTAACAGCTCCGATGGGAGCAATAGGGTCAAGATTACAGCCTTCTCAGACCTCGGTCTTCATACAGGTTATGCAATATATTTTCAAGGTTTAGTCACTTCAAGGCAACATTTGTTTCTTGAATTAAAAACTTGAAGCAAAACTAGCTTTCAGTTCGAACAGAGAAAAATATACAACCCAAACTGTACTACGAATCTAAAGAAATGTTAAGTAAACATTGAAAACAAAAAAAACAACAGTTCAGCTGATAAAGTGGTCTCGTTCCTGCACTTCTCCCTGCAAGAAGTGTGATATTCAAACAAACTGTGGTCCTAACAAAGCTTATTGTATCTGAACCGTTTGGCCATCCTGGATGAGATCAGGCAGCGGCTCTTCGACTCCTCTCACAGTTTCAAGTCGCTGTGTGCACAGAGGAAGAACTGTGATCCCTTTCCTGGACGCTTCGACAGGTTTGGAGTCACATGGACAGGCTTCAGAACCGGTTAGCTCATGGCAGAGCGACACAAGGGCGCTCAACTGCTTCACTGCTGTAAGAGCGACATCAAGACCGACACAGGAAGTAACATATGAGAGAAACCCCACTCTGAACAAACCAAACTGCTTCAGTTTTGTACCCGTGGGTTGGGGGCGAGCTGTTAAACCTTTCACTCGTTCTCACCAAAACTGGAGTCCAAGTGTGCCACGTCTCTCTTACACAATTTTTTAACTGCAGCCTAAAAAATTAAACAAAATCCTAAATCCAGCTTCTTTCTCACAGGATCTTTAGAGAGTTCTCACAAAACCCTGCTTTTAGAAAGAAAACAGCTGCAAAGGATGGAGCACCCATGTTTGTGCTGTGGACACAACCCCACGATCAACTCCTCTTCAGGGAGTTAAACGTGTGCCTGAGGTGCATCCATGTGGTAAAATGTGCGCATCTGTCCATGTATGGAGGGTCTACTCGGGGTAAAAGCGAGGGAGTCTGCCCCCTTTAGCTGAGGTTATACGCTGCTGTCCTCCAGCAGCGGCTCCTTGCCCTCTGCCCCGCTGCCCTGGGGGCTGTGGGAGTGACTCTGCGCCCCGTTGCTGTGCTTCTTATAGGCGCTGGGCCTCAAACCGGGCCCAGTGTGCTCAGGGATGAACAGGGCCACCAGCAGAGACAGCAGCACTGAGCATGCACCGAAAAGAAAAGGAGGTCCTGGGATGATGGCACTCTGAAGAAAACAAACAGAATGTGTTCATGGAAAACTTGTCGATCAGAAAAGTGATTAAAAACAAGAGAAACGCGCTCCCGTCAGAGCTCACCTCATCAGTGGGGTTGGCCATATTGGGTTTGGCACCTTTGTCAGAGCCGTCCGTGTCGGAAAGCTCCACGTGGAACAAATAGAAGACGAAGCCATATAGGGCAGGACCCAAACCGTTACAGAGCCCCCGAATTCCAGTAATCATTCCCTGGACGACACCTACATGCGACATAAACAACAATAATTTAAAAACTAGTGCATAATCAGAATGGCAGTTTCTGCACCTTCTTGTACACAAGAGAAAGCACACGTCGTAACCTGAACTTGTTTGTTTTTCCAACTGCAGTGAAACATCAGAAAACATGTTATTTATTCACGAGTCAGAGTTCAGTGACTTCAGGTGACATCTCACTGGGCTGCGACAGCTGGACATTAGTTGGAGACTCAAAATAACAAGAAAACGAGGAACTTTTCAGATGCGGTCGTACAGAATTCTTAATGTTTGTGACCAGCGATCTGTGTGGCTGCAGCTAGTTCGATTCAGTTATCGGCTCGTTTTTGTGTGCACAGCTCGCAAAACTGAATTTAAAGTCGTGCACCTTCTTTTGTTGCCCACATCACACCCACCGCAGCCAGCTTTGCACCCACCTTGGCAACTACCCCCACATTTATGATTTAATCAATTGGACTCCACTTTTTAATTGAAGAAAGGCTGATTTGGACCAGTTTTTGTCAGTAAATAATATTGATCATTACCATGTTTTTCAAATTAAGTTTCAGACGAGCTCCTGTCCAGGTGTCAAAATAGCTCTCTGAGACGCCCGTGACAACTCTGCCACTACTTAATATAATTAAATAAGTTATTTTGCCTAATGCTATTCAAAGTAAATTTGTTTGATAGAAATAAATACTAAAAAATGTGTAGAGCTCACCTTGCTGGTCAGGGTCTGCGTTACGAGACACAATGGCGCTGATGGCAGGGAAAGTGATGCTGGACATGGCTGCAACGGCTCCGGCTGCCCACATCATCCTACAACCACAATTAGCAGTTAAATGAAGGGAAAAAAAAGAACTAAAACATGTCGTCAAAGGTGAGGTAGAAATCATTAAAAAAACACAAGTGTGCTTGAATTTCATAATAAAATGACAAGATAAACAGTATTTTCTATTATTTCTGAACAAAGGGGAGCTTTGTTGCTGCAGTGCATAATATGACCAATTTGACCTTTAACTTGATTCCTGGTGTATTGAGCAAACTGGAAGAGACATGTTGTAAAGGTTTTATTTTAAAAAATCAATTCATATGCTATATTCTTTTTTTTTTTTCTCCCAAGACCAAAAGAACAAAAGACTGGGAGTGATATCACTTCATGAGAAATTAAACATTCTCAAATGTTCATTAGAAACTTTTTTAAGATGCAATATTTAAAAATTGATTAATTTAAGGTTTTAATTTTCACAACAAAATTAGAGAAGTGTAACCTCAGGACACAAGAGTTAATTTCACTGTTTCATTAAAACAAAAACAGTTTTTAAGTCTTTGAGGAGCCCAAGAATTGTTTCCAAGGCTATGCTTCCCTCTAGTGGTGAGTTGCAGTAATGACAACTAACATTTTTTGTTTCATCTTTTACAGTAGTTGGTCAGCAACACCCCCACTAACGATGACACAGGTCCAGTTTAAATGAGAGCAGCTGATCCCCCATTTACCATTTGTCCTTTTTAAAAGAGATCATCTTTCCCCACACAAGTTCTTGTTGACCACAAGCCTAGCTGAAGTGACTAAAACTAAAACAGGGATCAAATGTGTGATCAAAAATACTGAATATTTACTCACCAGGGTTGAGAGCCAAAGCCGTACCAAGCTAGTTGGAGGATCTGGAAGCCGAGGCCGAGCAGGATTGTGTTTTTATTCCCTATGGAACGCATCAGGATACCCAACACAACCGTCTACAGTAAACAAGAAACACATGCAGTTTGTTTGTGGGCAAGCACACTCAGACATTTACTTATATCATTCCTGAAAATTGACAGAGAGCTAAAATAACTATTTTTTTGTAAATGACATCAAATCACAAGTGAAAAGAAAACTATTGGAAAAAAAATCTAAATGTCAAGTTGAGCTTCAAAACAACAACAAAACAAAAACAAACATCTTTCATAATATTTTAACAATAAAAGACTCAATAAAAAAGACCAAAAGTTGAAAAAGGATAAATAAATAAATAAAAATGGAGAAGCACAAATCACGTACCTGTGCTAATATTGAGAGGATTCCTACCACTGCTATGAAGGCAGCCACGGTCTCTGAGGAGAAACGTATGACCTGAAGGAAAGAACGCATTCAGATAAGACAAGTTAGAACTTAAAGCATTTTTCCCTCCACACAAAATACAAAACAAACAAACAAAAACAACAACAACAAGGTATGCTCTGCTAACAACTTTATTCTTTGAAACATAAAAACAAAAAGGAGCCACACTTTTTGGTTCTGGTGATTTTAAATAAATTATTCTGTTCTTTAATGATCCTCCATACAGTCAGCAGTTAAACGGTGGCAGGCAGTGAACTAGTTTTTTGAAAATAGATGACTTAAGGCGTGGTGAATAATGTTATCTTAATGCTCCTGACTGTCCTTTTCTCCTCACGATGCTTGAAAAGCAATTGGAGCACAGCAGACCTGCTGAACAGGTTGACCTAATCCGTTTATCTTTAGTTAATGTTGTTTGTCAAAAACAAAATTATCACACATTATCAGTCCATCTAGAAGCTGCCGCTGCTGCATATATACCAGAGCTACCATTTCTGACTACTCGCGTTTTCCTGCCAAAGAGTTTGTTTTGCTTATTCAAGCACAGAACAACAAAAATCCCTGCTCAACAAACACGTTATCTTCGGCGGTCCGTTTTCATTTATGTTAGTTAAATTGAGATTCCTGACATTTTTCCCAGTTATGGGAAATGGTATGCATTTGTTCATTTTTTATTTTAGATCAGATTGTGTATACTTTATTCTATCCATCTTTTCTTTGTCTATTTGCACTCTGGTCCAGAACCGGAATGAAAACAGTATTCATACATTTTTAATTCTGAATCTTCAAAGTTATGTTGTCACTGTTCACATATTAAAAAAGATTCGGAACAACCTGAAGTAAGATGTTTGTATTCAGTGTAAATTTGGGTCAATTCTTTTTCTCCTCCATGTAAAGAAACAGGATGTGTAAATGATCATTCATAACATTATGACCACAGAAAGCTGAAGCGATACAGACCTTTCAACTGAAGCTCATTTGAATTCTGGAGCTAAGCCGGTAAAGTTAAAGCTTCTGCAGCAGAAAGCAGCCTAACTGAACATATAACACTACAGTTTCTTGTTCATGGGGTTAGAAAGCTGCAAAGTGACCATGGTATTGTGTTGACAATGCTGCTGAAAGCTGCTACAATGAGCATGTGAGCTTCAGCTCTAGATTACAGAGCATCGAAAGATGACTGTTTCTCTTTTATGCTTTAGTTCTTGAGGAACCAAATATCACCATGACTGAATAAAGGAAGAGGGACAACTGGTGGAGCCGGTGTCATCTTTGGGAACCTTGAGTGCTGCTACTTTGAAACATACCACCTATACATTATAGGTTTTTATTATTATTACCATTAAGGCAGCATCTCACTGCGCTCCAACTTTTTGTGTGTTTGTGACCAAACTTGATCTTTAAAAAGTCATGGACAAACAAGTATGCCTCATAAAATCCCCTACACTGAATTAAAGGGGTTAAAGGATCAGATCAGACATTCCAGCAGACCTTCAGAAGTCTAATGTCTATATTTAAACAAGTTAAGGCAGTGTTTTTTAAGGCAAAGAGGAACCTGATTAGTGACTAAATTGTGTTTCCAAGAACAATTTAAGCACTCAAAATGTGTGAAGAAATGTAAAGTGTTACCTGTTTGAGATAGAGGAAGAAGCTGGAGTACTGTCCGGCTTCAGGGAGGTAGGAGAGAAACACTGTGATACAGATGAGGAGCACCGTGGAGTCTTGGCCCACTTTACGCAGAGACTAAACAGAAAAAGACAAAAAACAAACAGCAAGAACATTCAAATTATAATAAAACCTTCAACATGAGCAGTGCATGCAGCATTTCTGACATCCTCACAAAATCAAATGTCAGGTTTGGTTTATTTGTAAATCAACACAAGGTCAACAATGCAATGAAATGTTGAGAATGAAATGTCTTTTTTCAATAAACCCTGAGCAACACAGTTTCCTCTGATGTTTGGTGTCCTGCAGAAATACCTGGAGGTGAGGAAGGAGGATTGTGAAAGAACGTAACCAAAAGATAGAGTTCAAACCACGATTGCAAACTAATGTTGGGTTACATTAAAATGTTGTAAACCTAGGGAAAAAAAAAAACATTACCAACTATAGGAGGCATGGTTTACCTATGACAATGCCAGAAACAGCAAAGAGCAGAATATAGAGACGAGCAGTAAAAGAGAGAGGCTGTGTTTTTTTTTTTTCCTGAAGTGTCAGATGACTGTTTATAAACTGCCAGAGGCAAAGATGACACTTTGTTTTATAACTAGAAACGCGTAGCTAATCGGTTAAAGATTTTTTTTTAAACGGTATGTATTTTTTACACTCGAGCAGGACAAAGAACAGTTACAGCTACACGCAGGGTGCTTTAAGCCACCTCGCAAAACTCAAATACTTTTTTTTAACAACTAATTAGAGTAGGAAGTTAATAATTCAGCGTTTAATGATGAGGTCAGTCTTATATTATAAAGGGCACATATTGGATTCAGCGTTTCCCAAACAGATCTGACTACAAACCCCACCCCACCCAAAATGTTTTGAAGCTACAGTTTTGCTAAAATTACCTTTTAACTAATTTTATTTATTTATTTTTTACTTTTAGCTAGTGTTTTAACTTTAACAATTCAGTTTTAGGGGTTGGCACGGTGGCACACTTGGTAAAGCTGCTGCATCTCAGCGCAAAGACTGCCGGTTCAAATCCTGGCCGGGGGCCTTTCTGGGTGGAGTTTGCATGTTCTCTTTGTGCAGGCGTAGGTTTTCTCCGGGTACTCCGGTTTCCTCCCACAGACCAAAAAACAACCATACATGTTAGGCTGATTGGTAACTCTAAATTGTCTCTAGGTGTGAGTGAGAGAGTGAATGGTTCTTTGTCTCCCTGTGTCCCTGTGATGGACTGGAGATCTGTCCAGGGTGTCTCCTGCCTCTCGTACAGTGACTGCTGGGCATGGGCACAAGTGACCCCCGCAACCCGAAAAGGAAGAAGCGAGTAAAGAAAATGGATGGACGGAATTCGATTTGAGCTCATTGAAAACATTCAGCGCTCAAGTTTTCATGCTGTATTTTTTCATGGTGTTGATGCTCACAGCAAAGGGGTCTGCCTGCTCCCAGGAGATGGGGGCTCCCCACGATGCTGGCCTCATTTTCTCAGGCAGCGACTCCGGTACTGCCACCAGGATGAAGCAGATGTCCAGGAGAGCGATGGCTGTGGCTAAAATCACCACCAGCGTGTCGCCATACGCCTCAGACAGATAGGCCCCAATGGCCGGACTGGTGACAAGGCTGGCAGCGAAGGTGGCTGACACCTATGAACAGGGCAAAAAAACAGCAGAGATAAGCAAAACAGGAAGAGGACTCTGTGAGAATTATGAGAAGTGAGAAACTGTGACAATGAGTTTCAGCCATTTCCTCACCAAACCATATGCTGTGCTCCTTTCATGCTCCTGTGTGATGTCTGCCACGTACGCAAAGATCACAGAGAAGGTGACGGCAAAAACGCCAGACATGGAGATGACTGCAAAGTACCACCTGAGAAAAAAATAAATAAACCAGTTATAAGCTGAAATTGAAACAAACAAACAAAACCAGCTAAATTAGAATTGGTACTTTAAAATTCTTTTTTGCGATGTACCAAGACTTTAGCTTCCATCCATAAAATAAAATGGTGCGATTGTTGGAATAATTTGGTCTCACCATGGACTGATCTTCAACAGAGGAATTGGTGCACATGTGAAGAAGACTGTTAGCAGCAAAAAGGACTTGCGTCCCCATACGTCCGACAACGCTCCAATCAGAGGAGCACTCAGAAATGACAAAAGACCCTGGGGGAGAGAATGCACTGTTTTGGTTGAAGGAAATACAACTGGACGTATGGTCGAAGCCAAACAAAGCAAACAAAAAACATAAATTCTAAGTCAATAGTGCACTTTTTTATACTGCAATGGATGCATAATGAATTACTATTACTCAATAAGACAAATTTAAACAAATCACACATCTAAGGCTTATCAGTGCTGTGAGTTTCTCTTCAAATGCAGCTTATTGTTTCTACTTTAAATAAAATAATTGACTAATATTACTCGTTAAATATTAAACAACAGAAAAGAACAATTACAAGCATGTCCTCTTAACCTCGTTTTAAGTCAGCCACTAAACTAATACTATCGTTGGTTGGATTTTTAGCACTTCACCTTCAAAGGTTGCTTTAGCTAAACCAGCCTTTGACATAATTACTAACTTGTCTGTAAGAGTTGTCAAAATGATGAGAGGGTTGTAAATGAACATGGGAATATGGACCAAAATTAATATCTCAACTTTTTTAAAGATAAATTGCGATATACAATATACCGGTATATCTCTATTTTTTTTTCTTTTCATAAAGTAATAACAAAAATATATTTCCGAGACAAAGCTTTGTCCCAACCATCACACAGGCACATTTATTAACTGTACAAAAAATATCTAAAAAAAAAAGAACTATTAACATATATTAAAGTTTGATTTTTAGACATTTATTTACAAATATTAAAATAACCCTCCCCAGCTGTGCCGCTTTCCCGACGTTAGAAAGCGTGTGTGAAGCAGCAGTGAGGAACTGTTTGTATTTAGCGAGGGAGAAGAAGGAGCTGCGTGAAGTTGGACAGTCAGAAAAAGGAGAACTACTGTACACAGATTTTCAAGTTTTACAGTGAGGGGTAGTGTGATATTAATAAAGCAGTGGCTTATCATATCGCTAAAAACATGGTCCTTAGCAGTTAACAAGACAGCTAACTTTAGCCGTCTTGTTCCACAGTTGAGACTGGGACCGTGTCTTAAGCGATATGATAAACTGCTGCTTTATTATCGCACCATGGCATGCCGTTGTATCATGTAATAGGTAAACGTGGCTATAATGACAAATTCAAAAAAGTTCAAGACAAAAACAACTGGACTTTATTTATTATACTTTACTTTATACTATATTGTTTTTTTCTTGAACTTTCTTGAATTTACCATGTCCTGGATGACTGAGAATCTTCACCAGCTTTTAATGATACAATCGGCTTGCCATAGTACCCACCTTCGTTCTGCTTGCTGCTTGGACTGACCATCAATCCAGCTGCACTGCTCCGGCGAAATGCAGCTAATTTGACCATTAAAGTGCATTTATTAAGTAAAAGTTCAAATGAGACACACCTTTGCTATAATTCTGAGCAAACAAACAATTGTTTAGGTGCTTTTCTTGTTAAATTTTGATTAAACGAGTAGCGTTCCTCCTCCTTTTTTCCTCCCTGTCCGCGCGGTCCTGGGAGCACCTCAGCAGCAAAACTATTTTTGAAATGTAGCTGATTTGACCATTAAAATGCATTTATTAAGCCAACATTACACTGAAACACACCTTTGCTATAATTTCGAGCAAACACACAATTGTTTAGGTGTTTATCTTGTTAAATTTGTACAGTGACTCGTCGCGTGCACGAGTTTACTTCCACGTATTAGCTTTTTGAAATACAGCTGATTTGACGTTCAAAGTTAATTTATTAAGCAAACGTTAGATTGAGACACATTTACTATAATTTCGAGCAAACAAATAATTGTTTTTAAGTGTTAATCTTGTTAAATTCTTGCTAAAATCTTCCCGTGCATGCTCCCACGGCTGCCATTTGGCAGCCCATCGATTTTTAGCACAACACCGGTCCACATTTCCGGGTTGTCAGTGGTGACGCGCAACAAACGCGATACGTCAGCGGTGACGCATATGGCAAAGCGACATTTTTATGGATTTTTCCACTTTATTAGACAAATATGGACTGATGCAACTTATAGGGCGGAGCGACGTGTACGGCGGAAAATACGGTAGTGCCACTGTGCTGCCTTATGTGGGATGTTCAATGCATTCAATACGTGATGAAGTCACAAGAAGTTACACTTTGGTAACAGTGACCAATTATTATTATGCATAAGCTAAAAAGAGCAATGGTTTTAAAGTCAATTTATGCATTATAATGAAAATGAATATGCCACCTGCAATTTGCCAATATGAAAAACAATGATTTGGTGTGAGGCCGAACAGACACCTGTTAGTGTGTGTATTACCTTCACACCATGAATAAGTCCATTCATCAGGAATGTGTGTTGGGGGAATGTCTGATGTAATACCTGCAAAACAAACGCAGATAAAGTTAGTGAAACAGCTTTATACATAACTTTGCCATTCACCACCACACAAATGTTCTTTTTTAATGTACAAAGTAAAGTAACATTTCACACATTTTCAACAACATGCAGATAATCTAGTAAAAACAATTTCAAACAGCATTATGAAATTATTATGAAACGAAAACCAACTTGGGACATTTATTGAACTCTGAGGTTGCTTTAAGCTCGTCTACATTGCGTCACCAGTCTGACGTTTGGCTCTTTCCACATCGCATGCTGCAGCTGTATGAACAGAAATGCTAGGATCTCTCTGCAGATGAACATGGTTGACATTCCTCATGTGAGAACTAAATGCTGTTAAACACCCTCATTTTTGGTCATGAAGTCTGCAAACAACTTTTTTATGTTGACAAGTTAATCCACATTAGAGGTCACCCTCAGTCTCAGTCAGTATATTTCTACAGGAGTAGGCCAGAGTTTATGAAAAAACAAAAAAACTTATCAGGAGGGTGAAACTGTAGAGCCGTTCTGTTTAAAGATAAACCAGGACTTTTATTTCTTTCAGAAAAATAGTGAAGTGGTGGGTTTTATTTGTTTGTAAGAGTGTTTATGGCTACAGGTCATTTATCTCACTCTGCTCTATTGATGAAGTACATTTACCTGTTTGATAAACAGGACAGAGTCAGAAATTACATACATAAACTTACTTAATTTTATTCCTAAATGAGCACCTAGTTGTAACAGATTTACATCAACCGCAAAAGAAAAAATATAAAAAATTAATAACATCAGATTAATTACATTTGAAAATTTGTTACCAAAATTCAGTTGAAAGTGCAATAAAGAAGGTTTATTTTGGGATTGTAAAAAGTTAAAAGAAAATAAAAAGCCGTGTTCTGCTGTGGCTGTATGTAACTGAGTGACAGAATAAAATGCATCATAAAATACATGCAGCCAGACAAACATAGTGTGTCGTAATACTTTTATCTTTTTATCCGTAAGAGTGGTGAACAGATCAATTCAATCCACCGAAGGTTTAGCTCAAAGTCCAAGTTTGTGTCATTGACACTGCTGTGGGAACATGACGCTTTACTTTAGCTTAGAACACGCAGCTTGCCCAACAATAATGGGATCTGGTTATTACTAGAAGAATCAGTCCAGAGGACCTGACTTGACATTTTTAGATTGATCTGGTTATTGTTTAGGGTTACAGAGAAAAAGCTTAAAGTACAGCCAGGACTAAGAATCTCCTCTGTTCCTCCAGGGATCAGTTAAACAATCAGATGTTAAATGTTTACTGTTGCTGTTGGTTACTAATGAAGCGTGTGCTCACTGGGAGCAATCAAAGTACTTCCTCTCATCTTCAGGCAGACTAATTAATCCAAAATGCAAATTCTGCCTCCACTCAGTGACCGTAAGAGCAGCAACCCCCCCAATAATTAATACTGAACAGTTACACACACAAGCATCTCTTCAAATAGGAGCCTCCTGATAAGTATGCATTTCATAAAGCTGTCATGTGGCTTACAGATGCTTCTGCACAACCTGAGATGAACGTTTCTGCCACAAATTGACACTGAAATGCGAAAGAGTAAAATATTACCAGCATTTTCTGGAAAACTTGACTGAAAAATGGAACGCTGATTTCACTACAACTTAACTACCGTGCTGGTATAAATAATGACATTTAGTTTGAAGTGATTTGGTAAATCTTTTAGAAAATGCTGAAGTATAAATCTAATTTCCAGCTGAAATTTAGGTAACTTGCTTTGATCAAGATGCTCAAAGTTTAAACTCACATAAAACTCCTCACAGCTGCTACATAGCTCAGTGAGGTGAAAATGTGGTGTAGCTTGTCTGTTCAGTATCTGTTCTGTGAGCTAGTGTGAACCAGTGACCCCGCTGATAAGCCTATCTGAAAAGGCACCAGTACAACAAGTTTGATGCCCTCATCATATGCCTCAATTAGTATTTTTCAAAACATCTATCAAATGGATCACTTGGAAAAAAATATATATATATCATCCAGGTTTTTTTTGTTCGAAGATTCAATTATTCATAGACACTGATGGGTCCTGTGTTAATCAAGTGAATAGGAAATGTCACTCATTGACTAGGGTTTCAGAGAGGGAGACATACAGCAGGTTACGTTTCTTGACAATGCTTCTCCTCAGAGTCTTATTCAGGCTTACCGTGAGCATCGGGGTGGTGAGGAGACCCCATGCAAAAAACTCCAAGAAAATGACCACCACGGCATGGTAAACACTGGGCTCACCGATTCCCTGAGGCTAAACACAAACACACAAAGGCTGTTAAGTTGACAAGCAACAATGATTTCCATGTACTTCAAAATGGAAGCAGCATTTGCCAAATTATATAAAAGAGGAAGAATCACTTGATCCTGTGGGACAATTCACAGCTGGGTATAAATTCACTTCTTTACACAGAGCAATAATATCTGAACCCAAGGAGTTCTCACTCAGCTTTTACAGTCCTGAACGCTGATTTAAACAAACAAAGACGGCCCCTAATCATCAAAATTGCACAGACAAGTATAAATCTAGTTACCACTATTTAAATATGCTCAAAATAGGCCACTGCTCAAATGCACAATGATTCATAAATGTAATTTGAATGCTACAAATAAACAAAATTAGGGAAATCTTGTGTTCAAAACAATTTAAATAATTCAAAGCAACATTTTATTGCTCACAAGCTCCAAAATTAATAAAACTAAATACTTTTAAATAAGCTAAACACAAAATTATTAAAATGTTTAGTTTTTTCCCCACATCATTTTGCTCCAAACATCTTAATGCTATTTACAACATGAGCTTTGCAAGCAAAAGATTAGAATTATATTCTAACTGCAAACATGACCAGCATAAATTAAAAGTTTGGAAAGAAAAATAACTTTAAATCTATGTTTAATTACAGCGTTAATTAAAAAAATCCCCACAGAGTGCAGATAGACCAATTAATCAACAAACAGATTTAATCCGTTGATAATGACCACTTTAAAATAAAATAGCAATCGGCCAAGCCTGCACATTAGCTGCTACAATGAGCTCACTAAATCCCACCATTTCAATTTTTTTATGACGCCTCTCCTCTATATAAATTATTTTAGTTGTACAAGCTCTGTTCAAGCTTTTAAAATACGTTTCTGAGTTAAGCAACTTATATTTTGTTGAACAAAAAACAATTATTGCCAAAAAAACTAAATAAAATTGGAGTTTTATATGAATTATCCCTGCTGCCCCAATTTCTAAAGATCAGTATCGGCATAAGAAATTATCATATTGATGGAGCTCCATCACAAAGTCAAGCTGTTTAAATAAATTATAACAGCATTGTTCTGCCCAACTGTCAAATTTTACTATATGAGCAGATCAAGAATATTTCTTAAGAGCCCGACCAATATATTGGTAGAGCTGATAATTTAGGCTCAAATTCCCCCCCGGGGATTAATAAAGTATGTAATGTACGTATGTATGTAATCTATCCATCCATCTTCTGATATAAACATTTAGGGACCTATCAGTATCTGTGATAACTGTCCCATTATGCACCAATACAAGCACTTCTAATTTTCACCCCTGAAATGCTGTGAACCAGCTGTAATTGTAGAATGTATCAAGCAGAGTGCGCATGAATAGGCCTGTCGCGATAAACAATAAATCAATTAATCGCACGATGAATGAAAATTATCGACCTCATTTTCATTTACCGGCTTTATCGTTTCTTCGTCTCTCTCCTTCTACTGAAGACACTGGATGACTAAAGGCTCAACACCCGTGCTCTTCACTGACCCCTCCCTTTAAAATCTGTTTTAACCGTCCAAAATCGCGTTTTTGGATCATTAAAAACAGCTAAGCTGAGAAGCTAAGCTACGAGCCAAGCTAACAAGCCGACCTCTGGAATAAACCTCTGTCTTGTCGAGATCCAAAATTCATGGTTACCTGTGCCTTTGTGTAAAAAGTTGTTTTTCTCTGCAAAAAGAAGCTTAGAACTTGTTTACAGATTTTTTTAAATTAAAACTTTTGTGTGAAAAATGCTATGCTAAAGAGCTCAAATCAAGCGTCTGCCATGTCACCATGACACGTCAAGGGGCCTCCCTCCCATTTTTCTTAAAGAGACTAGCTGCTCAACTCTCCATCCTTTGATTCAGTCTTACACTACCATTAGGTGGTCAAAAAAGGTACTACATTCCAAACAAATTAGCATTTCTTCTAAATTTTTACAATTATTATTGTTAAATTTCAAACAATATTATCGTTTATCGCAATAATTTTTAAGACAATTAATCACCCAGCAAAATTTATCATCGTGACAAGCCAAGGCATGAAGACTGCTTTCAAGTCACAACTGTTCACTTTAAATTTAACTTTTGACGTTCAGCACAGACAAAGCAGGGAGCAATACTGTGTCGGGTATTTTGCAGAACAGAGCATGGTAAATTTATTTTAACTGATCTGTAAAGCAAATCAACAAATTCTCTTCAATCCTCCAACCCGCTTGTCATTAGCTACATGCCTCTCCAGTTAGCAAGCCAACGCTTAGATAACCTAGCATAGGCTATTGCCTTGTAAAACTTTGTCCAGAACAATAAATCTAATGTTGTGGTAAATATATAATATCAATTTTAGTAACCTTATCTTTGTTGTCCTCAATGAAATGTATCGTTTGTCTAAAATCTTAACTTCTCTGCAAAAAAAAAAAAAAAATGTTGATGTGGGCAGCTGTTGACTGTTTAAACAATGAACAGGAAAGGGCGTTTCTTTGTTTAATTTATATTTATGTAACACACTTGATAAATTTATGGCGATTAGTGGAGGATAGAAATTGTGAACGCACGTGAGGAAGACTGTTTTTATGACTAGTGCACCACTTATAAACCTACTGTGGGACTACGTATAGCGTGGATCTGATTTGCTTAGCTTCATGGTTGCTAACAGCTGCTCTAAACACACAAGCCCCGCTCCCCTCACTGTTTTCTTAGATTCTTGGGGGTGGACAAAGCTCAAAAATGTTCAGCCATTATATCGGTTATCGGCAGATGCATTTCCCGCCCAATATCAGTATCAACGATAACCAAAATTTCCCCATCGGTCAGGCTCTAATTTCCTTCATCAAATAATTGATGTCATTTTGTCACAATTTTTTCATTTTATCCTATAAAACTAATTATTTAAAAAACTTGCTGTATGTTAAAATTATTGCATTCAACGGCATAATAGTGGGTGCTGAAAAGTTTATAGCTCACCGTAAAAAGCAGACATATTTGTAATAAGTGAAATATAAAGAACTCTATGAAACACTCCTTTGTGGCAAAGTCTCCTCGCTTCACAATAAATCAGTGTGGTGATGAAACCATGTTGCCACGCAGCAAATACAATTAAATGCGTTAATTGTAACGATTATGAAGTAGGCCAGGGCTAACTTTAGAAACCCCTCCAGTTTTTAAATTTGGCCATCCATTTAGTCACATAAAATCAAGTCAACAGTCCAGCTTGTGATGCAAATCATACCTGCTCAGACAGTTCCCACCCCTCCTATCTCCTGTGTGTTCATCTACAATACCTGCTTAGCTGAAACACTGAGGAACAATCTTTACAGTTTCATAAGAACAATGCAACTTCCTCATTTTGTGAAACTGACACCCAGCAAAACATTAGGAGATCACGTACGGTTATTGACCAACAAGCTTTAAACCAAGTATTTGCTATGGCTGGATGATGAGCTGGTGCTTGAATGTGAAGCCATAATGTCTGAGTGGTCAGAGGAACCAGGCACTTATAGAAATCAGAGCAACATCTTCTCAAATGCTGGCTTTACAGGATCATGAGATAACATCTGAGGGAACAAAACATGCGGTTCTCTTCAGTATGCTTAGTAGCCTCTCATATGTTTGACAAAGCTGTTTAAATATAATTGCACAACAAGTAGTCATGGAGTGCATCACCCCATTTATAAACACTCTACATACAACTCATATTTGGCCAAAAGCTAAATTTAGGACCAAAATCTGTTATCACCATCTGAATGATTAAACCAACTAAAATAAAAATAATGAGCCCAACTGATGTAACAATTAATTACGGAAGTGTAATATCTCAAGTTAAGGACAAGTTTGTCAAACTTTTACAATTGCAAATGACAGGAAAAACATGCCCAGAAATGTGATTGACTCTTTTAGATTACAATACTATAGGGACTGTGCAATCAATATTCACGTTTCTGTAATGCTGTTGAGTCGACTTGCTTTTAAACAACATAACCAAACCTAAATGCTCACGTTTTGTCTAAACAACATTACTGAGAAATTTGACACCCTTACTAAGAATCTATTTGCAAAACAAGTATCCTATTTTGTTCATTTAACAACGACAACAAAGAGGCTTAAAACCGCATCAGGATGGAAGTTTAAAGTACAACGGGTAAATAATAAACTCAATGAAAACACTTAGGGAGCTCATAGCATTGTTAGCTTGTGATACAGTCATATTTGGAGTCAACAAATAACAGTTTGTGTTCGATGCAGTAATATTCAGGGTAAGTGAGTATCTGTAATGAAATACTATTAATACAAGAAAAACAACCTTATGGCTGTCATTAGCCCGTTAGCGTTACCTGAGCTGACGTGTAAACGAGTAGCAGGCCAATGCTAGTTTACCGTTAGCCACTTAGCTTCAACACAAGCTAGCGTTAACCGTTAACATGACGATAAACAGACCGCCACAAACCAAACGAGCTCAAACGACTGGGTTTGCACGAAACAAACAAGGCTTTCCGTATGACACAGTACCCGAGAGCTAGTGTACGTCAATGGCAAGGTAAGTTAACGGAGAAAAATAAATATTTAACTCACACTTCCTCCATCTTTTATTATAATTTTCTTTGCAAGAAGAATGCTGCGGTTGAGCCGCTTCTTCTTCTTTTTCTCTCCCGTCATCGTTAACTTATGTCCATTCTTGTTGTCAAGGGCTTGTCGTTTCTCCTAGAAAAAGCAAATTA
This sequence comes from Nematolebias whitei, assembly GCF_014905685.2. NCBI lineage: Eukaryota > Metazoa > Chordata > Actinopteri > Cyprinodontiformes > Rivulidae > Nematolebias > Nematolebias whitei. The sequence goes on from NC_056506.1 coordinate 40,933,832, forward strand.
ATACACTAATTTTGGCTACTAAGCTCATTACACTTCAACAGTCGGCTACAGGCAGCTAGCAGGATGCTAACTAAATGATGATTTCTCATCCCCACCTCACTTCAGCACGTCTTCCTGTACTGAAATGAACCCGCCCCGCCCCACAAAATACTCTCCTACTATTGGGTGATTTTCGAAAACGCGATCATACTAGGACTTTGATTGGCTTAGGGCGAAGTTGGTGATCAGCACCTCACGTGGCGATGTGCGAGCATCACATCGCGGGTAACAAAGAGGAAATGCCATATTTGGAGATCAATGAGTTTATAAAGAAATGTAGAAGTTGCGTCATTTCCACGAAGTCAATAAACACGTTCCATTCATAAGATGGACATAAAATGCAACACTTTTTAAATTTTGCATAAATATTTAAGTGCTAATTAAATTTATATCTTCAAATTTACATAAGATCTCTGAAAATTCATTATCAGAGTCAGAGATTCTTTATTGTCGTTCACTCCACATGTGGTACATGTGGTGGAAACGAAATTATGTACATAGGGTCCCAGTTACATCCAACAATAAAATGCAAAAGAAAAACAGTAATAAGATTTAAGATATGAACTAAGAAAAACATAAACTAAATATATATGTATACATTACAATATATAATAATATAATATAATATAATATATATATAATTATGTAGTGCCATCATAATAAAACTTTATTCTATTGTATGCCACAACATAATTACAATTGTTCACTCCCTAAAAAGGATAAGATACTTCCTCCTGTAATTAAAATGGTAACAATACCTCACTTTCTAAAAACTTGCATTTGACAAACATTATTTTTATTTGCATGAATCGGAGCATAGATTATTGTGAGATATTAATTTATTTCAGCTGGTGACATGAATCTGAATCTGTTCACATGCATAATTCCCATATTAAAAAATATACAGGCATGCACAAAAAAGTTAACTTGGTCTGCACAGCCTTCTCCTAGGAAACTACTCAGTCAACCTAAAAAGTAAATATTGTACACAAGTCAGATAAAGTCAGATTAATCAAACTATTAAAAAGACTAAACATCTGTGAGATTGTTAAATGCAGTGTAACATAGCTCAATGCTTAATCAGTATGTACAAGGGTGAAGTTTTCATAGTACAATTATAAGATATTTTTCTCACATACTAAATTCCAATTAGTTCCATGATGGTTGAAGCCAGAGTCTTGATTAGTAAAGACGAAATACTTGATGCCCAGTTGCTCCTTGCTCGTTATGTTGTTGGGTTTTTCATGCAAAGCTGGTTCAAAATACTTATCTTTTATAAAAAGTGTTCTGTACAACTTTAAAATGTGTTTAAAAATGAGTGTATGTAAGATCATGAGAAGTTGTCTGGATCCATCATAAAGACTTGGAAGAATCATTCAGTGTCATTCTAAAAACATACAAATTCTCAAAGCACTATTTTCTTAGCAGCAATGACAAATGCAAAACGTCTGTAAAAACAAAGTGCTCTTTTTGGGTTTCAAGGTTCATGCTCAATAATGCTCTTTTTGGGTTGTGCTAATACATACAGTCAGAATATTTGGAATTTTCCCCAACATGTGGTATTCAGTGTCAACTTTAATCTTCACCCTCATCTATGTAAGGGATGTCCAGGTTATAGAGGCTCCCATTAAAAGGCTTGCTGGTTGTGGATGAAGCTTCTTGGCTCCTGGTCTGAGGAACATTTGCGCTGCATCTTGAGGTGAGCTCTCTTTGTTCTGTATCTGTCTGAGCCCTCACATTTCGGACTCTCTGTGCCAGATCAGCAGGTTTATGCGAACAGTCAGGTTTCTGAGTTTTCAAGAGTCCTGGGAACAGAAACACCAGATTGTTAGACATATTTTGTATGAATTTAGTAAAACTGAAGCACTTCCTGTTTATATTTTATCGCCTTCTGCTGAAGGGTGAAATTGGACGATAATGCTTTTGCTCATGTATGTTTTTTTTTGGAGTCAGCTTTGTCTGTTAGAAAAATATCTCATGAACCACAGGACAAATTTTAACAATATTTTCAGCAATACTCAGGCTATACAACTGATTAACTTTTTAAATCAATCCAATTCAAGATGTCTTCCAAAGCTAATCAACAGCAGCCGATACACAAATGGCTATAAATCAGTCAGATTTACAGCGACTGAGCTTTCAAGGATTGATCAAAACAACTCTGTAATTTCTTATTATAAGATTATATTAATCCATAAGGCATGGAAGGTGACAGGTGATATACAGTATAGCCCCTCGCTACTTCACGGTTCGACTTTGGCGGACTTGCTCTTTCGCGGTTTTTCAAAGTAAGATTGGACATGACACACAATTGGCTGATTGATGGATGAGTCGCAAGATCAGTATGAATTTTTTAATTTAAAATAAATTTTTTTATCACACAATTTTTAAAAACTGTTTAGCACATACTGCACCTGTGTGCAGCGAGAAGCTCCCTCCTGCAGCATAGAAGTGGGCGTGGCCAAGAGTGCTGGCAGGTAGAGAGCAGCCAGTGGTAGAGAGAGCGGAGATAATGACATGCTGTGCTCTTTTAGAGCGTTTAGAAACATTGTTTAGAATATTGCAAGAGTGTGGTAAGGGTTTAAAACGCATATATATATATATACATATATACATATACATATATACATATACACATATACATATACATATATACACATATACATATATACACATATACATATATACACACATATATATATGAAATAAACTACTACTTACTACTTGTACTACTATTCATACTTTGCGATTTTTCACTTATCGCGGGTGGACTGTGAAAGGAAACCCCCCGCAATAAACGAGAGACTACATCCTTTCAAAAAAATGCTAGGCTTTTATTTTTTATGCCACATGTGGAAATGGTAAACAGTAAGTTGTTACTTTTACAACCAGCGTCGGTTAGAATGTAGGAAAAAGGAAGTAAAGACTTTCAAAGCCAAACATCTGTACCGTAGTAACCACTTCATCCTTATCGAGCTTTGTGTAACTCAGTGATTAAGAATGAAAACAGGATTTTATGTTGCGACACCAAACCAAAACAAAGGAACTAAAAGTTGGCCTGCTGTAGCAGAAAACCATTCTACAGGGTTTAACATAGATGACTTTTATTGGGAGTTATTTGGCTCAACATAACAAAATAAATACATCTTTCTCTCTGACAACACTTATATGACCCACTGCTTGCATGAATAAAATAAATGTAATCTTAAAATACAAAAAAACAAGTACAGGAAAATGTACTGCACTCTCATATTACCATGGAAGTATTTCTTGATGCACCCCAAATTTAGCTAATATTCTGATCCCATTTAAAAATTAATTGACCAGCAGTTTCATTAACATTTCAGCCAATCTGCCCAAAAGTGTGTGTGTTAAAGTGCATTAAAGATGAAATGTCTTTAATCTTTAAAACCCACAGCTGAATTTACACAAACTTAGTGAGAAGAGAAACATGCTTTAAAAGGAATTAAAGTAAGGACATCTAAATGAAATGTTGCTTTTTTGTACACTGGTGCGCGCATGTACACACAGTATAGTGTCCCCCCCCACATTACAGATGCCTCTGACGCCCATGGTCTGATCAATAACTAAAGGTGAAGCAAAGAATGATTTTTAAAAAGACATAACTTCTTGACTTCCTGACAGTTATCTGTCACTCCAGCATTTATTTTACATAAATGAAAAGCATTAAATTGGTTGCAGTGCCAGACACCAGCATCCCATCCTTCTGACAGATGATAAGAATTTGGTTTTAGGTTTACTTGAATATTATCAGGAAAGAATACGTGAGTGAAAGACGCTTCTTATAAACAATTTAACCTGAAACTCTGAACAGAAACTGCTCAGAAGTACGTGAGTTCAGCATGTTACCCTGCTGATCTAACCAAATTTTAAAAAGTCTGAGTTTAGGTTCAACATGGCTAAGTCCAACTTGCTTCATATCACACGTTTCAGATCTTTTTTTAATCTTGTGAACCTCAGAGCAGTAATCAGAATCAGAATAAGCTTTATTATCAATGCACAGTGAAGTACAGTGAGATTATAAGACACTGGTTGTGTTTTCTCCTTTTTAAAGGCCCACTCCAGAAAGCATCGGTTCTTAAATGAAGGAACATCCATATGTACTCAGGCTGCCAAAACATCAAACATAAAGACATGATTTTCTAACCTTTAGTAAGAATACCGCCTTTATTTTGTATTCCTACAGGACTTTTTAAATCCATACTGACCTGCTGTGCTGATACATTACATACATACATAGTGTCTTTATCAATAAGACGAGATGTGGCAAACTTTGACATAAGAAAGCATGACTTGAACTTGCAGCTTCAAGTGTTGTTGCAGTCTCCTCAGATTGAGACATCGGACGTGTATGAATTATTTAAAAGGATGCAACTCTGCAGTCTTTAACAAAAAAGGATCACTGCAGCCACTTTTAGAAGTTAGTTAATGGTTAAGGTTGCAGTTGCTGAATGCGTTGCCCTGAGACACACTAATAAAGCATATTACGAAAAAACAATCCAGATTAAAAGACCAAACAAATTATCTTCAGACATTTCCTCACACAATCCAAAATATCACGGTTGTGGGCGGATGATGAAAGTTTCTCCATGCAGTAACGCAGTGGTGGGATGCATGAAAAATTCACAGTTACTCCTCAAGTGGGCCAGAGTGAAAGTAAAAGATGTTACTGTCTCAGATGCTTTGTTTTTTTTTTCCTACTGTTCTTCCCACAAGAATCATGTTTGTGACTGAACATAAAAACATGAAAGCTTTCTGGTTTAAAAGAACAAGCCCATATCCAAACTTATAACTATGTTTTATAAATCATTAAGACCATAGAACCCATAACGATCAGAAGCACATTGACCTCCTGATTAAAACTGATTGTTTTGTGAACTGAACTAAAGCGGTTTTATAGATCCAAACATAAACTATGATAATGTGTAACGCCATGAGCCACACTGGCTTGGATAATCTTTTCTATACATAAACTGTTTTCCAAAGACCAGAGGAAAGGTAAAGCATATTACCTCCCTACTGACCTTCTGATTCCAGACTTCCCAGCCGGTCCAAGCTCTCAGTGCTAATCGATGAGTCGTCATCCAGGATTTCACTGTCCGAATGCTCATCATGCTCCATGTCAGTTAACCCGTAGGCCACTTCCACCCTGAAAATAACAGAGCAAGGAACGATTGTTTTTATTCAAGATTTGATTTTAAATGCTCAGTAACAAGAGAGAACATGGAGGGATTTCTGCTCACTTTTGCTCCTTGATGGATCTGATCCGTTCAATGAGGGTGAGCTCTGACTCGTCAGGCTGTATTGGAGCATTCGGCTCCGTGGGTGTCTCAAAGACCTGCACAAAAATCACAGCAGTGTTTTTTCGCCATTTGTAGCTCCCTTTCAGTCATTCTGACACAAAGATCCATTTTCAGATTTGTTCATTAAAGTGTTTGTTAGGCTCTTGTTAAGTCTCTTGTGGAGCGATGAAGCATTTCTTGATGAATAAATCCCAGTTTAGTTCATCTCACTCAGATTGATATATTGATAAAAAGGCATTTTTTAATGAGAAAGTAAAAGAACAGCACGTTTGTAGTAACAGTAAAATATTATTACATTCTATTGCTTATCTAGATGGGGGAAAAAAAAAAAATCAAGAAAGCTCCAGAATAATCATAAAGCAACAAATGAAGTACTTTGCTTGTCATATTTAAATTGTAAATGAGTGAATGAAGCCTGTACATAATTTAGGACATTAATCTAACATTAACCAGGAGCAGTGGTGGCCACAGCTAACAGCTAATCGCTAACCAAATTATATTTTGCCAACTAAAGATGTAGCTATGCTAATGCTAAACCACTAAACAGGTCCTAAAGATATTAGCGGAAGCCGTTAACCGCTAAGACGACTGTCACTCATTCTGCGTCACACATCTTCGTCTCCTTCCAGTTGAAGTTGTGTCGACCAATCACGTCTTGTCATGTGCACATGTAGTAAGCCAATAGTGTGCCTAACGGACTCTTCGAGACACGCCCAGACAGGAACAAGCTTGTGATTTTTTTTACTTAAAGTTAGCAAAACCTATTTTAACAGAAGCTAATTCCGCTGACGTTTTCCAAAGTTAGCGAAAATGCTAACAAAACACAAAAAATGATTTACTGTATAGTTATTAGTACTGTGCCCACCACTGACCAGGAGAACAAACCTTCAAAATTATTCTGAAAATAAAATTTTAGACCTATAAATGCAGCTCAAACCAGACGTTTTTACAACTTTTGGTCTTTCAGGTCCGCTCTCACCGTGTTTTGTCTCCTCAGTCTGAGCTTGTTGATGGCTTGAGTCTCTGCAAATTCCAGCTCCTGAATATTCTGCATCTTCTCATTGAAGCGCCTTAACTGCTCACAGATCAGGATCTCCACACAGCTAAATAAAACAAACGTAGTTTAAAAACACCTTTCACACCTTTTTCTAATACCTATTTAAATTAACAACAGGGTTTGCAAATTAGCCTGTGGCTAGAAAACCTTCGTACAAAAACAACGGTTGCTTCGTTTTTAATATGCAACATTGTTTAATGTGCTGTCCTTGTTCAAATAAACTTGAAAAGAAAAAGGAAAGGTACTTTTGTAAGTTTATTTGTCCATTTCTTTGCAATATGTGCATAAAATTGAAAACTCCAATAATCCAAATAGGTCGTGAACAGTTTTTAGCACTTTTTTAGAACAGTCTCGTTCATTATACATACATGTGTTTAAAGCTTCTCGTCATTACACCTAGAATTAATTAAATATGTTACATTTTCTCACTACATGTTTAAGTTGCAGTGATCTGTTTTGCTGCTGAGCCCAAAGCCCATTTGCTTCAATTCTCTGACATACAACAACACTGTAGTCATCCTTCAACTTCACTTGAATTTAAAGTTTTTTTTTAGACATACTTGAAGCAAACTACTGTAAATACAAAAATTAGTGTTTCACACATTCATAGTAGATTATAGATTTTAAAGCAATTAAAATATAGCATTGCCAAAACATACAGGTCGATCCTGATAATAATGTAAACATCTAAATAAAGCAAGTTAAGAACAAAAAGGTTGTGGTTTTGTATTTGAAATAAATAAATAAAAAGTCAGAAATAAAGCAACAAACTGTTCTCTTTTTTGGCTCCAGTCCAAAGCTTTATCTTTAACAGAGTAATTTATTTAGTTTTATTCACAGTTATGAGACAAATTCAAATAGATCTATATGATGTTAAGCAAGTAAGTTTAATTTTCCTGTAAAGAACTATAGAAGTTTTCTTTTCCTCCATTTGTCCTAACAAATATTCTAATGGGAGCAAATATTTAAGCTTTTGAAACGAGGCCTTGCCAGCATGGACAACAGATCAATGTTGTCAAGCTGCATTCATTCGTACTCATCTACTCACACAGGCTCATGTTCGTGCTGCTGTTGTTCAGCGTATTGTTTTGCACCATTAGTGTTGAGCGTATTTCTTAGTTTATATCTTAGATCCTTATTACAGTTTATTTTTACAATTTATATGTTTGCTGTTGTTGGATGTAACTGGGACCCTGTGTACACAATTTCAGTCCACCTCATGTACCACATGTGATGCGAATGATAATACAACCTACTTGAACTTGATATAGTTACAGTGGGGTGCAGTGTGAGGACTCACAGGGTCGTTTTGGGCACATCCTTCATGCAAAGGAGGGGGTCGTCAGTATCAGGTGAGCGCAGGATGCAGGGGGCAAACACGATTGCAAGCGAGCTTGGTGTCATCTTATTGTGCTTTTCTTCCTTAGCAACTCTAAAAGAGACACGGTTTAAAATCATTTGGGACTTTTATCATGTCAACACAGGCAAAAGAAGAATTCCCCTACTTGACAAGGTGAAAGATTAGCCGCTCCAAAGTGTCGTAATTAGCAGGAGGAAGCTCCTCGATCTTTTTGTACACGGCCCTTATCGTCTCAGCTTTCTCTGGCAGCTCTGCAGGTGAAGGAGGAAACAATTACTTTGGTATTACTTTGGTATTGTCCACTTTAAGTACACATATTTTGTCTTCTGAAGAAGCAGCACAATCAAAGACGCTAAAAATGTAAACATGGTTGTTTTCTTACCAACAGCATGCAGAAAGTCATTGTACAGTGAAAATGTCATGAGGGGATCGGGCAGCTCTCTGAACCAACGTTTAACGAGGCCTGTGATGGTGTGGATGGGGTAGTTATCCAACAAAGCCTTCATAGGATCTAATGGAACAAAATCACTCCCATTAGTTTAAAACTGACATAATTTTATACCATGCACCCAGGTAACGGGGCGAGAATTAACTTTAAACTTTAGCGTTACCAGTTGGGATCAAACTGGTTTCTCTGCTAGCAAATTATTTCATGAAGCACTGAACAGACTTTAATGAAGTTCTCATAAACCAATCATTGGACTGAAATCTACATTTGATGACATTTTGGGTTTAATCCCATTAAAGATGACCACTACAATTAATTGGCATTAGTGAATACAAAAGGTCAATGTTTCTTTATTGTCATACGCATCATATGTGGTGCATGTGGTGGAACGAAACTGTGTACACAGGGTCCCGGTTACATCCAACAATAAAATGTAAAAGAAAAACAGTAATAAGATCTAAGATATGAAAAAAAAAACCCCATCAACTAAAAATACACTAAGCACTCATAGCATAAAAACAATACGCCGAACAGCAGCACGAACATGAGTCTGTGTGAGCAGATGAGCACGAATGAACACAGCAACATGAAACAGATCAGCAGCAACATGAAACAGATCAGCAGCAACATGAAACAGATCAGCAGCAACATGATGTGATTCTTCACAGTGATTATTCTGGTTAGAGATTCATGAGTGTAACAGCCTTAGAATAGAAGCTGTTCCTCAGTCTAGTGGTTCTGCTGCTCCTCAACCTCATGCCTGAAGGGAGTGAGGCAAAAGTGTGTGTGCTGGGTGAGTGGGGTCCTTCATGATGCAGGTGGCCCTCTTCCTTCATCTGGAGGTGTAGATGTCTGTGATGGTGGGGAGACTGACTCCAACAGTCTTCTGTGCAGCCTTCACCACTCTCTGCAAAGCTTTTCTTTCTGCAGCTGTGCAGCCTCCATGCCACACGTTGATACTGGAGCACAGGATGCTCTCCACTGCACACCTGTAGAAGGAGGTGAGGACTGAGCTTCCCAGACCAGCTCGTCTCAGCCGCATTAGGAAGTAGTCTCTGATGAGCTTTCTTATTCGGGCTGGTGTTGTTGCCCCAGCTCAGGTTGTCATTCAGGTGCACACCCAAGTACTTGTAGCTGGAGACCACTTCCACTTCAGATCCTCCTATATTCAGGGGAGGGGGTTAGATGTGTTTGTTCCATCTGAAGTCCACGACCATCTCCTTTGTCTTCTTCACATTGATGTGAAGGTTGTTCTTCATGCACCAGCTCTCCAGGTGTTCCACCTCCTGCTTGTAGCTGGACTCATTATTGTTTGTGAAAATCAGTGAACAAAACTCAGTAAAATTTACATATATTGTGCTAAAATTTGGTGCGGTAGTAGCAGAGTCATTTCCAACACACACTCTAAGGACTACACATTGAGCACCATTTTTGCTTAAAACTTTGGCTTTAACTATTTGTGTCGATCCTTTTTTGTCTGTTCGCAAAATATTTCAAGAACAACATGACAAATTTTTGTGAAAATCTCAAAAATACTGACGGGTAGCGCTTTAATCTACTATGTAGATGAACTGAGCTATGGTTTTATTGGAGTCCAGGATGAAACTTTATACATTTCAGCACTGATCCGATGCTCAGACATTTTCTTACTTGTCTCCAGAATCTGGTGGAGCTCCTTTGCTCGACATGTTGAACCCGACTTGCGGTAAATGCCTTCAGTGTAGAGGCCGTTCAGCTCCACATACATCAGCAACATCTCCAACACTTTGGGCACGGGGTTGACTTTACTGGTTAGGACACACACCTGCACCCCAAAGTGGAGGGAGCCTGGCACATGGTTATCCTAACACAAACAAAAGACGAGGACAATATCTCAACAGACAGTCTGAGAACACAAACAGAATGGTCTGTGAAGTGATAACATAATTTATTAAATGATCAACTAGCTGTTCTTACCTGGCTGGCGCGCCGCGTTGAGCAATCTGTGATGATTTTGCTCAAACATTTTTTGTGACAAATTAACTTGCAAGCTAAAATGATAAAATAAAGTTTACTATATTTAAATAAATGGACATTTATTGTGTCGGTCTGTTTGTGCTCACCGCTACACATGTAAGCTTTCTCCATTGCCCAGATGTAGGAGCCGCACAAATCACATGACTGCATAATGTTGACTTGAGATGTGCTGAACAGATGACCCAGAGGACTATCCAACTGTAAATAAATAGAATATAAATACAGGAAGGCATCCAGATAATCCATTCATTGCAAAGAAACGTAAGAAAGGTTTCAAACTTACACATTTTTCCTTTTTTTGTTTCTTCTTTGTCGTCTTAGCAGCCAGAAAGAAAACGCAAGTGAGATAAACAACCTTAAATGAAGACACAATTTATTAAATCTACCTTTGCTGGTTCAGCATCCGCTCGTTTTATTTCACCCCTGATGAAGCCGTCCAGCATAGTCTGGAACAAGTTGACCACCAGGGCGACCTCTGACGTCGGTCCTGCTAGCGCATTCACCGTGTTGTGATAGCTGTTCATTAGGTTTTTGTAAGCAATCTGAGGCTTCTGTTGGCGAAAAGATTCATGATAAGTTCTTTCTTGGTCATAGAACTTTTAGTAGTAGGGTTTTAAAGGTAATTAAAACGCAACTAATTCTTAAATTACTTAAAGGAAAACCAGTAGAGGCAAAAGATATGCGCCTTCAGGTTTAAAATGGTCTTACGTGCATAGGGTACATGCTTTTAATGGTTTCTCTGAAATCTTTGGTGGCACTGAGGAAGATCATCTCTGTCGGGGACAGCTCTTTGCCTCTTGTTTCTATATCATTCATCTGGTGACAGAAAGGGAACATTATAAACTAGGAACACAGAAGTGCTTGAAGATTTTTTTAATTTTTATTTTTAACTATAATTTTCATAAATAATCCAAGCAAAATAATACAGATGTTCATGAGACTTTACTTTGTAAGTACAGTTATCTTATGGTACTTAGTGGCCACAAACCTTATTCCCAAGAAACTCATCAAGGAGCCGTAGCTCCTTCGGGTCGGTGATCTCTCGGTCCAGAGATGCGCTCCCCTGCAGGGCTCTTGTGGCCCGGCTGATACAGATAGTAGGGTTATGCTTGAGCCTTCCACTGTCCTGGTTTGGCTTTTGGTAAGTTTGTGGCGTGTAGTGTGGTAATGTTACTGCAGACACCGAACAGATAAATGACGTAAGTACAGGACATGACAGAACATAAACAGACCGTGCATTATCACACGAAAAATGAATGGTAAACAGTTAACTTAAACATTACACGTTTTCAAACAAAATCTGAAGCCCAAACATTCCTTGAAGTAATTCATATTAGCTGCCACCTTGCAGGCCAGATATTTAAACTTTGATTATCTTATGTGGAAAATTATGGTGATGTTGGTTTGGTCAAATATCGAAAACAATGTTACACAGGATCTCATGCGCTCCTACAACCACACCAAACTGTGACACAATATCTGTAAAACTGACTGAGTTATTGGCATTTTTGTGTTTTTTAAGGTTGGTTAAATGTAGTAGCCAAAAAACCCTCCCGAACTTTTTGGTTACCTGTTTTATCTGGTGAAAACTCAGTCGGGGAATGTTTAGCTGCTCGTTTCTTCAGAAATTTACCAAGAAACCAAATCCTACAGAAGAGATCCTATGAATAAATTATTTGCAACACAACATAAAATCTTTGGTTATGTACATAAGTTTAGATAGGACTTGTGAACCAGTCCCCTGTAAGTGAACTGAGCAAATGATTTCACCTTTCAGGAGTTGTGACGTGTGGCTGGTTAGAGCCGTGATGTACTGCATCCTCCATGGAGGTCCTGGGTGGAAGGCTGTACCTCGAACCATCAGGTTCTGCTGATTTCTGCAACAATAACAAAAACATGGAAAAAAAAAAACAGTTAATAAAACAAGAAAAGCACCATCAAAAGCAATAAATAAATGTACTGTCCCAATTTTCTAAGTCCCAGTGTCCTTAAACGCCTCTTTCCATGTCCCTTTGCCCCTGTTGTGTTTTGTTAAAGAATCCCACAGCTTTTTCACAAAGAAACCACACCCTGAATATGTAATAAAGTAGTACCACAGCAAAGAGTCCTCCACCATATCTTTTCATCATGCAGTTAGTCGTCTCTTACCACCAGGCAAATACGTTGCTATCCATTTGAACACATGTTATTTGTGCAAACACAGATTAAATTAGTAAATTTTAACAAGAAAATCTATGGATTTTAGGTTATTTTAGCTTGTTAACAGCAACAATAAATAGCAATGTGTACAGAACTATCACTAATATTTAAGTTATATTTATATAAATTAGTGTCTAATAAATAGACAGAATTTAGCCATGACCAAAGGATAAGTTAGTTGTCTGTGCTGTTAGTATATAAAAGTTTCTAAAGATGCACAAAATCTAATCTAAATAATAAAACATGCTTGAAAAGACCTGAATAAACAAAAAATTGTACTCCCTGAATTTTTTTTTTAACTGCATTCATTGAATTTGTCATGGCTAAGCTCCACTTGCAGCACGAATGAGTGGAAGTCAAGTAATAACTTTAAAACCTGCTTTGATCAGATTTATATTTTATTTAGATGAATAAAAACACCCTGATATAAAAGCTACATGTTCTACTTGTGAGCCTGATCCATGCTTTAGCTCATTAAGGTGGAGAGACGATAAAGACCAGAAATGAGCGCAGGAAATAGCTTTAGATATTTCCATATGATTTGAAAGCAGCAGCTCATTTTGTAGTTGTCTTGGGGGAACAGCAGAAATCCAAAGTGCCAAAAACAATCCACCCGTCCTCTTGGGAAGCTCACATGCAGGGCCACTGAGCAAAGGAGAGCGATGCTGGCAGAAACCTCCCATTGGTCAGTACCTTGACCTGGGATATCAGGGCCCGGACATCTGTGCTACTGGCTGAGCTCGTCAGGCTGGGCATAGAAGGGCTGATGGGAGGAAGCGGAAAGCTCCAGTACTCGCTTTCCTTGGAGCCGCCAAAGTTACTCATCAGACCACTGCGGGCATGGGCTAAGCGGCGCTTGTGGTTTTTCTTGCGGAGACGAACCCTGACCTGACAGGGTCAGAGAAAGTGATAATGCACATACTGGGATGCCTCCATTGACTCGTGTGTTGGAGGCTTAAAGTCATGTGTTTTTAAGTCTTACAAAAGCTTACTGCACTGAACACAAACATAACTGACAATAACTCTGCAGGAAGAAACACCGAGGAGCATTTGATATCCTGGTTGAACAGTTTTAAATGATGCTTTGTGTAATTTAGGAGATACCTCCGTGGTGGGGGAGCTTTCAGATCCGGAGGAGCTGGTCTTGGACAGTTCATCAGCAGACATCGACTTCCCTTGGCGACTATTTAATAATAAAATAAAACAAGGATTTTTAAAAGGGGCTGAACTAAAACAGTTCACGGTTACAAAAGTACATTTGATGAAGATTTTAGCAACGAACATTTAATGCAAAGATATTTTCATAGCACTTACAAATATTCCTCTCTTTTGTTTTTTCTTCGATGTACTTCAGGACTATGCTCGTCTGTCAGATCACCGTCACAAAGTTTTTCCTTCCATATCTCAGCCTTCCACTTCATGCTTTCCACGTCTTTGCAGTGCTGAACCGAGGATTGGTTGCTGCTAGTTTTAGAGTCTAGTGGGACGGAGAAGGGTCTGCGGAGGGAAGTTAGAGATTCTGCCTTGCTCCTGTCCTCCTTAGGATGCAGGTTACTGCCTTGCTCAGGCTGCTGGGTCCCGATGGGGCTCTGGTCCAGTTTGTCCTGCCTCTTCAACTGTTTTTTACTCATGCTGATGTATAAAAAAAACAAAATAATTGACAATTATTAGAGAACAATAATTACGAGATTAGAGAACAATTAAAATTTATCCCACCGCTATGCAGAAAAAATAAATCAATACTAGGAATGCACGATATTATCAGGATGGTAAAGGTATCAGCCGATATTAGCGTTAAAGTTAAATATTGGACATCGGCCATTCTATCAAAAATAACTCGCCAATATAAAAAGGCGCTGTTTATGTATGACGACCCAGTGGCATGGATGCCTGCAGTGCCAGCACAATGTGATGACGTCACACGCGCCTACCTGATCTGATCACGGCGAAGATGAAGAAGTCAAAATGTCGGCGGTGTGGAAATCTTTTCGTTGAGGATATTGGATTCCAAAGATATTTTTCTGACGTAACCTTACCCGAGTTACAAGCTGTCATTTCCGACGTCATTGAGAAGCTAATAGCCGATAGCACTTGGGTGAGTTTTACCACAGACATTTGGACGTCAAGTGTTAGCCCCGTTAGCATGATTAGTTTTTCGACACAATGGATAGACAAAAACTTTGAATTTAAAAAGGCTGTCCTTCATGCACAGAGTGCAGAGGATCCCACACTGCAGCTAGGAACCTGGAACAAACCTCCACAATGAGACAGCATCGCAGGTGACTAATGCTACTAAATAACATTTAACACTTTTCATTTATTATAAGTTAAAGTGCTATCTATGTAAATGGCTGTTACTGAATATATGTCACCAGCTCTTACAGCTGTTGCACAGTTTTTGCAGCAAATAAGCCTAAATAAGAGGGCTATGTTCTGACAAAGGAAAGTATATAAAAAAAATATTGGCATCGGCCAAATAAGTTTTAACACATTAGCATATTGGATATCGGACAAAAATCCAATATCGTGCATCTCTAATAAATACAATAAAAAAAACAGTTATTGCATAAATTTAAGTAAGCAAATAAGTCAAGAGCTGTGCAACTTCTAGAAACCTGGGAGGAAAGAAACAAAATCATCTTTCAAATTAAGTGTCGTAAAATCTATCTTTAATGGTTGTTATTGGAAATTATCATTTGGTAAAATCAAATAAACAAGGTATGATATAGTATAATTAGACCATTTCCACACTTACAATGTGAAGAAAATAACTCTTTGGACTAAAAATCAGTCTAGTCCCAATAAAACCACTAATCGTTGAGGCTAATCAAAGAAAAACCAAAAAAAAAAAACCTTTTGCTTTAATCTGCGACACTTGAGTGATGAAAAAAGGCTATGAAATATGCCCAATCTAGATTTATTAAACTCCTGAATAGAGTTAAAAAATGTGACTTTTTTGTGGAGGTGTGTGGGCAGGAAAAGCATACTGAAATTAGAATAATTTTAAATTTAATACATTTAAATAATTTAAACCCAAAGCTGGGTTCAGGATCTTGCTGTGGATTGTGAAACATCAAGTTTTGGGTCCTAAGATGATTTCCAGAAATAAAATTAACTTTAAAAGTACCTACAAACAACACATTTTTTTGCCACTGTTGTTTACAAGATGTATCAAGTGTAAGTCATACATGTACAAAAATAATCTAATGCTCTAATGGTTTTGTTCATTAGGCCTAATAGCATCATATGTTAACAAAAAGTACTCGGAGTAACAAATCTCTGGCATGGCTGATTTGTGGGTTAGAAGCTGAAAAGTTTGGGAACCACTGCATATACTGCACAGGAAAAATAAAAAATAAAAAGCTGAAATATACATTTCTGCCACCAGAGAGCACCTGAATATTTTTCCACTTGTAATGTATAAATCTGATAAATATTTATCAAAATAAAGTGGACATGTTATTGTGGAGTAAGCTACTTTCTACCATTATGTTTTAAAATAGACTGGCTCATAACTTTCTGTCTTTTTATAATAATCTTGTGCACACAGTCATTCACGCCTGGAAAAAACTGCAATGAAGAGTCACAACACTGAGTGCATACGCTTAAAAATGTTTCCATATTGGGTTTCTAAACCTGCAATAACTCAATGACTGCTTTACAGTATGCAGACTTCTTGTTTATAACTTGCACTGGTGTTTTTTTACACTGTAAGCAGGATCTTAAGTTACAGCGTGTTTACCTGGCTAAGGTGGATTGAGTGTTGGGGCCATTTTTATCCACCTTGAATGGGTTTTGTTTGTTCGTTTTCATGGAACTTGAACGCCACGCTATTTGGATCACTGTCGCAGCTCGGTTTTGCTTCTCCTGAAACTCCCGCCAGCACCTCTGAAACACCAAAAACACTCTTTTACACTCTCAAACATTTGGGATTTGCTTTGTGCAAAAAAAAACAGGAACATTTAAAGAGAATGAATGTTTTTTACTGACCTAAAGTTGAGCAGTCACATTAAACTGAAAGATTTTACTTTCTTTTTATTTTATACAGCGAGTTAATTGTGTTAATTATTTATCCCAACTAAGATGGTATCAGCTTTATTGCCTGACAGAGGAATAATCCGCACCTGAATGATCATTGTGGCGTCTTTCTTGTGCAAAAAGTGCAACCTTAGGAGATAAGAGCGAAACCAGCGCTGCAGGGTGATGATGCGACGCATCACTTCTTGGTTCAGAGTCACCTGAAGCAACTGTCGTGTCTTTTCCTTTAGGAAAACCTGAAAAGATTAAAGGTTAAAAGGAAAAACAAAAATTTAATTTTAGTCAAGTCTTTTATTTTGATGAATTATTGGGGTTGCATTATAAACCAGTGACAATATAATCTGATTTATGATGACATTGGATCATATAATTGTACCTAAAATATATTCTAGAGCTAAAAAGTTTAACTAAACTTCCTGCATCCAGTCTAGCTGAACAAGAAAACAAAACGTGTGTATGTGCACTAATGTTTATAAAAAGATATGGTGGTTAACCTTGGTTTTTCCTATTTGGTATGTGGTCTTATCCAGTCCCATCTTCTCAAACAGTTCAATTATGTGCTCTGGAGATCCATTTGCTCCGCTTGGAAGCAAAATCCTAAACTTCTCACCAAATTCCTGTCATGAAGGGAAAGGTTTCACCAGAGAACAAGTTAACATCGCTACAGATGGCAGGCAGAGGACTCACAGTTGTGTTTGTAGATTTCCTGATCGACCACCAACCTTAAACACGTATTTAGCTCTGTAGCCAGACTTCTGCATGCGAACCATCTGCAGTATGCCTGTGTATTTGATTTGCTTCAGCACAACTTCATCGTCAAAGTGCAGCTCTTTCTATAAAAGCAAAACATTTCCATCATAAGTCTCTAGTTGGACGTGCATGCTTGAAAAAAATAAATCACCAACATGCTCTGCAGTCGTCACAGACTTTACCTTTTGTGTATTGGCGCGAAAACAGAAAATGAAGAATGGCTCTGCTTTTTCAATGGTGTGCATCAACTTTCTGAGTGACATCTGTGAGGAAGATGCATAAAAAAATATATATATATCAAACTTTCTGATCTTCATGAGTGTCGAGTGATCTTCACAAGACAAAGCCACAAGAAAAATTCACAAAGATACACGGAAAACAAACCTGAAACTGAGCGCAGACTGTAGGAAGCTTTTCTCGCCTCTGAGGATGGAAGATCGATTTGCTGGTGCTGTCGTGCTTCGTGAGGCCAACAACGTGTTGGAGTGAACAGGAATTCATGAGGTTCTGTTGGATACGACGCAAATATAAAACATGAGCTTCACCACATTGAAAGCAGAAGACTTTAGGACGTGTACATATAGGTTATAGATTATATCAAGAGTTTCTTTCTAATAAATGCACTCCAACATGAGTTTACCTTTGGGATGAGCTGTTTGCGTCGACTGCCTCTATTTTTCCTGCAGAAATCACAAACACAACATTTTACAAATAAATGAACTCCGCAAACATGAAAAAAACATGTTGATTATCACAACAAATGGTAAACGGGTTATATACTTTCTCATTTCGTAATCGCTAAAGATGTCCCCAAAGAAATCAAGTGGATGTTCATCTGCGTGATCGAAGGAGAAATCCAGATTCCCGCTGTTGCTGTAAGGAAGGAAAAAAACAACAACATCTTTTTCTTTAAATAACAAAAAGGAAGCTATTATTTTACCCTTTAATATATATACAAGTACCCAGAGAGTCTGTCGATCGGATTGCTGCTTCGTTTCGTGCTGTTCATTGACATGCTTGACCTTCGTCTTGCAGCGACTGGGAACACAAGAGATAACTTTTCTTTAACACAAAGTCAATCAGGACAGACATTCTGAAAAGGCAGTACAGTAGTCCCTCGCAACTTTTCGGTTCGACTTTCGTGGACTCGCTCTCTCACGGTTTTTCAAAATAAGCTTGTACACGAGAAAAAAATTGTACACGACACGACTGTCAACTTTAATATTACTCACGTGATCGGGACAGTACGGGATACTGTACAGTAACAAGTTAACAAAAAAAATGCTTCGGACAGGCGCAACCATTTTGTAGTTTCCTCTCAATAAACCTACATTGTATCCTTGCTCATAAGGACTACATTTCCCAGAAGCCAACAGGGCCCCGCCCAGAAGCCCCGTTGTATTCTGCTGAAATACTAGCGGGAAATTTTTGATCTGATCCAAAAAAGTTTGGTGCTTATTCATTCAGTGACTTGGGTGCCCAGCGGATGCAGAGAGCCGCACAGAACCCACCGGAAACCGGACCAGAACCGGCCCTCCAGACTCAGTCAATCTGAGAGCGGCTTGCCCGCCTACGACGACTTCTGAACAGGGATGCGCCGCCCGTAGGTCCAGCGTTCCACTGGGACTTTTGTCATCCAGATTTGGATTCTATCGACAACTCAGAAATCTGTCAATTTAACTTAAGTGTTAAAAAAAAACAAAAAAAAACAGCAATTCTACTTCAAGGCTTTTCACTTATTGCGGTGGTGTGTCTGGAACCTAACCCCCGCGATAAACGAGTTACGTTCTGATAAGCAACAATTTCAAAAATATCTAGTCATAAACAAGAAAACCAAATCTCCGCACCCAGTTCTGCCCGCTGCCGTGCCATTTTCTTGAAGACTGAGACGATGCGGATGGTTGCTCGCAGAATGCCCCATCTGAACAGGGCTTCTGGGCTGGATGAGACCAAGTGATGCAGGAACGAGAGCTCGCTGCTCCGGAGAAGAGAAACCACTTCAGGACGCATGTGCTCTGTGTTTTTCTTTATGAAATCCTAAAATAAATTAAAAACACACAATTATAATTATAATCATGTTGCAACTATAAAAAAAACTATTTCCATGACATGGATTTACAATAAATGTCTGAAGCTCAGTGAGAATTAATCATTCACCACGCAGTCCTATCTGACACCTGCAGTGTGTTAAACTAACAACAGAACAAAGAGACTTATTTTAGAGGCTTTAAATATCGATGTGTCCGCTTTACCTTGATGTGATATTTGACTTTCTCAGCGTAGTGTTGGATCGTAAAGGTCGGCTCTCTTCTTTGAGACGGCACGAACAACGGGTTGTCCTGATGCTGCTGCTTGAACTTGTTCAACATGGTTTCATCTGTGGCATGAGGGAGTCTTGAACAGAAGGACAGACAATCAGATTCATCATATTGTAAAAAAAAAAAAAATAAGGATCCTAAATCAGATCAAACAGTTTAACTCATCTGCTAAACAATTGTTAGTTTTTTACTCATAAACTGGGGCTGTGTCTAACAATATGTATGAATTTCGGAGTGACTCTTGAGACTCATAAATATTATGGATTGTTTTCCTTATCATTCCATTTGAACTATTTGGTGCTTGGAAGTGTTCAGATATGGTCACAGTTCACTTACTTGCTCTCCTCATTCAGCAAAGTGAAAAGTCCGACGGAGCTGCTGCTGATCAGCTGAATGCAGCCGTGGTTGTCAGTAAAGTCGATGTTTTGCCAGGTTATACCTTCTGACATGTATTCTTCCTGAAATTTAATAAAAATGCATTAAATAATCATAAGTTTTCGTTTTGATCAAATGCTGAAGAAGTTTTAAATGCTTATAAAATTTCTAAAACAGACGGAAACAAGTAAATTTGTCGTTTAAATGGTAATAAAATTAAAATCTGTATTCTCCCTTTATTATAGCTTACTCCTTCTTACAGGTCACTTCTCAAATGTTTATAGTATACACAGTATGCAACAGGTCATGTACACAGTATGCACAAGGTTATGTATGCAGTATAGCGTGTACACAACCTCAGTAAAAGTACACAGTATAGTGTGTACATGACATTAGTAAAAGTACACAGTATAGTGTGTACATAACCTTAAGTACACAGCATAGTGTGTACATGACCTTAGGAAAAGTACACCGTATAGTATGTACATGACCTTTATAAAAGTACACAGTATAGTATGTACATGACCTTTGTAAAAGTACACAGTATAGTATGTACATGACCTTTGTAAAAGTACACAGTATAGTGTGTACATGACCTTAGTAATAGTACACAGTATAGTGTGTACATGACCTTAGTAATAGTACACAGTATGGTATGTACATGACCTATGTAAAAGTACACTGTATAGTATGTACATGACCTTTGTAAAAGTACACAGTATAGTATGTACATGACCTTAATAAATGTACACAGTATAGTATGTACATGACCTTAATAAATGTACACAGTATAGTGTGTACATGACCTTAGTAAAAGTACACAGTAGAGTGTGTTCATGACCTTAGTAAAAGTACACAGTATATTATGTACATGACCTTAGTAAAAGTACACAGTATAGTATGTACATGACCTTTCTAGTACATACATGACCTTTGCAAAAGTTTCACAGTATAGTATGTACATGACCTTAGTAAAAGTACATGACCTTTGTAAAAGTACACAGTATAGTGTGTACATGACCTTAGTAAAAGTACACAGTATAGTATGTACATGACCTTTCTAGTACATACATGACCTTTGCAAAAGTTTCACAGTATAGTATGTACATGACCTTAGTAAAAGTACAGTATAGTATGTACAGTACATGACCTTTGTAAAAGTACACAGTATAGTGTGTACATGACCTTAGTAAATGTACACACTATACTGTGTACGTGACCTTAGTAAAAGTACACAGTATAGTGTGTACATGACTTTAGTAAAAGTACATAGTACATTAGATACATTGTACTGTGTACAGTACAGTGTATCTAATGAAGCACCATCAAGACCAACATCATCCTGAAGGAAGAGACGATTTTAACAACTTTTCTTTTGTTTACTTTTCTGTCATTTCAGTGTTTTTAGTTGAGGGGTTGCCAGATATATTTATATATCTATAGAAAAAATAAAGTTAAATGGAGACACAAACTTCTGTTATAATCTGGAGCATAAATATTTGTCTTTTAGCTGTAATATTGTTAAATGATGGAATCTACAGCAGCATACGCAGCCTGTCTCATTGTGAGACTCAGGCTGAGCACAGACCCGCGGTGGCGTTATCATTTTAATTATTCTAATACAAAAACAGTGAGTTTAAATTTGAAACAATCGCTACATCTATTTAAACCTACTTGCTCGTTTTTGAAGATGTGTTGATTGATGTAATGCTGCAGCTTCTCATTGATGAAGTTGATGCACAGCTGCTCAAAACTGTTTGTCTGGAGGTTCTCAAAGCCGAACATGTCCAGGACACCAATGGACAAACACTAAAAACAGAACACAGTTTAAAAATAAAAATCAGCATGCTGCATAATTACCACCACATTAATGACATTGTAATATTTCATGCTTTGGGATCAAGTGTTGCCAGAATATCCTGGTAGAATAGAAAATGAGACTGAACTGTCATAAACGCAGCGGTCTGAAGCTATTGGTTACTGAAATGAACCACATGACTCACCGAGACGGACTCCTCCATGTCTCGTCTGTTGAACATTGCGTGGTTGATGTGAAGGATGATCCAGTCAAACAGAGCACCGTACAAAGATTTCGCCATGGAGTCCCGCAAAGCAACAGCCTGAAAGCAGAAGAGCAGGGAAAAATGGGCACCCGACATACAATAAGTTTATAAATTACTGAATAACTGTTCTTCATTAAGCAGCTTAACTAATAACAGCAAACTAAATACCTCCTGTAGTGTGTACTGTGAAACTACAGTGGAGGTGGCTGTCACCAGTTTCCTCTTCGTCAAAGCCATGACCAGCAGTTCTTTTTTCACCTATAAAGAAAAAAAGACGCAAACAAAACTCGAGAAATTGCATCTCCTGCAAAAATGCAGTGTGAACGCTTATTGCAGTAAAACTTGCTGAAAAACAGCTGAAATTTGCTAAAAACATTCTGAAATGTAGCTGAAATGGAAAAACAAGCCTAAATTAGCAGAAGAAAGCAGGAAAAATACATATTTGCTGAATTGGGATTAAATTAGCAGAAATTAGCACAAAAATTAGGGAATTAGCTTCAAAAAGCTGAAATTAGCAAAAATTAGCTGAAAAGAAAAAGAAGCTTAAACTACTAGAAGGAAACGTAAAGAGCTGAAATTAGCTAAAAAATGTGGAATTAGCTGAAAAAGCTAACATTAGCATCAAAAGAGCTAAATGGTAGCTGAACGAGCAGAAAAAGCTGAAACTAGCAGAAAAATGCTGAAAGGAGCATAACAAGCTGAAATTAGCATAAAGAAGTTAATTTGTCTGAAAGTAGCAGAAATTAACATGAAAAACTTGAATTTATCTGAAAACAGCTGAAATTAGGTAAAACATGCTAAAATGTTAGAACAAGCTTAAACTAGCAGAAGAAAGCAGAAAGAACATGTTTGCCCAGTTATGCTGAAAGAAGCACAAATGAGCACAAAAAATGGAAATTATCTGAAAAAAGCCTAAACTAGCCACAAAAAAAAAAAAAAAAAAAATCCAGCTGAAAAGTAGCTAAAACAGCAGAAAGAAGCTTAAGATACCAGAAGGAAGTTGAGAGTACATTTTTGCTGAATTAGGCTGAAAGGGGTTGAAATGAGAGCAAAAATATGGAATTATTTGACAAAGCTATATTTAGCAGGAAAACAGCTAAATAGAAGCTGAAAAAACAGAAAAAGCTTAAATGCATAAATAAGCTGAAAAGAGCATAACGAGCTGAAATTTGTAGAAAGAAGTTAGAAGAAGCACAAAAATGTTGTAGTTAGCAGAAAGACGCTGAAAGGAGCACAAAACGGCAGAAAAAAACAGCTGAAATGAGCTAAAAGTAGCTGATTTTTTTCTTTTTCTACATTTTTACAAGGAAGCTGAACCAGAAAAAAATGTGAAATGAGCAGTAAAAGGTTGTAAACAGATCTAAAGATATGAAGGATGTAAAATTAGCTCAATTAATTTTCTGTGAGAAAAAAAAGTGTCAGAAAAGGCTAAATAAATATTTCAAAAAGCTAAAATTGCACCAAAAGTCATAGCACCCTTCTCCTCAATGAGCTGAACGTTTTGATATATATTTGTTGAAATAGCACAAAAATTGTGGAACAAGAAGGATGCTGAAAAACGTATGGAAGAAAAATGGATCACAACAGTGTGAATGCTTCATAAACATTCACACAATAAAACATCATATGACGTTGTTGTTTTACTCATTGAGAAAACTATTTCAATCTGTTGCGTTTTTCTTCTACGCAACAGGTTTTGTAGAACTAATCACTTTAATCCAAGTCCACAAATCTGCTGGAGTGAAAGCAATCCGTTTAGAGACTGGACAACTCAGAAATGGCACTAGCATACACAAAAAAATTCAAGAGTGCACTATTAATGGCTCGACATCTTACAGCGCGATCATTCTTACCTTCAACAGGTCTGAAAGTGTCGATAAAACGTCTGCAGGCCCGGCCTCCAAGACCTGGGTCTCCTTCGACAAAGTGAACGTCACATTTCCCAAATACAGGATGGCAGAGAGGAAGGAGAATATGCTGCAAATTAGAAACACAAACAAACGGATGATTTTCTGTGGTTTTAGTGTGGAAATGATGCCAACATTTAGAATGACTGACAAGTCTATTTAGATTAGAAACATTCAGAGTTGCACATTTTAGTGATTACAAAGTTTAATCTTGTGTTAAATATGTCTCGCTGTTAGCAGCTGCAGATGCTCGATGCAAAAGCAACCCCTCAAATTATTTCAGTCTGAACGACAAACTGATCATTTAAATGGTATTTTCAGGAATAAATG
>NC_056506.1:40958155-40963991 GCF_014905685.2 Nematolebias whitei
TAGATTTATATTTTGTAATTCATATCATTTTGAGGCCAATTTAAATGATCAAGCAAATTTGCCCCTTACTGTAATAATGTAATGAGTGATAATGGCAACAACAAAAAAAGAAAATACATTTTTTGTCAATGACATACTTTTATAAATTGCAATGTTTCCACTGCACTTATTTTAGTACCAACTTTTCTGTTTTGGGGGTTTGTGACCCATTTCTGTTGTGCATATTTGAGACAGAACTGCCTTTTTAACAAATTCAAGTGCTTTTTTCTTTTTTTACTTCCATTGGCGATATCATCTTTTATCTAAACACAAAAAAGTTGTAACACGGTATGTTTAATGTAGCAAATTGTGCAATGGAACATCCACACTTTTCCATAAGAATACTTTATATTAAAGCCCCAAGTGATAAATCGGCAGGGCCGATATTTTAGGTCGATATAGGCGTTTGGGTACCTATCTGTATTGGTGATAATTGGCCCATTATGTACCGATATAAACACTTATAATTTTCACCTCTAACATGCTGACCACAAGTCATGTCCATACTTGCAAATGGCGTAATTGTACAATGTATCCAACAGAGGGTACATGCAGACTACTTTCAGGTCATGGCCATGCTGCACATTTGACTCACAGCTAAGCTGAAGCAAAGAGTAATACTTTGTTGCGTATTTTAATGAACAGAGCATGGCAAATGTATTGTAACTGAGCTGTAAAATAAAAAATAAAAAAAATCAACAAATTCTCTTCAATCCTCCAACTCACTTGTCATTAGCTATGTACCTCTCAATTTAGCAAGCTATCATTTAGCATTGGCATTTGCCTCATAAAACATTATCCAGAACAATAAATCTAATGTAGATGTAAAATATACCAGTGTTAGCAACATAAACTTTGTCGTCCTCAATGAAATGCATCGTTTGTCTGAAATCTTTACTTCTCCGAGAAAAAAAACCCAAAAAAACTCAGCTGCGGTCAATACTAGGGTATTTCATGATTACATAACTGACTGTTTAAACAATGAACAGGGAAGGGTGTTTCTTTGTTTAATTTATATTTTTATAACGCACTTGATAACTTTATAGTGAACAGTGGAGGATAGAAAATGTGAATGTGCGTTAGGAAGACCGTTTCAAGACTTCAAGTGTTAAAACAGGTTTAAGTAGCTGTTCTCTGGCTGGACGAAGCTCAAGATTTTTCAGCAAATATATAGATCACCGGCATTAGTCTGCTCCAGCCAATATCGGTATCGGCGATAGCCAAAATTTCCATATCGTTCGGGCTCTACTTTACTTTACTACTGTGTACACGAAAAGCCAATTTAGTTGCTGTAACTGAACTGCTACGTCAAACTGCACACAATCTGTTGGAGAGTTAAAACGTTTATTTTACTTGAGGGAAATCTTATAAAACGAAATTAGTTTTAGTTCATAAATCTAGATGATAAAGAACGGACCCATGTTGCATCTTTTAAATATTTTGTGTAAACCTTCACAAGTCTGACTTGTTGGGACTTCCTCTGAAAGTTGTATCGTTTTAAACCTTTGGGGCTCAACAGTCCTGAAAGAAGCCAAGCAGCATTCACAAACTTAAACATGCAAGTTTCTCAAAGAATCACAAAAATCTGGTCCATTAGTACTTAATCACAAAGAAAGGCTGCTTACTTTTTTGACAGTGGCTCTGTGTCCAGCAGCGTTCGCTGAAGTGTCCGTTGATGGTTGTTGCCTGGCAGGTGGTCTTTCCGATGGACGCCCCCGGGCAGACATCGCCACATTCTCTGTCGTTTTTGTTGGATATGATGTAGTTGTCCTCCACCGAGTCCAGGATCTTGGACCAGTCCAGGGTAGAGAGATAGCAGAGATCTGGGTTCTTCTCGATCCTCACAGCTCCTCTGGTGATGTTCATCAAGCTATGGAGGCCGATCTCTCGCAGCTGGAGCATCTCGAACACCACCAGAGCGTAGTTGAAGAACAAGTTACTGCCTCGGATGACTGTCAGGTTGGGGAAGAGACTGCTGAGGCTCTCCATGCCGTAAACTCTGAAGAGCAACAGATAGTCAGTGACCACTCTCAGCTTGGGGAAACTGATGCCTCGGAAATCCTCTGGTTTGGTCCTGAACATGAGTAAGATCTTCAGGTGGCCTTCGATCACAGTACAATTCTCAAGCGTTCGCAGGTTGGTCACATTGTTGCGAATGTCCTTGCTTGGACAAACTGAGAAAACAAGCAAAGACAAACAGACAGATTGTTTAAAACCTAATTTGGTTTTCATAACGCCCACAAAATAACATCATCAGTAAATTACAGTGGTAAAACAAGGCTAAGACACACTCGAATCCCCTAAATTAATTTATCTGATGCAACATATGTGGATTGCTAATGCTAAACATGACTGAAGCACGTCTGCTCTAAAAACAGGACGTACTTTCAACGAGGAAAAAACAAAATCAACCTTTAAATAATTAGAGATATTTTACTCAGTATGTGGCTGTGCCTCTTGTCTGTGAAGAGGGACAGACCAACTTCTCTGACATGTTGTTTAGCAGTCACACATCTGACCTGTGAGCTACAGTCAAATATGGAGTGCCGCGCTCATCCTTGGTTACACTGTTGTGGAGCTGCTTCTGCAACTCAAGACCATAAAAAAACATTAGCTAATGCATTAAAAATATGTGTCTGTGAGGGCAACTGTATCGCTAATGTTCACGCTTTGCAACGATACTAGATTTGTAGCTTCACAAGTCCTCATCCAGACACACAAATCTTGCTAGATGAGAATTCCTGAACAGTGTTGTTGCGCAGTTGGGTTGCATTTTTTCCTGTCTCGATCATTTCCAACTGTACTTTATCACAGTGACGCAATACGAGAGTTTGATCTAGTCCTGTGGCTGGCCAAGATAAATCTGACAACCACTTCTGCAACAAATCAACCACATTTTTCAGCGTACTATTTTTATTTAAGTTGATTTATTTAGCAAACAGAACAAAACTCTGAAATATTACATCTAAATTACATTTAAGGTTTGTGTCTCACTAGCATGCTGATGTCCTATAAGAAACCCTGGCAGTGGTTACACAAAGGCCACCTGTAGTATCCTCTAATCCAGCTGGAGGTGAGTGTGCATTATTAATTAGCAGCTGTTCTGTCTCATCTTTGATTCCTTATTCGATTAAAAGCCTAATATTCCATGACAGAATGCATATCACCCACCAACATGCACGCCAAAAGTTTAAACTAGGATTATAGCCGCTTTGATCAACCCTTAAAAATAATCTTGTATGCAGTCTCATGAACTACTGTACAATGTCATGCTGTTGTGAACAACTCTCTGCTAATAGCAAACGAAGTTTGAGCTCAAAATTGGTAAACTATACTAAATTATAGCCATTTTTGTGTTTTTAAGGAAGCTGTGGGAACTATCTTGAATTGTCAGCTATAGATGAATAGCTATAGATTAAATTATTTTCTGATGTGCTCAAACAAAGTAAGTGCTAAGGATCAGCCTCAGCTACTACCGCAACAAATTCTATGTCAATATTTGTAAAACTGACTGAGTTAGAGCAATCCAATTTTATTTTAAGACTGATTGCTTGCGGCAGCCATCTTGAGTTGGGTTGTTTCCAAAAGTTAAGCGGTAACAGATGCGCATCCCGTGATTAATTTCTGCAAATTAGCATTAAAAAAAGGGATGCATGATATTGGATATTTGGCCGATATCCGATTTGTTAAAAACTATTTAGCTGATAACCGATACAAATAACAATGTTTTTCCCTAGACCTACTTACAGAGACTACATAGCTTTCTCTGCTGTGGAATTAAAATACGGTAATACATTATTCCACATGGTCTTTGTTACTTTGGCCTGCGATGCCAAAACGGGCGTTGAAAGTGATGTAACACTTCAACTTGGATTATGTTTAATGTCAAATTTATTCATCACATTTACTCTCTCTAACTCTATGACGACACTGGAACAGTGCAAATTTGTAAATTTTCACAAATCTAAACTCAACCTGTTCACAAGCGACAAGTGAAAAGCATACAAGCAGTAGTGCGTAAATAGATATACTCGAGTTTCTTAAATTAAAAATCAACTTAAAACAGAAGCCTTTTACATTGGTGAGTTCGTTGTTTTTTTTTTAAAGAATGGCCAATGTCCGATATTTAACTTTATCGTTAATATCGGCCAATACCGATACCATGCCGATAATATCGTGCATCCCTATAAAAAAATACTTCTGGTGGTGTTGGTAACAGAAAGACACACAATGCACACACACAAACGTGGGCAAAAACCTTATTGCTCAAACTTCACCTTCAGCAGCAGGTGCCTGTACGTGCACATCTATGGGGTTTTAACATTGCATCTGTGATTTCTGCTCTTTTATGGGATACATCTCACTTTGAGCTTGCTGTTCAAGTGTAACTGCTTATGTGGGCACTCTACAAATTAATATATTTCATGTCTAAACGTATAATTTACTACGTTTTTTCCTCTTGAAGCAATAGTTGTCTCTTTAACCACTACCCGTCCCCGATACACACAAGTAGGTTAAATCAAAGCAGTTTCTGTTCCTACTCTGCAAAACAATGCTGCCATTCAACATTTTTTAACCTATTCCCTTCTTTAAGGATTATTTTCATAGGTCTGGTTGCCTGGGCGTCACAAGATCCAGCAACACTGTATTGCATTATTAGGTTTCACCTATTAGAACAATTGCAAAATTTCACAACGGCTGAGCGTTCATAGTTAGGAAAGCAATTTGGCTGGAATAGATTAAAGGATGGAAAACAGTTAACAATGTCGAAACAATTAATCAGAAACACTTATTATAGAGCAGAAAGGAGGTCAAGAGTGATGATGGTGTAGAGTGGGAGCAGGAGTTTATGTGGCTGAAGACAAAAATAGGAAAAAATGTTAAGTAGGGGCTGAAAAACGAGCATGGCCAACCGTTTTGTCGCAAAAGCACACAACGATGCAGGAACTGGCACCAAAACAGCCACTAAAATAGTCAAACTCAAAGTTTTGATGATCTCAGTAAAAATAGATGTCAACTTTATTTAATAATAATAAATATTAGGGATAATTTCTGACTATATTTACATCTGTTAAGTTCCTGGCAAAAACCAATGCAGACATGTTTCTGTTTTAGTTTTCTACACTGCCTTACAATCCAGCTGTTTTTTGGCTAATTTTCCTTTTGATTGTCCTTTTGGTTGCCATATTATTTTAACTTTTAAAAATATAAAAAAATAAATTTGTATGCTTCTTTTATGATCGTCTATTGTTGTCGTTGTTGTCCACTGCTGTCATCACTCTTTGTTAAAATTTCAGGTCTCTCTTGTAAATGAGTCCCCGAGGCTCAATGGGATTAAACTGTATAAATAAAGGTTGAAAAATAAATAAATATTTTTGTCAGCACATTTTAATTTCATTTTTATGACCTGGTAGAAAGTCTATCAAAGGGCGTGTTGACAAGAGTCATAAAGAAAGTTCATTTTAACATTATGTTTACAGCATTACAATTTACTATTACATTCTTGTGTTTTGTATATAATAAATACAACTAAATTCATCAAATATTTTTCTAAACTAAAAGCTAGTTTTGTCATCTGTAGTCAATTATCAGTCGGGTTTTTTATGTGAGCGCAGAGGTTAGAGAAGACGGGCCTGTGATCGCAAAGTCGCAGGTTCAACTCCCGGTACCGTCAACATCAAAATGTGTGTGGAAAAGGTGAAACACCCACACCTGCCTCCACCCTCATTTGCCCCACTCTGGGCATCTGAGCAAGGCCCTGAACCACCACAATTAGCCCCCCCCCCCCCCCCCCCCC
>NC_056506.1:40964091-40966837 GCF_014905685.2 Nematolebias whitei
ATGAACCACAAAAGGTTATGAAAGTTTGTTTTTCTGGCTTTTTTTTTTTCCAAAACTAAAAGAATATTAACATTTTGCTTCTATGTAAAGGAAAAAATGGCAGGTTTATCTTTTAATAATAAAAAAAGAAGCTAAATTATATTCATATTGCCTTTCATACCAGATTTTAAACTTTAGAGCAACTTGAGGTGACAATTGGTGGCCTGCTCTGCTCAAACGTTCCAAATAATATTTTCACACAATGCCACGTGATGACGCACGGATTTTTATAATCTGTTAGCATTTAAAGTAAGCTGTGAGGATGAGCCTTGGCTTTTACCGCACCAAGTTTTAGCTCAGTGTAGTCATGTCTGTTGTCTAAATTACTTGTAGCCATCTTGCATCAGGTCGTTAATGAGCTCAAGATGGACATCTACCGTATTTTTTTTGCCATTTAAGTCTCACCTTTTTGCATAAATTTGCAAGTCCTACAACTCATACACCGAATCAACTAATTTATGTTTTTTTTTTTTCCACATTTATAACTCAATTTTTAGCTGAGATCTGAAGATTTCATTCATTATGACATGAAAAACATTAAACATTACCATGTGCAGCTGCTAGAGGGCCCTCAAGTAACATGGCATGCCAAGTGTCTCATTAATAGGTAAAAGTGGCTATTAGTGAGACACTTAGCTTGCCATACAGCCACCTTTGTCTCGCTCTGGAGCTCCTGGAGTAAACGTCAAATCAGCTGCGTTTCGCTGCGACGCCCAGGCGAAATGCAGCCGATTTGATTGTTAAAGTGCAATTATTAAGGAAAAGTTCAACTGAGACACACCTTTGCTATAATTTCGAGCAAACAAATAATTGTTTTTAGGTGGTTACTTGTTAAATTCTTTCGGGTGGTCAGCGGTGACGCATAATAGATGCGACTTATGCGGCGAAGCAACTTGATTTTTCAACTTTATTAGACATTTTTTATCTGATGTGACGAATACGGCGGAAAATACGGTGATTAGTTTAATTGAAACTGTTCCACTGGTTAATGAGATATTTGGTTCATATTACAAACGTGGGCAAAAGCATCAATTGTCACCTTTTTAGCGGCGGGTGATAATGATTTGACAGCGTCTCCTGTAACAGCTGGATCTTGTTGTTTTCGCCTCCTGCAGGTTTTATTTGAGCACATCCCTCTCTGCGCTGCTGAGTTTGGTAGACAAACACAATTGCTTTGAAATTTCACTTTATTTTGCAGAACACCGTTTTGTTACCGAGGGCAACAGAACCACCGACACTCTGAAGCAGCAGGTATTTACTGACCCAGAACAACTCGGGTCGCAATAGTTCATCCTTTGTTCCCATCTGAATAAAAGCTCTTCATTGGAAAATATTGATTTAAATCAAATGTGTTGATTAGGATTAAATAATCTGGCCGCAAATTCCGATGATAAAGGAGAAAAGAAATGTGTTCAATCTGAAAAAGGTCAGTTTTATTTATTAAACCATTAATAGTTATAACAATGAGGCGGTAAGCAAATCATGTGGCTGTTATCAAGGTGAATGAATGAGGGTTAAATAAATAAATGCAACAGCGCCACCTGCTGTATAACTAATGAACAGCTCAAATAATTGTTGCTCTTGTGTTAAACTACAAAAGTGTGGTGAATTGACTCCTGCACTGTCTTTGTTCTCAGATTATTTTTAATCTGAGGTAGTAAAACATGTTCATCTGTCAAAATTTACTGTAAAACATTAATTATCCCCTGCTGGGAAAAGAAAGCTTGCTGTAAATCAATTTTACAGATATTGAGCAAATATTGGCTGTGGCAGTAGCTGAGAGTCATTCACAACACACAGCTGAGTGAGATTGAAAAGTTGTTTTGAAACAAGATTATCTTAGTCACTGATATGAAAACACTGCTGGTGATGTGAAATTTAAAGAAAGCTGCTGTATAATTGTCATTGTTTCACTGGACATCTACAAGAATAATCCACATTTTCTCAGAAATAAGAGTAAACATCAAAGAGACACTGAAATGTGGAGGTAATGGTGTGATTGAGGTCTGGAGTAAGTGAATAATCCAAGAAATATAAAGTCCAGATTAATCCATCATTCCTTTACACTGATTTTTCACTAATTTTGTCCATTTTTCAGAGAACCTTTGCTCGTTTAGTCACTTTACTAAGAATCATTCAGCAATAAAAACTTCCTAAACTCAAGACCCGAACCAGTGTGGTGCCGAAGTGCAACAGACAAAATCCACAGCAGCTCCAGATTTAAACGTTACCACAAAAGTCACCGATTAGTTCACATAAACATCATAACTTCAGTGCACTTGTGTGAAGGGGTGAATACGTCCTGTGACTCAGGCTGACACCCGAGCTCCTACCTGCACGGTCTGCAGTTGTCTACACAAAGAAAAGCTGCTTTTATTATTCCAAAATACTGTTTATATGTATAATTTATCCCAGCAGTACCTCTAACTGTATGAGCAGTAAGAGCTGAATTTATCATATAGTCAAAAAATATATATATATGCCTACAAGTATATGGAGTCAGACTGATTATAATTTTACAATAACAAAAACTTGAAACAAGATGGTTTTTAATGCTGCACTCATTTCCCCAGTTTCATAGTCATGAACTTTTATTTTTGCTTCTTTTGAATGATTCTTTGTGGAGAAAGTGGCTATTTTTTATTCTATCTTTGCCATTCTATTAAATTACAAAAAGAGGCTAATTACAAAAATTGATGTGTAGTTT
>NC_056506.1:40966937-40968142 GCF_014905685.2 Nematolebias whitei
TTTTTTCAGATAATTTCCATTTTTTGTGCTCATTTGTGCTTCTTTCAGCATAACTGGGCAAACATGTTCTTTCTGCTTTCTTCTGCTAGTTTAAGCTTGTTCTAACATTTTAGCATGTTTTACCTAATTTCAGCTGTTTTCAGATAAATTCAAGTTTTTCATGTTAATTTCTGCTACTTTCAGACAAATTAACTTCTTTATGCTAATTTCAGCTTGTTATGTTCCTTTCAGCATTTTTCTGCTAGTTTCTGCTTTTTCTGCTCGTTCAGCTACCATTTAGCTGTTTTGATGCTAATGTTAGCTTTTTCAGCTAATTCCACATTTTTTAGCTAATTTCAGCTCTTTACGTTTCCTTCTAGTAGTTTAAGCTTCTTTTTCTTTTCAGCTAATTTTTGCTAATTTCAGCTTTTTGAAGCTAATTCCCTAATTTTTGTGCTAATTTCTGCTTATTTAATCCCAATTCAGCAATTATGTATTCTTCCTGCTTTCTTCTGCTAATTTAGGCTTGTTTTTCCATTTCAGCTACATTTCAGAATGTTTTTAGCAAATTTCAGAATGTTTTTCAGCAAGTTTTTCTGCAATAAGTGTTCACACTGCATTTTTGCAGGAGATGCAATTTCTCGAGTTTTGTTTGCGTCTTTTTTTCTTTATAGGTGAAAAAAGAACTGCTGGTCATGGCTTTGACGAAGAGGAAACTGGTGACAGCCACCTCCACTGTAGTTTCACAGTACACACTACAGGAGGTATTTAGTTTGCTGTTATTAGTTAAGCTGCTTAATGAAGAACAGTTATTCAGTAATTTGGTGGAGTGGTGGCGCAGAGGTTAGAGAGGTGGGCTTGTGATCCGAAGATCGCCGGTTCACGCCCCTGCCCCGACAACATCAAAATTGTGGGTGGGGTAGGTGAAACACCCACACTTGCCCCCACCCTCATTCGCCCCACTCTGGGCCCATGAGCAAGGCCCTTAACCCCCACCATGTGCTCCCTAAACAGGTCTCTCTTGAAAATGAGTTCTCGTGGCTCAATGAGACTAACCTGGATAAATAAAGGCTAAATGAAAAAAAAAAAAAAAAAAAATTATAAACTTATTGTATGTCGGGTGCCCATTTTTCCCTGCTCTTCTGCTTTCAGGCTGTTGCTTTGCGGGACTCCATGGCCAAATCTTTGTACGGTGCTCTGTTTGACTGGATCATCCTTCACATCAA
>NC_056506.1:40968242-40980405 GCF_014905685.2 Nematolebias whitei
GCTGAAAAAAAAAAAAAAGAACACAAAAAAAGAAAATTATCAGAAAAAAGCCTCCACTCCCCCCAAAAAAAAAAAAAAAAAAAATCCAGCTGAAAAGTAGCTAAAACAGCAGAAAGAAGCTTAAGATACCAGAAGGAAGTTGAGAGTACATTTTTGCTGAATTAGGCTGAAAGGGGTTGAAATGAGAGCAAAAATATGGAATTATTTGACAAAGCTATATTTAGCAGGAAAACAGCTAAATAGAAGCTGAAAAAACAGAAAAAGCTTAAATGCATAAATAAGCTGAAAAGAGCATAACGAGCTGAAATTTGTAGAAAGAAGTTAGAAGCACAAAAATGTTGTAGTTAGCAGAAAGAAGCTGAAAGGAGCACAAAACGGCAGAAAAAAACAGCTGAAATGAGCTAAAAGTAGCTGATTTTTTTCTTTTTCTACATTTTTACAAGGAAGCTGAACCAGAAAAAAATGTGAAATGAGCAGTAAAAGGTTGTAAACAGATCTAAAGATATGAAGGATGTAAAATTAGCTCAATTAATTTTCTGTGAGAAAAAAAAGTGTCAGAAAAGGCTAAATAAATATTTCAAAAAGCTAAAATTGCACCAAAAGTCATAGCACCCTTCTCCTCAATGAGCTGAACGTTTTGATATATATTTGTTGAAATAGCACAAAAATTGTGGAACAAGAAGGATGCTGAAAAACGTATGGAAGAAAAATGGATCACAACAGTGTGAATGCTTCATAAACATTCACACAATAAAACATCATATGACGTTGTTGTTTTACTCATTGAGAAAACTATTTCAATCTGTTGCGTTTTTCTTCTACGCAACAGGTTTTGTAGAACTAATCACTTTAATCCAAGTCCACAAATCTGCTGGAGTGAAAGCAATCCGTTTAGAGACTGGACAACTCAGAAATGGCACTAGCATACACAAAAAAATTCAAGAGTGCACTATTAATGGCTCGACATCTTACAGCGCGATCATTCTTACCTTCAACAGGTCTGAAAGTGTCGATAAAACGTCTGCAGGCCCGGCCTCCAAGACCTGGGTCTCCTTCGACAAAGTGAACGTCACATTTCCCAAATACAGGATGGCAGAGAGGAAGGAGAATATGCTGCAAATTAGAAACACAAACAAACGGATGATTTTCTGTGGTTTTAGTGTGGAAATGATGCCAACATTTAGAATGACTGACAAGTCTATTTAGATTAGAAACATTCAGAGTTGCACATTTTAGTGATTACAAAGTTTAATCTTGTGTTAAATATGTCTCGCTGTTAGCAGCTGCAGATGCTCGATGCAAAAGCAACCCCTCAAATTATTTCAGTCTGAACGACAAACTGATCATTTAAATGGTATTTTCAGGAATAAATGTGGAGTTTTTTTTAAGTATAATAACATATTTAACAATAAATACGAATCATTGCTTTAATCCATTTTTGTTTATTTGCTCTCCAGCAGCTTCACAGCAATACAGTCTAATAATTCTCTCTGGCCTCTCAGTTTGTAAAACATTTTTTATATTCTGGTGCCTCATTTTTGTCTCTTTTTTTCCACTTTTTAAACTTTACCATGAATTTATCAGTTAAAGCTGCTTGATTAAACTGTGCTGTTGATGTGGAGGTATCAGTAATAACTATGGGGACCTCTAGTGGTGAGAAAACCAAGTGCAGTTTTTAATTTACATGTACTTTTCTACATATAAGCCTTATTTACTTTTACATAAAAATAAGTCTAAAACATGGAGTAAGTTCAGTTCATGAACTGTTAGTTAAACCTCCTGTAAATAGAAGATCTACTTCTTCTTGCCACACAGTGATTTTTTTTAGAAATTATCCACAAAGCTCTTTATTAAGTAAAGCTGAGCGTCATTTAATTCCAGCAGCGTTTCCAGATTCACGTGCCTTTATGTGAGTTTTTAGTTAAAGGATCCAACCAGAGCAGGCTACAAACGTTGCTTCTGGTGCTTTTGTGTGCACGTTGTGCCGCGAGGCTGTCAGGCGATGGCTGAAATATGAGTAACATTTTTCACCTGCTTGAGACGACAAGTTCTGACCTGCTGCCGACACAAGTACAGACAACAGAAACTACTTGAGCGTCGAGTAAAATTACACACTAGTGGTCTACTGAACTGACACTGTGGGTAAATACACTTTAAATAAAAGGAGAGCGGCCTCATTAAAGACGCTGCAAACGAGCTCAAACAAAGAATCTTGCTCCTCAAAGGGTGCACGCGTGAGTGTTTTTGTAAAAAATCTATGAAAAATACAGCTTTAAACATGCGCTGGCAAAATCCATGAAGACAGAAAACTGTCAAGTGTACTCCACGCAGGACATTTCCAAGATCTACAACAGACAAAGAGCATTTGGTGGAAAAAATTCTTGCAAATGACTCATAAAAAACCCAACAAAGGGCTGCTGCAAATAGTCGGCATAGTTGATGCCATCAACTACGATAATTTGTTGTCATTGATTTAAAAAAAAATTTTTTTAGGCAACACTTAATTTATGACTTTATCTTTCATGACTCCACTAGTGCGCACTGAGAACATCAGCCGAGTCCGTCGGTTCAGTTTGAGCTGCAGATTCAAACTATCAAAGCTGATGAAGCAGGTTTCACGGCTGCGACAGTGACGAGACAGAATGAGAAGTTTTATTTTAATATGTCCAATCCTGGTCCTCGAGGACCACGATTCTGCATGTTTTAAATGTTTCTCTGTGCCAGCACACCTGATTTGAATTAATGGGTGATTATAAGCTTCTGCAGAACATGAAGAAGTAGTTCAACCATTGAATTCAGTGTGCTGGAGCGGGGAAACAAGTAAAATATGAAGGACAGAGGTCCTCAAGAACCAGAATTGGACACCCCTGGTCTAAAGTACAGGAGGACTCCAAGCCAGCAGACAATAAAGGGGTTGTTTGTACATTATGCAAGGTTTCCTTGGCTTACTGCATCTGAAAGGGAGTCACATGAGCTGCCAGAAAAAGAAGAAAAAACCTGCTAAACGCACTCTATGAAGTTAGATAGGGTGCACTGACTACATGTTCAAGAAAATAAATGTTAGCGGAAACCTTTAGACTAGAATCTGGACGTTTCTTAGATCAATAAGCAATTTCATGACATAATATCAGTGGTAAGAGCTCAGCTCAGCATAAATGAGACACCTTGCAACATAAAATTCGATGTACTTACTCAGATTTGCATCACATTTTGTATTATTTCAGATAAACATGAACTCAATTTGACCAAATGCAAAATATGAAGCGATTGCTCCTGAACATGGAGGAACAGTAAAGGGCTGGAAAACAATTTTAGTTTGAATCTTTCACAAGTAAAATGGAGGCTGCTGTTCGTGATCTACTACATAAATGTTTGAAAATTGTGTTTTTAACAGTGATATAGCCACTATAGTACTTTGCGGTTCATTTTATGGGGTACGGATCCCCCACAATAAACGAGGAACTACTGTATTTAATTCATCCAATCTACCATGACTTTGAGGAAAATGAATCAAAAAACTAATTACAATAAAAAATGTTGTTAGTTTCTGCCCAAACTGAATGGTTTTACTAAAGCTTGTCGCGCATTAAATCAACACATACTGTTTCTTAGTGGCGCTCAAGAAGCCGACCATCTCCATAGCTTGATGAAGTCTCTTGTACTCTTGTTCAAATTGCTTCCCGTCATCTGAACCAAGATCGTCCTTCAAATAAAATGGAAAATGCATCATTAGAGACAAGAAAGAAAGTGTAAACAAGGATCCAGTCTGCAGAGTCATGTTAAACTGTTTGAACATTTTTAGATTACAGAAACAAAGCAGAGTCTTTTTATGTTTGAACATTAGCTGGGATTCTTCACTGGGACACATCAGCCGTGGTCCAAAAGGAAAACAAGAACAGGTTGAACAAAAACGACTCGGCTGAGATAGTTCTGTTGAGTTTAGTCAATAAGGGTATCATTGTCAGACGGACACAAAAACACAAAACTATGTAGAACCCGACAAAGTTAAATCAGGTCCTTTGGATGGTTTCTTTGTGTTGAGACGTTTCGTCTTTCATCCAAAAGACTTTATCAGTCCGAGGAGTCACAACAAACCCAGTTTTATAAATAGCGCCTTCACATAGTGGGTCAATCAGCTTGATGGTGCCGAGATGGTTTCTGGAGTCCGCCCTCTCCCACCGCCAACTTGTTTGAGGCAGTCATGACCAAAGTTGGCAGCATGGTATCGGTATCGGCTGATATTAGCAATAAAGTTAAAGATCAGACATCAGCCATTCCATCAAAATAACAACAATATAAAAGGCGCTGTTATGACATCATGCGCGCCGTTGAGTTTAGATGTGTGAAATTTTACGAATGTGTTACGAACGTGTTATCATTGTGTTAGAGAGAGGAAACGTCATGAAGAAATAGCGGACAAAAATCCAATATTGTGCATCCCTAATTCAAAATATCCTGATTTATGCTCAATCATCTGATTTTTCTACCTGGATTATTGAACCAGGATATGTGTAGAACCTGATCTCTCAAAGTTTTAAGATTTTAAGTTCAATTGTTGAACAAATTTAAAGAAGCGATAACAGAAGAACAATATTGGAGTTCAGAGACTCCATGTTGGGGGAGAACCTTTTTTTTTTTGTAGATCTGTGGCATTTTCTAGGTCGTTAGAAAAGAATACAGGATGCAAATCTTTCAAAGGTTTGGAAAAACTCAGCAGCATCCATAAACTAATCTAAGTAGCTACAAGTACAAAAGCAAAGGAAGATGAAATCCAAGCAAAGATCTAAAGTTTGGGTTCTGAAAAGTTTCATGAAGAAATCAGTCAGAGAATTTATAAAAAAAAAAAAAAGCATTTTAAACAATGTTTACCTGCAAAACACCTTCACACAGACAGGACAACAATCAAAACTTCACTGAAGAACACCTTACCCAAGTATTTAAAATTCAACATTAAACATATTCTTCAGTTCAATTTGAGCTTTTTGACAACAGTAAAATAATATTTTAATATGACGTTTCTTCATTTTATGAAGAAACAGTGCTTTAATATAAAAAAATATAACAGAAAAAGTTTGATCATGTGTTTTGTTACTATAGAAAATACTTTAGTGGTAGAGGAATCATCAGGAACCTTCTAAAAGAAATATCACAAAGTAAAAAGTGGAAGCCTGTTTTAACCAGGATGATGATCTTCAACAACTCAACATCAACAATGGACATTTAATAGTGAAAACTGGAGAGGAAATTAAAAATCTGTGCAGAGTAAATTAAAAAAAGAAGTGCATGGAAGAGGACCCATTTTCACAGAAGTTGAAACCTTTGAGGAGAAGGATGCTTCAACAAGAACTGAAAGACTGTCAGGAAGTGTTATTCATGTTGTGGTCAATCACTTCCTCATTTTTTTCTTATCTTGATGCATGTGCATGATAAAATGGTCTTTATGCCTTTTGGAGAACAAACCATCTTGTATTTGCCTTTTTTTTTTTTACCCAAAACCTGTTACCAAACGTTAACCTGGAACTTTAATGATGAGACATTTTCATACGAATCCGTTTGTTTTTGTTTAAAATCCCTGGTTTTCCCCTCTGATAAAATAAAAATCAACCGAGGCGTGTTTATTTGAGGCTCTGAGCTTCCACCTCCTCTACAGCTGTGAGGTGCGGGGATCAAAGGTACCTGGTTAAGATATGAATAATCCCGCGGCGTCAACAGGTGAAACTCTTCGCGCTCGTCTTTGGACGCGCCCATCAGCAGATTGTAGAACACATGGTAGTTCCTGTGGGTCAAAGGTCAAAGTAAAACTTCCACAAGCCTCCATTTTTGTTCTGAGAGTCTGGTTTCCTTGTCTTTTTTTTTTTTTTTTAAATCAGTATTGCATAAAAAATGGTGACATTACGAGAGATGTGGTTTTAACATGAAATCTATTTTTAAGCTGAGATTTTGAATTAAAACAGGAGGTTTAACGGCACCTTTCAGTTTTATCTCTGGACACCACGCGGCTCTTTTCCAGCAGAAACTTTTCAATAACTGCCCTGCAAGAGATACACAAATGTCAAATGCATATTCCCGGAGGAGCAGATAACGGCAAAACTATTTAAGATCCACTAAATGGATCCAGACGTTCGGCGTCTTAAAGAAGACGTGACGCTGTTACCCTCGGATGACGCCACTTTCCAGATAGTTGAGCTGGATGAACTTCCCAAAGCGGCTGGAGTTGTTATTCTCGGCTGTCTGGGCGTTGCCGAAGGCCTGTTTAAAACACAAGAAAGAAAAGGTTCAGTTAAAATGCACAGAAACGTTTTGTAGGCATATTGGATACAGGCACCTAATTTGTAAACACATCAATGTTTGGATCATGACCTCTGACTCATGTTGCAAAATTAAACAAAATGCTGGTGAAGATTCTCAGTCATCCAGGACATGATGAATTCAAAAAGCGTTCAATACAAAAACAACTGGACTTTATTTGTAACAGAAGACGTTTCGCTCCTCATCTGAGGAGCTTTCTCAATTCAAACAGCAGTGAGTGAGAGATTCAGGTTATAAGGCTGAGTGAGATAAGACACACACACATATGTAGATTGGCAATTTACACCTAAACACCTTAACAGTAGGGTTCAAAAAGCGTTCAATACAAAAACAACTGGACTTTATTTGTAACAGAAGACGTTTCACTCCTCATCCGAGGAGCTTTCTCAATTCAAAGAGCAGAGAGTGAGAGATTCAGGTTATAAGGCTGAGTGAAATAAGACACACACACATATGTAGATTGGCAATTCACACCTAAACAAACATTAACAGTAAGAGTCTTTTGTTCCTCTAATTCACAGACGAGGCCCTTCTGTTCCCATCAAGTGTGAAAACCGTCTGGGAATCAGTCTTAAAGTTTCATTATAGGTTTTTGAAAGTGGAAATCTGAGGCCTCCTCCTCTGTTAAGAGACGGATTTCTCTTTTTACATAAATTGCTTCCTTCCTAAATTGTCACTTATTTTGATTATAATGTGACCTTGATTTACTTAAAGTGGTTGGTTGGTTTTTTAATTATCTCTCAGATCGGAGAGATCGGTTCAACATAATGGTACTTCTTCCAGCTATCCAACTGTCAACAACGGTGTACCACAAGGTTCAGTCTTGGGACCCACCCTCTTCACAATCTACACAAGTAATTTAGGTCAGTTCCATCCTGATGCATCCTTACGCCTATGCTGATGACACAGTTGTTTATTGTCGAGCAAGAACAGTTGTTAAGGTTTTCCAGCTTTTATAGTTTGCATTCGACATCATCCAGTCAGATTTGATCAGTCTCAAACTGGTGTTAAATGCTGATAAAACCAAAGGGATGTTGTTTTCAAACAGGAAGTCGATCCCAGCAGTCCTTCCTTCTATTTTATCTTCGAATGGTGTCCCTATTGAGTTTGTCGATTCTTATAAATACTTGGGCATTTTGGTCAATTCGCATTTCTCTTTTAAGCCTCATGTCGAAAGCTTGGTAAAGAAATTGAAAGAAAAACTGGGTTTCTTTTTACAGAAATAGATTCTGTCTAACTCTGAATGCTAGGAAACACCTTGTAACTGTCATTTTCCTTCCCTCAATTGACTTCGGTGACAGCTTTGTTTACATGGACATAAGTAATCGGATTAAATGGCCGTTTGGAATACAAACGAGTCATGTAAACGCCCCGTTCGGGTTATTTTTTGTTTATTCAGCGTGATCCGAAAGAATCTGTGGTCAGAACGAAACGGGTGGTTTAAGCCGATTCATAACCCGAACAGCGTTGTGCACGGTATTAACCATGTAAACGCTGAATCTGTTCATTTTTTTCCCCGATCGTGAAAAACTGACCTGACTGCGTATGTGTAACCTATGTCATTTTCGCCTGGCTAATGCTAATAATATTAGCATGTCGGGGAAGCGAAACTAGTCAGTGAGCGACAACATTTCTACTAGAAACTTTGAAAGAGCTCAAAATGATCTGCGTGTCCATTTTGGGTGCTCAAGTTTGTTTACGTTCATCCCGGAAGTAGAACTTATTTTTCTGTGTTTTTTTTAAGGAGAGTTTACCTCTTTGTGCATGTCAGTACTTCTGTTCAGAACAAAACCCGCTACATGTAAACGCTCGTCATGAACGGATTGTGCCTATGTAAAACGATACATTTGAATTATTTAATCTGAAAACATTTCAATACGGTCAAAGAATTTTGCGCATGTAAACATACACGAATGCTCCTACAAGAACCCTGCAGATGTTGGATGCCGTCTATCATGGTGCGCTAAGATTCATAACTGGCTGTAACAATCATACCCACCACTGCACCCTGTATTCACTGGTTAACTGGTCATCATTACCTTTACACAGACTCTCTCACTGGTACATTTTCATCTTTAAATCACTTCTTGGTCTGTTGCCTTCTTACATCGCCTACATCACTGCGTGAGTGCAGTTACAGCGTGCGCTCTCAGGACATTATTACATGCAGTGTTCCCTCAGTGCGGACTGAACTTGGCAAAAGGGCCCTCTCTTACTCAAGACCTTTCAAAAAGATCTGAAGTTGTCAACTTTGACCTTTCTAAGGGACTTTAAACAACTTCATGGCAAAAACCAACGCAGACATATTCCTGTTTTTTAATTTTACGTCGCTTTATAATGTAGCTGCTTTTGTTTCGTTTTTAATATAATTTCTTCTACTTGCTTTTCATTTTATATGCTTTTATACGATTGTTTTTTTGCTGCGTGTACCTCATCTGTGCTCTTTGTTTAAAACAGGTCTCTCTTGTAAATGAGACCTCGAGGCTCAATGAGACTAACCTGTATAAATAAAGATCGAATGAAAAATAAAAGTCATTATTTTAAGACGGTCCTGCTGATTCTAGCAGACCAAACCCAAATAACACTGTCCAGGTTACTTAGGAAAGCAACAAAGACAGAACAAAATGGTTAGTGAAC
The DNA here is from genome assembly GCF_014905685.2 of Nematolebias whitei. NCBI lineage: Eukaryota > Metazoa > Chordata > Actinopteri > Cyprinodontiformes > Rivulidae > Nematolebias > Nematolebias whitei. The sequence goes on from NC_056506.1 coordinate 40,977,189, forward strand.
AACTAGGCAGCTTAAATTTCATATTTAAAAAGTACAGGGTGTTTTTTACTTTCTAAAAGTACAGCAGTTTCAGACCACTGAGAACTCGTGATTTGACTCAAGTAGCTGGATAAAAAGGAGAGCAGGTAAGAAAAAGAAGCTTGAAACGTGGAGAGAAAGTAAGGCTTTGATTTAGATGTCATTGTTTGCCAGCAGTTGACCTGGCTGAGCCTGTTCCGACGTGTTTTTTTTCTTTGTTTCTCTTTTCTTACTGGTGTTCCCTCAAAGACAACGCCCTACACATTCTCGCTGTGGAGCGTCCAGATTTCCAACACAAACCGCTTTCACCAACAGCGGGGTGCACTCATCTGATGACGACTGTCCACATGTCCAGCAACACAGGATCATTCAGAATGACTAAATGTTCCAAATGACAACAATTCATGAGTCACTTTTGTTTTCTATCAACAAAACCCGTTGCCCTTTTCCCAACATACTGACAGCAGGGGAGAACGGTGAATTCAAAACTACGAGGAAACAAGAAGTTTAAATTTTCAAGACTTCAAACAGGAACTGATCTTTCAGTGACTCATTTTTACGAAGGAAATCCAAACGTGTCAAAAATACAATGTATGTTAACAAATAACACTTTTCCATGAAGCCAAGCCTGTTCATTTTAACCCCAAAGGGAAAAAATCCCAGAAAAATTTTAAACGAGAAACTTCGGCTCATTTTGAGCAAGAACTTTCAGGAATTTTACACAAAAGAGCTGAATCCAAATTTAGTCACCGTCTAATTCCTGGCGTCAAGATTGTTTGTGTAATCAGTAACAGGGTGCGCTGAACCCTTTTGTAAAGCAGGTTTGCAGCTGTACTGATGGAAAGATAAAGGTAGATGTTTAGGAGGAATAGTTGCTTCTACTCCCCTTGGAAAGCATCTGAATATGGCACAGTAAAGAGTTAAGCAAAAACATAAGTAAAACTGTCGCAACAGCAGCTTTAAGTTCGTTTATTCCATAAAACCACAATGTAAACAAAGTAAAACACCATATTTAAACTTGTGTATTCTGATGCATGCTCAATAATCCAGGTAGAAAAATATAACAAAGTTAGACCAAGTGGTCATCGGTCGTTAGCTGATGGTTCTCCTTTATCATGTGAACAGCTAGTTTTGGATGTCCACAACAAACAGATTGATCCACTTTGATAAGAGGCTATTTATAAGGCTGAGTTGAGTGCAGATCCTCAGGCTGACAAAGACTTTTGGATTCGTAGGAGAGATCATATCTCTCTAGTTTTAGCTTCTCTCCATTGGCTCCCTGTCAAATTCAGAATTGAATTCAAAATCGTACTTCTAACCTACAAAGCTCTCAACAACCTAGCTCCATCTTATATTCGAGATCTTATTGTTCCATATCTTCCTAACAGAGCACTTTGCTCTCAGATTGCAGGTTTACTTGTGGCTCCTAGAGTTTCCAAAAGCAGAACTGGAGGAAGATCTTTCAGTTATCAGGCTCCTCTCTTGTGGAACCAACTTCCAGTTTCTGTCCGTGAGGCTGACACATTGTCCAGTTTTAAGACTTTCCTTTTTGATAAATCCTATAGTTAGTGTTGGCTTATAGTACTACTAGAGGACAAATTGACCTCATTTCCTTAAATGAATTGTTAACATTGAATAGTTTTCATTTGATATCATTTCTATCTTAACATGTGATTCTTGACCTGCCATTGTGTATCTGTTCCTCCTTCCTGTTCCTCTCAAATCGGTCGAAGCAGATGGCCACGTGTCCTGAGCCTGGTTCTGCTAAAGGTTTCTTCCTCATGAGGGAGTTTTTCCTTTCCACTGTCGCCTTCGTGCTTGCTCAAGATGAGAGGCTGTGATGGAGTTAAATTCAAAGCAGTCTGCTCCTCAGATAAATAGTGTTAAAATATTTTTTTATATACTGTATATGAATGTTTCTGTTCAGTGAACTGAGATGACTTCTGTTGTGACTTGGTGCTTTATAAATAAACTGAACTGAATCTGTCCAGAGGACCTGGTTTAACTTTGTTAGACTATGGATGTATTGTTACAAACTTAAATTTGCTCGTCCTTCACATTGTTTTGCCAATTCTTGAGATTCGTCAATAAAGATCCGTCCTCAAAAGAAACACAAACAGCTTTTGGCCCAGTTTCATGTCAGTTATCAGCATGGAGCTGTGCAACAGATGAGTGAAAGAGAAAGCACGAGGAAGCGTGCACATATCCTGTCTGTTACTCACTGACAGATAACGTGGCACAGGTCTGATGTGACGGCCACGAGGACAACAACGATAATGGAGAAAGCAAACATTGGCATGCCAAAACATGAATACTCGATCGACAGACACGGTTTGGTATTTGTTGCCGTTTGATTTGAAGATAAGTCCCGATATGAATCCAAACGTGAAAATAATTTATAAAAATAAAAGGCCCAACATTTCATGAAAAAATTCACAACGCCCACTGCCTTCCACGTCAGAGATTTAAACTAAATCCTCTTTTTTAACAAGGTAGCATCTCGTAGCTACTACTGCAATAAGATTTAGTTCATTTTTTGTAAAACTGATGGATAGGCTGTGGCGGCCATCTTGAACTGGATTGACTCAAAAAATGAACGAGTTGTAGAGGTACAGCCGGTCATTACTTTGAGCATTTCATTTAAACTGTCAAGTGGTTCACGAGATATTTTGCTAACAGATATGCCCAGTTGTACCAGTTAATGCCAAAGTTCTAAGATGTTAGGCGATAAATAAATAAATAAATGAAGTGCTCTGTGTTGTCATCATTGTATGTTCCCATACAATAGTGAAATTAGTTCTCTGCATTTAACACAACGCACCTGGGATACACTCAGGTGGAGCAGTGGGCAGCTATGTAAGCGCCCGGGGAGCAATTGGGGATTGGGTGTCTTGCTCAGAGACAGGCCTGTCACGATAACAAATTTTGCTGGGCAATTAATGTCTCGGATATTATTGCGATAAACAATAATATTGTTTGAAATTTGACAATAATTAGTAATTATTGTCAAATTTAAGAAGAAATGTTGGTTAAATTGTTTTGGGTTTAGTACCTTTTTTGACCACTGGATGGCAGTATAAGACTGTTTGAACCGAAGGATGGATAGTGAGGGAGCGAGCAGCGTGTCTCTTTAAGAAAAATGGGAGGGAAGCCCCTTGACGTGACATGGGCTCCTCTCCTTCCTTGTTTTCGAATCTCA
>NC_056506.1:40980505-40985583 GCF_014905685.2 Nematolebias whitei
ATAAAGTGATGTAAAATACTAAAAACAGGAACATGTCTGTGTTGGTTTATGCCATGAACTTAGCAGGTGTTTGAAGCCATCTAATCACTTCAATATCCACTTTAAAGCTAGGAATAAAAAACACGTGCTTTGTGTCAACAGGATTTAATTCTAACTTTGAAACTTATCCAACATTAATAAAACTTACCTCAAGTTGCCTTTTTGGACATGCATGCATATATTTGTACAAATTGTACTTGCCTATAGAGAGGAGATTATTACAGCCTCATATAAAATCCATAATGACGATGATATTGGGACGGTATCGGCCGATATCCAGATTTAGTTATCGGGATCAGATCGGAAGTTAAAAAATGTGGATCGGTGCATCCCTACTTTTAACGACCCAAAAACATGATTTTGGACAGTTAATACGTATTTTAAAGAGAAAATAGAAAGGGAGGCGTCAGCGAAGAGCACCGTAGTTGAGCCTTTTGTCGTCCAGTGTCTTCATTAGAAAGAGAGAGACATGAAGAAACGATAAAGTCGATAAATGAAAACGAGGTCAATAATTTTAATTTATCATGCGATTAATTGATTTATTGTTTATCGCGACAGGCTTACTCAGAGACACCGCGCCATGTGGGAATGGCTGGGGATCGAACCTGGGACTTTCAGGTCCCAAGTCTGCTGCCATGCCTCTACCCCTTATAGTGCTCAGTATGGATTGTGAATGACTCTCAGCTACCACCACATCAAGTTTTGGTTTAAAATCTGGAAAACTGACTGAGTTATGACCATTTTTGTGTTTCTGAAGATCAGTGGACTGTGGCAGCCATCTTGAATGATGTCCAGTCAGTGCGGAGACCTTCATTAAAATCTGCCCAGAGGTTCTTGAGACATTTTACTAACAGACAGACATCCAAAGTTAGCTCTGTTGCGCACTGTAGGGGGATAAGGTCATGAACGTCCCTCAGCGATAAAAAAAGCCACGTGAACAAATAAACAGTGCAGCGTTTTCGGCACAAAGTTATTTTCATGTAAACTTTCGAAGGTCAAACTAATAAAACACCCCCTGCTGTTAATATTGCAGTGGGGTTGGTCAGCGTATGCGGTTTGTTTATTTTAGCACAGGGGAGTGCGTCTTTTATTTTAGTAATTTTGTTTCTGAAATGAAGCAGCAACGCTACAAGAAAAAGATACGAAACTAATGTTGGTTTTTCTGCACTAGAGCCACAAAACTGAAAAAAATAAAATAAAATAAAAAAAAGCCCGAGTCGGGCTCTGCTACCCTGACCTCACAGCCACCGTGTACATTTTACACACTTTCTTTATACTGCAGCAGGATTGTTCACTCAGCTTTGTTCAGTCAGAATATTGATCTGTGACTCGATGGACTTCATGTTAAAAACACGTGTGAGGTGTTTCTTTGTGACATGGACGATGGGAGAAAATGCCTCTTTCATGATAAGATCCGTGGAGAAACTCCACCAGTTTATTTCCCATGACAGGAAACAGTGCATGCTTTTTTTTTTTTTTGGACTACTTCTACTTTTTGGTTAGGATCAGTACTAAAGCTGCAGCAGTACTGTGCAAAAGTTTTAAACCACACTTACGTTTAAAAAAAAATACATTGATTTCAAGGAGATGGAATATTTAGTAAATAAACTTTTAAAAGGATCTTGATCATTTTCCAAATCTGGTATGGTATGGTATAAAGTTTATTCATTTTAAAAATACAAAATAGTTTCATAACTATATAAAAAAATACAGGAGATTTAAAATGAAAGGCAGCAGAAAGAAGAAAAAATCTAATTATATCTGCCCCTTTTTTCAAACAATTAGTTCAATCATAATAATTTTCAAGTAACAGAAAATGAATAACTCTTTCTAATTTTTCTAATTCCAAATCTGAGGCTGCGTTTTTTTTTTTTTTACTCATTGTCAATCCAGTTCTTGCAGCTGATCATGATTCATGACAGCATATTGTGCAATTTCTGCTAAAAAATGAAGAAAGTGGACAGTGTTTCTCTTCTTCTTTCAGTTGTTTCTTTTCAGGGGTCACCATAGCGACTCATCCACCTCCTCCGTTTTCTTCTTGCTCTGTCCTCATTCCAACTATGTCCACTTCTTCACAAAGGAAGAAGTGTCCCATTAAATACAACACTATCCACAGCAGATGAACAGTATGTGGACGTCGTGTCTTTAAGAAGCAGAAAAAAACATCCAGCGGACAAGAAACAGGATCATCCTTCAGTTGATCGTCTGCTGTCTGCCAAGTTTTCAGCTAATAGTTCTTTCATCACCTCATCGGTGCTATTAATCTGTGTAAACTTGATAATTTTCACAAGTTTAAACATATGGGAAGAAATAATATATGTGATAGGCTGGAAGTCAAAAAGTACATAAAAGTCCTAGTTAAAATTGATTCTGTGCCAAGTTTTTTGTTAAATATAAACACAACGCTGGTTCTTTCTTTGTGTTTAGGAGCCTTTTGACACCCGAATGATTCATACGTTAAAGTTAGGTGGCTTAACAGGAATCCCTAATCGTTTTTTCATCCCCGACCGGTTTTATACAAGACAACTTTCCCATGGACTGGAAGAAAAAAATTAAATAAAAAATTTCCAGCAAAGTTTTTTATAAATATAATTTTTGCTGCTAGGGTTAGCGGGTATAAAAAATATATCTGTGACTGAGTCAAATGCAGGAAAGAGGAAGGAGGAAGAGGGAGAGTCTTTGTTTTTCACATAAAAATATATTGTTCTAAAATAAGTCGTTTTTATGTGGCGCTGTAGTGAATGATCCATGAACATGTTGTAGCTTTGGCCTGGTGCTTGGTGGCCCTTGGCTTAACAAACAAAAGACATTCCTTTGAAAATCAGGAACCACTACTGAAATGAGTAAAAACAAGCAGCTAAAATTTAAACAACAACCTTTGAAAGATCTTCGAAAAGCAGGAAAAATGGTTGGTCAAAACCACTTTAAAATATTACAAGAAACTGTGGCTCCTTGGAAAGTAAAACAAAACCAGCAAACTATAAATAGAGGAGTACAGTTCATTTTAAAATCAAAGAACGAGTTAGCAGCTTTATACGTCTCAAGTCTGAACTCAAACTCGCATCTTCAAGGAGGCGAGTCAAAAAGATGCTTCTGAAGGAGCAGAAAGGAGAGAATAGATGCGTCGCGTTCCCATTCGGACCTCACCGACACTTTTAAAGCCTGCTTAAAAACACTTTTAAATGCCCCGGCACTTAAATCAGACAGTTACTTTAAAGTTTTGGATACTTTGATGTGCGTTTGCTCGAGAACGTTTGGACGTCGTTGGTTTCAACAGCTGCCCATCACCTACCTCTAATACTGGCCCGGTCCCGAGGATGGTCCTCTCCAGCCTGTTGGAGTATGTCCTCTGGCTGATGGCTGTCAGGCAGTGAATGAGGTAACTGCAGCTTTCAGTCTTCCCTGAGCCGCTCTCACCAGATATGATGATGCACTGGTTCACCTGCCTGCTCAGCATGGCACGGAACGCCACGTCTGCGATGGCAAATATATGAGGGCTCAGTTCGCCCAGCGGCTGCTTCTCGTACATCTTCACATACTTGGGGTTGTAGTAAAGAGGTAGGAACTTATTGGGATTGACTGCAAGGAGGACGTTGCTGATGTAGGTGTAGATTTTGTGCTCGTAGAAGCGCTGGCGTAAGGCCTCCAGGACCCTCTCCTCCGTCACCGCGGAGAGGTTGCACAGGTCATCAGAGTCTTCTTTATTCGTTTCTGTTTGGTTTGCTCCATTGATGCCCTGCTGCTGCAGGGTGAAGTAGTACCCATGGCTCCGGGGGTGCCACCTCTGTGCCTCTGGAGGCCACAGCAGGACTCGTAATAGAGGGTGGTCCTCATCATCCATGGGCGTCTCCTGCCTGCCGATCTCCCCGACCTCCAGCAGCCTGTATCTCAGGCTGGAGTCCAGGCCAAGCGTGACCACAGCGTTGTGGACGACCGTCTTGGCCGTGTCCCAGATGCTGAGCTGCAGGGGACAGTGGGTTTCTGACTCCTGGGACAGCCTGGGGTAGATCTGCACGACACGAGTCTCTTCATCAGGGGTCCCAGCTTCATATGTAGTGTTCATCCTGATTCTCAGAGGCCGGCTTCAGCATAACTTAATGCCCACTTTTTTCTGGAGATTCACACACAGAGAGAACAAAATCACCACTTTAATGTGACAAACTGCATTAAAAGTATCAAAAACACACCAGAATAAATGTTTGATGGTTCATTATCTCCCATCAAGACACTCTAATGAACTTAAATCCACAAAAAAACAGGTGTCAAGACTCACCAGTCCACGAAGAGGCTCATTTCATCATAAATAATGTAAATAAATAAACTGGCTAACAGGAAGACTTCTGCACCTTAACAAACTCCTGTCACACAACATCAGGTAAAAAAAAAACTTTCCTCACCTGTAATTCCACTGAAACAAAGGTGAAACCCGGAAACTCACGGTGCCTATGACGAATTTTCCATGGTGTAGAAATAATTTCCTCAAAGGTTTCCCTTCGTGTTTTATTTTCCTCCTGCAGTTCAGCTTCACGGACAGGATTGACGCTACTTGTCTCTCCTCCGACGAGTCGGAAAGTTCAAGTTACTTCCTATATTTCTACACACACATGCGCCGAGGAGTTGGGAATGACTTGAGAATTCCGTTTACTGAATTTTTTTTAAATCTAAATTCAAGAGTAAGCTACTTCCGTTAAAAAGAAGAGAAGAAGAAGAAGAAGAAAAGTTACGCGCTCAAAGTTAAATAATTGTTCTAGTTTAATGGTGCAGTTGAGCTGTGGGGCTTTGGCGCCCCCGTGTGGTCATATAAGAGTATTACAACAAAATCACGAATTGCTCATATTGATTTTATTACTAGTTATTTAGTTTTACTTATGAACATTATATTGTACTTTTTGTGATTTTTTTAAAGACTGTATTCATTATGATAAACAAATAGTTTCAGACTATGTTGGCAATTTGGTGAAAAAAAAGTCAGTTTAAGTTCAGACATTTTAGATAATTTCAAGTTAATAAAAAATAAATAAATAAATATATATATATAT
>NC_056506.1:40985683-40989181 GCF_014905685.2 Nematolebias whitei
ACTTCTTCATTTTTGGGTCACAAGTGCTCATGTCCAGCTATCACCGTGCAAGAGGTGGGACACCCTGGACTCGTCTCCAGTCCATCACAGGGACACTTTGATTAAGGATGGATTTTTGTCCACGATTAAAAAACAAGATTTAACTCTTGTCTGCACAAAAGGTTCTTCATTTCTAAAGTTAAGTTGAAAATGTGTAGTAATATGTTTAAAATGAGATTCTAGATATCCATCCATCCATCCATCCATCCATCCATCCATCCATCCATCCATTATCTTCCGCTTGTTCCAAGGTCGCGGGGGCAGCAACTTGAGCCAGGAGGCCCAGACATCTCTCTCCACAGCCACCTCTTCCACCTCTTCTGGGAGAACTCCAAGGCGTTTCCAGACTAACTGAGAGACATAGTCTCTCCAGCGTGTCCTGGGCTCTCCTCCCAGTCGGACATGCCTGAAGCAGCTCCTTGGGGAGGTGCAGAGGAAGCATCCTTACCAGATGCTTGAACCACCTCAACTGGCTACTCTTGATGTGAAGGAGCAGCGGTTCTACTCCAAGTCTCTCCCGGATAACTGAACTTCTCACCCCGTCTCTAAGGGAGAATCCAGCTACCCTGTAGAGGAAACTCCTTTCAACCACCTGTATCTATGATCTCATTCTTTTGGTCACTACCTGGAGTTCATGATCATAGGTGAGGGTAGGAATATAGACCAACTGGTAAACAGAGAGCTTTGGTTTACAGCTTTGCTCCCTCTTCACCACATCGGAACGGCACAGAGTCCACAACACTGCTGACACTACACCAATCCATCTGTCAAGCTCACGCTCCATTCTTCCCTCACTCATGAACAAAACCCCGAGATACTTGGACTCACCCTCGACCTGGAGAGAGCAATCCACCTTTTTCCAGCTGAGGACCACGGCCTCAGATTTGGAGGTGCTGATTCTCATCCCAGCCGCTTCACACTCGGCTCCGCTCCAGGGAGAGATGAAGATCATGGCACGATGACGCCAACAGGAGCACATCATCTGCAAAGAGCAGAGATGGAATCCTGAGGCCACCAAACCAGAAACCCTCCGCCCCCTGGCTGCACAGAGAAATTCTGTCCATAAAAGTTATGAACAGAATCAGTGACAACTGGCAGCCCTGATGGAGTCCAACTCCCACCCTGAAGAGGTCCAACTTACCGGCAATATGAACCAAACTCTCACACTGCTGGTACAGAGACCGAACACCCCATAGGAATGGGCCCCCAGTCCCATACTTACGGAGCACGCCCCACAGTGTACCCCGAGGAACATGGTCGAATGCCTTCTCCAAGTCCACAAAACACATGTAGACTGGATGGGCAAACTCCCATGACCCCTCGAGGATCCTAGTGAGGGTAAAGAGCTGCTCCAGTGTTCCACAGCCAGGACGAAACCCACATTGTTCCTCCTGGATCCGAGGTTCGACCAACGATCTGACTCTCTTCTCCAGTACCCCTGAATAGACCTTACCAGGGAGAACTTTATGCCCTAATTGGGACACACTTTCCTTTTTGAAGAGGGGAACCACCACCCCAGTCAGTCTGATACTAAATAGTCTTGTTATAAATCAGGTTGGATAGAAAATGATTTTTATGATTCAGCATTGTAAACATAACTGTCAATTTCTATAGATTTAATTCAATTTCAATTCAATTCAATACTTTTTTGGGGGTGCCTAATGCTTTATTGTTAATTTAAAGCTTTTATTAAACATTTATACCTTGCACACATAATGAATCCTGTGGCGTGGCTGCATTTCTGTAATCCTGTGGATGCGAGTTCGATTCCAACTTACAACAGACTGTATATTCAACGAAAAAAAAATAAAACAATTGCCATATCTGTCATGTGAGTTTACTTGCTGTGGTGACCACTGACAGAGAGAGTAGCTGAAAGAAAAACACCCTATTAAATGCCGTGCACACAACTCTTTATGAATGAGACAGTAAGTAAAGAAACTCTGCTGCATCGAGACACTTTTATTTTAGTTTGTACTCTAATTAATGCATTGCGGTTTTCCTGAAATTTTTTACATTTAAATTAGATCCTGAAAAAAAAAACATGTCCCTTGAAATTATGCATGATTGTTGATTATAATTTTTTTAATTTGTTTAAATTTTGACTCCTGATAGGGTGAAAAAACAACATTTATTTTTAAATCACAAGCAATTAGAGCTTCACGGCTCATTCCTCACTCCCTTTTAGTTAAAAATGCAATTTGCCATTGGTCTGCATGCATAAATACATAGAAAAATGCATTTTCTACAGCAGTCTGGCATAAAAGTATCTGTGAATGTTAGTTTTAATAAGTACTGTATTGACCCCCGTGACCCAAAATGGAAGAAGCGGGTAAAAGATAATGGACAGATGGATAAGAACAGTATTTTTCAGGCTATAAGGCACACTTAAAATCCTATAATTTGGTCAAAACTCGACAGTGAGCCTTATAATCAGGTGCGCCTTATGTATTAATTCTGTTTGTGCTTATTGACCACGACCCGATTTTATGAGGTTATTGTGAATGAGTTGAATAAAGTTTGACTTCTCTGACTGTTTTGTTTCACTTAATACTGTGTTCACTAGTTACAGAACAATATCCTTGTTGCCACAATTTTCAAAAATATTAGAGAAATTATTTGTAACCAGATTAAATCGATTCATAGATAAACACAATATTTTAATTAATAGTCAGTATGGGTTTAGAGCAAATAATTCAACATCAATGGAACGGACTGGAATGGAGTTCTCATGGAACTAATAGAAGAGATAACAACAGCTGTTGATCAAAAACAGTAAAGTGTTGGTGTTTTTGTTGATTTAAAAAAGACCTTCGACACTATTGACCACACCATCTCCTTGAAAAACTGAATAATATGGCATTAGAGGATTAGCAGTGGGTATCCAGTTATTTAAATAATAGGAGACAGTTTGTACAACTATGTAAGATCAGAATTTTGTGTTAATGGATGTGGAGTTCCTCAGAGCTCTGTGTTGGGACCAAAGTTATTTATTTTCCATGTGAATTTCCATGTGAATGATCTGGTTGATGTGTCAGGGTTTTTGAAGTGTGTTTTATTTGCACATGATATCACATTTTTTTGTTCGGGTGAAGATATTGAACGGATGTTAGAAATGATACAGGCAGAATTTGTAAAAATACAAACTTGGTTCCAACTTAATAAGTTATCATTAAATTTGGAAAAAAAACAAAACAACTACATGATATTTAGCAATAGAAAGAAAATTATCAAAGTCCCACATAAAATTGACAGAATATAAATAGAGTTAATGAAATAAAATTTTTGGGTGTCGTTGTTGATGAGAAGCAGGCATGGAAATCTCATGTAAATTACTTAAGAATGAAAATGGCTAAATCAATCCCATTACTGTATAAAGTAAAAGAGTTTTTGAATTGTAGTGAACCTGATCTGAACCTGATCTGACCTCAAATCTTGATCAGATGAACAGTGACTGTT
>NC_056506.1:40989281-40992652 GCF_014905685.2 Nematolebias whitei
GGGGGGGGGGGGGGGGGGGGGGGGGCAGCAACTTGACCAAGTTTTGAGAAGTGTTTTTTCAGGGCTATCTGAGGCCATTCTGTCTGTGACTGAGAATCCAGGGTTAATCGCTTTAAAAGCAGTAATTAGGTGTTAAGATGCATGCTTGTCTGTTTAAATTAGCTTCCAAATCAGATTACGCTCTGTGACTTCCGTTCACCTCTCTTATCAGAACTCAGTGCTCCTCAGAAGACCATTTTTATTATTTAAAGGACTCCATTTAAACCGATATCAAAGTGAAATCTTAGTAAACAGATTTTTTTTTAAAATAAAAGATTCCTTAAAATGCTGGATAATGATTTACTGTAAAACAGTAAATTGAACAAAGGCATCCCCCAATAAAACAAATACACATAAAGCTTATCTGTTAAATCTAAAGTTACACACACAAAACAACAATAACTGAGATTTTTACAACCAGATAAAAAAAAAATCAAACCACAATCTATTTGTCAGCAAGATTTTATCAAATCAGGGAAGTTTAGAAAACTGCACACCCATTTAGGTAAAAGGTGTTAATAACAGAACATTTTATCACCATAAGCAGAAACAATAAAAACCACACAGTTAGGACAATAAACTTATGGTTTTGTTGATATTTGTCAATGAGATATTATCTGAAAATATGGCTCTACATCTTTCTATTATCAAGTTACGATAAAATCTAAATTCATATACAAATTTGTTTATTTACACCTAAACATTTATGAGTGTCTCTAAACATCTGGAGCTAAAACAATCAAGCAAAAGAAAAAAATAATAAAACATTGCATGCATTGTTTCAAGTTTCTTGAGGCTAAAAATAGTTTTATCAAAAATGAACACGTCTGAGCGTTGCACATTAGTGACAGTTCTTACATCTTTGGTATTTCGTGTCCCTTTAAGTCTTGCATGAAACCAAAAACAGGTTGTAAACATTCACGTTAGTTAATTTGTTCTTATTCATCTATGATTTTACATGTGCTGCCAGGTTTTATCCATCGACTGAATGTGCTCTTTAGCCTTCATCCTGAGTGCTGCAATGCTGGAACTCCTGTCATCCTCCATGGGATATTTATCACTGAAACTGGGAGGACACTGATAGGGTGGTGGACCCATGGGCTGCATACTTTGGACCATTCCAGGTGCGCTGTTAAGGAAGCTATGGCTTGAATAGGTAGGCTGCAGGGCCTGTGGTGAGCCCATGAAGCCTGGGATGCTGTGCATGGGAGTGGCACTTGAAATGGGCGAGCTCAGCCAAGGATCTAGTGGCATCGGGTTGGCCATCGGCCCAACTTTAGGAGGCATTGGGGGGCGATTGAATGACAGCATGGGGGAGTCATGGAGCTTCATGGTGTTGGTGTCCATCTTTTCTTGACGTCTCCACTTGGCTCTCCGATTCTGGAACCACACCTGGACAGAGCACAAATGGCACAACTGATTAATCACACTTGTTGACTCTTAAAGGTCATAATCATTATCAAGTTATTTATAAAGTATACTAACGTTCTTCCACAATTTCATTACAACAGATAATGCAGCTGAAGGTACATCTATCAGAAAACTTTGTGGCAGGTGGGTATAAACTAAAAAAACAAATGTTTAAGCCAAAAAAAAATACATTTCCAGAGTATACTATAAAGATCAGGTCTAGTTGGACGTTAAATGCAGATATTTGTCCACAGCAACAGATTTGTTAGCAAAAAAACCACAGTCAACTTTCCAGGACAACAATTTCATTCCATCAGTGTGAAAATGGTTAACAACGAAAAAGGTTAAATTGTGTCATCTGGACCAGTTTCTTTAAGTAAAAACGTTTTGTCCCCCCATCCAGAGGACTTGCTCAGTTGACGGCCTGCCAACCAAAGGTAGCACATATTGGGCTTACAACCTGTTGTTTGGAGTTGTTTCACTTCATCAATAACTTGACTGATTGATTCAATCAAAAACTTTTCTGCACCAAATGGTTGATTATATTGTGAGATTAATTGTCTGAAAGTTGATGCTGAATTGGAGGTGGATCTTTAATTTAGTCCTCAAGCACAAAAACAAATCCACCAAATATTAATTTCAATAAACAAAATAAAGCTCAATGGAATAAAAAAAGGGTTAAAAATTATGTGATTTAGAGTGTTTGCTACAGCACACAACTCTGGTTATTATTAAACAAATTAATTGTTTATAGCTAGGAGTGCCAATAAGGAGGGTAGGCTACAGAGGGGTGGGGGGCGGTCATGCTAGGCCTCCACTAGAATATCTGGGCATAGAGTGGTAAATATACAAACTGTCTGTTGGCAGACTGGGTCGATCTACTTTTAAAAGGTGCTTTTTATATGACTGAGTTTGTGGCAGGCCTCAGACTGATCAAGTCTTTCGGATGAAAGACGCAACTTTTTAACCAGGGCTTAATTTGAGCTGGATCCTGCCAGAACAGGATCCGGGAACTCTCTTATTTTGACAGGGTGCATTCCGGTAACTGTTTGCTTGGATCCAGCTTGGATCCGGTGTTGTTTGACTGCCTTGAATGAATAAAATTTATATTGGATATGAAATCTGAAAACAATTACATAAACACTAATTTTAAACACAACAGCCATTTATGAGCATATAGGAGCTGCAAGTAGCATTTACACATCTACCCTTAAAAAAATCTTCGCCCCTAGAAGAATGGTGGGGGTGAGTGCCGAGTTAACCAGACAGGAGCCCACCACCATGAACAGACAGAGCAGTCGGGCTCAGAACTGTCCAGACAACTGTCAAGGGGTGGTGGCGGCTGCTTGACTCCACCACCATCACTGGGTCGCCCACTATTTGTGTTCCGACATCGATCGGTTTACAAATTAAGTCCTGGTTTTAACCAAGAAGAATCTGTCCAGACCTGACTTAACATTTTTGTGATTTATTTACCTGGAGCAATGAGTATTAACCACGAGACAGATTTTATTAAACCTCCTAAAATGTAAACAGTGGATAAATACCTACAACTGAGTTGCTTTTGGAATAAACAAGGGTCAAGATGGCCTTTAACTTAGTCTATTTCACAAATAATAAGTTGAAAATTGTTGTGATAGTAGCTTAGAGTCACGCCCAACACATGCTTTGAATGTGAACAGATAGTTTGAGAGCTTTACTCCAAACTTTAGCATCTAAGCAACTGTTCTTTGAGAAATGCTAGCTTCAGTAATGAATGTGAATTTAAGAGAGGAGAAGCTTATGACTTTTAAAGTATAAAAACTGCAAAGTATATATGAAAAAAAAACATGTAGGCTTACATCAAGAGATAGTTCCCTAAGTTCCACACAAATCATTCATTCAACCTTTATTTAGACAGGTAAATCCCATTGAGCCTCGAG
>NC_056506.1:40992752-41003216 GCF_014905685.2 Nematolebias whitei
GAGAGACCTGATTTCAACAAAGAATGATGACAACAATGGACAACAGCGACAACAACAGTCGTAAAAAGGCATACAGATTTAAAAAAAATATATATATATGACAACAGGGTATGAAACTTTCAGGAGGCACCCGTTTGCATCTTTACCTGAACTCGAACCTCAGGCAGGTTGACCTTCATGGCCAGTTCCTCACGACTGTAGACGTCCGGGTAGTGGGACTTCTCGAAGGCTCGCTCCAGCTCGTGCAGCTGATAGGTGGTGAAGGTGGTCCGATTTCTTCGGTGTTTCTTTTTAGCGTGCTCTTCCTCTTTCGTTGTCTCAGGGGACCCCTCGGCAGCGTCCACCTCCTTGTGCAGGTTGTCCATGTCACCATCACACTTGTCACTGGAGAAAAGATCAGCTTCTGAAATGAAAGACAGAATAAATTAACTAAATTTAGTGGTTTTGAGCTCTGCTTCTTTAAATATTATACCAAATAACTTTTAGTCACTTGTTTTTATTCCACACATATTATCTTCAGCTACATCTTTATACATGACTATGAGAGAAAAAAAATAATAAAATAATTTATTTTCGTGACAAAATTATATAATGTAGCACCCAAATGATTAGAAACAGTCAACGACTATCACCTCATTAGGCAGCCTTTATGATTCATAGTAAACAGTAACTTCTTGATGAATATTAATTAGTTTAGTAAAGACAAAATACCAATTTAGGATGCTGGCAGAGCCGCTTCACCTCACATTCATAATCAACAGAGACATTTATTCTGTCCTGACCTTCACCACTTTAGGCTAATTGTTACATTTTTATTTATTTAAGTTAATGTCATTTGGTCATTGGAAATTTGGAATTTAAAGTCTGCCTTTTTGGGAACAAAAAAGTTTCATTTTGACAGAAATGGTTGTATTGTTTTAACTGCGTTCATTTTTAAATTGGAGAATTTAAATTTAGGCTAATGCCTCTTCTGTAAGGTGCCTTGAGATGTATTTTTGTGAGCTGACAGTAAAATAATAATATTAAAGAATAAAAGTTGAAATACAAAACATGAAGGAATAGTTTAAAGCAACCATACAGTCCCTGTCATCCTGCATTCTGCTGCTTTTCTGAAAAGTTTGTTTCATTTTTTTCAGAAGCAGTTGTTTCAATTCTAAATGTAAACTTTTCATTTCTAAATAAACTCCTTTCCAATGAACATTTAAGTCATTTGTTGCTTTATGTTATAAAAAATGCACTTGAAAATATGATTTGAGCAAAACCATGTTTTCAGATTAAAATCAAAGCTTATAAACAGCTAATTAAAAATAAATCATGTATATTTCCTTTAAAGTTAGGTTTTTATTTAATCTCTCTGATAAAAAACCCAACTAAATCACAATAAAGCTCCTGTTGTACCTTCAATGGTTTGTAAACTCAAGAAATTTGCTCCAGTCCAGCTGTCAATCATTTATGTTCTTGCAGTAATCCCACAGATATTTGCAGGTTTCAGAATCCTTTGTCTAAAAAGAAACTTTCAGTAAAGTGTGCACAAACTAAATCAACAGTCAGGATACAGACTGTTTGAAAACAATGGACTGGAAGAAAATGGACCATGTGAGAGATGCTTATTATTCACATTAAACATCTTTAGGCAGGCTGGTTTGCAGATCGTTGGTCATAAAAATTGATCTCATGCAGATAATCCTGAATGTTTAAAGCACAAACAGATGTTAAGTGAAATGACAGCTTCTTATAATAACTTTGTATTGACATTAAGCTTTTTCACATGTTGCTTTAATAAATAATTGTATTCTTCAGATAGATGTGCATGTTGCCGCTGAGAGGCATTATGAGGTACAATAATTTTATTTATACTGTATGACTGCTCACAACACTGTTCTGTTTGGTTGAAGGTTGAAATTGTGAAAAGTTATGTAAAAAATACCAGCAGACATTTAAGATGTCCCTAAATGATTTTAGCAAACAGTCGTCTGGATACAAATAAATCAAGTTCATATTTAAATTATTATTAAATACATTTTAATAAAGCACAGCAGGAGATATCTTGATTCTGTTTTTAGTTTTTTGCATTAAGAATAATTACATTAAAAAATATATATATTTTATATCAAAAAAATTATTTTATTCATTCATTCTTACAGTCATTCATCCATTCATTCAGTTTAATCACAATAAATGTATAGCATACAATTTTTGAACACCTAACTGGATGAAAGAGAATTAATGTTAGAAACAATCTTTTTAATGACTAGTTAATAACCAGTTAATCATTAGTTCATCATTAGTTCATCATTAATTAATCATTAGTTATAAAGAGCAGCAACAGTCCTGCAAAGGATGCATTAACAAGCATTACTCTAATGCAACTGGGCATTTTTTGGCATTTGTTCAATTTCCTAAAATGACCTAAGATTAAAAAAAATAATAATAATAATTCTAAAATAATTATTTCAATGACAAACTAGCCAAGAGGTATATAGTTGCAAAAAAAAAATCATAATACTCTTGTCTTTTATCCATTTAGGTGTGCCATTAAAGACTGACCCCAAGACTAAACATGCAAAGATGCCGTTTGTTGCATCAGTAGTGACATCTATGTTTCACAGTTCAGAAGACAAAGATTGTGTCAAATGAAATAATGCACAAAACATGGCATGTTGTGTTGGATATGCAGGGACATGACAAAACTTTTAAACAAGAAATAATTTATTATGATGATGGATTTGTCACGTGTGCTTATATAAATTATAGATAAATGTAAAGGGATCTTTAATCCATCCATCCATCATCCATCCAGCCAGCCAGCCAGCCAGCCAGCCAGCCAGCCATCCAGCCATCCATCCATCCATCCATCCATCCATCCATCCATCCATCCATCCATCCATCCATCCATCCATCCATCCATCCATCCATCCATCCATCCATCCATCCATCCATCCATTATCATTACCCGCTTTTTCCTTTTTGGGTCACGGGGGTTACTGGTGCCCAGGTCCAACCGCCACTGTGTGAGAGGTGGGGGACACTGGACAGTTCTCCAGTGCATCACAGGGACAAACAGAGACAAACAACCATTCATACTCTTACTCACGCCTAGGGACAATTTAGAGTTACCAATCAGCCTAACATGCATGTTTTTGGTTTGTGGAAGGAAACCAGAATACCCGGAGAAAACCCACGCATGCACGGAGAGAACATACAAACTCCACACAGAAAGTTCCTCAGCTGGGATTTGATCCAGCAACCTTCTTGCTGACAGGCGGCAGCTCTACCATCTGCACCACCTTACCACTCAGGGATCTTTAATGTACAATTAAATTTAATCAGTTTGGACACCCATGAAGAAAAACAATATTGTTTTGAACACTTAGGACATTTTGCTAACATTACTGTCCATCTTCTTTTGGTGGACTTTTTTTAAAAAATTTTTAAATGGACAGTAAGAGTCCAAACATAGTAGGAAGTAATTTTTTTTCTAAAGGATGACTCTTTTTTTTTGTTTTGTTTTAGTTGGGAAGTAAAGTTATTTAAATTAAAGACTCAATTATCTCCCCCCAGTACCACTATTTCACTGTTTTGGACGGCCAGATTCACAGACACATCACTGACCCTTCTTTATTGACAACATAAACAAAAAATGTCATGACTTAAAGCTAAAATCTACTGGACACATTATGAACACAATTTAAATTAAATGCCCTTTTTGTGCAGTTCTGAAAGGACTCACCATGGTAGGAAGGATGCTGGATGCTGTCGCCAAGTTCTGAAAGGTGCCCATAGGGGTCTGAGTGGACCTGCTTTTCAGGATCCTGTGGATTCACTCCGTTGCCTTTTGGGCTGTCGCCTCGTTCTAATGAATGGAGTAAAGGTTCCTGGTCTTTAGTGAATCCCAGTATGACATCAATGCTGTGGACCCTGCCTCCGCTGCTCGACCCCGGACCTTTCGCCATGTCATAGTTGTCTACTATCCCATGACCAGTATCGTCCACTATTCCAAGGGTATCCATTGACAAATGCATCCGAGCCTTTGGAAACACTTT
This sequence comes from Nematolebias whitei, assembly GCF_014905685.2. NCBI lineage: Eukaryota > Metazoa > Chordata > Actinopteri > Cyprinodontiformes > Rivulidae > Nematolebias > Nematolebias whitei. The sequence goes on from NC_056506.1 coordinate 40,996,796, forward strand.
CTCTATGGCTTGCCAAAAAAAAAAAAAAATGGCTACAACTTGAGGCAAGGCAGTCGTAGTAATATTCAAAGCAGCTGGGACAGATCTGGATCACTTCAGTGAAGTTGAATTAAATGTTTCCACACAAGCAGACCTAACTTGCATCTTTGTCTGAAAAAAAACCCCAAAAAACAAAATGACATTCAAAGTTTGTTGGCCTTTAAAGTATTTTTTAAAGACTGTTATGTCCGAGAACACAAGGCGACAATGAGGTTTAACAAAAATTCCTACATCTTCATTTTAATGAGAAGTGGTATTTATTGTGGTCGTTTCCCTTTTTTTTAATTAATATTGCTATGAAGAAAATGTTTTGCGTACCGAGTACATTTTAAAACTTCTCCATGTTTCAAACTTTCACTTAAGCTGATCCAGTTTAAAAATGCACCATTTGAGCATCGAAAGTATTTAACTTGATACATTTCTTACTGGAAACCCTGTGAACATCATACTTTAAGACATCTCCCAATTTTGCATAATAAAGAACTTAAAATATTCTTACCTTTATTGGGTTTCTAGGTACAGGGTACGCTTCACACACCGTCTTTGTAGTCCATAAGTAGACAAATGACACTAACAATGTCTACTGTAGGCACTTGTTACTCCTCGTTAAGTCCTTGAAATCCCCTGCAAACAACTGAGCAAAGGACCTAATGCTGGAGATCTGTGCAACGACTCGTATTGTCTTACTCTCCTGACAAAACTCTCCTTAACCACACGAGACACCAGAGCTGCTGGGGGGGGGAATGGTAGTAAAACCAAAGGGTTTAAGAGGTTTATTAATTGGAATCCTTCCCCCTTAAGAATGACTGACAGTTGTTTTCTGGTCAAGTAATTGCTCCAAATGTGTCCTGCTTTTCAGACCACAGAGGGAGACCTTTGCTAATGAAGCTTCAACAAAACTTTCTTTCAAAAAATCTATTGTCTGAAAGATAATAGGTCGAATTGAGCGTTTTTGTTAATCCCTTCATTATAGACAATGCTTTGGGGGGGGGGGAAAGGCACAGAGGTGGACCAAAAATGGATGAATACACAGTAAAAAGTTTATAAATAGTTTTACACTACGAGTGCGTGTAACATTTCTGATTGTTTTGGAAACACTAAAATTAAATAAATAAAAAAAAAGTCATTTATTTACACTTTTAGAAAAAAAATTTAAGAAATGCTTAATTATTTTTAATTGAACAAGTGCATTAATTATTTCATGCCTAAAACAAAATACGCCACAAACGTAATTTTTCGTACCGGTTAGTAAATTAGACATTTGTTCAGCATGATGCACACCACTTCTACCACTTCAAAAATTAAATTGGATCCATGTTGTGTCAAATGTGAGCAACAGAGTTGGAAAAACTAATAGTTTGTGATGAAATTAGGAGGGGGCCATGAGGGGGAGGGGGGTTTTATCCTACAGCCTGTAAGTTTCTCCGTTGCCAGCTGGCACAAACCAAAGCTGCCGCTATAGTAGGTGTAGAGATCAAGCCCATCCTTAATGAGCCTAAAGACTTCACTGGAGATTTCCTCTGACCTCACTCCCCCTGCCTGAAGATATATTTAGGAGCTCGTTGCATGTCAAACACAAAAGCCAACATGGAAAATTCAAGAATTTTATTTTCTTTGTTTTTATAATATATTGCTTACATTCATTTTCTTACATGATATGAACTGGTCTATTAAAATAGTTTTTGCACTTTTGATTATTATTATCTGCATAAAGTGAGGTAGTAGCTGAGAGTGACCACATATTTTGAGTTATCTTTGTTTAAAATGTTACCATTACTGAGTCAACCCTGCATGCCTGTTATTAAAATATAAAAATGGCTATATTATAGTAAAAAAAAATTGTCTGCTCCCTTTCTCAGGGAGCAACTTGTATGATTTCATTATAAACTGTATTGATATTGTGCTAAAATTCTATACAGAAGTAGCTCAGGGTTATTTGCAGTGGTTCCCAACCCTGGTCCCTGAGGAACACCATTCTGCATGTTTCAGTTGTTTCCTGCTCAAACACAGCTGATTCAGTGATTTAATTACTTCCTTAAGTTCTGCAGAAGCCTGTTAATCACCCGTTCATTCAAATCAGGTGTGTCAAAGCAGAGAAACAACTCAAACATGCAGGATGGAGTTCCTCAAGGATCAGAGTTGGGACCCACTGATTTAATTCTAGTTATTCTAATAATTATAATTATTGTGTTTTGATATTTTTGTGGGTAAATTTTTATTTGACAACAATCTAATAATTTTTTGTTGCTATTTTGCATGCATGTGTTATTTTTATATCACGCAGTTAGTGCAAGTTCTGCATTGTCCAAACCATTTAGTTTAATGATAGTTCTGGTGTTTTCACGTGTCCTGGCATGAACTAACAACATGTCTGTCTCAGAGTCACACTTTAAGCAGCTGGACTGAGCTGTGTTTTAAATGTTAACAACTTAAAGACATGCCACTGATGAGCAGACGGGCTGTGGGTTAAGTGGCTTTGGCCTGACCACATTTTCTTGGTTGTTAATTTTGTTTTCCCAGAACGGGTTTGAAAAGCCCATTACTTTTACCTTCGAATGAAATAAAGAACTTAAAGATGCCCACAGAGCAGAGGATTTGCCACAGAGCAGGTTGCTGCCATATGGTGACCACGAAGAAAGTCAGGCGTCTGATGTTTTGGATTGTTTCCCTTCACATGGTCTGAAAAGGGGGTCAGGTTCAGTTTGTTTGAGCTGGTTTAAGTTAGCAAAAATACCATCATCACCGGTTGCTCTTTCTAACGACTGGTGCCATTTCAGATTTTATTGTTTTTATTTACTGAGATGGCATTAAATAAAACCAAAATCTATTTTCTTACATTTGTTTTTGGATGTCTGCTTTCTGAATTGCTGTTTGTACATATCGTCTAATCCAGACTCAGATCTAATTAAAGTTTCTGATGTAGATTTTTTTTATGCCCCCCCCCCCCCCTTTATTTTTATTTTTTACTTACTATTGATATTAGCCTTATGACATGCTCCTAATAGCACCCAAGTCATAGACAAGAGAAACTGATAATCATTTTATCACATTAATATATTAAAGCTGTCCCTCTTTGCTTGTTTTCCCATTATCCTAATTGGGTACAAATTGGTTAAGAGGTGCAGCACAGCTATCAAGCGCCTTAGTTTTATCAGATGACAATGTAAATCCTTAGGATCCTATTAGGACGAAAGCAGCTAATGTTTAAAGGCGCTGTGTCAGCTTACAGGGGGAAAGGGGGATGGTCAGCTGCACGGGGAGGACAGGGACATGACGGAAAGGGGTCAACTAAATGCTGACAGGTCACATGGTCAGTTCAATCTGAAATGGGATTTTTTTTGTTACTCTCTCTGAGGTGATATGTTCAATACCCATGTATGATTTTTTTAAGTTTATTTTAGCCAGAATGTTAGAAAACCCAATGTGTTTTGTACAAAGTAAATATTGTGTGAACAAATGAGATTTGCCTCATGCTGTAGCAGATTATAACACTTTTTAAAGAAACGTAACATGATTAAACAGGAATTATGTAGAATTTTTTGAGTCTAATCTTATTCTTTTGTCCATATATTTAGGCATTAAATGGATAGACTAGTGATTTCTAAAGTGGTGATCTGAAGCTTGTTGCTGACCCAAGCAAGAACTGAAGAAACTGTTCTTTTGCTTGAGGTGGCAAGAACAAGAACACAATTTGTTCTAGATATATGAAACTAAAGTGCAGAACTCCTTGTTCAAACTTTCTAGCCAGCAGTAATATCAACATTTCCACCTTTTCATATTTTTCTTGAACACCTTACAAGGAGAAATGTTCTGCTGAGATAATGTGTCGAGAACAAGCTGCAAGAACTCAAAAACCTGGGCTGCAATTAAAAACTGACATCATTCCCTTCTCACAGCTCTGGGAGAGAGAACAGTTTTTTCTGTACTTGCAAAGTGTGTAGTAGTTATTCAACTATTAATCACCAGATTATTTGTTCAACAAATTAAATTACATTAATAAAATAATAAAATTTTAGCTTTTTAAAGCTTTAATATTTAATGTTTCAGTTCCTTAAAACAGACAGAGTTCTTTGAGATCCCCATGTTTTAATTATTTCCTTCATTACAGTATGTAGATTGTACAAGGTGGAGCAAATGAGTAGTTATAAAACTTTTAACTTTTGTTTTTTGTTCTTTATTACAATAAGGACAGAGAAATAATGCAATATATACAGCAAAAGAAACCTCAGAAAATAAAAAGGAAAACTATGCGGTAAAGAAGCCAAAATGGTTTTATGAGACAAATAAAAAGAGTAAGTAAAAGCGTGATAGTTCAGCAAATTTAAAACACAACAATACCAGTCTATACATTATTTATCTCTGAAGGCCTGGGTTCAAACCATTTACAACGTATATTAATACATCACATGACGGTACATTTTTCCTCTGCAGTCTGCTTTATCTCGGTCATTGCGCTCTGGGCCTTGGTTTTCAGTGCATCCAAATCCACATTTTGAAGCTTATTCATGAACGAGTCGTTGCTCTCCTCTTCTTCCTCATCTTCATCCACCATTTTAGCCAGTTCCTCAGGCAGGTCTATGTCGTCACCAGCCATCTGAGAGATTGCAGAATCTTGAGCACTCTATCAGAAAATAAATAATAATAATACTGTGTTATGTATTGTCATATGTTCCAATATAATGGCGAAATTGGCTCTCTGCATTTGACCCATCCACTGCCGGGTGGTGCAGTGGGTGGCTGTTGTGCTGCTCAGAGAAACCACGAGATGTGCAATGACTGGGGATTGAGCCTGGGGCTTTCGGGTTCTGAGTCGGCTGCCCTGCATCTACCCCATCTTGGCCCGCAAGAGAGAAATCATAAATCTGCAGCATTCAGAATTAGAAGAATGAACTCCAACGATAAAGCAGAATGTAAAAGCTAAAATTAGCGTCACCATAGCTTAAAGCTAAAATGAGGGAAACCTTAGCTAAAAGCTGTAATTAGCAATGCAGTAACTAAATGCTAAAATTAGCTAAATGATATCTAAAATTTCAAATGAGCAATATAGAAGCTATAAGCTAAAATGATAATAAGGCAAGAACAAAGTAACTACCATACTTTAAAGCAGATTTCTGTGAACAATATTTATAAACAATTCAAGAGATTTGAATGTATTTATATAGGAACTATTTAAGTAAATAAAGCTTATCATTAATAATCAATAAAGTCTAAAAATTAGAAATGCTAAAAGTCATAACACACTATTCCTGACCAGGCAGAATGTTTTTAAATAAGATTGGTTAAGATGGTACAAAATATGCAGAAGTAGGTTGCAAAAACATGGGAAAAAAACAGGAAAACAATAGTGTGAATCCTACATCAGCAACTAATGAATCAACACTGGCTGTAGTCCAGTTATTTTGTACAATGTTAAATCATGATTTTACTGAGGGAGGTACTGGTACATATAGAGCTTAGGGAATTATTTAGAAAATGTCACTGAATGTGTCATGTATTGTTTCTGTTCATTAAACAGATTGTGGGCAAAGGAGAAGTCCATTAAACTGAGATTATTTTAATGATCGCTTCATTTAAAATGTTTATTAACAAGCAGGGCTTGGCAAAAGATATATTATAACCTTCGTTGCAACAAGAAGCATTAAACTCGCTGCTGCTTTGAGGCCTTTCTATGAAGCTGCGTGTGCTTGGCATTTCTTCAATCCCAAACACACACATTTATTCTTATGTAAATTCCTGTTTTTGTATGTGTTGACTAAAACTAAAACAGACTGATGGAAGGAAATTTTGTGACGTGTCAGAATAATATAATTAAAAGGTGCAGAGATGTGTGCTTTTTAATGAAAATGAAAACACATTAAACTAATTTTTTCATAACCCTTATAATGTACTGCCAAAATAATCAGTTAATTATATCATTGTGTGAAAATAAATATGATCCTGAGTCATTCCTCACCACAATTTGGTGATCAAAACTTGTAAACTTAATAAATGGAAAGAATGTTGGAATGTTGATCCAATTAGTATGTCAGTAATGAATCAACATATGCAGTGAAATTAGCATTAAGCTGTATACTTGCAACATATTCAGACAAATAAACAGACGGGTTGTGAGTACTGTAATATTTTTCTTACATCTGGTAGAAGGTATTTATCTCTGAGTGCGATTCTGAGATTTGCCCTCTCAGCCTTCTTTGTGGCAAAGTCCTTGTCACGTTGAATCCTGCAGAACACACACACATACACACACATACAATATTGTCAAGACAATCAGTTATAAATCTATAAGGCCCATGTTGTGTGTGAGCATGTGTTCTACTTTAATTTGTTAGTTGTAACTTTACATTCAGCGTTAATCAGTGTGAACTTTTATTTCTACAGTGGT
>NC_056506.1:41003316-41005040 GCF_014905685.2 Nematolebias whitei
AACATAGGCAATTCTATAAGGTTCACAAACTTTCAAGCACCACTGTATGTTCTCATTCTCAAGTATTATTATTTTTTTCTTTCAAGAAACCAAAATCCAATGAAATAAATGTATTTATTATTAAAAGCAGTGTATAAGAAGATTAAAACAGAGGTGTCTTTCTGGGAACTTGGTTTCTTATCAGTGATTTTAGCACATATCAATAATTTTATAACGACAGTTCACACAAGATACACCTCAATGAATTTAAAGATTATTTTATGAAACATGGTCTTCATAATCTTGTCAACTGCTTTGATTCTTCTGCCATCATCTTATGTGCACTTCAGTGTGTTTCTTCAATTTTATAATCCTAATAACTTTTTATTATTTTTATTAATCTATATTTTATTCTTAAAGCTACAAATGAAAATACATTTCTGTCTTCTGAGTGATTCAAAGGGGAGTGCTGTGATCTCAGAAAAATACAAAAACGGCACCATAACAAATGTATTTGTTAGTTCAACTACAAAAGTATAGTTCAACAATTAGGATTTAAATTTTGTTTTTAAAAAATGTGTTTTTCTTAATTTCTCATTATACAGCTTTGATTAAATGAAGGAAATGTTGGGCTGTGTTGTGATCAATTTAATTCTGCTTGTGTTGAGATTTTCTTGGTGGTTTAATGGAAATTATTTTTAAAATATGTAAATGTAACCATAACCACCAGACATTTATTTATTCTGGGAGGGGGAAAAAGTTATAAAAGAACCTTTAATTATTAAAAATCTGCAATGTATTGAAAAAAACATACACACACACACCAATAAATAAATAAATAAATAAACAATAAACTGCCTGTGGCAGTCCTAGGGGGTGTCACAAGGGGGCAGCTGCCGCTGAAAAAAAGGTTTTGTTTCCCCAGTGAACATCTCATTTGAAGGCTATTGAATATATCTTGTACATTTTCAATGTTAAAAGTCAACGACATCTCCACAGAACTCCAACCTTGATCAAAACGCACACACCACTTTTCAATTTCTAAATGTTTTTCCCAAAAACTTGACACGCATGGACAGTTTTGACATACAACAGTAAGTAAAAACCGCTTATTTTTACTGTCAATATAATTTCAGTAACATTTATTTCACATTTAGTAAGCCACACTTTTAAATTTTTATAAAAGGATGTGTTACAATGTGTTTGCACAAAACACAGCATAGCTTTTTTTAATTGTTGGCAAGGTCCTGTGGTAGCAATGATATGAAGAATGTCATTTGCGTACTGTACAATATTTTATGTGGAGTCGAAAAGTTAAATCAGAATAGCATGAAAATAATGACAAAGTTTGTATTAACACGAGACTTTAAAAAGTATTCTGGGCCTCATGTTTGTGTTTCTTTAAGGCCTCGTTGGCTGATTTTTTTACAGCTCTGCCAGAGCTGCACAAACAGTTTTGAATCACCATAAAACAAAGTTGAATTATTTTAAAGACTGAAAATATAGTCAAACTTGTCTCTAAGGTTTTCAATGGCCTATGTGTGTAGACAACTGTTCACTGTCTGTGTCTGCTCAGAGGCACTGCTGTCATTGTTTGTGTGACAAATGTGTGTGTTCTTTGTCAGTCTACCTTGACTGGAAAAGAACATGTAGAGAATAAACCATTTCCCCTTTCCTTTGTATCAAAGGGAAGGGAACCCCATCACCTGAGGATCTATCAGTGGAAGTATAACTAGCAGAACCCA
>NC_056506.1:41005140-41007798 GCF_014905685.2 Nematolebias whitei
TTTTTTTTTTAACTATATAATTTTTTGTGTTGTATTTGTTGCTGCCTCTTGGCCAGGTCTCCCTTGAAGAAGAGGTTTTTAATCTCAATGGGTTTTTTATCCTAATAAAATAAAGGTTACATTAAAAAACAAAATTAGATCAACTACTGCGTGTAGCAGGCCTAAGAGTCAAGAGTCTAATAATTTTAATAAATACAAAATGTAAAGGCGCAGATATAAAATAAAACACTATAAGTTCTGATTTGGGATTGCAATAGTTTCTCAAATGAAAACCTTAAGGCAGCTAGCGATGTGTGTTTTAGATAACTCAGCTGACACACTGACCTCCTGTAGTCAGATTTGCCTGTCTAGAACCTTTCAGTTGAGGTCACTGTTGTTGTTAGCCCAGTTCTGTAAATAATGTCATTATCAGTGTTATATGACAGTTTCCATGTTGGTAGATTTGACCTCCGTCTATTTCAGGGTGGTCTGCTGTAATAAGATTAACTTCCCCAAGAGCTGCAGCTTAGCACAAATTCTCACAGTTGATATCCTGGCATGCGTTGTACGCTTTTACCTTATTCACCCCCGGCTGTCAATATCAGAATGAAATAAAATACACTTTTCTGCTTTATTCTCACTGAAAATCACACAAACTACCAAAGATAAACTCACACTTTTTGGAGGAGTTGTTTAATAGTTATAACTTGAATTCACTTCATATCTAAACAGAGATACAAAAAAAAAAAAAAAAAAAAGCTTTATTTATCTTTGATTGTTCAAATGCTTGATTTAACAACAGGCCTCTGATTTTGGCTGCTCTTATAAAAAATTTTAAACAAACAAGAATTTATGAAAAATTAGCAGAATAAAATAAGCATTACTTGCATAGCATTTGTATCCTTGCATGCCAGACTTTTAAACAAAGACCTGACAAGATTTGTTAGCACTCAGAGAATGTGATGAAGAAGACTCTCAGCTACTACCAAGCCAAATTTTAGCTCAATGTCTGCAAAACTAACTGAGTTATACCCATGTGTGTGTGTTTTCTATGGTTGAATAGATGTGACAGCCATCTTAAATGGAGTTGACACCAAAAGTCAAGCAACCATAGATATACATTTATTTTTATGAGTTTTGTTCAAATACAGTATTTCATGATAAAGTTGCTAACAGTCAGACAAACACACATGCACAGACAGGCAATTACATATGCCCAACTTTAATGGCGGCAGGTGATCATTTCATGTTATACATGGCAGTCTAAGGTAAATATTGGGTCTTTTAGATGTTTAGCAGCCATTTTTTTTTTTTTACTGAGCAGGTTTGAGGTGTTGCAGGTTGGTGCAGGAGGTCAGCAGAGGTCAGCTTGGTGGTGCGGAGACCTGCATCACTACAATCTCAAACCCAAGACCCAGAAAAAAACTTTAAGAAACTACACAGAATTATAATTTTCAGGTCAGTATTTCTTTAAAAACAGCCTAGTCAACTTTATACAATTATAGTTTACTTTTAATACAGCTTGTCCCTGTATACCAGGAGAAAATCATTTATATGCAAGGAAACCTTTTTTAAAAAATATATATATATTTCAATAGTGAACTTATTATTGTAATATATTAAAAACATGCTAAACTAAACACTCAATAACACTTGGGGGGAAAAAAAAGAAAGAAAGTCTGTCTGGCGTTCGCCTTTTCTCACTAACAATAAGACGTTAACATCGTTAAAATTTACCTTTCACCTAATTGAAGATAACAAAGACTTCAGCTGGAGATGAGATTGTAAGATGATTAAATAATTATTGTTTTAAAGCGCACTGGGTAGGAGATGTGTTTAATGGTGGTTTCTGTCCTGACGAGTTATTTGACACAAGCTTAATCTGCTTCTCAGGCTAATTTAGGCCTCAGGAAAATACCTAAAGCTATCCTGTAAACCTGGTCCACATCCGCTGATGTCACACACGTCTTACAAGCTTACTCCAACCCACACAAAGTAATCTGATGCTAGTACAAAAAACCCTCAGACACTATTAACAATTAGGTTACATAAAAAACAATTATCTATTTACGTCTTGACACTAACATGACGTAAACAGGAAGAAGTGTAAATCATCTTGACCAAGGCCAAACGAAATGCTTTCATTATTTATTAAAAGTTCAACGAGAAGCATGTGCAAAACTCAGGATATTTCTCTAAATTAAAAATTCCTGGAAATATCAACCTGTGCATCTTGTGTTTAAAGTTTTCCAGAGTTGTCTTCAGTTTTCACAGATAATAATTGTCCGTTAGGAACAGGAATCCTATCAGGAAACTCCAAAAAGCTAAGGACCAAACAGCATCATTAGATGCATATTCAAGCTTTAAATAAATAAATACTATTATTTCTTATTGCACCATTCTTCTAGCTTTATCTAAATATTTTCTGAGATTATATTTGTGGCTCAGCGAGGAAAATGATTTAGAACTCTACTGTAAAGATTACTTATCACACCATTACTAATCCCTGCTGGACTTATAATATATGGGATGCATTTTCAAACAATAATTATTCCCAGTCTGGCAAATATCTGACTGTTATCACACTTCCAATTATATTACATGTTGAAGGCTTTTATTATGGGATTTAATATCATTGATAAGAGTTTTGTATTCTTTAAACAACACATGCATCAATTC
>NC_056506.1:41007898-41015823 GCF_014905685.2 Nematolebias whitei
CAGATTTAATCTATTGTACTGACGTTTGGAGAAAAGCATGCAAAACAATAACAAACTCTATTTTCATTTGACAAAAAAGAGCTTTAAGAATTATTAGTAGGAAGTGCTATGGTCACCCAACAAATATATTATTTCATCAGTTGAAATTATAAAAAAATTATATTATTTTATATTTTTTTAAATAAGGGGCAGATATTATAAGAATTTTCTTCTTATTTCTGCACCATTTTCATTCAATGTTTTTTTCTTTTTGATGAATTTGTTTTGTTTATTTTCTTTTAAATGAATGAATAAATAAAAGTTGTGCCTTATAATTCAGTAATAAAGTCTTAATGAGTTGACAAAGATGACAGATTCACATCACTATGAAATTAATTTTAATTTTGCTTCTCTGTAAAGCTCAGTGCATTCGTCACAAACAGGTCAGCTCAACAGAGAGTGAAAGAAAATATGAAATTTGCCTTCAAGTTGCATCTAGCACCATATATTTACTGTATATATATATGTTCTCTTGTTGCATCGCTTTATTACACGAAATACAAGTGAAAGAGCTGCCTTAAAATACCAAATTTAAAAATCATTATTTATGCATTCTGTTGTGTAAACTTCTGTTAGTTTAGTTGATTTTAAAGTTGATTAAACAGTTTGAGATATATGCTTATAAAAAAAAACCAGGTTAGAACCAAGTTTGCAACTTTCTGCAGATCTCTGTAAGGACGCCACAGGACGTCGGCCCAAGGTGAGAGGTAATTGTTCGCCTAGCACCTCCAGAACTCAGGTTATCTAAAATCAATAGCATGTCTTATGATGACCACTCTTGCTTATGCTAATGCAGTTAACAGGTCCATTCAGGTATATAATGACTGCAGAGGCGTCGAGCTGTTGCAGTCCAATTTAGTGAAGACGCCTGCAGACACACTGACAGCTTATTACGGCGTGACGAATGAAGGGAGGCAATGCAAAGTTTTACTCAGCACAAATCAGCTGCTGCTGCTGCTAACGACTACCTGCAGAGGCAGCCAGGTTCACCCACACATGGAGGACAAATTAGGCCACACATCATCCCTTCATGTCATGGCTCCCTGAGTGATAAAAATGTTTCTGGTTCTCTTTCATGGGAACGATGATGAAGTGTTTCTCCTTCATGCTGATGATGCTTTATTAGGTGTCACACTTGTTCCTGCTGGACTGAGCCAGTTCTGCAAAGACACACTGAATCCAGTTCAGTAGGCACACGAGTACACAACCTGAGGAACTCCTCGCCGGCTCAGGATAATTGAGCTCCTATTTTCAACTCTGCAAGGCAAAGAATGACTGGATTTGAAGCAAGAATGACATTTTAATGACTTGCATCATCCCTGTCCTCCAACTTTTTTGGCTTACTTCAGAGATGATGTCATACAAATGTACGTGGAGAAGTGGGGGGAAAAAATAAAAACTGAAGCTCACAAATCAACCTGACGTGACCTTTTGGCGCCCATCATTAACTTTGTCTTCGTTTTCTTCTTTGTGATAAATCAAAAGAAGCTGACGTCTTAAAAGTTTGTCTGGACATGCAAAGACTTTTCCAGCATTCCACATCGCTTTCCAGTGCATCTGTCTTTTCGCGCCATGGCTCCCTCCGCCCTCAAATCTCTGCACTTTTTTTAAATTTTATTTTATTTTTATGGGCAGCCAGGACCTTCAGGTATGCAGGAGCTCATTCTTTCATGTCAGACACTGAACTTAGCCACTGTGAACAATTCCTGCTTGGATCAATGCTCACCAATGAGCTAAGTCCTGCATCTTAAGAAAAGTCACTCTGAGAGCGCTGCCGTGTCTCGTTTTGTGAGAATTATTATATATTTTTTTTTTGTGGAAATTCTTGTTGTTTGATGAGGAAACCACGCTCTGTCTTGTAGAAGTAATAAAGTCTGCAGGTCGAGCAGTCCAAGCTTACTGCAGGCAAAGAAACAGAAGTTATTAGCTCACAAGAAAAGAGAATGGTTAAATAAATTACACTGGCCACAAAAATGTCATATTAGGAGTGGCTGTCTAAAGAATGACATCACAATTTAACAAATTTTAATGCACAACTCCTTAAAGACAGTGACAAAGTGCATATTCAGTCTTAACTAAAATCATAAGCACAATAATGTGCAAATAAAACATAAAATCCATCTTTTATGATATTTTATAAAGAGGCAACAGCTAAATTAACCTGAAAGGCTCCAACTCATATAATTAAACCATATATAAAATAGATTTCTACTAGTTTATAAATGTTTAAACATCTCAGGAGTACCAATAACATCCATACAAATGAACAGAAGATTATTTGATTGGTTGGATGATTAATAAGTCATCTGCTGCCACGAAGGCAGACAATATCTGTAAATATCTCTTCTTCTTTGATTGTTTGCAAAATATCTCATAAACCAGTGGACAATTTTTTATTAAACTCAGAAAGCAATCATTGGAGGGGGATCTACAAGTGTTTAATTTTGGAGTCAAAGTGATTCAGCTAACATAAAAATGGCTACCTCCATCAACTTTACAAATATTGAGCTAAAACTTGGTGTGGCAGTAGCGGGGGAGTCATTCTAAACACACACTCGAAGGGATCACATGAGATCTTTGACGACAACTTTGACACGCAAGGCAGCAGGCGATGTAGTTTGATTTAAATCATTAACTTTGCCACAATTGAGCGTTCTGAGATGATTAAAGGGAAGGCAGGTGTGCACAAATGTTACTTTTACAAAGAAAAGATGAAGAACAACGATGAGCCTTTAGTATTCCTTATTAAGAATGTGTGCCCTGAGCCTCAGGGCTAAATCACTAAATCACTGGCAATTATCTTTTTTAATCTAGCAGATTGTAATGTGTATACTTATTAAACTGTTATATTTATAGCCCAATAACAACAACAAAAGGCTTCATAAATTGACCATCTGTTATTATAAAAGCATTCAGTTAAGTTAAAGCAGTAAGGAACTTTAAACACAACCAAGTAGGTTACTTCAGTAACATCTTGAAGCTGATTTACTGCTCACCCTGATCAATATTCTGTGTTTAAAGAACATTAAAGAAACAAAATAACATTAAGTTACAGACCTAATGTTCCTTAAAGGAATGCACCCATCACCTTTCATGTCAAACTTGTTTTCAAGCCAAGAGCATCTCATGATGGTTCGGAGTTACAGCCATTTTAGGTCAAACCTTGGACTGTGTTTTTCGTAATATAAGGCACACTTAAAATCCTTTAATTTCCTCAAAAATCGACAGTGAGCCTTATAATCCGGTGCACCTTATGTATTAATTATGGTTGTGCTTACTGACCTCAAACCGATTTTATTTGGTTATTGTGAATGAGTTGAACACAGTTTGACTTATCTGTTTAGTTTCGCTTAATGCGCCTTATAGTCCAAAAAATACGGTAAATGAAGTTATGCACAATCTCGTCGCAAGATCCTGCGAGATCTGTTAGTATGTGTTGAGGATGACTCTCAGCTACTACTGCACCAAACTTTAGCTCAGTATCTGTAAAATTGACTGAGCTGTAGCCATTTATGTGTTGGCTAAAGTTCAAGATGGCCGCCATCTTAAATTGGGATGAGTCCAAAAGGTAATGCGTTGTAGAGATGCACAGAATAATTACGAGTTTCATTAGAGTTTATTCAACGGTTCATGAGCTATTTTGCTAACAGAGAAACAAATTTTAGCTCCCCGTTTGTAAAATTGTGAGTCACAGTTGTGTTTGTGTTAGTAGATTAGCTGTGGCAGCCATCTTGGACTGAGCTGACTCAAAAAAAAAAAGGTAATCCGATGTAGATGTACATCCAGTGACTGTTTCATTCAAATCTGTCCAGATGTTCATGAGTTGTTTCACTAACACAGCTGCACAAAGAGACAAAAACATTATCACCCTCTCACATTCCGCAGCGGGCGATAACAAGGCTGAAGGTGGATTTTTCTGTAGCCCCATCCTAGAAAGCCTGTTGAGTTCACACACAAGAATGTGTAATTACAGACCTCAGACGCAGGTATCAGCTTTCTCCTTTCACACGCTGGACGCTTCACTCCCATTTCTCGTCTGCACGCAGGCTGGGCCTTTGTTGTTCCTGCTCATATAGTTTGTCTGAGCCCGAGGACCTGAGCTCAGTTTCCAGAATAAGCTGTTAGTTCGCTCCGAGAGCGGCGTCGTGACTGAACCGCTCAGTGGAAGACAAGTCAGTCTCATGCTCGCGCTGCTTTGATTCGAAGCCAGTAAACTTGTACATTGTGAAGTTAATTTTGTGTTTTTCTGCTGATCAGTAACTCTAAATGTGCTTTGAACAAATAGGAAAAGTGTGCATGAATAGAAGTTTGAATGAGCTAAATTAAAAGTCGAATTTAACAAAAAATTGCTTTTACACTGATTAAAACTGGATTTATTGCTCTCGTCTTGGCACACATCTTAAAAAGACTAAACAGTCAGATTAATTTCAAGAGTATCAGTGTTCAAGTGAGGTCACCTGAGCATGAATGCCATTATGTCATTTTTCACCCTGCTTTAAGAGAAGAAGAAGAAAAGGCAGCTGCAGCCTTTGTTATATACCATCATCTCCTCCTCTTTCTGCTCCTGTCAAAAAAAAAAAAAAAAAAGTGTAATGATCCATGCTAGGTTTAACAAAAAAAGGACATCAAAGCGATCTGCTACCTTCTTTACACGTGATGCTGTTCATCTTCCTCAGATTTTGTTCTGTTCAGGTTGAGTCTCTTCAGGAAGCACGAGTCAACATTAAACAGTAATTATGGGAAGGGACACGAAGAGCAGCACAGTCAAAAATAATTTATACAAAAAATTACTTTAAAAAGCAATGCTGTTGTTTTGAATAATTTTGCATTAAGATCTACACGATAAAGATATAAAAACAAGTGACTTTAAAGTACCTGTGCATCTCAGCTTACCTGGACGAGACAGATGTGGGTTTCCAAACCTCTGATCACCTTCTGCTGCTTCTTTTACTCGCTGTTGCATGTTCCCAGCAAGACGACGCTGCTTTCTGCTCCTCGAGCTGCTCGCTGTGAGGTGTGTGGGTAAATGAGGAAAGGAGCATGTGTGAAAACAGAGAAGGCACATAAGAGGAGGAGGAGGAGGCTGAGTGGAGGATGATGGGACAGGTGTGGAATTTACACACCCTGCTGGTAGCGCACATTATTGGCATATTTGCCTTGCAGTGATGAGTCACCCTTGTTATTGTGGAGGTGAAATTAAATGAGGGTTTCTGAGCATGAGGGATGGATGATGCTGATATGTAAAGTGCAAAAAAAATCAGGTTGAGGCTTTAAGTTTTAAACCTTCAATCAAACAACATTAAACAAACACTTTTTTGAGAAGAAAAGGGAGAAAACAGATGAGAATATACTAATTATTTGACAAAAAAGAGACACTTTTTAAAATAATTATCTAAAGTACAAACAGATAAGAAGGTTTGAAGTAAAAAAAATGTTTTTTTTTTTAAGATTGCTTCAGATTTGACAACATACTTATTCAAAATGTGTAACTAAAACAAACAAAAGCTAAAACTCTAGTATAAAATGAAGCAAAAAAAAGTGTTTTCCATCAAAAATCAACAAAGATATGGTTAAATTTGACATTGGCGGTGTGATCTTTGCTCTACAAGCTTGACTTGTTTATTTATTTTTTTACAATTTTTAATGCAAAAAGTGGAAAACACAAACTGTCAAAACCCAATCATTTGTGCATGATTTCTCCTAAACTGGGTATTTCCCCTCTGCGTTCCAGTTTCTTTTTGCAAAAACAAAAGAGTAATCGAAGGTTTTATCAACAACAAAAAAATTTTCTCCTTTAAAAATTGGAAGGTATGTTTGATTTTATCTTGCATGGTGATCCACAACTGTGTGTTTACAAGATGTAACTGTATAACTAATATAAATAAACTAATACAGTTCATATCATAAACTCATGGATTTATCAGGAATCTGCACAAACACTGCAGTTAATAGTCATAAAAATTTTTGTAACAAGTCAGGAAACAAACTTATTCTTTAAGGAGGTTTCTCACTAGGCTGTGACTGTTGAAGACTAGTCAGATATATCCATCCATCCATCCATCCATCCATCCATCCATTACCTTCTGCTTGTTCTAAAGTTGGAGGCAGCATCTTGAACAGGAAGGCCCAGACATCTCTTTCCACAGCCACCTCTTCCAGCTCTTCTGGGAGGACTCCAAGGTGTTCCCAGGCCAACTGAGAGACTTATAGTCCCTCCAGCGTGTCCTGGGTCTTCCTCGGGTTCCCCTCCCAGCCGTACATACCCAGAGCACCTCCCTAAGGAGGCACCCAGGAAGCATCCTTTCCAGATGCCTGAACCACCTCAACTGGCTCCTCTCGATGTAGAGGAGCAGTGGTTCTACTCCGAGTCTCCTGGATACCTAAACTTCTCACTCTATCTCTAAGGGAGAGTCCAGCTTCTCTGTGGAGGAAACTCATTTCAACTGCACCACAGTCTCGTTTTTTTGATCACAACCCAGAGTTTGTGGCCATAGATGAGGGTAGGAACGTTGACTGACCGATAAACAGAGAGCTTTGCCTTACAGCTCAGTTCTCTCTTCACCACAATGAATTGGCACAGAGTCCACAGTACTGCAGATACTGCACCTATCTGTCTGTCAATCTCACACTCCATTCTTCCCTCACTCATGAACAAAATCCCGAGATACTTGAACTCCTCCACTTGGGGCAAAACCTCACCCTCAACGCTTGAAAGCAATCCACACTTTTTCAACTCAGGACCATGGCCACAGATTTGAAGGTACTGATTTTCATCCCAGCTGCTTCACACTCAGCTGCAAACCACTCCAGTGAAAGATGGAAGCTTGCAGATTATATTGTGATCTGTGATGAGAGCGGATAACAGGTGGAAGAGAACTTGGAGAGGTGGAGGTATGCACTTGAAAGAAGAGGAATGAAAGTCAGCCGTAGTAAGACAGAGTATGTGTGTGTGAATGAGAGGGACACTGGTGGAACATTGAGGCTACAAGGAGCAGATGTCACAAAGGTGCAGGTCTTCAAGTACTCGGGGTCTGTGGGATTTCCTCTTGTGCCTCCTGTAACCACCTTCCTCCACAGCTCTAATCACCTGATCAGCCACACCTGCACCTCTCAGAGCTGCACCTCCTGCCCTATTTAAATCTCGGCGAGATGTTCACACTGGAGCATTAATTGCCTTTGGTAAATTCTGCAATGGCCTGTAATCCTAAAGGGACTTTGTTTGACTAACCTGGTTCTTCTTCTGTCCATCAGTCCCACTCCTGCTCGTCCTGCCTGCTCGATTTCGTCCTGGCTCCCTGGCTGCATCTGCTCGCCAATCCTGCACACCCAACTCAGCTCAACAAACCACTCTGGATTCATCTACCACGAACCAACACCATTCACCAGATACTCACCTTCCTGGATCTTCATCCTCAGACTCCTGGTTTCCTCCTCTTCGTCATTGCCTGCAAAACAAATACTCAATAAGACAAACAGCATCTGCAAAACTACAAAAATTGCCAACTGGTCCCCAGATACTCATCCTGTCTCCTTCTTCCTCCTGCAGACATTCATTCACCTGCCCGCTCCTGCACTGTAAATAAATAAACACCTTTTGTACTTTGTGTCCGAGTCTCTTTAGTCTGCCATTTGACGTATAATCAAAACTCATAGTCATGTTAGGGTCCACTGTCCAGGAAAATAGAGAGTGTGGTAAAGAGGTGAAAAAGAGAGTCCATGCAGGATGGAGAAAAGTTTCAGGAGTGATTTGTCACAAAAGTGTGTCAGCAAAGGTCAAAGGAAATGTTTACAAGACAGTGGTGAGACCAGCTATGTTGTATGGTCTGGAGACAGAAACATGGACAAAAAGACAGGAGACAGAACTGAAAGTAGCAGAAATGAAGATG
>NC_056506.1:41015923-41049799 GCF_014905685.2 Nematolebias whitei
AAGGATGTTAGAAATGCAGCTGCCAGGAAAAAGACAAAGAGGAGATATATGGATGCAGTTAGAGAGGGCATGGAGGTAGTTGGAGTGAGGACAGAGGATGCAGAGGACAGAGTGAGATGGAATAGAATAGAATAGAATAGAATAGAATAGAATAGAATAGAAACAGCCTTTATTGTCTCACGGATGGGAAATTCAAGTGTAACAGCAGCAACAGATATAAAGATTCACACAAAAAGTTCCTAATGTTAAAAACAATATATAAAGAAATAAGATAAACAATATCAATAACAATGTTCAAAATGTACTGGAACATTGATAAAGGACAGACTATTTACAATCCAATAGTATAGGCAGAATGTGTGTTTTAGCAGAGGTCAGCATGTATTTAATCCTTATTGAGTTTGTTGGGAGCAGTGGTTGTAGAGTCTAACAGCTGCTGGGAGGAAGGACCTGCGATAACGCTCCTTTGTACATTTATAATGAAGTAATCTGTCACTGAACGAGCTGTCCAGTTCAGCAACAGCTTCATGCATGGGGTGGGAGACGTTGTCCAGCAATTATGTATTTTAGCTAGAGTCCTTCTGTCTCCCACCACCTGCACTGGGTCGAGGGAGCGTCCAAGCACAGAGCTGGCCTTCTTGATGAGCTTATCTAGATGCTGATGATAAGCTGCTGCTCCAACACACAACACCATAGACGATGGTTGATGCCACTACCGAGTCAAAGGTCTTTAGGAGCACCCCCTGCACTCTAAAAGACCTCAGTCTCCTCAGTAGGTAGATTCTGCTCTGACCCTTCCTGTAAAGTACATCAGTTTATTGTTCAGGTGAACACCCAGGTACTTATAAGAGTCCACGGCCTCGATGTCCACTCCCTGGATGTTCACTGGAGTCAGTGAGGTGGGTCTGTGCCTGCTGATATCCACCAGCAGCTCCTTTGTTTTAGCAGCGTTGAACAGGAGGTGGTTCCGCTGACACCAGTCGTCATGAGTCCACTGTCTGTACTTTGTCGTCCTCACCTGTGATGAGGCCGACTATGGCAGAGTCATCAGATAACTTTTGCAGATGGCAGTGTGGGGAGTTAATGGTGAAGTCTGCAGTTTAGAGGGTGAAGAGGAATGGTGCCAACACAGTTCCCTGCGGGACCCCCGTACTGCAGACCAGCCTGTCAGAGACACAGCCCTGTGTCCTCACATACTGTGGGCATCCAGTGAAGTAATCCAGTATCCACTGGGACATGTGGTGATCCACTCCTGATAACTCCAGCTTGTCCCGCAGAAGTCCTGGCTGGATGGTGTTGAAAACACTGGAGAAATCAAAAAACATGATCCTCACGGTGCTTCCAGGTTTCTCCAGGTGAGTCAGAGCTCGGTGCCTGAGGTAGATGATGGCATCATCCACCCCGATGCCAGGCTGGTAGGCAAACTGCAACAGATCCAACGAAGACCTCACCAGGTGGTGTAAATTGCTGAGGACCAGCCTCGCGAGGGTCTTCTTCAGATGTGGGGTAAGAGGAGGATGACTCGTTGTGGTAACCCCTGAAGAGGGAAAAGAATAAGATTTATTGCACAAGATAATTCTTATTCTTATTCTCTGACAGTTTTTCTGCCCTGTTTATCAAACCAAATACTAAGACTTAATAAATAAACTGGTTTCCCTAACCTCAGGGCTCTGTAAAATTCATTCAACCTTTATTTGGGGGGAGTGGTGGTGCAGAGATTAGAGAAGGTGGGCCTGTGATCAGAGGATCGCTGGTTCAAGCCCCAGCACCGACAACATCAAAAATGTGGGTGGGGTAGGTGAAGCACCCACACCTGCCCCCACCCTCATTTGCCCCACTCTGGGCCCATGAGCAAGGCCCTTAACCCCCATCTGCTCCCTAAACAGGTCTCTCTTGAAAATGAGTTCTTGTGGCTCAATGAGACTACCTGGATAAATAAAGGGTAATTGAAAAAATGAAAAAAGAAAAAAAAAATCTAGACAGGTTAATCCCACTGAGCCTCGAGGACTCATTTACAAGAGAGACCTGAAAAGAAAATCCTCCCTTCACAGACTTTTTGTTTTCCCACTTTTGTAGTAGTGGTATTTAATGGTCATTTGCTTACTCCACCCAGTGCTAACAAAGCAGAAGAATTGGAAAACTTGGCCCCTCTAATTTCTGGCCTCACGTCAGTCACCATTCCCTCCACGTGCACTCTGCTCTTTGGCTGTTTGTGTTTGACGGATGCAACCTGATCCCCAGTACATGGTTGGTACATGTCGCTGTCCCCTTACAGCAGGGCAGCGTTGGATAAAAAACAGGAAGGTTGTCTTCAGTTGTTTTTCTTCTGTAGCCTTTTAAGAGCACTCTGCAGAGATCCACTCAAGCCTCTAATGCACCCGGTCCATTTAGCATGGCAGAGCTGTGAAACCCAAGATCACAGACTGGGTCAACAACAACTTCACCTTCTGATTGAGCCAATGTTCACTTTACATTTAGAAGATAAACGGGCCTTGACAAATGTTACTGTGCATGCTCTGCATTTCATAACTTATTCAGGGTATACTCTTTACAATGCATTTGTTTCTATCTGTGACCTTACGATCTTTTTTCTTTTGTCCCTCAGCCATCTTAAACTTCAGAGGATGAAAGATAAAACACGCCATCATCCGTTTCACACTCAGTCCTTCCATGATCCGGTCTTTTCCATCTCTCAAAGGTTGTTGTTTTGGAATGAGATTTGCCCCCCGAGCACAAAGAGATGAGGCGGCCCTTGTGTGAAACCAGATCTGGGTTGGAGTGATGGACGGCACATGGCAGGGAGTGCTGGATGCACTAGCCTGAGCTAATGGGCTAGCTGGCTCCGAGGAGCCCGACTGTCCATTATGTTCCGCCATGGCTCAAAGAGTTTAAAGGTAAACAGCTTTTCAACGGCTTTGATATCCAACAAAACCTCTTATCATTATGTAAAACTACTGGCATAAAGATCCTTTACTGGCATCCTATTAAGAGTACCTAATATGTTTTGAAAACAGATTAAATGTTTAATGGCAGCCATTAAACTCCAGCATCCCCAAAAAATTACCACAATCAAGACAAAGCTATTAGAGCTGATCTAATTATAAGTGAGAATGTTCTATCTGGGAACAACTAATACTCATGGAGTGAAATGCTTATTATAACCAAAAGATAAAGATCAATATTGGTTTTGACCTTGTCAGTTAGCAAAATATCCCATGAAACACTGAATGGATTTTTAATTAGAAAAATTATAATTCTGGTCCAAGACGGCCACGCTCAACGAGCTGCAGCTTCACAGGCTCCTACTGAACTCAATCTTTTTTTGTTCCTGTTGGTTTTGTTAAAAAATAATAATTTTGCACCTACAATGCACATCCACGGTACGGGTATGACTGTGACACACTTGTGGAGTTTTCTGTTTCGTTGCCTTGCCATCATGTCATCCTGCCATTGTGGTTCAGTCCTTGCAGCCTCGGGCTCAGGCCTGTCATGGAGGCTGTCTCCATGATCCTCCGTCTGCTTGCACGGACCGAACTCTATGGACACGTTCGGTTCTGCAGGGAAAACTGAATGTTCTCCGTCTGCCGGATCTGGTTGTGGAGGGCAGTTTGGGAGGGCAGCTGCTGCGATCATTGTTACCATCGGGCTGCCAACAGGACCTGCTAGCACTGCTAACAAAATCCTCTGTCTGCCTGGACAGACCGAACTCTGCGGACCTGCTTGGTTCCGTGGGGGAACCTAGGATGTTCTCTGTCTGCTGGACCTGGTTCTGGAGGGCAGTCTGGGAGGCAGCTGCTGTGGTCAATGTTACCATTGGGCTGCTGACAGGACCTGCTAACAAGACTTGCTAATGCTGCTAACAAGATTTTATATTGTTATGGAATTGTTTTGTTTTTTGTTTAAATGAATAAACTTTATACCGTACGACACCATACCAAAATCACGCCGCTAACCAAACCACACTAACAGTACCATAGTGCCAACAGGAACATGTTACTAAGATAACCTCACTGTTTTCAGAACCACTCTGCCAATTGGACCATGCTGCTGTAGATTCATTCCCTTTTCATTTTTGGTGCCTAGTTTCTGTGTTTTTGTTGCATGCTTTGAATAAACCAAGTTTATATTAGTGCTCGCATTATGCATGTAAATTATAGCCGAACAGAACCTATGAGAATCGTGCTGCTGCTGTTTGGTGTATTGCTTTGCACTATTAGGGATTGGCATATATCTTAGATCTTTCAGTGTACTGTTTGGCATTCGTTTAGCGTATATCTTAGTTGATATTTTAGAACCTTATTTACTGTTTCTTTTTACACTTTATATTTTTGCTATTTTTGGATGTAACTGGGACTCTGTGTAAACAATTTCATTCTACCTCATGTACCACATGCGACGTGAATGACAATAAAGAAACTTGAATCCTTGAATAAAATAACAACTAGATGTACATCTACATCTGAATCACTTTTGGACACAACTTCATTCAAACTAACCAGTATTAACTAACAGAAAATTATCTGTAGCTCAGTCACTCTTACAAAATTTGAGCTAAAATGTGTGGTAGTAGTTGACAGTCAGCCTCAACAATGTACTCTGAGCACTATCAAGATGAGGTTGGACATGACTTTGTAAAATAATCAAACATTTAGTCTCATTACACATATTCTTTTCTTATTTTAACACTCTGACATGAAAGACAGTAAGCAACATAAATTACTTCATGGAGAGCTCAACCTTTAGTTTCTATCTATGTCATACCTTTGCCAGGCTGTTGTTCAACTATGAACTGAGGACCCTGCTCAGAGCATGCAACTTTGCTTTTAAATTTGAGAACCAGCCGGCCTACAAAAGCATGAGGAAACCTAAGGAGGGGCATCAAAGAAGCCAAGTGCAGATACCAGCAGCGCATTCAGGAGCACTTTAACCGCAACAACTCCAGAGGCAAGTGTCAGGGAATAAAGACTCTCACAGGATACAAAGACGGCACCACATCTGCAACCCTGGTAGACAGCATCCACCCAGATACACTAAATTGCTTTTTTGCTTGCTTCGACACGCAGGACATTGGCTCCGGAACCACCCCTCCGAACACACCACCAGAGGTCGAGACCCCATCCAGCTGCACCAGAACCAGGTCAGAGCCACCCTGCGCAGCATCAACACGAGGAAATGCTCCTGGACCAGATGATGTCTCTGACTGGATTCATAAGACCTGTGCAGACCAGCTAGCAGAGGTTTTCACCACCATCTTCAACCTCTTGCTGCAACAGTCTGCGACCCCTACCTGCCTAAAGTCAGCCACCATTGTCCCATATCCCATGAAGAACACAGTGAACTACCGAAAAACTTCTGCTCGGTTGCTCTAACCTCAATTATCATCATATGTTTTGACAGATTCATATCAAATCTGCCATCCCTGTTGACCTTGATCAACATCAGTTTGCTTATCAAGCAATCAGGTCAACAGTGGATGCAGTAATCACAGCTCTCCTCCCAGCCCTTACTCATTTGGACCAAAGGAACACTTATGTAAGGATGCTGTTTGTGGACTTCAGTTCCACTTTTATTACAGTAATTCCCCACAAACTGGTTAGGAAACTGAGCGAGTTGGACCTGAGCAGCTCATTGTGTGCATAGATTCTAGATTTCCTGAGCAACATACCCCAGAATGGAAGATTGGGAAGCTGCACATCCTACACTCTCATCCTGAATATGGGCACACCACAGGGATGCATCCTCAGCCCCCTCTTATACTCCATTTTCGCATGTGACTGTATCCCCATTCACTCCACTAATACCATTTTCAAGTTCGCTGATGACACAGCCATTGAAGGGCTCATAAAATACAACATCGAATCAGCCCACAGGGAGGAAGTCCAGCCAGCACTTGACAGAATAGTGCCACAATAACCTAGCCTGGACCTAAACAAGAGTGAGATCTAGGAATTCATTCTGGATTTCAGGAGATCCAAGAGCGCAGAGCACTCTGCTCTTTGCATTAATAGAGGGGAGGTAGTAAGGGTGCAGATCTTCAAGTTCCTTGGTGTGAACATCTTGGCTGACCTTGCCTGGTCTGTCCGCATCTCCTACCAGGTGGGGAAGGCCCAGAAGAGGCTCTACCTTTTCAGGAAGTTAAAGTAGGCTTACCTCATTCGCCCCCTGCTAGTGAACATTTTCAGGGCCACCATCGAGTCCATCCTGACCTACTGCTGTGCAGTATGGTTTACCAGCTGCAAGGAGGAAGACAGGAGAAACCTGTAGTGGGTGTTGAGGGACCACACTACCCTCACTCAGTGATAGTTACACGTCCGTCTTCAGAGCAAGGCCACTACTATTACGAAGGACCCTACTCACCCAGGACACACCCTGTATTCCCTCCTTCCCTCTGGCAAGAGATACCGGATAATAAAATTCAGCATGAACAGGCTGAAACAGAGCTTCAAACCTCAGGCTGGGAAAGCCATCACCCCAGATCTACCCAAAACTCATAACTGAACTAAAAAGACTGAGCGTGAATTTGCACACTCAATCTGCACAAACTATTTGCTAATACTGTGTACTAATACTATGTACTAATACTGTGTATTGCTTCCAAGGAGGACACCAAACTGCATTTCACTGTTTTTAGTTTGTTTTTAACACCCATTTCCACAGTGACAATAAAGAGCTATTCTATTCTATTGTATTTTAATTGCTTGTAGCGTTAATCTGAGTTCATACAAGATTTGGCAGAGCTAACTAAAGTTTTATTATACTTTTGTTTATGCTTTTTTTATATAATGTTTTAGATTACTTTTTGCTATTTCAGAAACAAAATAATCTAAACAAAAATGTTTAGTATAAAACCTTTAAAAAAAAGGCTGAAAGGACAGATTAGGACCACTGGAAATTGGATTAGCATCAGTAACAAGATGCTGTATGATGTACGCCTCTACAAAGCGTTTTTAGTCTTATGTTTTACATAAATATTAAAATGTTCATAATTTTTCAGGGAAGGTTTTTTTAGAAAGCCAATGCGAGAAGGGGTGTAAATAACTTTTGAAAGAATATCTGATAAATATTTTGCAGTTGATTCAACTAAATAAACTCTTGGGACAAGAAGCAAAAACAGCTTCAAAAACCAAGATAAAAAGTCTAGTTCCTTTTTAAAAAACATTTCAGATTTGATGAACAACTATCTAGACCAAGCTGTTACATGAACAGAAAACCCCCTCAAGAATCAGCACAAGGATAGTCACACAACATGCAGTTAAATCAACTCCTATAAAGAGGCAAATGTTTAAAATGTCCCTTCACAAAAAAGTATACTTGACATTGTTTATTCTTTTTTTTTATCTAGTCTTATCTGGTTTTATCTTATTTCGTCTTTTTTTAATCTAATTTTTATCTTATTATATCTCATTTCTAAAGATGGGGGAGTGCAATTTTATTTCTTTTAAAGCACTGAGCACGTGGCCACTTTTTAATCATGTTGAATCTATTGTTATGCACATCATGTGTTGTGTTCACTATAATCAAATCTACCTATGGGCACAAATAAAGTTGATTGATTCCTTGTTCATTTTTCCTATCATTTATGTCCATATATCAGTTTTGCTGCTGACCTCAGTTAGTGTCAATCTTTTGTGACATTTTGAAGTGTATCCATATTGAAACAAATATTTTAAACCAAACGTGGAGCTTTTGTGAACAGAAATATTAAGGTGGCTTCAAATTTGCTCAGATCTGGCATCAGTGAGGATTGCTCAGCAAATCCGACAAACATGAAGAGATTAAAAGTAATCTCTGCATTACAAAGTTCCATTAAAGTTTAAAAATGAGGGACTTTTCCCGTCCTTGGAGTGAGGTTCAGCACTTTGGCACGGCTCTGGAGGAAAGTGTGTGATAGTTCAAAGGGTCACAGCTCTTTATGCAAACAGAAGTGGATTGATTTTTATCCTCCACTGCATGCAAAGTCAACAGACATCTTGGCGCGAAGTGGCAACGCGACAGAGCGGGAGGGGAGCGAGCACTCAGATGTGCTGAGGGGTTTCTGGAGGATGTGCCGTAGAGGGAGCTGTTGCATTAATCACATCTAGAAGTGATGAAGGCCTGAATGAGAGTTTCTGCTGCCAAGAAGGACAGTTAGAATGATGGACAGGGGCAAACACTGTAACAGATGATAGATCATATTTAAATATTTAGGGTGCATCACATCAGTCAAAACCCAAAGTATATTCAAATGAAATACTGAAAAATATGTGTTACTGGAATATAAATTTAGATTTGTGACTGACTCCGGTTATTTCTGTAAATGGATGACTTTGCAGAGCATCAGAGGATGATGCCACCTATTGATCAGAATGGGAATGTAATACAGCAACGCAACACGGCTGCTTCAAAGTGGATGGAAATGTCAATCATTATGGCCTGATGCCAAAAGAAAAGCAGCAGTAATAGCTTTGCTCATGTCTCTTTGTGTGTGTCTTTGTTTGTCTGTACCGTTAGCAAAATATCTTGTGAATCACTGTGTGAAAGCAGTCTGCACGTGCACGGTTAACAAAGTTCGTGGTAGTATATTCAACATTTTTCTTATGGATTTTTAAAAATTGACTTTTAGATATACACAAGCTTAAATAATTTCAGTGAAATATATTATTTATAAATATTTATTTATGGTATTTATATTATGAAGCATGCATGTGCTAGTCATAAAATTAGAATGTTCCTTTTGCCTGGATTACTGCATCAATGCGGCGTGGCATGGAGTCAATCAGTCTGTGGCACTGCTCAGGTGGTATGAGAGCCCAGGTTGCTCTGATAGTGACCTTCAGCTCTTCTGAATTGTTGGGTCTGGAGTATCACATCTTCCTCTTCACAAGTTAAGGTCAGGCGAATTTGCTGGTCAGTTAAGAACAGGGATATCATGGTCCTTAAACCAGGTACTGGTAGCTTTGGCACTGTGTGCAGGGGCCAAGTCCTGCTGGAAAATGAAATCTGTATCTCCATAAAGTTGGTCAGCAGCAGGAAACATGAAATGCTCCAAAACGTCCTGGTAGACAACTGTGTTGACCTTGGACCTCAGAAAACATAGTGGACCAACACCAGCAGATGGCATGGCACCCCAAACCATCACTGACTGTGGAAACTTGACACTGGACCTCAAGCAACGTGAATTCTGTGCCTCTCCTCTCTTCCTCCAGGCTCTGGGATCTTGATTTCCAAAGGAAATGCAAAATGTACTTTCATTAGAGAACATAACTTTGGACCACTCAGCAGCAGTCCACTACTTTTTGTCTTTAGCCCAGGCAAGACACTTCTGACACTGTCTCTTGTTCAAGAGTGGCTTGACACAAGGAATGCGACAGCTGAAACCCATGTCTTGCATACATCTGTGCGTGGTGGTTCTTGAAGCCCTGACTCCAGCTGCAGTCCACTCTTTGTGAAGCTCCCCCACACTTTGGAATGGGTTTTGCTTCACCATCCTCTCCAGGGTGCGGTTATCCCTATTGCTTGTACACTTTATTTTCTACCACATCGTTTCCTTCCCTTCACCTCTCTCTTAATGTGCTTGGACACAGAGCTCTGTGAACAGCCAGCCTCTTTTGCAATGACCTTTTGAGTCTTACCCTCCTTGTGCAAGGGGTCAATGGTCATCTTTTGAACAACTGTCAAGTCAGCAGTCTTCCCCATCATTGTGTAGCCTACAGAACTAGACTGAGACCATTTCAAGGCCTTTGCAAGTGTTTTGAGTTAATTAGCTGATTAGAGTGTGACACCAGGTGTCTTCAGTATTGAACCTTTTCACAATATTCCAATTTATTGAGATATTGAATTTGGGGTTTTCATTAGTTGTCAGTTATAATCATCAACATTAAAATAAATAAACATTTGACATATATCAGTCTGTGTGTAATGAATGAATATAATATACAAGTTTCATTTTTTGAATGGAGTTACTGAAATAAATCGAAATTTTCATGATATTCTAATTTTATCACCAGAACCTGTGTTTCCCCAATTTATCTACTTTTGACCTGGTGGTTAATTATTTAAAGTTTACTCATTCTTTCTTTGTCAAATATTGCTGCTGTTCATCTTGTCATTTGAGATGTTTAATTAATTAATTAATTTATTTATTTATTTTTAGTTAACTGTTCCTTTGGAGATAATGACAATCACTGGAAAGAGCACCAGTTGCATCTGATCAATTGTAGACTAAATGGGTTGATCCATGTTGCATGTCAGTATAAAGTCAAGTGTTCTAATTTGATTTTTTTTGTATGTCATTTACTAGGTCATTTTGACGCTATACATGTTTTATTTTTCAGTTTGGTTTTGTTGCTAACTTAATTTATGTTTCTTCTCTTCCTATTTTGCTGGAATGGCCTGATCCAGTCACAAGTTTCCTTCCTGTCAGTCATGAAATTAGTTAGTGCTTAAGGTTCCTCTGTTGGTACCTGAATTAAAAGTTTATTATGCTGACATCTTTTATGGGTCCAAAACTAAAGCAATTTTGATTTTTGTTCATCTTTTTTGTAAATCTTTTGTATCTTTCATGCTGGTGTACGTGGACCCTGACACACTGAAGGAATTTCCTTTAAACTCTCAGAAAGGATTTATTGGATATGCATCTAAAACTGATTAACATTTAGAGTCAGTCAAGTTCAAAATGGCTACCACAGCCATTCAGCTTTGGCCAACACAAAAATAGCTATACAACTCACTGAATTTACAAACTCTGAGCTAACATCTGGTGTGGTAGCAGCTGACAGTAACTCACACGCAACACTAACAGAACAGGGGGATTATTGCATGATCATGAGTCTGCATTTAGATTTTTTTTAAGTTTGACTCAAACAGCAACAACTTTGTTTGGCAGGAAAAAGTGGCAGGTGATATGCATTTCTTCAAGGAATGCTGGGCCTCTTGTTTAATGAAGTTCTCCTGGTTCTTTTACTTTGTGTTTGTCCAGCAGTCTGATTTGACCCTTTGGCTGAGTCACGTGTTGCCGAGCTGTCGAGCCCGTTTAAAACGTTTCTGTCTGCGGCGTCACACAGGAAGGCAGAGCTAATTATAACGAGCACATTGGTGGTATAAATAAAAACCAGAGTGCTCTGTGTGAATGAATGAAATGTTTGAGCTCAGTTTTTAGATTGGGTTTCGTTGAGGTCATGTACTATCTTTAAAAAAACAAATGTTTTACAGCTGCTCTCGTTTGACTCTAATATTCATCGTGAGTCCACTTCATGAAAATTCTGCATCTTTACCTTTAAACTTTAAACACATTCAGTTTGTGTTAATGGGAAGTAACACACTTATGTGCAAAACTCAAACTTCTGCAGTAAAAAAAAAAAAAAATATAGAAAACAGTTGCTCATATTTGCTTTGGCATTAACTGTTTGAGTCAACACTGCATGCCTGTTAACACAATATCCCATGAACAGAACAGAAAACAGAAAGTCATTGGCCGTACGTCTACAACTCATTGTGTGAACGCTTATGAAGCATCCTCACTCCTGAAATCCATTTTTCTTCCGTACATTTTTTGGCATCTTTCTTGTCTCGCAGTTTTCAAGCTATTTCAACAAATCATAGATCAAAACATTCAGCTCCTTCAGAACAATCCTGTTATGACTTTTGGTATTGGTGCAACTTTACCTTTTTGAAACATTTAGCCTTTTCTGCCACTTTTTCTCATAGAAATGAATTGAGCTCATTTTACTTCCTTCACATATTTAGATCAGTTTACAACCTTTTACTGCTCCTTTCACATTTTGTTCTGGCTCAGCTTCTTTCAGCTTCCTTGTGCAAATTTCAACTGTTTTCCAGCTACTTTCAGCTAATTTCAACTGCTTTTTCAGCTGTTTTGTGCTTCTTACAGATTTTATCTGCAAACTAAAACTGTTTTGTGCATCTTCTATAACTTCTTTTGGCTAATTTCAGCTTACTATGCTCCTTTCACTTATTTATGCAACTTTCAGCTTTTTCTGCTATTTCAGCTACTATTTAGTTGTTTTATGCTAATTTTAGCTTTTTCAGTTAATTCCACTTTTTTTGCACTTATTATAAACTTTTTTCAGCATAATTCAGCAAAACCGTTATGCTATTTCCACTTCCTTCTGGTAACTATTTTAGTTATTTTTCAGCTGTTATGCTAATTTCAGCATTTTTCGGGTAATTTCTACTTTCATGCTCATTTCTGCTAATTTCAGCCTAATTGGGTTCTTTCTGCTTTCTTATGCTGATTTAAGCTTGTTCTGTCTTTTCAGCTATATTTTTGCATATTTTAGCTAATTTCAGCTGTTTTCAGATTATTTCAAAATTTTCATGGTAATTTCTGCTACTTTCAGCCTACTGGTAATTAAATTATTCCTGCTAATTTCAACTTGTTATTCTCCTTTCAGCTTTATCTGCTAGTTTCAGTTATTTCAGCAGTTTTTATTAGCTTTTTCAGCTAATTCCACGTTTTTTTGCATTCATTTAAACTTTTGTGTTTTGCTTTCTCCTGCTGATTTATATTTGTTCTACATTTTCAGCTATGTTTCAGCATGTCTTTTTTTTCTTAGCTAATTTCAGCTGTTTTTCAGCAAGTTCTTGTGCAAGCATTCACACTGCATTTTTGCAGGAAATGCAATTTCTTTGGTTAACTTTTGAAGTCAACCCAGTTTAAAATGGCCACCACAGCTAATCGTCTTCAGCCAACATAAAAATGTCTGTAACTCTATCAGTTTTACGCTGAGCTAACTTTGGTGTGGTAGTACAGTAGCTGAGAGTCACCCTCAAGAAATACTTTAAGTGCTGACAAATCTCACAATAGTGCATGGGATTGTGCATACTGTCATATAGAAGATTTGCCCAAAACGGCTATAACTCAGATATTTATAGGGTGAAAATGTTTTGAGATAGTTGAATCTGTTGATCAGTTTTGATCCGAAAGCTGTTTCACAAACTAAATACAGTTTTTAGTTTCACACGTGCCACAAGTTGTGATCAACTCAAGTTCACTTCATGAATTTATTGTTTTTAAATATAACAAGATCAACTGTGATGAACATGAGGTCCTGCTGCTGAACCCAATCTGGAAAGAGCCGGAACAGAACTTAACAGATTTCTCATATGATCTTGCCTGACAGTGATTTGTTAGACAAAGAATAAAATAAATAAATAAACAAAGAAAGAAGCAAGCCGCAGTACTAAATAAGATCCTGCCACTTAAGAAAATAAGAGAGGTTGCGCAGCCGGAGCCAAGAGTGAGTGTTGCGTCAGCACTGTGTGCTCAACCACACTCCCAGGCCAGGCAGTTCCTGGAGCCGGTTCAGCAGAGGTCTTACAGGAGTGCCCATCCTCCTTTAACATCTGTTTACGAAGCATAAAATTCCTGCTCAACACCTCCAGTGATTACAAGAAGCTCCGAGTCTTAAGCCAAATGAGGACACGTTAGAAAACTTTGAACTAAAGACAGAGCATTTCTTGAAGGAATGTTTATCGCCAGTCGTCTTTCGTGCAGTAATTTTTAAAGCAAGAGCTGCTGATGTTGAGAAATAACCTTGAAAAAAAAAAATCCTATGCAAAACTGTGATTTCTTGCAGGACCTGCTAGTGCTCAAAATATGTGCTGTGAATGGTTGTCAGCTACTACCATGCCAAGATTTAGCGCAATGTAAGTATATACAGTATAAGTAAAATTCACTGATGTATAACGGTTTATGTGTTTCCCAAGTCATTTAACTGTGGTGGCCATTTTGAATTGGGTTGACTGCAAAGTTAATCAGTTAACTTTCCAAGAAATTCATTGAAATCCGTCCAGCGGTTTAAGAGATATTTTGCTAACAGAAAAGCACTGTTGACAACATTTAGTGCCAAAAAACTTACTAAATATGTCTCATGATGCACTGCGCCTACAGTATGCACTGGGGACAATGCTCAGCTACTACCACACCAAACTTTAGCTCAATGTTTTGAAACTTTGTTGAGTTAGTGCCATTTTTGTGTTCAGTCGGCTGAGAAGACATCTTGAACTGGGTTGAGTTTAAAGATTAGCCGTTGTAGAACGTGATTACCGTATTTTTTTTGCCATATAAGTCACACCTTTATGAATAAATTTGCATGCCCTGCGACTTATACGGTGAAGTGACTTATTTATGTTTTCTTTTCTCATATTTATAACTCAATTTTTGGCTGAGATCTGACAATTTCATTCATTCTGACATGAAAAATATTGAACACTACCATTTTCAGCCACTAGAGTGTGCTCGAGTAATATGGCAAGACAAGGGTCTCATTAATAGGTAAAACTGGCTATTAATGAGACAGTTGGCTTGCCATACCAAGCCACCTTCGTCTCGCTCCAGAACTCCTGGAGCAAACGCCAAATCAGCTGCATTTGGCAGCCAATCCATTTTTGGAACAACCGGCCCACATTTCCAGGTGGTCAGTGGTGACGCATAACAAACGCGACGCGTCAGAGGTGACACATAGTAGATGCAATTTATACGGCGAAGCTACATTTTTTTTTCTCACTTTATTAGACAGTTTTGGACTGACGCGACTTATATGGCAGTGAAACGTGTACGCCGGAAAGTACGGTCCTTTCTGAAAGTTTTCATAACTTCTGTTAAGTGGTTCTTCAGATATTTTGTTAACAGACAGACATATGTGGCTCCAGTGGTTCCTGTCGCTTCAGAATCATCAGATTTTATTTTCTTCTCCACCACATTCCCATTGTCTTGACAGCAGAGGACCTAAAACCCACTTGCTTTGAAAATAAAGTCATACATTCATTATCGCCGAGATATTTAAGCACCATCGATAATGAATAGCTGTCAAGTTGAATCCGACGTTCTCTCTCTGCTTTACTTTACGTGCGCTGCCATTCGTCTCAAATGTGAGAGCACAAAGGCTGAAGGCGCACTCCGCAGCTCCTTTGTACACTGTCAAACTCTGAGCTGCACATATTTAAATTGTGATAAATGAAAGAATCAACTTGTGGCGCGAGAATCACAAGAGATTTATCTGAACAAAGCTGAGGCTGTGAGCTTTGAGGTCAAACAACAGGCATGATTTAGAGAAAATGTCCTAAAATACAAGGTAACATGCCAAATCCCACTATCCTGTTTGATTCAGAGTAAGTGTCTAATATTTGCTGCAAAAAACATCAGTACTTTAAACTATGTCATGAAAAGGTTTTGCACTTCCTCCACCACGTTTAAGCCAATCGATGGACTTTGGCAGCTTTCGGGTCATATCCTCAGAGCTGAAACTAAAGATTGTGACATCATACCGTTTAATGAACAATGTGATGTGGACTAATCTGAGCCACAATGTGCTCCTGCAGCGTCCTTTTTTCTGATCTGGCTATTATCACCTATATCTGTGTGCTCCTTTCTCTGCAGCGTTAGCAAAATATCTAATGAACGAGAACAGATTTTATTGAAACTCACAGAAACTAGCTGTACATCTATGAGTGATTAACTGTTGGAGTCAAACCATCTCAATATGGCTGTCGTTAGCAAACAAATAAAGGCTACAACTCAACCATTTTTACAAATATTGAGTTAAAATTTCATGTAGTTGCTGAGTGTTATCCCCAACACTCTGAGAGCTGATTGATTTTTATCTGTTTTTAAAACTTTACTATTAACTATTGGAGTCAACAATGTTTGTAGCAAAATATCTCATAAACCACAATGGATTGTATTGAAAATCTAGGAAAGTAATTAGGGAACATCTAACCCCTCATTCAACTTTTGGAATGAACCCAAATCAAAATGGCCGCCTCGGCTAATTGAAGGAAGCCAACACAAAAAAATGTTTGTAACGCAGTCAGCTTTGCAGGTACTGAGCTACAATTTGCTGTGATATTAGCTGAGCATCATCTCCAACAAACAGCCTGAGTGCTACACAAAGCAAGACATCTTTTTTTTGAAAACTTTAGCTTTATCATTTGGCATCAACCCTGTTTGTTAAACAAAATATTTCATGATTCAATAGATATATCTTATATAGATAGATATAGATCTTAGTGAAAACTCCAGAAAGTAATCACAGACTGTACATTTACAACTCATTTTCAATTAAAAATGGTCATCACAGGTAACTGACTTTAGCAAGCTCAAAAAAAAGCTATGATTCAGTAAATTTTATAAATATTGAGCTAAATTTAATTCAGTAGTAGCTAGTCTTTCCCAACACATACTTCAAGTGCTAACAGATCTTGACACATATAATAACATATGGTAACGTAATTACTGTATTTTTTCGTTGTATAAGTTGCAGCTTTTTGCATAAATTTGGAAGTCCTGCGACTTATACACCAAAGCGACTAATATACATTTTTCCCCCCAATATTTATATCCCATATTTTGGCTGAGATATGACGATTTCATTCATTCTGACATGAAAAATATTAAACATTACCATTTGCAGCCACTAGAGGGCCCTCGAGCATTATGGCAAGCCAAGTGTCTCATTAATAGGTAAAAGTGGCTATTAATGAAACACTTGGCTTGCCACACCAAGCCACCTTCGTCTCGCTCCAGAACTCCTGGAGCAAATGTCAAATCAGCTGCATTTAGCCACGACTTATACGGCAAAGCAACGTATTTGTTTTTCTCCACTTTATTAGACATTTTTGGACTGATGCGACTTATACAGCGGTGTGACATGTACGGCGGAAAGTACAGTATAAACATAACATACATTACATAACGTAATTTACAAAGTTCTATCAAAACAGTTTTAACACCATTTCACTTTCAGCACAAGATGATTTGAGATTTAAACTCTGGCATGAAAGACGGCAGGTGATATGCATCCCATCAAGGAATGGGCCTTTTAGTCTGCGAGATGCAGACAGCTGAGACTTTTGTCTCTTCTTGTTTTCATCTCACACATTTAAAGCAACAAGCTATCAGCAAAAATCAGCCAGGTTTGCTCTGGTGTTTTTTCCCTCTCTGGTTCAGCTTTTAAAATAATTCCCTTGAATCTCTGCTAGCTATGGAAATGGTTTCAGTTCATATACATTTGTGGCTCATGTGAATACTGATTTAATAACATACAACTGCTTGGTGGTTTTATTGCAGGGAACTTTGTTTTCAATGGAAAATATTCTTTTTATACAATTCAGAGGTCAGTTTCGTGGAAGGAGATGGAATCTGCAAAATTTTAGCTATTAACAAAAGCCATACACTGCAGCCCTGACCTCTGCAGTTTTTAATAAAAAACATGTCCTTGCGTTCGCTATAAGCTTTTTGTGGAGTCAGAGCAAAACTGATTCGAGGTTTCTCTTATGCCAACCAGTTTTAGATCCTTCAGCCTCGTCTTTGCTCATAAACCAGGTAAACTTGAGACTTTTCTTCCCCTCTTCTTTTCATCTAAGTACATTTTCATGCTAACAGGGCAAAATGAATCATTTCCCTCCTATTTTGTCATCGTCAGCCTTGGCAACCACTTTCTAAGAGCCATCTCAAGGCAACATGCACTTTCCCCTGGTATTATTCTGCCCATTAGTGCTTTTTGCCATTGTCATTTGGATTTCAGGCTTATTCTTAGCAGCTGTCTCCCATGTGGTGTCCTTGATGCCTGGCACATAAAGGCAAATTAACCACAGCACCCTGAGGTCTTTTATGGTCTGTGCAGTTTCCCTGTAAATGCAGGGTACTGTGAAATAAAATGAATGAAATAATAACTACGTTAACTCATAGTAGTTTAGTTTACTATGCATTTAATATTTTCGTATCCGTACATGCATCCATTGTTTAAACTATCTTTCTCGTTCAGTGTGGTGGTGGAGAGCTGGTGTCTATCTCCAGCAGTTGCTCTGTGGGTGGGGGGACACTCTGGACACGTCCCAAGTCCTTCACGGGGACATTTTATTTCCTTTATAATGAAAGAATTGGAAATTTTCCCTCTTTAGGTAATGAAATGAAATCTGTGTATCATTGTTTTGTCCTAAAACAAGAACAGTGTCTATCAGATTTTAGGCACCACTAAAATTGAGAAAAACTTTTGTGAAAAATGAACCAGAGAAACAGTGTTTTCTGCTAAAACACAAAGATCTAAAACGATGCAATCATCAGCAAGACGGATT
The DNA here is from genome assembly GCF_014905685.2 of Nematolebias whitei. Taxonomy (NCBI): domain Eukaryota; kingdom Metazoa; phylum Chordata; class Actinopteri; order Cyprinodontiformes; family Rivulidae; genus Nematolebias; species Nematolebias whitei. Next base: position 41,033,996 of record NC_056506.1, read on the forward strand.
GCTGAAAATAACTTAAAAATGCTGAAACTGAATGGTTGACACACAAAAATAACATTAGTTAATAGCTAAAAGACAAAAAATAAAAATGGCAGCTAGAAGCTAAAAGTAGCAAAACAAAAGTGACACAAGAACAGCGAAATACTACAAGTTGCAGAGATAGCTAAAACCTAAAAGTGGCAAAATTGTAGCTAGAAGTTAAAAGTAGGAAACCACTAAACGAACCAACAATTAGCTAAAGGTAAAAGTAACAAAAGGTTTGTTAGAATCTAAAAGTAGCAAAAAGCTAGCTGAAAGCCAAAATTAGAAAAGCACGTACTTAAAGAAGAATAAAGTTACGTTAAAAGGAAAAGTAGAGATAGCTAAAAGTAGCAAAATGGCATCTAGCTGATAACTAAAGATTAACTAGAAGACAATTGTTGCAAAATGGTGGCTAGAAGCTAAAAGGAGCAAAAAGCAAGTTAAAAGTTAAATGTTGCAAAATGAAAATTAGAAGCTAAAAGAGGCTGGCTAAAAAAACAATAGTATGTCTTAAAGTAGGCAACAGATAACTAAAAGCTAAATGCATTTAAAGGTTAGCTAGAAGCTAAAACTAGCAAAAGACAATCAAAGAAAAAATAGCAAAATGGTGGCTAGAAGCTAAAAGTAGCTAAAAGCAAGCTAAAAGCCAAAATTTGCAAACCACTAGCTGAAAGAGGAAAAATGTTAAAGGTAAACATAGAGAGATAGGCTAGCTAAAAGTAGCAAAATGGTAACTGGAAGCTAGTTGCAAACCACTAAGTAAAAGAAGCCTAAGTTTAGCTAAAAGTTAAAAGAAGAAATAAACTACTGGTATTTACAAAAAAAGGCCAGCTAAAAGCCAAACACAGCAAAATTGAAGCTAAAAGTAGCCGAACAGCAGCTAAAAAATTGTAAGCAGAATAATTGTAAAGTTTGGGAAACTATAAAAGCCACAAATATCAAAAGTCATGGCATCCATCTCTTACATGATCTCATCTATGATTGGCTAAACTAGCATAAAAAGCAGCTAGATAAAAAAAAAAACAGAAAGATAAAAATAATAACAGGAAAACGATAGTGTGAAAGCTGACTCAACATTCATACAATGACGCCGCTTTTTTGTGGCACAGCGAAGCAACAGGGTTTTCTGGCTTAGAAATGGGAATTGTTTTAAAATCCTCTTTGGAACAACGTCCACATTGTGTTTCCCGAGAACCGGACGTACGCAGAACACAGATGAATGACCTCACCCTGTGTGTTAGCTCTCACCCGGGCCTTGTTTAAAATAGAGTTGACGCTGTGGATAGTTCTCCTCTGAGTGCGGTAATTCTAACTTCTTCCTGAATTAGTTTATTCCTGCTTCAAAGGGTTTTGAGCATTTAAACACCTTCAAGAAGTTGCTTGAGGGGAATCTACAAGATCAAGCAGAACTGCTGCCAGTTTTTGATCTTTACACATACACGCACATGCACTGCTTCTAAAGTATTCACTGCTTCTTACCGTAAGAAATGTAATCTCATCACTAGGCTTGATAGATTTGTCTTTTTTACTTTCTATTTCATTGTCATGCTGGATTCCCAAGAAAAGTAACAATCTGATCTCAGTGGGAAGTTGGTTTTGAGTGAAATTAGATTGACCTCATGTGATGCAGGGACTGTTTGTCTTCATTAAAATACGCAGTGGGCTCACTCTCCTTATTCTTGACAAGTACCATGAAAACAGGTAGGATTCATTTTCTGTCATTATTCTTTGTAAAAGCTGAAGCACTTATTAAGGAGGTCAGAGATAAAGAAAGAAGGCACATAATACTGAAAAGATACTAAATCTGTTCACAAACATGATCCTTTTTAATGTGTTCATTGCAGAACTGATTCAACTAACCGAGTCCCCTAAAAATAAGAGATGTTTTGCTTAAATATGATCAGTATGATTCATTCTTATACAGTAGTTATGATGCAAAGCTGTGTTTCAGCGATAGAATGACAATTTTGATCTTCATAAACTGCTTTCTATCTGATAATATTTATTCCTTTATTGTTTACCATGCCTGTTCCTGTCTTTATAGAGCAACTATTTAATGTACTTTCAAATAAATGTGAGATTTCGAGCTTGCTTGGAGTAGCAGCCAGTATCTTACCTGTAATATATTGTCGTTTATTGTCTGATTGTGGATTTTTCATAGAGATTCAAGCTAACTGATACTCAAACTGGAAGCCTATTTAGGAGCAATCTTTTACCATCTATAACAACTCAAACCTTAAACTGAGTTTAACATGGTCTGTTTTGCACTAAGACGTTGCTGATGAAACACATTACACATGAATATCTTGACTACAGTGTGAATAAGCATAAAATTTTATGTTAAAAAGCTTCAAATGTTAAATGTTTATCCAGTAAAACAGTTATTTGATAGAATATGTAAAATTGCTTCACTTCTCAATGAGATTTCCTCCCCGATTCTCCAAAGATGAAATAATTCCATGGTTATCTCATGCACGTAAGATATTGACTACTCATAGATACTACAGCCCCTCTTCTTTTGTTTGTTCCCACTTTTTAAAAATGAATGAACAGTTTGCAGCAGAAAAGAGACTCTGGCAGCTTTACGAGGTAGAGCATTTATTCAGAAAAGCATGTGAATGACATGCTTAGCCTGGTGAAAGAGAAATGTGAACTGTGTAATTTAGGGAACAGATTACAACTAAAAACCTGTGATTTCCATACGTAACCATTTCTCTCTCAGGTTCAGTCAAAGCAACATTCATTTCCCCTCTACAAGCAGAAGAAATATCAAAGAATTGCAGTTGAAATGCTGCTGCCAGGCTTTTATCTGCTTCACCAAACCTTGCTGCTTTTCAGTGACAACTAGAAGTGATGCTAGGAGATGATCTGGCTGGGTCCTGCTCATGTTTACGGTCTGTGAGCAGCCGAAGAGCCTCACTGACGCTTCAGACGTTCAGGTCAGGAAGCAAAACTGATCGAGTCTTCTGTGCTTTTGGATTTTGTTTTTATTCTTGAAGACTTCAGGCAAACAAACTATCATTTTAAGGTAAAAATATAAATCAAGTTTGCATTTTTATGTTAATTTAGGCTTCTAAATCAAAATTTGGATCAACTGTATAATTTAGTTTTTAGATGGAAACAGATATTTTACTGTTATCATTAATACATTGCACATTCCAACAAAATAAAATTATTGTGCTTATTTAGAGCATGTTTTGTTGAACAAAAATAATTTTATTTCACAGCCTGATACCATATGACTAGTGTCCGATATTAGACACATATTAATATCATAAATAAACATAAACTGTATCACTATCCATTTCACTCTGTAGTTATTAAATCGAACATTTAAATGGTTAATAGTTGTGTTTTGATATTTCTGCATCAGATATCTATTGAATGTTAGAAATTAGAGCTTGACATTGAACTTGTGCTAAAAATGTATCTGCTTTCATTTGGTTTGGTAAGATTTATTGTAACAATTTGCACGCATTGTGGTTTCCTCCCACAGTCCAAAAACATGCATGTTAGGCTGATTGGTAACTCTAAATTATTCCTAGGTGTGAGTGAGAGAGTGAATGGTTGTTTGTCTCGTTTGCCTCTATGTGGCCCTGTGATGGACTTGTGACCCGTCCAGGGTGTATCCCGCCCCTCGCACAGTGATTGCCGGACATGGGCACCAGCGACCCCCGTGACACAAAATGGAAGAAGCTGGTAAAAGATAATGGATGGATGGATGGTATTTTATCTGCAAAACAGTTAGTGCATGGATGTATTCCTTTAAAAGCATTTTTTTTTGTTAAGTGAAAAACAAAACTGAAACGCTTTTATCAAAATATGTGATGAGTTTGAGGTTTGGAGTTAATGGTTGACCTTGTAATAACAGCAGTAGGAAAAACACTTAAAACCCAAGCTCAAATAAATCTCATGAGCAGATGTGAGTCTTATGAGATAGAAGATATTTTTCTCAGTGATCTGTATGTGCATTTAATTTAAATACAAACACATGTAGATCGTGCTGACACTTAAACCGACCACATGTTGGGTGTTTTTATTCTGGCACATAAATGTGTATCAGCACAAATATAGAAAATCTTTCATGTGATCTATGCTGATCATGAATCAAAATGGGAAATGACCTAATTCCCTGAATCATATAGTCTGACACTATTTCCCATGCATTTACCACATAAATAAATAATGATAGAGGGCATTTATCTTCTTTCATTTTACCTTTAACTGACAGGCAGCATAGCGATGAACTGGAAACATGCCAAACAAAAAGGTTTACGATATTTTTCGGACTATAAGGCACACTTAAAATCCTTAAATTTACTCAAAAATTGACCGTGAGCCTTATAATCCGGTGCGCCTTATGTATTAATTCTGGTTGTGCTTATTGACCTCGAACCGATTTTATGTGGTTATTGTGAATGATCTGAACAAAGTTTGACTGGACTGTTTTGTTTCACTTAATGCACTTTATAATCCAGTGCGCCTTATGTATGAAAACAAACCCGTTCATTGATATTGCACCTTATAGTCTGAAAAATACAGTACTCACAAACAGAGATAACTCCCTTGGGAATGACTGGAGGATCACTGAAAGACATGAAATACACTTATTCACTGCATATGCAGGAGGTTTATCAGGCCAAACCATCTGACAGATTCCTGACACCATATCGAGCTCTTATTGTATGTAGACCCATTTAGGTGTCCACTCACTCTAATTAGGTCATCTTGACCACGGTCAGGACAGGAGACTTCACAGCGACAGAGTGGTTCAGTGAAGCTGCTATTCTTTACTGTTGCTGCCCTCCGGCCGTGCAGTGAGGCGAGGGGTGAACAGGACAACAAAACAGTGTGGTCTGAGTGATGCAAAGGCTGTGAACCTTCTAAAACACATACATGTCAGCCATCTTCTTTGTGTGAATATGTGCAGACAGCTTGAGCTGCAACCTTTTTTTGTGTGTTTTAAAGTTGTGCATAAAAGATAAAGATCTCCCCTGAGAAATACTGAGAATAAGATGCTAGAGAAGTGTTGTTTCATCTGCTCCTATCAATCTGCTTGTCTCTGTGTGCCTGAATAAAATGCATGGAATAGAAGTTGTGCTGTGCTTTCATTTATGAGAGAAAAATATAAAGAAGCAACTTTTCTAAAGTTTGTGTATGTTGCAATGTGAGTTTTGATATAACTCATCAGCTGTCAGGTACTGGTTGAACTTGGTGCTCAAGTAGTGTCTAAACGGTGTAAACACAACTTTACCCTGACTCTGCAGAAGTATTTGTGGAAAAATACTTAATCAAACTTGATCAATAGGTTTTGTATTGTGCAGTTTTCTGGGTCAATATTTGTCATCAAACAAAGCATGTCTTTACTTTAGCAGTAAACACACCTTATATATATATATATATATATATATATATATATATATATATATATATATATATATATATATATATATACTTGCTTTGGAAGGCCAAAAGAAAAACATCATAACAGCTGTCAAGCCACAATACTGTATTTTAATTTACTATTGGCTGACTGTTATCATCCCCAATTTTACCTGCTGTATTGCGAAATATAAATGGTGTTAGTTTACAGATAGCCATCCACATTTGGGTGTAATGACTTCTCGTTTCCGTTGTCTGACTGCATGAAACATTTTGGTAAAGTAAATAAAATGTGAATGTGAGGATTTTTTTGTGAGGAAATAGACACTAAACCATCGTTTAGTGTGAGATACCAATCACATGTTTGAGATGCTAACTGAATCCTGAACACATGAAGATGTGGTCAATTTCATGCTTACACTCTTGTCTTGCAGCTACAAACAAACAAACAAAAACAAACCAGCAAGCAAATGGTGAGGTCTTGATAAATCATTCAGACTATTAACAGTTTATTTTTCTTTGCATCTTTATTGGTTAGCTGTTTTAATGTTTGTTTAACTGAGCTGTTTGGATCTGTGTTTTTAATCAGCGCAGCGTGATGACATCATCAACCTGAGCCAGACACTCCCACAGGTTCTAATAATTTGCAATAAAAAGCAAATTATGCGCCCTGGTAAACCTGTTTTTAAACGTCTTCTCAGGTAAAAATGTTATAACTTTTCCTATATAATTTCCAGACCAAAGAGAACAGAGAGTAAATCGTAGAAAGTTTTCAAAAAATAAAAATAATGTGTTGTTAAAATAAGTCTACAGGAACTAAAACAGATAAATATGCAAGCATAACAAATTACAGCAATAATCCATATTTAACATTTACCAGGTCACATGACCACCTGAAGCAATATAGAGGCTATAAATATATATTAATCCACTAAAAGTGGTTAACCACAGTGGTCTGAATGCATCTAAATGGTAAATGGACTGTACTTATAGCACCTTTCTATCTTACAGAGATACTCAAGGCGCTTTACACTACAATCTGTGCCTCATTTACCCATTCACACAGCACTCTACTAGATCTCTACAAAGCTAAATGAACAAATCATTCTAAAGAGACTAATCAAAGCTTTAGATCACATTCATACACCAATGCGACACATCAGAGGCAACGAAGGGTTCAGTGTCTTGCCCAGGGACACTTCGGCATGTGACTGCTGGTGGATTCGAACCCCCAATTCCTGCATTGGAGGACGACTGCTCTAACCACTCAGCCACAGCCGCCCATCTTTTATTTATAATTGTTAGCCTTTAGCCCCATGGGACTGCTTAAGTTGGGTTTAATGTGTTTAAAATACTGGAAAAATGACAGAAGATGCCTTAGCAATAAAAAAAACAGACAGATTTTTATTACCTGACTACTGAGGGTTTGTGATGTATATGTTGTGTACAAGCATATTTATCTACACAGCCCTCTGCACCTATTTTGGAACAAGAATAATTTGGGACTAACCTGTTTAAATAAAGGTTGAATGAATTTACATCTTTATTAGAGTAAATGTAAATGTTCATCAGATGTGTATAGCTAAGCCCCATTAAAATCCTGTAATTTCTTTATATATAGAATTAAGAGAAAGTTTTCCCAGCTGTGTTTTGTTTTTAACAACAGTTCTTCCCTGCAGCTGTGGCTGAACTACTCACCCTCCTGTTGAGATTGATGGATCTCCTTCTTCTTCCTCTGTTGTTATCTTCTACAGTTTTTTTTTTTTACAACTCATTGTTTTCAAGGCTCTGAATATTTTCTTTCAAAACAAATGGCTTTCCAAGTCGCTGTGGACAAAACCTTGCACCTCAAGCAGATTTGGGAAGAGGGAAACATTAGTTGCTCATTTTTGTGAGCGTGCGCATGTTACCTTCCGTTTCTTTGAGGTTGTGGGTTGTCTGTAGTCAAAAAGATTCTGAGACATTTTATGTATATATAGGGCTTATCTAAGAGTGTAGATTCTGTCAGAGCTACTTTAATGCTTAAACAATGGAACTGAAGTGAATTCACTTCATTTCAGAAAATCAAAGTGACATATTTTGCGGAAATTGATTAGAGCAGAAGATAAGATTAGTTAAAAAAAGAAAAAACGGTCCTCGTAGTGTTCTGTCTTTGACTCAGAGTGCTGTCTACTCCCCTGTCTGTATATGTTTGAAACCCCACCTCCCCCAGAGTTTCTCTTCAAACCCCTCCCCTCCACTTTTCTCTCAGACTCTGGCTGAGGAATCCCAGGCAGCATTTAATTGCAGAGTGCAAAAGCTTTAGTTGGGCTTTAAAGCTCTGCGCCGGAGCTGAGACTCCTTCACGCACTCTTTGAGAAAACAGAATCCCACATGGAGTCCTTCACCCGAGGAGCCTCACACAGCAGCTGGGTTTCAGGTGGTGGGGAAGGCAGGAATTCTCAAATCCAGGTACAGCCGACTATGTGAGAGAATCTACCAGAGGCAGGAGACGTAAGAGGTGGAGAAAGAGAGGAGAGCAGGAGAGGGGCGGGGAGGAGACGGGAAATACACCGCCAGAGAGACAGAGCAAGGCTGAGACTGGACGCCTGCAGCAGCTAATGAGACAGAACAACGAGGCGGGAGAGGTAGAAAGAGAGACGGAGAGGGAGGGAGGTGAAGAGGGGCCCCGTGCTGCAGAGAGGGCTATAGGGTGAGGAGGAAGAAGAAGGAGCGAGAAAAAGTTGGGGGAAGTAAGAGAAAGAAGGACTCAGGAAAGTACGCATGTACGATTAACAGCTACAGCAGAGAAGAAAAAAAGGAACAACAGACAGGAAGGAAGGGGAGGGAGAAGTCTTGAGTAGAAAGTACCAAAGAGGCCAGAGAAAAGTTTTCTTGTGGGAAGACGCAGATGAGGAAAACAGCGAGTGAATGACTGGACTAGAGAGGGCTTGGAGAGGAGGAAACCACTTGTTTTCTAAGGAGTTTTCTGCACGAGTCTCCAGGCGTGTGAGGATATGTACACAGAAGGCTCCCAAACAGGACACCACCGATTTCTTCAGCACACCCACCCTCCCTGCCCCTGCCAGCACTGCATCTACCATGAGCAGCCATATAAGTATCACCGAGGGTCCGGATCCCACCCAACATCAGCCAGACAGACGGACCACTCATCGTCAGACTGCTGGAGAGACATCCAGGCTCCTCAGGGTAAAGACGTAGGAGGCAGAGCTTTCTTAGTGGACAGAGTTGAGAGAAGCGGTCAACTCAGCCCACAGAGGAGGCCTGTGTGCACAGGGCCGGGCCTCTACTGCCACTCGGATGACTTCAACCAAGTGTGCCCCTGGGAACTGAACCCTGCCCAGTGGAGCGACCCAGAGGAGCCTGGGGTGAGACACTATTCATCTGTGAGACAACGGTGTGGCTGTGTGGTGCACGACGACAGAACACCTCTCTTCCACCCTGGAATTCCACACCCTCTCCCTCATCTTCAGGTCAAAGGTCAAGGGTACAGACGGAGGACTGTCAGGTATATCTCTGTGGATGAAGAGGGAGGCTGCAGATGCACTTCTGACAGCTCTCATTTGAAACCACACAGCAACCCGGGTCATTTTCACATGACAAATGGCCACTCGGGACCAAGGCGTGTGTTCTTTAAGGAAGAGGAGGAAAGAGATAACTATCAGGACCAGGGTAAGCTAAAGGGTGGACCAGAAGATGGGTTTGATTATTGCAGTGGGTCTGAAAAAAGCTTCTTCTCCACGGAAGTCCCACAAAAACGCTTGAGCCAAAGAAGACAGAAGGGATCCTCCGTCACTCCTTCCACCATCACCTGCTCGGAAATCTCCAAACCGATAACCAATCATGAGCACCAGCGTCAGGGTGCAGAGGAGACGACGCAGAGGACGACGCAGGATTCGGTGAGGGATCAGATCCGGCAAGTCGTAACAGATCTGGAGGAAGTGTTGGGGGGTTTGAAGCAAGTTCACGTGGAGATGAAAGAGGTAGGAGGGTCTGCAATTAAAGATGTTTAATCCTCAGGCATACATCAGGTATCTAACCACATAAACTCTGAATCCGCAGCAGATGTCTCGGGCTTTTATCACTTCTCTCGTGAATGTGATGACATTTAAAACGGTTATCACCAGGCTCAGATGCTGATCGTGCAGAGCAGCTTAGCTGCGTGTTATTGGAGGATGTGTGTGTTAGAGAGCGTGCATCCTCATGATGACTGCATCGTTTGTGATTCAGTCATCATCTCTTATCAAAGAAGTGATAGAGAGAGGTTTACTCTGACCTTTTGCAGAGTGCCACTGTAACTAGCAGTGTTCTGGTCAGCACTTTATAAAGCTCGGCATCAGACTGTTTCCAGATCACTCCTCACTCCCACAGCATTCATTTTACTCGCAGCAGTAAATGACCATTGATTCACAGCTGAACACATCTGTTCTAGGCCTGGTGTTTTACAGTTAAAATAAAATCAATCTATTTAATGATTTGTAATTGGGCCAAAGGAAATTAAAAATGATGTCAGTTTAAGCAAATGGTTGTTTTTTTTCTTTACTGATATTGATTCAGTCAGAAATAACCACTGTAATAGATGCAATTTGGCATTAATGAAGTAATTACTACAATAATTTACCAATTCTATAGTAAAAGTTTATTACAGAAGGAAAAAAAGGTGTTCATTATTTAAACTTTTCCACTAACACCAGCATATAATCCAGATTTACACACCTAGGTTGGTAATGTTTTGAATGAAAGCGGCTTTTTATTATTCTCACTATGAGGTAGAGTTGGTTTTTATTGTTTAGCACAGTTTTCCATAACTTTAAAGTCCTGCAAAAGTTCAACAGATAAATCCCGGAGGGTCAGGAAATACTCAGTGTAATACGAAAGAAGAAAAGAAAACATGCCTTTTATGTTACCATTAATTAGAATACTAAAACTGAGTAATACTGCATTTATCTCTTAATAAAATTATACTCATTCAACTGTTATAAAGTGGAGAAATTGATTATTAGAATGACAAATAGTCACAATAAAAGTAAATTTGTCAACTTTTCTGGGGTGATTTATGAGCCATAAACCTTACCTTTTAATAGACTGTTGTATTTTATAATTATTTTGTAAATTACTATAGTCAAACATCTTAAATTAATTTACTACAGGACTCTCATTGCCTATTTATACAAAACAGTTGAAAAAATGGACAAAAATGTCCATAATGGCGGTAGGTAAGACAATTAATTAGAGACTCTTTACACATCTTATTTATTAATTCAATCAGTTACATATGATACAGAATCTGCAGGTTTAAAAACAACTGTCACATATTTATTTATCCTAACACATTTTGGTTTTTAGGTTTTCTTGTTGATGATTTCAATTGTTTTTAATCATTTAAAATGTTTGGATTGTTTGGTGTTTCTTTTAGTTTGACACAACATATTGTCCTAGAGTCTGAAATTTATGCGAAACATGTCCTCACTGGGTCAAATAAATGTGTTTGATTGGATCCATTGAATTGTTTCTGTATGAAGAACCTCACAGTAAAATTAGATGTGACTTTACGGAGTTGTAAATGCAGTTTGGTAGCAACCACCCTTTCTATTATCATTCAGGTGGTCGAGCAGATTGATCGTCTCACGGCCAACATCGACCTCGGCGAGAGGGCCCCGCGCATCACTCAGGGGTCGACCAGTAACAACCAGACTCATGCAGGAGACTTCAGGATAGCCCCTCTCTCTGGAAACAAACCCGGATCGGTTCAGGCACCGCAACAGGTTGACGAGGACCGCCTCATCCTCAGAACCAACTCCGTCTCCCCCGTCCACGTGGCTTCTGTCGTCAAAACCAGCCGCTTCACCCCGCCCAGTCTCAACAAAGATGACAACCACAAAAAACCAAGTGTGAACGGCCACCCGCCTCATCTGCACCCCGCAGGAGAGTCTAATCACGCCAGTCAAGTAAATTCAGAACACCCCCCACAAACTTTGGACCCTAAAGTCATCATTGGGAACAGCACTTCCAATCCTAGAACTCAAAAGCCTCCACCCTACCCCCAAAACGGGCAGTGTGGGAAGGGCCAGTACCCACCGTCCAAACCAGTGAGGACCCCTGCCTACCCTGTGAGAGGACGCCACAGCACCAGCATGGTGTGAAGGAGGGGGGAGGTGGTGTTTAACCCATTGAAACACAAGGCCCTGCTGCAGAGAGGAGCTCCGATTGGGACCAGGCAGGGGAACAACTCGCAGTAAGTTTTTTTTTTTTCCCCTCTACTCTGTCAGTGTTGATGTTTCTGTCGGGGCTTGCAGCCGATGACGTTTGCTTTGTTTACTGGCAGAGCAGAGTTCAAAGTCTGTAAATGAATAGCAGTGTTCCTCTCTGTGACCAAAAAAAAAAAAAAAACTATGTTTGATGTGAGCGTCTGTGTGTGGGCGGCAGGGGAAGGGGGAAGGCCTTAATATTTCTGCTTTTGTTGATATCACATGATTTCCCAGTCTTCCCCCCACACTGTAAAATGTGTCCGTCTTGGTAGGTGAGGAGAAATTTATTCCTCAGTTTAGTTACACATGCGGTTCTAATCATGCTCCCTCACTCACTGAAGTAAAGTTTTTTTTTCTTTAATGAAAATGTCTGAGGATTTACTTGACCTTGAAAAACAACATTAGCTGCTGGTTTTATCAATTTTTGACAGGCAGGTCTGAAAAGCTGGTGGGATTTATTGAAGCAAGTTTTAAATTATTATATTTTAGCTCTATGAGAGCTCAGTAAAGTCTTGAGGCAGACATTTTTTTTGCAGCACAACTTCAAGGAAACTAAGGATTGGCAGGAACTGAGCTGTTTTTGGCAAAGGGGGAGGGGGGGGGTCCCACAGTTGCTTCAATTAAATCATGTGACTATAAAAACCTCAAATAATTCAAGGGATTATTTAAACTCTGACACAGAATTGGCATGATTTACTCCAAGTGGCTGAGGAGGAAGAGCTTTTGTTGCGCCACAATCGGAGTTATCATTCCTGACTGTAAACTAGAGGCAGATTTAATATCAGCGTGACATCTGGAAGGAAGTTGTTATAGCAGAGGTGAAAAATTATTTTGACAAGTCCATTTTCCACAAACGCTGCAGAGACAAACGTGTATGTTTCTGTACTTCCCTCTTGTGAAGAATATCTGGAACTGCAATCTATTTTTCTGGCCTCCGTTGAGCCAGGTCTGGTTTTAATCATAAAACTCCTTTACCCGTGTGCCAGAGCAGAGCAAAAATCAAACTCTGGTTAATTTGTGATGTCCTTGTAAACATGCCAGGCGCCGCTCAGATACAAATTTCACGCTTACAATGTGGCAGACAGACAATAATGTGGCTGAGGCGTCCATACTTGAGATTTTTTAAACATTTTTTTCAATCGAATGACATAAGAGTAAGTTATTCGAGGTGTAGCTTTCCCTGTTTAACAACGTCACTTTTCAAAGTGTCTGATTATTCCACACTGTTGGCGTTTTTAAAGGACTGACTCATCTGAATTAGTCACCTGGTGCAGGTTCAATGTGAAAATGACTTGTAGAAGAGATTGCTAAGCAACTCGACCAAGCACAGCAAGTTGTCACTCAAATCCTTTTCTTTACAGTTAAAAAAATAATTCCCATTAAAGTCTTTTCATATGGACGTCAGCCTCTGGAGTAGCAGGAGTGTAAAGTGCATCAGAGAGAAAACGATGAAAATGAATCAATTTACTCCCTAACCGCTTGTTTCACTTGTAATATAAAATGCACACATTTCCTTTTGAGATCAGTAGAGATATCCCACTTAAAAATACATCCAGATTTGTATTTCTAGGCACACATGCGGCTGATTTAATCTGTTTACTGTAAATGAACAACAGGAAAAAATGTTTGTTATAAAGAGAAGATGAAAAGGAATCTGAATCCTCAGCAAAAAACACATCTGCTTTTGGGTTAATTCTTGTTCTTTAAAATATATATATTAAAATACACAGGAACTCATGATAAGTGTAATATGTAGAAAGGTAAATCTTGACACCATGAGACGATCAAGTACGATGTTAGCTATAAAAGCTTCTGTGGACGTTTTCATGTTGTCTTTCATTTAAATGGAAGGAGAGGGAGAAAAGTGTACAGTGACGTTTCAATTCAATTCAATTCAAAAATACTTTATTAACCCCAAAGGGAAATTAATTGTTGATGTAGCTCGTCCTAGTTTCATATAAAGTTGTTCTAGATGCTGATAGCTGTGGAAGGATCTCTTGTAGGGGTCCGTCCCACAATAGATCTGAAGGAACTGGCTGCAGATGCCGATCCATCCACCCAGACCCAGCAGACCTCTCGTTCCTTTTGGGCAGCAGGACCACCTGAATGCTGGGCAGAGCTCCTCCCCCAGCGATGGCCACTCCTCCCAGCAGCCTGCTTAGCCCCTCATCGCCACGGACAAAATTGCAGGTGCCGGTGGACGATCTTGGTCCTCTTGCTGTCACGAGCCGCGTTTCTTTCCACCTCCAAGATCTCGACGGTCAGGCACTCGAGCACCACCTCCACTTAGATGGAAATGCATCCACTGCACCTCCTTTTCAACTCATTTGGGATTTGGGGCTGTATTTGAGGTAATATTTGAGTTTTTGAGATGTTAATCAGCAGCTCCCAGTTGTAGAAAACCACCTTGTTGTTATGGTTACGCATCATAACAAACATCCAAAAGTTAAAAAGGTTTCAGTAAAAAGCCTTTCAGACGCACTGCATCCAAAACCAGAGGAAGTAATCATCTGAAAAAAGTGATTTACCTCCAGAAAAAAAAAGTCTGTAAAGTTTTCAAAAGCAAAATCTCAGAAAGAATTTAAGAGAGCTACTCCAACATGCAGTCACCTAGCGCAACTGTTACTACCGTATTTTTGGACTATAAGGCGCATTAAGCAAAACAAAGCAGTCAGATAAGTCAACCTTTATTCAACTCATTCACAATAACCACATAAAATCGGTTTGAGGTCAGTAAGCACAACCAGAATTAATGCATAAAGCTCACCTGATTATAAGATGTTCTGTCTGTACAGCACTTTGGTTGGCCTTGTCGCTGTTTTAAGTGCTTTATAAATAAAATGGTATGGTATAAGGCTCACTGTCGATTTTTGAGAATAATTAAAGGATTTTAAATGCACCTTATAGTCGAAAAAATATTGTGGTTTGTAGGGGAGGTATTTAGTACTAAAGCTGACCCAGTTCAACATTAACCATGTAGTTAAAAAATAAATGGCATGATAGTAGATGGCTACTTTTCCTACACAGAATTGTGAGAATGAATGGGCAAAGATGCTGCTGGTTCCCGTAGTTGACACCAATGTTTCATTGTTTATTCACGTCACTTTATAAAACCATTCATATCTAATCATTTTTCTTTTAACTTAAAACAAAAAAGGAAAGCAAACCTAAAATGTGGGAAGATCCTAAAATACTAATTTGTATTTAATTACAAAAAACAAATTTCTGTTTAATTAAGCGTACGGCACGGTGGAGCAGCTGGTAACTCTGCCGCCTCTCAGTGAGCAGGTCGCTGGTTCATGTTCTGGCCAGGGGTGTTTCTGGGTGGAATGTGCATGTTCTCTCTGTGCATGCGTGGATTTTCTCCAGGTACTCCGGTTTCCTCCCACAGACCAGAAACATACAAGTTAGGCTAATTGGTAACTCTACATTGACCTTAGATGTGAGAGTGTGAATGGTTGGTTGTTTCGTTTATCTTTGTGGCCCTGTGATGGACTGGAGACCCATCCAGGGTGTCCCCCGCCTCTTGCACATGACTGCTGGACATAAAAAGGAAGAAGCGGGCAAAGATAATGGATGGATGGATGTTTAATTATGCCACTTTGTTTTTTAATTGTGATATTAGAGATGAAAATATTGCAACTCCTTGTTTAATCTTTGCAATTTAGCTGATGTTTTTGTTTAATATCTTTGATTTTTAACAAGTTTGTTTTTTTAATCAGTTACATTTTGAACACCACCTCCTAAAATAAAAATTGCTTGGCTTTTTCAGCAGGAGTGATTAACAATAAAACGTTGTTTTATAAAAATGTTTATGAATAATGTACAAAACCATTCATTTATTGAGCAACACATATTACAGCCTGAAAAGTGCTCTGTAAATACCAGATGCATACCCAGTGTTTCCTGTTAGGTGCCAGTTATGTACTGGAACAGAACTGTAATATGAAGTAACTTGCCACCTGGTATGTACCCAGAAGTACAGGTGTGTATTAGATATGTACCCAGCATGTATTCTTTAAGTACCTGTTACATACCGATGGATAGATAGATAGATAGATAGATAGATAGATAGATAGATAGATAGATAGATAGATAGATAGATAGATAGACAGACAGACAGACAGACAGACAGACAGACAGACAGACAGACAGA
>NC_056506.1:41049809-41097615 GCF_014905685.2 Nematolebias whitei
AGACAGACAGACAGACAGACAGACAGACAGACAGACAGACAGACAGATAGATAGATAGATAGATAGATAGATAGATAGATGGATGGATGGATGGATGGATGGATGGATGGATACTGAAGATAATGATAAATACTGTAGATAGATGGATGGATAGATGGATAGCTACTTTATTAATCCTTTCTGTCTGTCTGTCCGTCCGTCCGTCTGTCCTTCCATCCATCCATCCATCCATCCATCCATCCATCGTTTTCATCAAATACAACATATGTTATGAAAGTGTTATACTGTGTTTTGATTGTTCTACATGTATTGGAAAATTCCATTTTAAGCTCAAATATGAATTGTTTCATAACACTTTAAAACATATAGATAGTAAATTTAGATATTATACTACAATGTCCTACATAATGCTAAATAAATGTTTTCAGTTAAAGTATATAGAAACAAATTCAAAAATGTTCAATACAAAAACAGCTGGACTTTATTTTTTGTATTGAACGTTTTTGAATTTATCATGTCCTGGATGACTGAGAATCTTCACCAGTATATAGAAACAAATACGGATGCAATCATTGTGATGAGTCAGCTAGGATTTTTGGTTTGATCAAAGTTTATGATCTTTGTTGCTGATGCGTTTATGTGTTTGATTCCAATGTCGGTGGGTGACTGAGTGAACGTGGGAATCCTCCTGCATTTACCAAATCAAGAAGTATGTTTCACCTACAGTGTGTGGGCTCTGACATCAGTACCAACCACTCTATATACACATCCTCACTGAAGGTCTAAACCTTCCTGTGGTTTACATAAAACCAAGAACAGACATAAAAACCTATTGACGGGAGTTTGACAAAAACCTGATTTATAGCGATGACTCACGACGAGCGAGACAACGTGACTCACAAGGACACGGCATCTCACTTTCACCACTCGGTGACGCTGCGAGGGAAAATCTTGACAAGAAGCAGCTTGTGTGTGTCCTGCTTGATTAAAGAGCTGCAGCTAACATGTGCATTTAAATGAATGACTCTCATTTTTTCCCTCCTGACAGGAGCTGATGATGCCACTGAGACAAACTGTCAGCAGGTGGAAACAGCGCGGCCTGAAGATGGGGATGTTTCCAAAGGGACAACTCCACCAAGGGTTGACCTGCCTCTGCTCCTCACAGGAACACAAGAGGAGAATCGACTTGAGAAATTAAACTGGAGACGTCTAAAATAATATACTTTAAGTTATTACTCAACTGTCAACTCAAAGATGTATTTTCATGACAAAGTTTATTTATTTTTCCTATTTTCATTCCAAGATATATCTATTTTTAGCCAGTTTGCTGTCTGGAAATTAACTTGTGTATACTGTATAGTATTTTTAAAATATATCATTTTGGCGTTTTGTAAAGATATTTTCATATAAGGTTGATTTATATTTCTGCAACATGATTGTTTCAGAAATTCTCATCATTGGGGCAGAAACTGTATCGCAATACCATAAATTGTTTTGCACTTTCTCACACAATTCCATCTCAGCTATCTTAATAATTGTTGGAATATCTCACGTATAATTATAAATTAAACAACACCAGCGTTATTTTTACATTCGAGTCTGGAAAATGATTAATGAGTGATCTGAAGTGAGAGTGTTTGCGTGGAAGTTGCTGAAGTGCTGCTTCAGCTGACCCGGAGGAGGCGGTGTGTGGTCTCCCACTGTTGTTGTGTCCAAGGCCGGCCAGACCAGCGTCTGTCTCTCTGTTTGTTTAAATCTTGTCTGAGAATTTTACCACTCTCTTCTTACCAACTTCTGTTGCTATCAGCCTTCTTGGAAAAAAATAAAAAACACCCTTTCTCACAAAGCATCCATGATTTTCCTATTTTCATTGTGGCCTGAGAGGCACATTAACAGACGGATGATTACGCCCAAAAATTCTTCACTCTCTGACACTTTTCCAATAACTGTAAAGTAATTGTGTGACAGGCAAAGGTAGATAGGTTTTTATCTTGAGCCGTTGGACAAATCTTAACATAATCATCTTTACAGATGTTGACCTAAACTCTAGTGTTTTAGTTGCCTAGTCATCCCCATCACACGTTCTGTGGTCATTCTGTAACCCTGTCTGCAAACCGTATGTCTGACCAGCTTAGGTTTAAACTTCGGACCAAGATCGGTGTTTGCCAACATATTCTGTTTCTGTCATCCAGCATAAAACTGAACTTGGAAGAGGATGTTCTTGTTGCCAGGGAATGCAGACTGGTGGAGTATTGTTTCTCGCTGTTTTGGGCTCAAGATGGAAAACGACAGCAAAATGAGGAACCGCAGTCTTTGTCTGGGAAGCAGCAGTAACGGCTAGGTGCTAATCGGGTCAACCAGCCTCCTTAAACACAGCAGTTTACGTGGAGAGCAGCTTTCGTATGAGTAAGATAGTGACGAAAACTGTCATTATGAAAGCTTCCAGATGTGTTCATTTTCAACAGTTATGGCGAGGTTATGTAACTGTACAGAAATGTACAGGAAGAGCTTAATATAAAGTGGAAAAAAAATTCTAATAAATGTTGGAGAAGGAAAAAAAACTTTGTATCAATTTGTATCGTTATCAATGCAATATGGTTATCCATCCATTCATCCATCCATCATCTGCTTGTTCTGGAGTCGGGTCATGGGCGCAGCATCAGCTTGAGCAGGGAGGTTCAGACATCTCTTTCTTGCAGCTCTTCTGGGAGGACTCCAAGGCGTTTCCAGTCCAGCTGAGAGACACAGGCTCTCCAGTGTGTCCTGGGTTTGCTCTGGGGTCTTCTCCCAGTCAGATGCCTGGACAAGCTCCCTAGTGTATGGGGCATCCTTACCAATTGTCTGAACCACCTTAACTGACCTCTCAGTGGCTCTGCTCTGAGTCTATCCCAGACGACTGAACTTCCCCAATTGTTTTTTACTTTTAGTCAACTGAATAAAGAGTTTTCACAACAAAACAGTAACGATGAATCCAGATACACAACAGGTGACTATTGGGTGTCGTTTTGTGACTATAAGTTGTGAAATATTTCCAGAAGTCCTTGAGACGTTAGCACACATGACCTGAAGATGTTTTATTTGTATCTGTGTTACTTTATGGTTATTACAGAGGTCCAATGATTAAAAGAGCTTTCTACATTTTCATTGTAGAGTTTTTTCCAGGTATCCATCCATTTTTTTTAACCAGATTTTTTGTGCAAGGTCACGGAGAGCTGCTGCCAATCCATCACATGACAAATTTTTAAAACTACATAAATAAAATGGTTTATTTCAGCTCACACCGTAACGCTTTTGTCTGGTGAGCAGGTGCGCTTTAACAGTTTGAAGACAGACATGAAGAGGTTAAACAGTTCGGT
The DNA here is from genome assembly GCF_014905685.2 of Nematolebias whitei. NCBI lineage: Eukaryota > Metazoa > Chordata > Actinopteri > Cyprinodontiformes > Rivulidae > Nematolebias > Nematolebias whitei. The sequence goes on from NC_056506.1 coordinate 41,053,166, forward strand.
GGGTCAAGAATAACAGAAGCCTCAAATCCCACCCAAGTCATGATGCCACCCAGCTTGAAAGAAAAACAAGATTCATCACGAGTTCCATTCGGTTTTGACTCAAAGTTCCATGTAGTCACTTGTTTCATGTGTGATAGTGTATCTGCTGACCTCGTGTGAGAGGAGCAGCCTAATCCAGCCGCTGGTCTTCGGTTGACCTGGATGACAGAACTGAGGAATTTCTCTGCTCCATGTCTAAACCAACCTACCAGGATGCTCTCCTAAAACTGCTCTTCTTTCAGCTTCCTGCTGGCAGTCAAGTGGCCCGGCTTTGTTGAAACCTGACCCACAAATACCAAAACCTGCCCTTTGTACCCCCTCCAAACACAGCCCACCTACGTGCACGTATGCCCAGAAAGTGCCTCTTCTTGTTGCCATCAAGACTTTTGTGTGTACGTTGCTGGCACAAGACAAAACCTGCTCCGTCCCCACCTCACCTGCCAGTCCACTGGATTTAATGTTCTGGAGCCAAATAAATGATAGCAGCCAGTTTTTTTTCTTCTTGACTTCACCAATCTGTGCTTATGTAAAGCTAACAAGAAACTGTCCAGATGTTGTGAAGCTCCACAGCTGAGCAAACGGCGTCTGCTCTGTAGCATGGTTTAAGTCACATTGTTCCAAATGGAGCCAACTTGTGTTCTGAGGAACAGATTTAATCAGTTCATTTTATCTTATGATTGTTTTTACCCCCCAATAGGACAAAATTATAAAACCTAAAGCAATAAATATGGTAAAAATGGTACAAGATGAATAGAAAGTACCACTACTACATATTATGTTGGCAATGTTGAGCCAAACCCCTTTAGAGCTTCTAAATTGGCTTCAGACTATTTATTTTTGTTTAGCTGTAGACTTCAAACCTTCAGTAAAGAAATCAGCTGCCTAAATAGTCACTGTCTGCAAAATATTATCTCTAGAATTCCAAGACAGACAGGAATGGGGCTGGCTAAATCTAAGTAAAGGGAAGGATTTTCCAGACATTTTCAATAACATACACAATCTATTCAGGCAAAGCACGCTGGCAACTTCCAAAGTGTTTCAAAATAGCTAAATCTCTCCAGTTCATTGACTTATAAAGTTGAAACTAAGCACATTTTGTTATAAATATCTGGCATCTGTGCGTTTATAACATATACATTGTCTGCAGCATGTTTTCCAGGACATCATTCAGAACCACTTCATATGTAGAGCCTGTTTGAAACTAATTCTCTTTGAGGTCTTTGAATCAGGCGGAGCATCATCCTCTCCAGATTGAGTATAATTCATTAAAGTGTTTGATGCTTGAAATGGTCTATTTTTACAAAATCCTATTTTCTTGGTAGAAACGCATGTGACTCCCTGGAGATATTCCCAGGTGTGGTTTTCTTTTCTTTTCATGCAGATAAAATGCTCCAGTCCTTTTAAAATGGATGCATCTTAGACAATCCCCATTGTATACACGTTAAAGTGGGAACAACAAAGTCCATGCTCAATAATCCAGGTATTCAATCCAACATTTTTCAGTCAGGTCATCTGGACAGTTTCTTTTTTTGTGCTAAGTGGTGGATTCTGAGTCAGTGTATTTTAACATGCAGTAAGAAAAGACAGACACGTTTTAGTAGAAGTGGCATGGATGCAAAAGATCCTGCAGGTTGTGTCTTCACAGAGGTGTGTCAGCAAACATGCCACCAGCGTCCCTCTGCAGGTCTGTTTGTCTCCGAGGCCACAATCTGCTCAGTCACATCCCTCAAAGGAAAGAGTCCCGATCCACTGGGAGGAGGAGGAAAATTCATTTTGCACTGCTGTTAATGAACAAACTCCTTTATACTTATATAATATACTCCTTAGAGTTTTTATAATAAAACACAAATATACATCTACAAATGATAAAGTATCTTCAGCAATTAACAAAAAAAGAGAGGTTTTTTTTGTATTCTGACATTTTAACTAAGTAAACTTATGCAAAAATTGTCCCAAAATCTCTTCTCAGAAATGTTGCTTTAAGTTTAACTTAGCAATTAAATTCAATGAAGCTTTAAGGCAACTGCAAAGTTATATTACCAAACATTCCTTTTTTTGTTTCTGCTGCCTTAAATGCACTTTCTGCAAGTATTTAATTTGTTTTTGTTTGGTGTTATATTCACTGCATTTACACAGAGAGGATAATTTAATTATCTGTCTTGTTTTTGGAATTTTGGATATGAAGCTGGAGCTCTTAACGTCTTTAGGACGGTTTCCACCAACGATGGGTTCAGACTTAACAATGTTCACTTGACAATAATCCAGCTGGATAGAAGAGTCTGAACTGAAAGCTGCTTTAAAAAGATTTAATGACAACAATAAAAATATACAGTATCCACATTTTTCCTTAAAACTTGTAGGAACTGATGATGTTCACAAAACACTTATATGGAGGAAAACAAACCAGAGACAAAGAAACTAACCGAACATTTAAAGCAATTAAACAACACAAGTAAAACAAAAACTAATTCATGCATTTGCTTTTGCCAATCATCATAATAAATGTTGGCTCATTAAAAACTCCTAGTGTAACTTTCTAGTTTCATTTACAAAATTTTACATTTGCAACCAATAAATGTAACTTAAGACTTGATAAGTTCAAACCTGTAATGCAAACTTCTTGTGCTGATCTCGTCCATGAGATGTTTTTTTTCAAAGCTCCAGCAAATATTACAAATAATGAAGATATTTAGGCCCTGAAAATAAAACAAAAATATATATTAAAACAAAGAATTTTAACAGGACTTGACTGAAATCAGACTGATTAGAAAAAAAACATCCAGACTTGTACCAATGCTGAGACAATAAATTGTGTTTTCAACTTGTTGCTGCTTTTTTCTGTTATATTAAATCATTTTTGGTATTAAAGCCATAATAATAATTGCTGAAAATTTTTTAATTTACAAATGAGTATTTATTTGAGTAAAATCTACAATATATTTGAACTGTTTACTTCAGTACCTTGTTATTCGACAGTTGCGTGTCTGAACATAAATTCCTGTGTACATGATTTCACATTGTACAACGTTGTTGGTGAAGTCCGACTCCAGGACAAGGAAATTAGGATTGACTGTAACCTTAAAATAAACAAATTAACAAATAAGAACATATCTCTGCAAACAAGTTGTTAATGTTCTGCCTTGTGAAATAGATCAAAAGAACCCAGAGTTCAGGTGGAGTTACCTGTAAGATGTAGTTTCCTGGGGGCACATCGGTGATGTCGATCCACTGACAGTCGATGTTGGCAGCATAAGTGTCATGACATCCTGGACTCAGTCCCTGAAAATACACAAACCAATCCACTCAGTGTTCTGCAGAACTGTGGTTGAATCAACTAGTCGACTAGTCGATCCTGGGACACCTCGTGAGATTTTTTATTTCACATCGACTAGTCACAGTCACGTGATTGCTGGCTACAAAATGGATTCTTCCAAGCAGATGGAAGGTGAGGAGCAGGCCAAGTCTTGGCAAACAGGTAGAAATGCATCAACAGTGTGGAAGTATTTCACTAAAGATTACTCTTCTGGTTCAACTACTGTAACATGCAAAATCGGCAAAGCTGTGCTGAAATACAACAAAGTACGATCTCGATGCACAGTCATTTGAAAAAGCATCCGCTAATGCTAACTCCTGTACAACCTGCATGCTCCAGTCAATCGTCAGTTACCTCCTTTCATCAAACACCCAGCTGTGAGTTTTTTTTTTTATTCTGCATAAACGTTTGTTCTGTGAATATGTGTAATATGGTGTCTTGAGTTCCTACGACATCACAGCGACTAGCCGACTCGACTTTTATCATGTTGAAGTCGACTTTAAAAAATATGAAGCCGTGCAGCCCCTAGTGACAACTATTTTCCAGCAAGCATTTCAAACGCAGCAGAATTCAGTTTAAATTGTCTTTGTGAAAGGAGAACTGCTATAAGAATCCAACACTAAGTAGCGTGAGGCCTGAATCACAGACAATTACAACAAACATTCTCCTGTCAGCAAGGAAAATCTTCTTGGACTGGTGTCCAGCGAAGGTTTTAGTTACATAAACTTATTTGAAACGTGATTCTGGACGTTCTGCACAGAAATCAAACATGAATGTGCAACACTGAGCTAACCAGAGTGTTTCTTTATATTTAACTGACTTGATCAAAAAATGCTCTTTTTCATACTAATGTGTTGGAGTATCTTATAGTATCTGTTGGCTGAACATTTATTGGTTCAACAGCAGTTTCAACTTGATCTACAGTAAAAGACATTTTAGACTGAGAAAGGGAGATAGTGAACAAAAAGATGACATAGGTTTGAATGTTTAAACAAAAGTGTAAAATCTAGACAGCTGAAGCCAAGATGGCAAAAAGAGAAACTTCAAGAAATGCCTGAGCATAGCAGAGCTGTGAAATGACACAGTTGATATTTTATCAGGCTGTACTGGAGAGCATTATCAAGATGTCAGAAAGGTATGATGATGTTTCTGCACATGCAGGCAACAGCCAAGCTGCTGAGTCTAAATCAGTCTGTCATGATGGTATGGACTGAAACTTCTGCCTTTTTGGACATTCATGAGGAGTCTGGACTCAAACAAGCACACAAAGTTTTCTCCAACTTTGCACATCCTTCATTAGGAGTATGAGCTCTTGACTTATAGCAAAAAGTAGAGTTTCTGAACACAGACTGAACTATTCTAAATGATGATTTAGTCCAACTTCATCCATATTTGAAACAATGACTGTCTGTCGCTCCTTCAGTAGATCATACACTTTTTGTGCTTTCTGTTTACATTGTGGGAAATTGCTTTCATTTATTTATGATTTTTTTATGAGGATATAGTTCAAAATAAGTTTCTCCCAATGGACAATAAATTGTATTAAATTGCTTTTATCACATAGTATTGTATTGCATCGTATTGTATCGTATTGTATCGTATTGCATCGTATTGTATCGCATCCCACAATATTCCACTGCATTGCAATAAACTGCATTTTATAGAATTTAATTGCATTGCATCATATTAAATCACATTGCATCTCACTGTATTGCACTGCTTTGTATCGTATGAGAATATATTTTAGTTTATTGTGCTCCCAGAACCAGATGAACAACTCTTCAACAAATAATTTGACTACATGACATGCAAGACAACGATATTCTTCATGATCTGGACATTAGTGACATGTAACACGCAATATATTTCTGTTTATTACCTGAGTATGAGATGTGCAGGCATAGCGCCGCCTGAATCCATGATCACAGCCTGTGTCCTCCAGACAGAAACTGGCCTTATGTCCCTCAGCTACTTTAAGTCCCGACACCATGTCCAGCAGGTCGTAGTTACTAAAGGCATCCATGCTGTGGTAATGTCTGAGGGAGTGGGACAGGTCAACAAAATAGGATTTTATTCATCCTGGTTGGGTTTCTTAGGGTCACCATTTTATTGTTGAGTTTTGAATGTGTGATGTTTTCTCGGCTTGTCAGATCCAAGTAGAGTTGTACTAATACCAACAACAAAATAAACTGCACTCACTGGTGGCAGCTGTGCCAGTCCCACTGATATTTGGGCTTAACAGGGAGGAAGTCTGCAGTTCCTTGGTTCTTCACTTTCTGTGGGAATCGCAGGAGGACCCTGAAGTCGATGTCTCGCACGGTGGGTGAATATGCAGACCTTGGATGGACCAAAAGGGAAATAAGATAAGAAGCACTAAAAAGGGCTAACAGCTGAGCTCCAAAGTTCAGTTTTCTTAAAGCACAAATGGTTTGGTTCCACTGAGCTGAATAAAACCAGCCCAGAACATATGTCTTGGCAGGACATAATGTTGGCAACTCTCTGCTCCATATAGGAAGATTAAACTGTTTGCACAACTGCATTAATAAAACAATCTCAATGCACTGACAGCATTAACTTATACAGATGGGAGAAATCTGAAAACAGTCTAAAGCTGAGAATTCACCGAGTGTTAAGTCATGGAAATTCATGTGTGTGAGAGCACGTGTCTGCATGACGGTGCCTACGTGCTGTCCTGTGCGTTCTCATATTGAATCCTCCTTTGCCAACACAAATTACCTGGCCAGACAGTTTTCTTCTGCAGCACAGCGGAGTGCGTACATCTGCATGCGTTGGACGTAAGCACCTGCCTGGATGGCATACGGGTCTGGAATGAGGTCTGGAAGTCCTGAAGGAGAGGATTACAAATCTGAGATCCTAATGTTTCAACATTTCCATGCTTAAACTAGTTCAAGTTAATGCACGCGCTGCTAAAAATGACAGCTATTATCCATGTTTGACATTCTTTAAGCATTATTTAGTTGAAGTATGTTTCAGCAGAAATTGCCTCGTAGTTAAATTCTCTAAGCTTGGATTATGGCGTAGTTGCATGCCCATTTCTGCCCAAGAATGCTTTTTTGTTGCCAATGTTGTCTAAATGGTGATTGGAAAGTCAGACAGGTACTGTACTAGGTTTACTTCAGTGCATCCCCAAAATTTTATAGAATGTTAAAACCTTAACTTTTATAGAGGCTTATTGATGCGTGAAACCATCATGTTTTCTCAATCACCTCCACAATTTGAGCCTAGCATATATTATTGTCACCTCTGTCACTTTTCATGCGCTCAAGGAAGAAAAAAACGAATAAATTTAGTAAAAACAAGGTTTTTGAGTCTGACCTTGCTTTGGAAGCTGGATGTTGTTGAATTTGACCAAGTGAAGCAACAGATCATCAATATGTACCTACAAAACTGTATCAGACACAAATCTGGACTCACTATATGACATTCTGTTTTGTCCCATAGGCCAACATTTGGTTGTTGTTTTGTTCCTCCACAGGTAGGCAACGTTCTACACTATTTAGCAGCATAATACTCTGAATTACATAATAATTGCATTAATAAGCTCATTGTCTTGAGTTTAACTGTATTTATTCTTTGATCATATTTAATCAAACTTTAAGGTGATTGTTACCTCTTCTCTTGTTCCTGGTCAGTTTTGATGCTTCCTCCCTTCCAGGCTTTAGCAACACGTTAGACCATTTTGGGCCCAATTTCAACAACTTTCTTGGTTGTTTCAGTTTACTTGATGGATTATACATCCTTTAAAACAAAGTGAAATATTTTCTGTGTTCGCAATGCATCTTGATGAGAACCTGTTTTCCACCAGTAATGGTTAAACATGTTGCCAGATGAAACATATTTATTTCTTAAGAAAACTAACAGAAACAGATGCTTAATGGTAATTTTAACACTTTGTTTTTGACAGTGTAGTTTATACAAATATAATTTGCTCACTTCCAGTGTGATTTATTGCTTTTTGTAAACTTTGTAATTCATTTAAAAATACATATTAAAAATATATGTATGACAGCTTCTGATATGTAACATTTAAAGCAGAAATGGAAGATATTGTTCAAAAATCAACTAAATGAAATTATTATTTTTCTTATTTATGGTTTTAGACACTGCTAAAATGGTTCAAGCCATATTATGTGCACTCTGCCATGTTTTCAGGGTAACCCAGGGTGGACAAACTAAATCCAGCCTCTATACAGAATGACTTTCACATTTTAGTGGAAACCTTCAACACAGAACATAAGTGAGATGAAGTAAATCTGCATCACGTAGGTTTCACTGCTCCTTTAAGTGATATTAAACTGAACCTGAGTAATTTAAATCTGTAGGTTCAGGATCCATGAAAACACACTTTAACGACCAGGGTACTGTCTTTTAATCTCAATGAAAGTGAACTCAACTTACCATTTTGGAAATACCTTGTTCCATACCCCGAGCCAGGCGTGCGGGCCACTGGCACACCTCTGCTGGGATACATGTTGTAGAAAACGGAGTTCCTGTGAGTTTTAAACGGGTTTCGAGGGTCGTCGTTGACCATGCCCACTTCATCAGCAGCAGCCTCGTTTGAAACATCCACACTCAGAGCAGGAAGTGGAGCTAGAGCCCCAGGTTCAGAATGATAAAGTGGGATGAACTGATCCGTCTGCCTGGAGACGAGCATCCCAGCCGGCACCGCGCGTAATGGATGATTTTGCGCGCCGAGTCCTGGTTCCTCACCCCCGGTTACAACACGATACACAGCTTCCCTTCTGCCTAATACATCTGTTAAAGTTCCCACTGTAGAGGAGTTAATGCGCCCTCCTGCTCCAAACGGGCGCTCATGCTGCTGCATGCTCCCTGACGCGCGCTGTCCAGCGGTGCGCCCTGATGGCTGATCAGTCCTCTCAGACTGTCCGGCTCTGCTGGCTGTGCCATCCTTCCTGCTGCTCACAGAAAACCTCGACTGTCCTCGGGACCGAACCGGAGCCTGGAACTCTGAGCCCGTGCTCATTAAGCTGTAAACCTGCCCGTTGGTCGCCCATTGTATGCGGTGCCGCCAGGGGACGGCTGCGCGCTGTTGGCCAAGGACGAGGGGAAGAAGTCCTTGGAGAAAGAAGATGAAGAGAAGGGAACATTTTGCCATGACTAAACGTTTGGGTTAGTCAAGAACTACGGATGCGCGCAGAGGTTGACAGAAAGGATGGACTCTCACTTCCAAGTCTCCTACAACAACAACATGCCACTTCTCAAAAAGACTGACAGCTGCAGAGAGGAGGGACTAGGCTTTTCAGCTTTTTCATTTAAAAAGTCCAGTTCCTTCCCTAAAGTCAAAGTACTGGAAGAAATTTTAACTCATTCCGTGCCGTGTTAGATACACATGGACGTTTGCTGTGCAAACTTTGCACACAAACTGAAAGCCCCCAGATTGCACCACCACCAAGAAAAATAACAATTTGTTAAAGAAGTAACTTTTATTTTGGCTTATAATCTTTATTAGTCATAAAAATGCAAATAAACTGCATTCTGTTATCAGGATTTGAAAGTGTCATTAAGAAATGAAACAATAGTTTACCCATTTTAAATAGTTTTTAAATGGTTTTTCATTGTAAACCTATTAAAACTAACAAGAATAAGTTTTAGAATATAATAAATCAGTTAATTAACATTTGAATACATTTTATATCCACACAGTATATTCACCACAAGGAGGCAGTCGGTGTCTTTATGTTCTCACCCAGTTTTTGGTTTCTTGCATAATTTGAGTAAAATTATGACATCATGGATGCACACACAGCATGACTGTGTTTTATTTTTAGACCAAAGTTTCAGCATTACTACATAACATTTTACAATGAGTCCTTTTTATTTTAAAGGCTTAAGTTTTTTTTTTAATTCAGGATGTTTACTGATACTTAAGATAGGACAAGAAGCACAGCTCAGTTTCAGTCCAGTTTTATTTAAATGTACCACGAGACAAACAGCAGGAAACCTTTAGTAGTTCAATGACATGTTCATTTAGAATAAATAGAATCTTTAGTAATACTTCCACTGAAATTGGTCTGGATGGTTGATCAATTTTCTAAACAAATGTTTTTGGTAAATGTTTAAGTTATTGGTATCTAAAAGATGAGATAATGAAAATTAGAACATTTCTGAGGACGTTATGAACATACAAAGTGTAAACGGGTCTGAGATGAACTACGTTAAAGTTCCTGCCAGTAGTTCATAATTGTCCCCATGGTAACCACATGTGTCTGTCACTCCCTGCAGCAAACTCAAGAGATGCATACAGAAGCAGACTGAAAAGTAAGCCTAAAATAAATGGTTACTGTTTAAAAACTATAAGCCCTGTTTTAAAAAGTCTTTACCTGTGAGTTGCAGATGACGCTGATGGTCAAACACATTTTTAAATAGGAATAATAACAAATCAAAAATACTTTTCACTTATAGTTTTGAAGAGGGCGTGTGGTTGGAGGATGAGGAAAGCAGCTGAAGGGTGCACAGGTAAGGTTTCCAAAGATTCACCAGAAGATCCAAATTCTCAGGAGGCTCACTGGAAAGACCACAGGAAAAGTAATCACAAGGCTTAGAGATTCACAAAGGGCTATAAGCACAACCCGTAAGCAAACGGTACCACTTTACAATAAGGTTTCCTTTATAAATAGTTTATAGATATGTATTAAGTCCTCTGTAAACACTTTATAAGTCATTAATAACTGCTTATTATGTATTAATTAAGGGCAACAGACAGACAAAACTGACCAGTTTCTTGCCAAATCTGTTCACCTATATATTTCATCTAGTTGTTATATTAAACATTTCAGACTAAATTACTACCTTGTAAGCACAATAAACATTTGTAAACCTATTTCTTTAGCATATAACATTGTACTTCATCACTGCATTATGATTATCTACAACTAATATTATTTTATATAAAAAATAGGTTTACAAATGCTTATTGTGCTCACAACTTAGACTGAAATGTTTAATGTAACAACTCTAGATGAAATATATAGGTGGCAGATTTGGCTCACTATTTGTCAAGAAACTGGTCAGTTTTGTCTCTCTGTCACCCTTAATTAATGCGTAATAAGCATTTATTAATGATTTATAAAGTGTTTATAGAGGAATTAATGACATATCCATAAAGTATTTGTTAGCATCTATAAGGGGAGCCTTATTGTAAAGTGGTATAATGCTCCAGCGTCGACGGAGAGTCATCAGCTGCCAGGAGCCTCATCAGGACACATTTTCTGCAGGTGTGGAAGTATGGCGCCCTCTGGTGACCAAAAACAAGCATGGAACAGGAACTCCCACACTTTTTGACAATTCAAAAGTTAGAGGACATCAACATTTTAACATTCTGTGGCAAAATCTATAAAATAATCAACACTTAAAATAGTGATTGTAAGAATGTTGTCAAATATCAAAATGCCAGTTCAGCCATGTAAAGTTCAACTGTCTGTGGTAAACTTTAAATGGTGTTTCTGCTGTGAAGTATGAGCTGTAGAGCTCCAAACAGGGCTGGGTTTTCTCATCTGTTTCACCAAAATCCCATTGACTGCCATTGTTCTCACAGAGTTATTTAATTTTGATGTATGAAATACTGCTAGAAGTCACGACACTCTATTCCTATTTAGTCTGCACACTTGGTATGGTTTCAATGTTTAACTTCAAATCTGTGTGACAATACACAGGACAGATATTTGAACTGGATGTTTATGAGGGTGTTTCTGTACTTACGCATCGACACTCTCAACCTTTCAACGTTTCTTAAATTATCCAGTGGTTTCCTCTTTAGATTGTGTTTTGAATGCTGCAACAGAACGTCATCATGTAAAAATACGTCCAGAAATGTTTAACTTTTAAAATTAAACAATGTTAAGGATTTTTCAAGGAGCATTACACAACTTTTTTTAATGTCCTTACAGTTTCATTTCTTCAAAAGGTGTTAATTAGTTTACATGTTTGGCATATGTGTTGAGCAAAGCTGTTTCATCTCATTTTTAGACGTCACTTTTGTGCTTCTTACAATTAATTTATTGGTTTGTTTTGTTTTATTACTTTATTGTGTTCTTTTAAATATAAAATGTATCTTGAAAGGGGGTCATTTTTGAACGTCACTGATTAATTTCTTGTAGGAAACATGCTTGATGTGAGTCGTAAATAGTTGAAGACACGAGGAGTCATGCGGAGTTGAGTGTTTGTCTCCTCTCAGAGGAAATATGACCGAGTGTGTTTCTTCTGCCAAATAGGGCATCAAGCAGGTTCTATTCTTAGACAAAAAAAAAAAAACTTCCCTTGGTCCAAAGAGCAGCGCTGCCCTGCTCTGCTGTCTGCGACGGTCCAGATTTATAAGAAGCACAGAACCTCGGCACTGGTTTGGCACAAGAGCTCCAGAGCAGGACATGTAACCAACGTTATAAAACCTGTAAGTATTGACGTTCAGTTAAATCTTTCCATTGTGTCTGACCTGAAAGTAAACAAACCACAACAAAAAGTTGCCACAAACAAAATAGCTTGGACTGTAAATTCTGAGTGCTTGGAAATAAAACGGACCGCAGCATCAGATCCTAATTCTTTTTACGCTTTGAATATATCTTATCCCATGAATCTAGGTATCCAGGGCTGCTCACAACTTTGCCTCTTGTGAGATTTAACGAAGATGATGGTCTTATAACGGTTTTACTAGAAGAAACATCTCCCCCTACGTGGAATATACCTGTTGTGTCTCTCTGGGGCCTCACACTGCCTTTCTGAGGAATATAATGATAAACCCAGAGGGCTTTACCACAGATCATGGAGAGACAAGACAGGTGAGATGCTGGAAAACTGTTTCACAAATGAATGTTAACAAACTATTTAAGTCGACAACAAAACTGAGCTGTTTGTGAGTCTAACCCCAATGAAAATGGAATAAAACCTGAATAGTTGGCGATCTGACAGAGCAAGGCAGCAGATTTGACACATGTTTTGCTCATCTCTGGTTAACCTTTTGAAAATATCATCCCCCCTCATCAGCTCTTCTCACGTTTCAGCTCTTAGCTTCAAGCTGCTGCATCCATCTTCATATTTCCATTCATTGACACATCACTTTTAAAACTTTTTAATAGATAATCTATTGAAAAGGTTATACTGGTGTTTCTGCAAATGTTGCTAAAGTCAGCATAAAAGTTACTTTTTTTTCTTAGAACCTGAACTTCTACTTTCTCTCCCACATTATGCAACGTGTTCTGTTTCATTCTCCATTTTAATGCTTTGAGTTTACAGTTTTGTAGTTTTTAATCAAGTAAATGTTTGAAAATGGAACTGTTATTTCTACAATTTTCTACATTCAGTACAATGTTTTTATCATTTAGATTAGCGCACTGACATATCATCAGAACGACAAGTTTAATTTAAATTTTAGTGTATTTTAGATCCATCTGAACAGCATCTAAAGCTGAAAAAGCTTCAGGATTGTTCCTTGCATTGCTTATTTTCTAAGACATTTCTTCCTAGTTAAACAATGAAATCTGCACTCAAAGTAGAAGCGCGGCATAATGCTACATAGCTACTAATGTCATGGTAAACTGTCAATATTAATCAAATGGGTTAAATAATGTACCATATTTTTCAGACTATAAGGTGCACCAGATCATAAGGCGCAATAACAATGAACGGGTCTGTTTTAATTCACAAGGTGCAAATGATTATAAGTCGCTTTAAGTGAAACAAGTTCATTTTGACAGATATTTGAGTGCCGTGTACCACATAAAATCGGTTCGAGCTCAGTAAACACAACCAGAATTAATACATAAGGCGCACTGGATTATAAGGCTCACTGTCCATTTTTGAGTAAATTAAAGGATTTTAAGTTTGGCTTATAGTCTGAAAAATACGGTAACAAGTTAAATAAGATCAACATAATTGGCTTGTGTCAATTTAACTACCATATTTTTTCTGTATAAGTTGCAGTTTTTTGTATAAATTAGCAGGCCTGTGACTTATACAGCAAAGTGAGGTAATTATGTTTTGTTTCCCATATTTGTAACCCAATTTTTCAGAGTCAGAGTCAAAGATTCTTTATTGTCATTCGCACCTCATGTGGTACATGTCGTGGAGCGAAATTATGTACACAGGGTCCCAGTTACATCCAACAATAAAATGTATAAGGAAAACAGTAATAACATCTAAGATATGAACTAAGAAAAACATCAACTAAATATACACTAAGCACTCATTTCCTGATTTGATTGTCAAAGTGCATATATTAAGGAAAAGTTAAACTGAGACACACCTTTAATATGATATCAAGCAAATAATTGTTTTTAAGTGTTAATCTTGTTAAATTCTTGTTAAAGTCCTCCTGTGTACACTCCTGCGGCTGCCATTTGGCAGCCAATTGATTTTTGCACACCGGCCCACATTTCTGCACATTTCTGGGTTGTCAGCAGTGACGAGTAACAAACGTGACGCGTCAGCGGTGATGCATAATAAATGCGACTTACGGCGAATCAACGTATTTATATTTTTTTCCTCTTCATTAGATATATTTGGACTGATGCAACTTATACGCCGGCAAATACGGTATGTATCTGCTCCTCAGTGAGTGAAGTTCTACCAGGATGATTAACTCGATCCAGAGTCACTGTCAGGTTTTACCTCACAGATTTATCTCCGGTCAGTGATACGCTCCTAACTCACGCAGATTCAAGCACGACCGACAAGACAGCGGAAATAAATCTTTAGGTGCAGGGAGTTTAAATTCACTTTTCCAGAAAGACATTATTAAATTTATCATTTAATTTAAACTTCTTAAATGCCATCTCTAAACTTCTCTTTATCTCTTATCTGCACGGCAGTTTATGAAACTGGATGGTGGCAGAACAAAAAAGTATAGTTCTTGTTTCTGGGGACTTCGTTTGACACAGAAGGGTTAAGAATAAAGGCATGAGAATGAGATAGCAGGTGGAGAAGGACCACCAATATGGACTCCCTGAGAAGATTTTTGACCTCGCTGAGTTACCGGACTTTTTTTTCTGGTGTTCGCTTCATGACATTTTAAACCAGTCAACTCCATATCACCTGATCACATGTTGGTGTGAAACAGGAGCCACTTCCAGCGCCTTGAGCCTTGCCCTGGTAATTTACAGTATGTTTTGATGCACACAAGACTATATATTTTACTTACAGAAGTTTGTCTATTACCAGTTGATGACAAACACAATTAAAACAGTTATCATAAAGTCTGGACTTTGGTTGTTCTGGTTTGGAAAAGTAAAACACGTGTTTAGCATTTCCTCACCACCGATCATAGTTGTGTATTTTAAACAGTTACACATTTAAGCTTCTAAGTGCTTTGACGTGCACTTAAATCAACTCCTAAATGGATTTGTGCCCAGTTCACTTTTATGTTTCCCATCAAGTGTGTCGTAAATAATCCTATAATTCATTTGGTGTGATAACCACAACCTTTCCTGTGGCTCAGAGGTCCTCGCCCACTCACACAGGATGTCTGTGGAACATGTGACACGCGCTTATCTCTTGTGTCACCGCCGCTCTGTCCTTATATGGACGTCCTGGCTGCATGTAAGGGTTTCCATGATGGTGTCTCAGTTATTGGGTGACAGTAGTGGGGGGATGCAGGTGTCTGAGTCAGACCAGGACCTGAGAGTTCAAATGAATGTGTTGCAATCTGTATTTGTCTGTACATTTGTTAAATATATGACACCAGAGGCACTTGGCCTAAATTTAGTCCAGCAGAGCAGTGACTTTCTGCTGCAGGCTGACTGGCATGTAAAGACTTTCAGAGATGCATCACAAGACCCTAAAAACCCCCACCCACCTGACCCCTGACACACACTCCTGTGGTCCTGGTGTTATTTGGGACTGGGCTGAGTCCTTTCCTATTATACATCGTTTGAGCTGAAATGTTTGATCACCTGGAGTCAAAAAAATAAAAATATATACTGTATATAACTGTAGGACACCCTATTATCAGGTATTTTTATTTATTTACATTTTCATATTCAAAAGTCATAGTTCACATGTTTTTATTTACTTTTTCCAAATACTTAATTGTCAATAAAATAAATAAATAATTAAACTACTGCTTAGAGTCCTGCCTCACTTTGGGAGTTGTCTCGCGCTGAGCGTTGATAAATGGAGGGGATTTTTTTGAGAACACGTTGGATTCTTTTTAACACGTAATTTTGTTTTTTTTTATCAGACATTATAAAATAATAAAATAAAATACAGCACCTTTACTTCTTTCGTTGGCAGTGTTACAGAACGGGACACAGACAAGTTGTCTGGTAATAGGATTTATTATCAATATAGCAGTGGCTTTTGTTCAACCCATGCTGCTCGGGGCGTCGACTGTGGCTGAACATATACAGCAGGGCTATTCAACCAAATTGCTCAGGAGGCCACAGCTACTGAAAGCCAAGAGCTCATTGGCTGGACATCCAGCAATTTTTGTCATTAAATAAGTTTGTTTAATGGTTTAAAGTCTGGGTTTATTTGAAAATGAACTCATTGGTGGGCCGAACTAACTTTAATCAGGTCTCCTCGACGCTCAATGGGATTTACCTGTCTAAATAAAGGTTGAATGAATGAAATGAGTTCATCCGTGGGCCTGATTTGGCCCCCGGGCCGCCAATTGAATAGCCCCGATACACAGTTTATTCTGCTGCTGACTTCAAACTCACCATGAGATTTAATTTTGGGTGGGGGTTAGAGGTGATAGGTTGTATTTTCAAAATTACAACAACAGTTTTCTTAAATTTTCAACTATTAAAGGAAAATAAAATCAAGAGGCAACAGAACGGTCAAATAAAGTACAAGTACTCCAGGTCAAAGTGCTTTCAAAGTGCATCCTAATGAGACTGGGGCCCTTCTAATGTCTTCTCTGTTGAAAAAGACACCCTCTGTAGGTTAGACATGTTTTTGCTTGACATTACTTTTGTAATAAATTGGTAAAAGTCAACTCACTTCCTGTCTCCCTTACTCTTTTTGTCCTGACAAAAAATGTTTAGAGAGGAGGTGATTCTGAACAGTTTCTTGTCGACAAGAACTGGTGTTGTTTCTTCACATTTTGTTTGTCTCACAGAATAATATTCTGTAACACCCAGTTGAGGCGTGTACTATGATGTTGTGATACTCATAAATACTTCCAAACATGCCCCAAACTCATCAAGAATCTCCAAATGCTTTAACTTCAGGTGTCATTATAGAGATGTTTGGCTAAAAGTGAACAGAACAGAAAAAATTGTGTGGGACATGGTCAAATTCATTTTTTGTCTCAGTGCTGGAGTTTTCAAAGTTTGAAAAACAAACTTCCCCCAGATAAAGTTACCATGCACCTACAGTAAACAAACACTTTGCTCATGAGCAAAATAAATTAATACATAATCTGTACAAAGGTCGTATTCATTTAGAACTAATGTGTCTGATTTTCTTTATATCACTGACGTTTATTTATTGTTTTCACAACTAATGTAGTATTTCCTCTCTTTTATTTGCTGAGCATCCCTAAGGCCGCTTAACTAACTAATCCTAATGGCAAATAAAAATACTTGTTCCTCCCTATTCCCTGCTATCTATTGCTATCATTTATTTCATTGCTTTTACTTTATGGAAATAAATCTAAAGATCTGAAAAGCAGCAGGATGCTATCACTCATCCTTAATAAACTCAAATATTTTGGCAGTAAAACATGAGGTTTATGACACTT
Organism: Nematolebias whitei; assembly: GCF_014905685.2. Taxonomy (NCBI): domain Eukaryota; kingdom Metazoa; phylum Chordata; class Actinopteri; order Cyprinodontiformes; family Rivulidae; genus Nematolebias; species Nematolebias whitei. The sequence continues at coordinate 41,070,232 of NC_056506.1, forward strand.
TACAAGAACTAGATTAGTGTGTGTTGGTTTAATGAGATGTGGCTGGAAGAAAACAGGAAACGTAAGGTTGATTCAGTTGCAAGACACTTTTTTTTTTTTTTATCTCAGTGGGCATTTTATTACTTTCACATAAAACATGATCAGATTGTAGATCAGTTCCTGGTGTTCAACACTGGGTAGACCAGAGGTGGCTTTTTTGTTTTTAGAAAATAAAAAGTTACACAGGATTATACAAAACGCAACACTTCTGCTGTTCATTCCTAATAAGTTACATAAATGTCTATTTACACATCAGGCTAGACGAACAGAACGGCTGTTACACATTTACTCAAAATGATATTTACAAGTCTATACACATCCTGGTGTTGGCCCGGCCTGCTGGAGAGACGGAGAAGAGGAGCAAAATTACTCACAACGATCTTTAATGAGCTGTAAGAATCAATGGACAAAATGAAACATTATTTTACCTATAAGTTGTTCAGCAGTGAGTTTTGAATACTTTCGAACACGTAGTTGTAGATATCTTCTGTTGTTGTGGTTCCGTCGAGGTATTCTGAACACAAAATACAAGTCAGGGTCCAAGATGTTTGACTCCAGGGGTGTGGAGAGCTCGAACGCTAATTTACACACAAATGAAATTTGAACAATAGTTTGGATTTGCAAACCTATTCTGCTGCAGTTGTTCTCCATCTCTCTGCGGTGTTTTAGGTACATGGGCCAGACGTGGCCATCGAACAGGCCTGGGGGGTCAGGGACTGTGTACGTTCTTGTACTGCAGGGACACGGTCAGGAATTTTCACACTGCTGACGACTGAAATGTGTGAACGTGACTGATGAGAGCTTTTTTTGTTGTTGTTGTTTTACCTTCTCCTCCGCTTACATTCCTCGTAGGGAATGGAAATGTAGAAACACTTGTCGTAGGTGTCGATGAGGGGCCTGTGGAGAAAAACCAGAGCTCAGGTCAGCGAGAACTTTTAGAGGTCAAGCAGTTGGTGCAGAAATAGATGAGACGACCTACTTGTAGTTGTAGATGAGGAACCCTTCTACGATAAGGATATGGATCCCCTCCTCGGAGTCGGATCCTTCGGATTCAGGTGACAGGCTGACTCCGTGCGAGAGCGCGAACTTGACTGGGTTCTCCTGCCAGCCTTTCACAGTGTTCACCATGGCCTCCATATCTAGAGCGTTGATCACTGAATCAGAACAATGAAAGAAAAGAAAAGAGCGGGTTTCACCACACGCGCAGTAGACACTCCTCACCAAATGTCACATCAGTCACGGTAAGTGAATGATTGTAGCATTCACAGAATATTTGGTAGAATGTCACAAAGTGATTGGCTGGTTACCAAACTATAGACAAAAATGTGCAGGAAAGGAAAAAGTACATTACTGTACTGAAAGGTTTTCCTAAGCGAAATCCACTCTTACCATCCCACTGTCTAAAGCCGTCCTCCCCGACTTCTATTTGATCGGGTTTCTGAAATAACAGTCACCAACAAAACATTGCTGCAACCTAGTAACCAATCGGAGCTGATCACACCTGGACAGGACAAGTCAAGGACTCATCTCCACCAAAAGTGAACGCGCAGGGGTATTTTTCACGAGTTGGATGATTTCCGTTAATGTTAGCCTTACAAAAAAATTTCAATTGCTTTTCCTTGTAGTTGTCGCAAAATGGTTGAAGATCTGTTGTGATCTTCAATTATGCTTTTTTCAATTGAAAAACTTAAGGAATGGAACATTTTTCTTGTTTTCGAACAGTCTTTTATGTTCGTTTAGTAAAAAAAAAAACGCGCAGCTACTTGTTAAAAAAAAGTGTATTTTTATTTTTCTGTCGTCAAATGTCGTGGCACAATAAATAAAAAAAAAGTGAAGGAGTTTAATGGCCTTGAATGCAGCACGAGGAAAAGTTATCTTTAGCAAATCTGGTATTGCTAATAGAAATCATTAGTTGCTCGACTTGCACCATTTTGGACAAAGTCTGACTTTAAGTGGGGATGCTCAGCCTACTCATTGGCTGTCCAGGAGACAACCAGCCATATGATTACAAGGCTGCTGCGATGACAGGACATCTGCAGGTCAGACTGGTGATCTCTTATTTCTTAGCATCAAAAAAATGCTTTAAGGGTAAATTTAGCCAAATTAAAGATCTAAAAGTTAATCCAATAATTTAACAAATTCTCATTGTTGCTAACAAATTAAACATTTGGCAAGCTCAGAAGAAAAATCAATTCAAACTTTGTCTTACCTTGAAAAAGTCATCCTGATGCACCACGCAACAGTTAGATAATGTCTTTAGAAGTTTATTTGTCAAAGTGGTCTTCCCACCGTTGGTCACTCTGAATTTAATGCCACATAGAAGAAAGTTACATCCCTAATTCTTGAGGACCTTTATGAACAGAAGGCTGTGACTGCTTTAAATGAGACTTACCCTCCAATGCCAATGATGAACTTCATCTCCTGCGTCTTCTGTGTTGGTCACCTCTGGAATTCAGTAAGTAAAAGCAGGGAACCCAACCAAAGCAACCAGTCTGTCAAAGGCTCTCACTAAAACTTTTTCCTTCGTCTCCACCGCAGATGTTCCCTCCTTTTACTACTTCATTGATAGACAATCTGCTTGCCAGGCATATAAAGGATGTGGCCGAGGCGTCACAGCCACTCAAACCAATCCGCTTCCGTTTCCACCAACCAATGAGCTGCCGCTTCACAGACAGCAGATCCAATGATCCGAGCAGGACTTCAGGAGTCTCACAGTTGCATGAAAGTAGATCCTACAATTTTGCACCTGCTGTCAGAGCTCAGTGAACAGATGCAGGGAAAAAGTATGGCTCTAACTGCAGAATCTGACTCTTATTAGGTTTGGTGATAACATTTAGTCCCTTGTTTTAAAGTTGAGATTTGAGTTTTTGTCCTTTAAAATGGATAATTCTTCTTTCTTTAGTTGGATTTTATTGTAAAAGGGTTTTTAGTGCAAGAGAGGGCAGCCATTATAAATCAGCTGTTATTCATTCTGAGACATTTGTATCGCAACACAAACCAGTTTCTTGCTCATACAGCCTTGGGCGAGTACAAACCAGGCGCTCTATATTTAGTTGGCTGCGTGTGGCTCCTGCATCACACATATTTCTGATGCAACCAGAGTACATGGCAGCCCGCCATGCGAGCGCAGTGTCTCAAGTCACGGCTAAAGCTATCATAAAGCAGATTTCTCTGATTCTTATCGTCACCGGTTGTTACTTATCTCTGGAAGTGTGCAATCTAACTTTGAGTCTATTTCATTCATCTAGCGCTTGAATTCGTTATTTTACAGCCTCTCTTATCTGTGGAGCCGTAAAGATGTGAAGACGGTGAACTTTGAGTCCTGGCTGTGGAAGCACGTGGTCACGTGTTTCATTTCCAGGACACTCGGTGCAGAAGTGATGCTTGGTGACGTGATGGGATTCAAAGATTTGTGGTGGGAAGTTTATGAACCACAATCATTGCACATAGGTGAAAAGCTGCTGAAACTAATGTTAGCAAAATGTGGGCCCGTTGAAGCTTTTCAGGGTTATAAAACAACTCTTTTTCAAAAATGCCATAGCGGTGTGAAAGAATGCTACCATAGCTAACGGTAAACCTGTACACAAACATTCAGCAGTGTCAGGACACTGACATGAACACAGTTTATGCTCAGCACACACATTCAAAAAGAAACACAGTGGTTTGGTTTAGAAAACAACTAACTGAACAAACAGTGCCAAGAAAAAGTGTAAAAAAAACGTACTCAAGTGGCTTTATTTCTTTCTTTTGGCTTCTGTCTTTTTCTTCACACTCTCTGCTCTGTGACTGTCGTGACGTAAAAGGTGTTATCTAATAACTATTAGACAAAACATTACTTCATAAATGACTAGATTATTTATTTACTGTATTTTTTGGACTATAAGGCACATTTAAAATCCTTTAATTTTTTCAAAAATCAACAGTGAGCCTTATAATCCAGTGCGCCTTATAGTCCGATAAATGCGGTAATTAAAATGCTACTTTTACGTGTGTAACTCATTTAGGTAGATGCCAAAAGCAACATAGGGAGATTAAAAAGTTGACTTCTTCCAAAATTCAAAATTTTTAAATAAAAAAAAAAAAGAAGATTTTGACATGTTCTCTTTTATATAAGCAGTAATATATATATATATATAAAAAACCCAGACATAAACATTGAAATGCTCTTTGTGTTCCCGGAGGATTTTACCTAACTGATTTTGGACATGTTTTTTTAAATTACTGCACCTGACCACTGCTGGCAAAAAATACTTTCCAAGTTATAAATACTAAGAGTCGTTGGCATGCAAACCATTCAGTCAGCGATTCACTACGGAGCAAGAATAAAATCATTCTTGGTAAGTTTATTTCATTATGCTAATCCAAGTACCCTAGCTGTAGTATTTGCAATGTTTTTTTTATTATCATTTATATTTATTTACTAACATCTTCCCTCATGACAACACATTAGGATCTCCTCAATGCCATCAAAAATATTGTTTTCTGAAATCTGCTTTAATGGTTCTAGCGTATTTTAGCTTTTAGCTATGATTATGCCACTTTTGACTTTGAGCTACACTTTTGCCAGTTCTAGTTCAGTTCTGTTAATTTTGTCTTCAACAATTCAGTTTCAGCTTTTCCAACAAATTTCATCAAAGTCGTTCAGCAGTCAGCATTCACACTGCTTTTGCTCAGAAAATACAAATTTCTCTTATGATTATAGCTACGCACTTGGTGTTTGACATATAATTTACACGGCAGACATAAAAATATTAAAGTCAAGGTGCAGTTGGCATCACCAAGTGATTATGTAATGTGATCAAACCTTGTGTTTAACCCTGCATACACAAACACAGTAAAGCGTAGGGTCACATCAAGGGTATAAAACACCGTGGACACCTATTTAGATACAGGACAGTCAGCTGATTCAGAGAACATCGAATGGGTCGGCCAAATGTTTCACAGATCACAGTTACCCTCTGTAACTCAACTGCCAGAGATGTTCTGAGCCGAAGAGAAACACAATAAGAAGCAATAAAGGGATAAATATATATTAGATAAAAGCCAAGCCATCCTCGCAAGTTATCTGATCTGTTTTAGGCGAGGCAAATTGATTTATAAAGAACATTTCATAGCAGAGTGCATAATATGACATATAATTAAATGCAATACTAAACAGTTTCAAGTCAGTTAATTAATTTACTCTAGTATGTAGTCAAGTCTGAGCTTCACGGACAGTTTGTTTCACAGGTGAGGGCCATAAAAACTAAAAACAGCTTCATCACATTGGGCTTTGATTCATGGCACTAACCTGGTGTCTAATGATCTGAGTGGTCTGGACGGTTTAAAGTGTGTAAAATGGGTTCTGTGGAGCTAAGACATTTGGTGGTTTATGGACATGAATGAACAATTTTGTAACGTATTTAGTAAAAAAAACAAAAAACGTGGAGTTAATGGAGAATTGAAGTTATATGTTGAGATGTTTTTGGTCCTCATTCTGACTCTGGCAGCTGCATTCTGAACCAGATGGAGTTGCTGAAGTGCATTTTGAAGTATATTGCAATAATTTAGTTGACTGGAAATGAAAGCATGACTGAGTCAAGGAGGCGAATCATTCTGACGCGACTCATTTTAGCTTGCTCTTTTCTTTATTTTTGTACAAACAGTAAATGGCACATTTTCATGAGTAACACTTAATAAGACTCTCTCTTTAAATATATGTCATTTCATATGTAACAACTTACATTTTCCATTTTGTAAAAGTACGTTTTTCTTTTGCAAATCTGACAGAAACCACGTATCAAAGGAGGGAAGGGTACGAACAAGCATGCTGAGTGCATATTTAAAAAAAAAACTGCAACATGTTTTTGCATCAGTAACATCTATTATAGGTTAAAAAGAAAAAAATATCATTGCACATTTCAGCAAATATCCATAAAACCGAACAAAACTCACGCCATTCATGTGCAAAAACAGGTTTCTTGAAGATATGTTACAACTTGCCGAGGCTCCAAAAAGAGTTTACACTTTTCATTTATTTAAAATAGTTGGAATCATGCTTTATGGTTCAGCTCATTCCTACATGCAGGAAGCAAATTGCTTTTTATTTTAGCTGTAATGTCTTGCAAACTTTTGTTACACTTGAGAACGAGGAGAAGAATTGAGGGATGATTGTCCTGCACTAATAACTACATCCGTTCAGGTGGTTTAAATCTGGTGCCAGAAGCTTGAGATGCTGCTTCCTATTCGTAAACCATCTCCAGCTCATCAGAATGTTCTGTAACACAAATAAAGCACGATTAAACCAGTACTTTCCACTCACAGTTAAACTCTGGTGCAACTTCACAGTATGTTTAGATTCGGCAGTGTGTTGAGCGTAGACATTAATCCAAACTAAATCCAACCTGACACATATCATTTTGCTCTAGAGACGGTGCCTGTGTCCATTCCTGGGATGTCAGCCCATCCTCTGGGTGGAGGCTCTTTTGATATATGAGGGTAGGAGCCGTGCATGTGGTTGAACTTCTAAAATATTCTTCCATATTTTCCCCCTGATAACCCACCCTGACTGGTCTCGGTGGGTATTTCCCCCCCAGATTTCATGACAGGTTCTCTGGCGCAGATAAATCTCGTCAGTGAAGTCTGGTCAAAAATAGACCCGATCGCTTCTGCACAGCCCGGTTTGAGGAGACGAGCAGCTGAGCTTTATGTAACAGTGGGCGCTGCCGGAGGATTAACTAACATTTCTTGGATTCACACACAGTCTGAATTTCCACACCTGGAACATGACTTGGCAGAAAAGAGCTTGGCTTGATGCATGGCAGTAATCAGAAGGTGGTGTGCAGCAGATTCACTTTCACAAACAGTTGTTTCTCTAATCTCTGTTGAATTGGATGCAATGACCAGCAGTTTTATGCTCTTTGATATCGAAACACTTTTAGGTGTGCAGTTACAATTCCAAGAAAGTTGCAAATAAAATACATTTCACTGCATGGGCTCACTTCAACAAATGTAAACACAGTTCACTGTGCCATTCACAAAGGCTAGTAAAGCTTTGTTACGTATAGAAGTGACCATGCCTGTTATGTGCCCCAGGCACATTGGGCTTGCTATTTTGTCCTTTGGACACATTCTGGGTTCTTGGTTAACTAATTAACCTTTAATTAATTTAATTTTAAGATGCGGTGTGTTCCACCCACCCATAAATAGGCTGGTTCCAGGGAGCTCGCCAGACTCTTTCATTTTTGGTCCTCTCAGACGCTCACCTGTTTTGTTACTCCTCTGGTTTGGACTGCGCTTTGGCCGCCCTTGTTTTTTCTGGGGCCTTTTATTTTTGTTCTGTTTTTTCCTTCCTGGAGCTGTGGCCGGCAGCCTCAGCCACAACTGGTAACTTTTATTGACTTTTTGTTTGTTTTTTGTAGTGGTTTTGGTCTGGTGGGACCGGTTGTCCTGTATTCGTTTTTCTTTTGTAATAGGTGTTTTTCTAGTGTTTTCTAGTTTTAGTCTGGTAGCAGCAGCAGTTTTGACGGCCCTGTATAGGGTTAGCCCACTGCAGTACCTTTTTGTTCTGTTTGACCCACTCACCAGGTCCATCTTTGATTTGGCAGTTTGGGCTTTTGTGTTTCTTGGGTAGACATGGGAATTGGGTATTCATCATAATCTTTTTTTTTTTCCAGGAAGCAGCTTTTTTTTTTAAATAAATTGAATATTTGAACCCTCATATTTGTGTCTCTTCGTTCATCTTCGTGGACGTAACAGTGCCATGCAGCTGTCCACAAATCTGTTTCTCTTGGCAGCTCATTGAAAATAAATCAAGGCAACATGGAAAATTCTTCTGTGATCGGACAAACTTAAATTTTAAATTCCTTTAGGAAACCACAGATGCGCCAATCTCTGTAATAAAAAAGGAGGAATATTTTAGTTTGTTGTCAACCCATAGTTCAAATCTTCCCTCTCTGATGGTATGGAGGTGCATTAGTGCATGAACAGCTTAAACATCTTGTGACAAACTGTTTCTTTAGTGTTTATTTTTGTTGTTGTGGGATGTTCATTTTCTGTCTTTTCTATGTATACAGTTTGTTTTCTGTGCCTCTCTGTGTTTCCTGTCATTTTTCAGTCTGCTTCGGCTCCTGCGTCCTGCCCCGCCCACTTCCACCTGTTAGCTGTTACCATTAATCCAGTCTCAATTTGTCAAGAACCTCTGCCTGCTCAGTCTCTCAAACTTTTCTCATTTGCAGTCTGTCATTTTGGGTCTATGTCCGGTAGCTTTTTATATTACTTTGTGATTTGTTGCCATGTCAGCCTTTTTGTTTTTCCTTGTCTTTTCCTTTCCCCCCAAGTTTTCTGAGTTCCTCATGACAGCCTTCATTTCCTGGATATTAAAACCGTTGTTAAAAGAAGAGGGGATGCTTCACAATGAGAGACACGGCCCAGCTCAAACTTTTTTCAGATTTATTGCTGCCATCGAATTCTACCCCCCCCCCCCCCCCACACACACACACACACACAACAAATAGCAATTTCTTAGTTTCACAGTTTGATGTGTTTACGGTTTCACTGAGAATAAAATGTGGTTTTGAGGTTTACAAATCATTGTTTACATTTTGCACAACATCCCAACTATTTGTGGGGGGATTTATTGTAAATGTGCTTTAAAAAAAATCTAATTGTTTATAACAAATGATTTAAAAAGTACACGCCAGTTTTTTGTCTCTATTGCACATGAACGTCTCTGAAACAATATCAAAGAATATTTTCATTTTGAGGTTTGAACAAGAGGAATAGTCTGGACCTTGGTGACCCGGTGCTGTGAGCCGACCCATTGGGTCTTTGGCTTGTGACCCAAGATTCCAGAAGATCCATCATCCAGCATTTAAATTAACTGTATCATGTGTCTTTTGCAAGCATAAGCATATTTGTGTGAAGAGAAAAAAATGTCCCTGTGTATTCGGGGTAAGTTACAGCGGGCAGAATTATTGCTGGTGCTGACAAACGAGCAGAACATCTCACCTGAACGTCAGATGTCATGACCAACTTCTGCCTTCATTGATTTTGACCTAAAAGCAACATTTACACATATTTAGCTATAATCAAACTTTTTATCACCTTTCTCCAATTATAGATTGTTAATTACCTTAAATTAAATGAATAAAGTCAGGAAAAGTTGAGATTAAACAAAGTTGTGTTCACCTTTCTTTAGAGAGTATCGTGTTGGTTTGTTGCTTCTCGTGCTCTATTCTGTAAAAAAAAAAAAAAAACTCAATATTATTACTTTGTCTTGCAGAACCCCCCCCCCCCCCCCCGTTAATCATGAAAGTGTGTTGCTTACCTTTCTTTCTGTGCTTTTATTTTCTCATCATCATACCTTTGAAAAAACAAAATGAAATCTGAGACTGATGCTGCTTCGTTCAAGTATTTGTTATTCGGCAGAGATGCAGAGTTAAAAAGGTCATTATTTGTGAAAGTAAAGTAGCTAAGTAGTTTGCTTGCTGTTGGCTTTGGTGACTCCCAAATCCTCAAGAATTCAAACGTCCTTTAACTACAAGCAGATTTTAAATCTGAACAATTTCCAGTGTCTTCTATTACAAGTCTAAGTCTTAGTGTCTCTTACAAATTACATAATTTTTGAAAAAAAGCTAATTTATAACTACATTTTGCAACCTGCACATTAAATATCTGCTGTTTTATCTGCCTATTATAACCACAGACAGTCGATAAGATAACAAAAGTTAACATAAAATGCACAAAACAGCTTGAATGTGGTGCTTCAAAGCTACATTTCTATGCTGCTCCTTCCAAAAATATGCACCACGTTTGAACATTCCCCAAAGTACTTCATTAAGCAGATATCTGGTAGCTCCAAGCCAAAGTCTAACTCCTCTTACTCTATAAATGGTGGCTTGATATTTTGGAAGGCACCAAGGGTGTAGGTGTTTCTTTTTGAATTCCTTTTTCTACTGGTCAGTAAATAATAATGACTCCATCTTGAAAGAAACACTCCAAGTTACAACTCAGTTTCTGCACCAACAAGTTATCCATGTTAGATAGTCTTTGTCCTGATTTGTTAATCTCATTCCAAATTCCTTGTAATACACTAGTATGAATATGTGACTTGTTTCAACAGCGCCCCTTGGTGGTTGATTGAACTCACTGCAGCACACATTCAGGGATCTGAACATGCTCCATGGGGATTATGTGGCTCAGTTCCTCCAGGGTGTGAACGTATCGGATCTTATTCATGAACTTCACACTTTAAAAAAACAACACACAAAATACAGTAAAAAATATTTTGTCTGGTCTTCTATTTTCACCAAACCAGACAGCATCACACACATTTTTATTGCTTGCTGTAGAAGATGAAAAGGTGATCATGTTTGCATGTGTAGGGTTGTCAGAGTATCTCATGAACCACTGGATGAGTTTTAATAAAACTTTTAGAAAGGAATCATCAAGATTCACAGCTAAGCAATCTTAGCAAACACAAAACTCTATAACTCTAAGTTTTGCAGCTTTTTGTTGAATTTGGTGTGCTAATATCTGAGAATCATACTAAACATAATCTGGTGCTGAAAAATCTCACAAGACCTCGTAAGGTGGTCAACATGGTTATTTTAAATACACTATGATGTGTAGCTCTATAACATTTTAAATAATCAACATTTTCTGTGCATGAATGATAATGGTCTCCCACCTGATGAAAGGTCTTGAGATGGCCAGGACAGTCCGGATAAACCATGTTGGGTGAACAATGATGAGACACTTCAGATTTTTTCTCAGTCTGCAGAAACATCAGAACACTTTCAGGGAATGTGAGAATTTATCTCACCCTTACATATTTCTCCCCTTCATTTCCACCACTTTGTCACAACTCAGATGTTGCTCATCTTACTTTCTGTCAATCATCTGGTAGCATCTCTTTAGCCAGCTGATTCCAGGCATCTTCCTGCGAGGAGTCGCTCCGTTCAGGTAAACGATCATGTAATCTTCCGCCACCAGCAGCTCCAGGCTGCTCACGACGTACCTGATAAGCAGAAAAAGCAAACTAAACATCTGCTTAAGAACAACACAAACGATGAAAACTGTTACTTTAAACTGGGCTGTTGAGAATCTTATGTGTCATGCAGCCATCCTTAAAAAAAAAGAAAGAAGCTTACAGAAACAGATTCTCCATGATGTAGGCGTAGTCGTCACAGCTGCTGTCGGGGAGATAGCAGGCCGCAAACACGATGATGGCATTCAAACCCTCACCATAATAACCTGAGAGAGCAAAAACAAACTTTAACTAGAGAAATTGCATTTCCTACTAAGATGTAGTGTGAATGCTTATTGCAGAAGAACTTGAGAAACAGCTGAATTTAGCTAAAAAAAACATGTTAAAATGTAGCTGAAATGGAAGAACAAGCCTAAATTAGTAGAAGAAATTAGAAAGAACACATACTTGCACAAATAGGTTTAAACAGGCAGAAATTAGCACAAAAATTAGGAAATTAGCTAAAAAAGCTGAATTTAGAAAAAAAAAATCTGAAAAGCAGCTGAAAGATAGAAAGAAATTTAAACTATCAGAAGGAAGCTGAAAGAGTTTAAATGAGCTCAAAAAATGTAGAATTGGCAGAAAAAGCTAAGATTAGCATAAAAACAGCTAAACATTAGCTGTTCTAGCAGAAACAGCTGAAACTAGCACAATTAAACTGAAAGGTGCATAACAAGCTGAAATTAGCCTGAAGAAGTTAATTAGACTGATAGTAGCAGAAATTAGCATGAAAAGCTCAAATTTATCTGAAAACAGGTTAAATTAGCTAAAAAAAATGTTAACAAGTTAGCTGTAAAGGTGGAACAAGGTTAAATTAGCTGAAGAAAGCAGAAAGAACACGTTTGCCCATTTAGGCTTAAATAAGAAGAAATTAGCACAAAAAGTAAAAATTATCTGAAAAAAGCTGAACTTAGGAAAAAAACAGCTGAAAAGCTAAAAAAGCAGAAAGAAGCTGAAATTACAAGGACGTGGAGAGAGAGCACATTTTTGTTGAATTAGGCTGAAAAAAGTTGAAATGGGGCCAAGCTGGTGTAGAGGCAGGGCAGCCGACTCGGGACCCGAAAGTCCCAGGTTTGATCCTGATCACTGCATACCTTGTGGTGTCTCTGGGCAGCACACCTTATCCCCAAAATGCCCCGGCGCAGCTTTCAATAGTTGCCCACTGCACCACCTGATGGTGGATGGGTTAAATGCAGAGACTAATTTCGCCATTGTATGGAAACATACGGTGATGACAATGTGATAACATTATAGAAAATATGTGGAATTAGCTGAGAGCTTAAATTAGCATAAAACACCTATAGCAGCTGAACTAGTAGAAAAAACTGAAACTTGCAGAAATAAGTTGAAAGGAGCATAACAAGCTGAAATTAGCAGAAAGAAGTTCGAAGAAGCACAAAAATGTTGTAGTTAGCAGAAAGAATCTGAAACGAGCACAAAACAGCTGAAAAAACAGCTGAAATTAACTGAAAAAAAGTTTAAATTTGCACAAGGAAGCTGAAAGAAGTTGAACCAGGACAAAATGTAAAAGCAGCAGTAAAAGGTTGTAAACAGATGTAAAGATTTGAAGGATGTAAAATAAGCTTAATTCATTTTCTCTGAGAAAAAGTGGCAGAAAAAGCTAAATATTTGAAAAAGCTAAAGTTGCACCAATACCAAAAGTCATAGCACCCTTTGTCTGAAAGAGCAGAACGTTTTGATTCATGATTTTTTTTTTAAATAGCTTGAAAACTGCAGGACTAGAAAGATGCCAAAAAAATGTATGGAAGAAAAATGGATCGCAATAGTGTGAATGCTTCATAAACATTCACACAATTAATTTCTCACTTTTAGCTCATTTAATTTAAAGCAGATTTCTTGTTCTGTTTGCTGCCTTGTTGTGACTGATAGAGATTCTTAAATTCTGGTGCGCTTTCAGCACCGTCCCACGAGGCTGAAGTAGTCAGGAAGTTGTAACGCTGACGCTCACACACACCGACTGACCTCCATGCGTAACAACCCGCAGGTAAGGTCTGATGATCTGCATGTCGATCCGCTGCTCCTGATCGCCGATAATCACCGTTCGCCACAGACGTCCAGATGAGTCTCTCACCTCTTCACTGTCGCCTGGAAAACGCTTGGCTGTGGCGACAGGAGTGTCGTCTAAAACAAACAAAGACACCACTCTTCGTTTGGTAAGTTCTTCGTAGTTTTCCAACATTTTTACTGTTTGTAAAAGAGGTTTGGTCATAAATCAGTTAATTTCCCCAACGTTACTCTTTAGCAGATGTGTTTCAACACTGTACATGAAGATTTTGATCCAAGCAAAAGCTTTAGGTGTTGCTTTATTCTGTCATGGTAACAAAGGAACTGAGCTGAAAGGCAGTGCTCTCCATACACTGATTCTTCTAGATTCCAACCCTTATTTATAGTTGTGTGGTGATTATGCCCAAAAAGAAGATCCTGTGTACAAGTGGCTAAATGAGCTTCCCCTTTATACTGGCTGAGCTCATAGTAAGGAGTTGTGCTTGGAGTTGATTCAGGGCTTCTGATTAAGATGCCTCCTGAGTTTCTGTCTGAAGGGTTTCCAAACTGGGAGGAGACCCCTTGAGGAAGACCCAAAACTCACTGAAGGGAATATACATGTCCCCTCTGGCTGTCTGGGCTTCCCTCCTGAAACTGTTGTTTGAGCAAACCTAATATAGATAAGTGGAAGAAAATGGATGGAAAAATGGAAAATAGTGCAACATTCAGACCTGTCCAAGCCATGTTTATCAAGACATTTAATGCTGTTTTTTGTAATTCCTATTAATATTTCAGATTGGCAGCAATAACTGAGAGGACAGTGGTGAATATCTGGAGTTAGTACCAGTAACTTTACAAATATCTGCCTCTTGGCCTTAAAGCATCTCAGTTTCATCCAAAGGTTTCCAAAACTGCTTTTCTGACCTTCCCACTCCAGCTCGGTGCCATTGTTCATGAATTCGAGTGAGTCGGTGTCATCAGGAGTCTCGATGTCGTCAACATTGATGTCTAGGTCGTCCGGTGTCTCCAGGAAGTCGTCGGAGAGCACAGAGCCCTCGCTCCGATCCAGAGACAGGTTCATGTCCGGGGCAACCAGTGTGCGTCTCTTTCTCTGGTCTATGGAGTCCCTGACATTTAGACTGGTGGGAGTAGCTAAAAACATCAGGGACGTGTAAATATATTGAATGGTGAGAAGAAGTAAGTTATCTAATACCGTTTATGTTCCACTTACTGGTTCTGTTGTCTGTCAGGACACATGAGTCAGCATCTCCATCCTCTGGAAGTGGCCTGCAAAGTTAAAAGAAAATCACAACTTTTGCTACTATTTTTGCGTACTCTAGATGTTTGTAACTTTTAGTTTTAAGCTGACCTTCTGCTATTTTTAGCTAGCCTTTTGCTTATTTAGCTTTCATTTAGCATTTGGCTAGTTTTACTTAGGGGTTGGCTACGTTTACCTAACACGTTGCTGCTTTTAGCAAGTGATTTGCTTAGGTTAACTTTTAGCTTACATGTTGCTGCTGTTAGCCACTTTAGCTACTTTAGCTAGCCTTTTAGATGAAATTATTATTTTTTAGCTTCCAACTAGCTTTTTCTTATTTTTAGCTAGACTTTTTCTTTTGTTACTTTAAGCAAACTTAATGCTTACTTAGTATTTAGCTAGCATTTTTAGAGAGCTCTTCACAACTTTTAGCTCATGTCTAACCTGTTGCTGCTTTTAGCTAGAGTCTTGCTGCTTTAAGCTTCTAGCTAGCAGTTTATTGTGTTTAGCATTTAGCAATCATTTACCTCTTTTAGCTTTAACAACTCAGTTTTAGTTTTAGCAAATTTCAGCAAATCAACACTCTGCAATTAGGCCTACACTGTATTTTCACAGACATTGCCATTTTTTTAGTTTAGCAAACATAATATTTTTTTTTTATACAGTACATGATATTTAAAAAGACCTAAGTAGTTTTATCTTTATTTAAAACTTCAGTATGTTTTGTGGCTTTGGACAAGTTTTATTTAGCAAGAAAAGTGCATGAAAATTGTGGGCTGATGCTTCCCTGCTGCCATGGTAACTGTTTTGTGCTTTTAAGACAAGTATTAAATTCAATCATTTGAAAAGCAATGTGCAGTAAAAATTCACACAGTAAAGTGCAAACACAAAGTCTTGCTCTTCCTTTTTGGAGAGATGCTGTCTGGTAATTTAATCGTACTGCACCTGAGGAAATAATTTCAACTTTTACATAAAGCAACATCTATAATTACCAACGCTAAGTGTTATGACAACAGATGCAGCTTCAGTGTGCAGAGATGAAAGATTACAGACAACAGCATGAGTTTTTTTACCAACACACACAGAAAGATAAAGACATTAACACAGAAATTCATTCACAAGCACACCCTAAAGCGCCACAAGTACGGGCTAGTTAATAGCTGCGAGGATAATAGTTATTATGTTGTCAGAGGCTTTGCACTAACATTTCTGCAGCAAAGCTTTGATCAGGAAAGGAAAGAAAGCCAATTTGGAATGAAAAATCATCCTTCACGTGAATAAAAACCAAACCAAAAGTAGTGGGTGAGTGATTTTTCTCCTGCTTTTTCCCCACTTTCTTTATTTTTATCTCTGCCAGCTGCTATTTTGTTCCCTGACATGATCCTATCGCATAATGATGGAAAGCACACCTGCTTCCTCTCGAGCACACACATGAATGACTTTCCATCACAACCTGACCTGTTGGTCCCAAGCTGGGTGTAAACTAACCAAACTTCAAAGCTGTTCTCTGCTACTCTTCTGACAAATACCTGGGGAAGTCCTCGTCCTGCCACTCGTCCTTCACCTCCATGCTGTCCATGCGTAAAGTGGCTTCTGCTGTTCCCATCCTCTGCCCGGGAGGAGGGACCTCGGCTGTTTGCGAACAACAAAACACACATCATTTTTCTGTCAGTGACAGATCGCACAATATAATAGAAACTGCTGTTAGCTGCGTTCAAGAAGGACTACACCCGTGTTACACAACCCTGTTGATTTGATTTGGATTATCTAAACTTAGTTTGTAAAAAGGTGGGAGGCTGTAATTATATATAAGCTTTACAGATTTAATGTTGGGGGAGTGAAATTCAATGTGAGCCTTTTCAGTTTCCATTTGCTCCAAATGAATTATTTTTAATTTTCTCAAAAAAAAAAAAAAAGAATATTAAACTGATTAAAATACAGAAAAGTACGAACTTCATGACTGCGTCTAGTATTTATGAGCTGTAACATGAAGGTTTGGGCAGCAGCAGGTTGGCATAATTATCTTCTGCCACCAAAATGGATGCCAAAGCCATAACTAATCATTAAAAACAAACACTAAAATAGGTACAAGTCAGTCAATTTTACAGATATTGAACTAAAACTTAATATGGTTGAAGCTGAGAGTCATTTATAACTCATACTCTGTCCGTGACATATCACCGTATTACATGAAATTGCTCTTATTATTTTCAAAGTTTCCTTCAATAAATTCTTGACCTTTAGATGCTTGACTAGATTTGTTTTTCTTCAAAGCTAATATGAGCTAAAACATGTTCAACACACATTTTAACACAAAGTTGTTATTTAAAGATTTAAATAACAGGGAAATGTGTATTATAAGAGTTTAATAAAGCCCAGTGAATGTGTCTTCGTAGTATCCATAGAAAAGAAGAACAAAAGAGATCCATCAGTCCCACACCAACTTCTTCCTTTTATACAACCAAAACAGAAGCCTCAATCATCTACAATAGATTTCTGCTGTTAGAATTTGATCTACAGCTTTAGTTTCTTGTATTTGACTTATTTAAGGCTGTCTAACATCCTAATATCAGTCAAGCAGAGGAAACATGGTAATGATGTTGTGTCTGACCTATGTCGCTTTCCCAGCCTGACTATAGCAGACGTTACTTCGGTCCATTTGTCCACTGGGATGGCACTGATTTGCTACAGCTTGCCCATTTGTAAAAATAAAACATCAACAACAAAAAATGATGCTATTTCCAGGCAAGTAGCTACAAGCTTTTAAAATATAGGCTGCTGGCACTGCTTTGCTGAGATTGTACTGAATACTCTGTTTAACCTCTAGAATAAATGGCAATGCTTCATGTATGCTCATTCTCACTTTTGCCTTTGACGAAGATGGTTGCTCTTCCCCTCCCTCCCTCCCTCCCTCCTGCTTTTTTTGCCCTCTTGTCCTGTTAACCTCAGAGCCTCTCTTTACACATCTTCTGAATAGAAAATTATAGATTTGGTCAGCTGGTCCCTCAACACAATTGATATTTTTTTTCCACCAGCTGACAGGGTGCTGTAGAGCCCTCATGCCCTGAACGGACCCACGCAGCTTAGTATGTCATTGATTCCTGGAGTGAGTGGAAGATGGTGTGCCTATCTGTTCTGTCCGTGGAAGATGTAGAAGATGTAGAAGATGTTTACATTATTGGATTTTTGATAACAGGGTTTCTGCTTTTTGTAATCAGCAGATAGCTTGGATATCCATAAATTAGGAAGATGATGGCAGCAGTTTTGGCCTTGGTAAAGCTGCCAGCATTATGTGAAGGATTCATCTGCGCCTCGATCTCTCAATCCATATGCTTACTGAGCTCAACTGCAAGCTGGACGCTATTTTTGAGAATCGTAGGCCACTTGTGGCTCCTGGAACTTGTCAGCAGGATTCAAACTTGGAGAATGCTAAATCGAGCACGGACGGGGCAGAATGTCCACTAATTCTGGCTGTGTGGATTCACCATTGAGTGTACCAGCAGAACATGAAGGCAGACAGAAAACAGAGTCTGGTAGCCCAAACAATTGTTGTTTATCTGAATTTGGCCTCCCCGCTGGCCTTGGACAGGCCAACTTATCTCAAATTGCTCCTGGAGGATACGTAAACTAGAAGCTCTGCCTGCCACCCCATCTCCCGATGACATCTGTGGCCTTATCAGAACCATGATGCTGATAGACACTGTATATTGCAGCTTTATATTGCAATGCCTTTATTTATTTTTTCATCTTTTATACTGTTTCCCAGCCAGAAAATGGTGTGAGACATGAATAAAAAAAAAATTAAAAAAAATTGGGCTTCCTCCATCCTCATGTTCTCTTTTTCTCATCTGCCTGTATGTTGTATGTAACAGGTCTTGCTTGTAAATCAGTCTTCGAGGCTCAGTGGGAACTAACCTGTATAAATAAAGGTCTAATAATAATAATAATAATGTAAACTAAATGGTGAATTCTGTTATTGGCATGTATTTTTTTAATGTGAATGCTGATTTTTAAAGCTCAGCTGTTTGTTTTATTCAGAGAACATTTGATATATGGACACAAAGTAATGACACAAAGTAATGATGCTGCGACCTGTTATGTGGGGATTTGTGTTTGATGCCATGGCTGCCTGAATTTCCCTCGCACTGTCACAGACTTTGAACATCAGTGTCACTGACAGTAAGCAAACTGTTTAAAGAGCAAGTGTTTTTTATATTTTATTTAATTTTTTTGCTTTTCATGTACTGGTACTGTTTTCCTAACAAGAACTCCTATTTTAAAAATCAGAGTAAAGCAGGCTTTAAGAAAAAATCCCTTGGGAAAAGTTGAATTATTTTTGTGATTGCATGGCTTGCAGCTTGATTCACAGTGATAGATTCATTAAAGAATCTAATGATTTTGTCTAATACTTCACAGCTGATGATGATCATAATTTACTGATGATGATTAAACACTTGTCACCACAACATCTTTTGTTGCTGCTTCCATCAAATTCAGCCATTTTTTCTTTACCAGCTTTTCCTTTCTGAGTCATGGGAAACCGCGGTTCCAATCCCCAGCAGTCATTGTGCAAGATGTGGGAGAAAACCTGGACTGGTAGTAAGTTCATCACAGGTACACAGAGACAAACAACCATCTCTTCATACCTTGGGACAATTTAGAGTTACCAAAAAACCTCGCATGCATTTTTTTTTGTCTACGAAGAAACCGAAGTAACTCGGAGAAAACCCACGCATGCACGAAGAGAACTTGTAAACTCCATAGAGAAAGGCTCCAGACCGGGAGGCAAACCTGGAACCTTCTTGCTGAGAGGCGAGAGCTCTAACCACTTCTCCACTGTGACCAAAATAGCCAAAGATATGGGCCAATTTCTAAGCATTTTTATGTTTACCATGCTCCATTGTGAATGAGGTTATGAAATTTGCAAATCACTCCATTTTGTTTAGATTTACATTTTACTAAATGTCCCAACTCATATGGAATTGGGGTTGTACCATCTGTGCCTTCCTACAGAGGAATGTAGAGAAGCGTTGTAAACATCTGTGTTTAGAAACATCCAATTCCATTAACAGGCAACGATACTCACGTATTTTGATAAAGCTCTCCTTTGTATTGTCGACTTATTCCGTGTTTCTTTAAAGCTGCTGACCGAAGGTCATTTTTTGTTTTATTCTCCAGGTGATACGCTCATGTATTCAAGAACTGGACCGCTGCACAATTCCTGTTGCTTGGAGATGCGGCTGACGAAGGCAAGGAAGCAAAGTGTTCCCCCCTACAGAGAGGAGGACGATGAGAAGCTGACATCATCTTGTTGTCACATTTTTTTATCATCTTAAGCCATAGATGCTACTTAGTTTGGACAAAATGATATCCTCCTTTCTCTTTGCCTCTGATTTACTTCTGTTCTCTCTCCTCTCCTCACCCCCCCCCCCCCCCCCCCCCCCCCCCCCACCACCACCTCACCCCAGGCTCTAATCCCTCTGATGATGTCAGCTCTGTGAGAGCTGGAATATGATGGTTATGTAACCGTAACCACCACTGCCTACCTTCTGTTTGATTCTCTCAGGATTCTGTTTGAGGTCACGATCACCTGTTTGTCTCACATTCAATCCATTCTGCGTCCATCACCCGTTGAGTTTCCATTTTCCTGTGAGCCGTTAAAGACGGATCTCTCTATTTCAGCCTTGTTTCCTTGGCAACAGCATCTTCCAGTATTTCTCCCGGTTCTTTTTCTCCCCATCGAACGTAACCTCTTTCACTTTGCATGAAACTCCTCCTCCACATGAACTCACCTCCTCTCCTTTAGCTTGTTGGCTGTGATGCTGCTCCTCCTTTCTCCCTCTCTCTGTCCTCACAGCTGCTCTGAGCTCTGGGCGACGTCAGAAAACACAGAGGTCTTCTCCCGTATCGCTTTCATCAGCAACAGATTCTTGTTTTTTTCCACTGACCATTTTCCACTCATGTGTTTACTCATTCTATTGTTAATGCAACACTGCTGGTATACACTAATAGGAGTATTTTGGTGTGTCGTCTGCTAGCAAAATATCTCATGAACCACTGGACAAATGTCAATGAAACTTTCAGTCAATAATTATTCGTTGTACACGTCAAGCTGATTGACTTTTGAGATGCCCTAAACAGGAAACTTTCCAATAATGAGAAGACAAAAGTCTAAAACACATGGCATGAAAGGTGGCAGGCGACATACATTTTTTAAAAGAATGTTAAGCTAGTCACAATAAAGTCTTCCCCAAATTTTAATTTAAGCCAGTGTGTTTATTTGTTTTATATAAGAACTGTACGTGCTTGTTTAAGGCACAGGGATCATAATGGCTCCAGTCATTGCCAGTGTAACTGGGTCACGGACCATTCGGCCAGCAGATGGTGCCAAATAAATAAAAAAATGAAATAATTTAAAGGTATAAAGAAAAATACACAGATTAGACTGATCTAATGTTCACTTTACACATTAGCACATTGAGCAACTTCTTTTAAAACAGTGATTATTTTGGGAAAAAAAGTCACGATTTTAGTGGATAAAATCACAAAATTAAACATGAAAATGTTTAATTATAATAATTATAAACCTTTGACAGTTAGATGCATTAAAGTACATTACATTATCAAAGTACAGAGAATATAATTTAGCAAACTTACTTTTCTCCATGACAGCACCATCTATTATTTTTCCTTTAATTAATTTTCTGTAAAAGCTTATCTCACATCAAGAGTTTACTCAAATAATCGTGCATTTCCTTATTTTCTAATAAGTGATGCTTTTAATTTTTGCACGGATCCTTCAAGAATCTCAGAGAGATTGCGTTTCGTCTTCCACCATCATTTTTCTTGCAGGACTGGAATCCCACAGCTCAGGTTTGGACAGATGCTGAACGACACCAACACCGATACAGTCACCCAGCACATTGGTGACGGTCCTCAGACGATCCCTGTGTCAACACAGACATGAGATAGAGGATAGAAATCATTTAAGTAGCTCATTTGTTACAGGATACTTCCTGAGTAAAGCTCAACAGATTTACAGGTGAAATCAAATTAAACCTAAATAGTTTAAAGCTACACAATCAGGCCTGTATTAAACAAATGAGTGCACTTACAGGATCCAATCAACAATTATGAGCAGAGAAATGTTTTCAGTGGGCAGTCCAGTTAACTCCAATATAATCAGCATGTTAACCATCCCAGCCTGTGGGATGCCTGCTGCACCAGTGCTGGCTGCTGTAACAATCAAACTGGGGAAAGATGACAACAGTCCTTCTTTAACCGTTTTAAGTAACATAAATGCATGCAGACACGTTAAAAAATTACAAGCCTAGCATTCCTTGAAGAAATACAGATCACCTGCTGCCTTTTAGCTTAGTGCTAACCCCCACATTAAAAACATTACCAGAACCGCTTTCTTCCACCTGCGTAATATCACTAAAATTAGAAACATCATATCTAAAAATTATGCCAAAAAACTGGTTCTAACCAACAAAACCCTCAACAACCTAGCTCCATCTTATATTACAGATCTAATTGTTTCATATTTTCCTAACAGAGCACTTTGCTCTCGGATTACAGACTTACTCGTGGTCCCTAGAGTTTCCAAAAGCAGAATGGGAGGAAGATCTTTCAGTTATCAGGCTCCTCTCTTGTGGAACCAACTTCCAGTTTCTGTCCATGAGGCTGACACATTGTCCAGTTTTAAGTCCGGGCTTAAGACTTTCCTTTATGATAAATCCTATAGTTAGGGTTGGCTTGTTATGCTGCTATAGGCTTAGACTACCTGAGGACAAATTGACCCCATTTCCTTAAACAATTTGTTAAAATTGAATAGTTTTCATTTGATTCTATTTCTATCTTAACATGTGATTCTTGACCTGCCATTGTGTATCTGTTCCTCTCAAACCCAGCCGGTCAAAGCAGATGGCCACTTGTCCTGAGCCTTGCTTGCTCAAGATGAGAGTCTGTGATGAAGTTAAACTCAAAGCAGTCTGCTCTTCAGATAAATAATGTTATTAACTTATGTTTTATGTATATGAATGTTTCTGTTCAGTTCCTTGAGATGATTTCTGTTGTGACTTGGCACTATATAAATAATAAACTGAATTTAATTTACAAAGTAATTGTTTTAAGCTAAATCTTCCTATGTTGAGAAACTAATTTTAGCCCTTTTGGTTAAACTTTGAAAATAGCATTATGCGTCCAAATCTCATGCTATACCATAAGATTTAATTCTCAGAGCATGTGTTGAGGATGACTCCCAGCTACCACCACGCCAAATTTTAGGTCAATATCTGAAAAAATTTACTGAATTATACTTTGTAGTTCACACACATACAAGCATGAGCAAAAATGTTTTCCGTTTGTCTTAATTGCAGAAGCATGAAATGTAAATTGTGTTATGGAACCATAATTGTGCTTCATATTTTTTGTCCCCAAAATCAATCAAAAACCTTGCACTTCTTAATAACTCTAAAATTATAATACCCCCAAATTACACATACAGTACTCTAATTTTGAAAGCCTCGTGTGTTTTATTCACATTCCAATCTAAATGTTTTTCCTGTCTAATTAGCTTATAACATGCATTTGTAAATGACAAACAAAAGTAAAATATTCTAATTTAAAGAAAAAGTACCTGAGGGCAATGATTTGCCCAAAGTTAAAGTCCATGTTGTGAATCTGAGATATGAATAAAACAGACACCGCTTCATAGAGAGCGGCACCATCCATGTTCACGGTGGCACCCATCGGGAGCATGAAGCGGGTCACGCGTTTGTCCATGTTGTGGTTCCGCTCCATGCAGTGAAGAGTAACAGGCAAAGTTGCAGAACTGTTAAATAAAATATGCTGTTTTTTAATTGCTCACATTGTCTCATTGAGCGAAAGTGTGTAAAACTGTATTTACCTTGATGAGGTGCCAAATGCTGTGGTGAGAGCCTCAAGGACTCCTCCAAAAAATCTCAACGGATTATTTCGTGTCACTATGAAATAGATGAGTGGCAGCGTGACGACGCTGTGGATCACCAGGCCGACGATCACAGTCATGGCATACATGGCAACTTCGTGAGCTACATCTGCTGTGTCTGTCATCTTCACTACCTGCCCTGCCAGTAGGCAGAGGATTCCCACTGGAGAATACCTGTCAAAGGAAAAGGTGAGATGCATTATGGGAGATCTTTCACCTTTGGCCTATACATGATATGATTAGCTTTCCCTTCTTACCAGATGACCATATTCACCAGAAGCATAATGGCTTCATTCAGACAGATAAAAAAATCCTTGAGGGGTTTTCCTTTTGACTCCATATGGCTCAGGATGAGGCCGAAGGCAAAGGAGAAGACCAACAGACCCAAAATATTGATGCCATCTGAGGTTCCTGCCTTTGGTACTGACCAAAGATACAACAATGTCAAACTAGAAGTGACTTATTGATACCAAGAAGTGAATTATTGATACCAATACATATGAAGAACAACAAGAGCCTCACTCTTTGAAGATGCATTCATGACATCCAGATGATTCGCTGAAGACTCATAAACTGTTTTATACTGAATAAGAAAAGAGGACAAGCAAACGTTAGTTGTGACAGTATGACACAATGTGAAAATAGAAACAGGAATAAAAACTTAATTGATCTTACTTTTCTGAAACAAGCTTCAACCAGGTTTGATGGGAACATATTTCTGAAAAGCATAATGCCCATTAAAAAAACAAAAACATACAGGATGCAGCGTTCAGGTACTCGGAGAAGGCTTTTATTCACACCTGATCAGGTCGAGGAAAGTGTCCACATTCTGCACAACCTCAGCTTTTCCATCAGAGGGATATGAGGTTTTCCCAGATTTCCCTGGTTTGATGGAAAGAGCCAGAGCTATGCCAGTGAATCCAGCAATAACTGTAGTGACCATGTAGTAGCAGGTGGCTCGAAGTCCAATTCTCCCAGAAGCCTTTATGTCTACGTTTGACGCGCCTGCAGTTCAAAGAGGTAGCTGTAACATGCTAGCAATAAAAGTAAATTAAACCCATTAAAAGTCTTATTTTGTGAACTCTTTCAGAATTCCATCCTTCCATTAGCTTTACCCGCTTCTTCCTTTTCAGGTCATGGAGGTCAATGGTGCCCATATACATTATTTTTCTCTCTCTCTCACACTTGAGGTGGCTGCTTATCTTTCCTCTCCCGTTTTTTTTTCCCCCTTCCCCTGCTTCGCTCTCTGTGTGTCTGAAGTGCCTGGTTCATATCTCCCGAATGTAAATTAAGATTATGGATCTGGTATCCTGGACATTCAACGCTATCGACAAGGAATTTTTTTCAACAAAACAGGTTCTTTTTTAAATTATTTTTATTTACAAGGTTACAAAGTTTCATTTACTGTAGCTTCTTATCTTTTGCTGTTCTCATACAAACGTTTTGGAACATTTTGTTCATTTTGTCTAACCTGATAAATCGAAACAGCAGTTAATCATTTTTATTTATTGTCAACTCAAGGGACCTCACTTGAAAAAGAGGGCTGCAATTTCAATGGGATTTGCCCAGTTAGTAAGTAAGTTTATTTTGGCTGCTCCCTTCTTCAGGGGTCACCACACTGAGTGAGCTAGCATGAAAAATTTGGCACTTGTTTTACAACAGATGCATTTCTTGATGACACCATTGGCTAGAACCAGCAGCTCCAGAATTGCAAGTCTGCACTTTACCATTGAGCTACCACAACTCTCTTTCCCTGGTTAAACAAACAAAAAAAAAAAATTAATTGGGTTTTACCGTAAATCAACTTATATAGGAAATTATCATAAATCCAGGCTGAGATTTAAACCAAAATGAGGATCCCACCTGCAATCAGGCTGCAAACAACGAGAGGAAGCATCATCATCTGTAAGATTCTCATCAGCAGCTCTCCAGGAAAAGTTACATACATTATTGCACTGGCTGACATATTAACCTGTCGCAGAGCAAAGCCCAGGCCGATTCCTCAGGAAGACAAAAATCAGAAAGTCAGGGTTGATACACATATGGCACAACTAACAAAAAACTGACAGGAATATAATCTATGAGCGAAACAAGTCAGATTAAAAGACATTTTAACATTCCTCTTACCTGCTGCAACAGCAATCATTGTGAGAGACACAAAAGCATTTTTCTTTAAAAATGGCCAAACTTTGCATTTTTTCTGAGTCAAAGTTACTTCAGTTGAAGCTTCAGGACATCCATGGATCATCTGGTTATCTTCAAGATGGATCATCTCTCCTGACTTAGTTGTTTTAGAGTTCTGAAGCTTCTTGCTCATAATTAATTCCTGCCACTAGAATGACTGCAGAAGAAAGGAGAAATACTTTGGTGTAACACTGACAACTGACTTTTCAGACTGGTACTGCAGTCCAAATTTAAAACCGCGGAGAGCATCCCTCCCCTTCTGTCCTCGCTAAAACAATTCAGTGACTAGAGGCAAAAATGTGACAGTCTTCAATTTGTCTGCTTATTTTCTTACAGTTTTCTTACATTAGTCTTTACAGGCTCCCCCCATTTTAATTTCTGCATAAATGAGAATGAAATACATCAGGAAGTGATCCCATGAATTGACAATTGCTCAGGGAAAATCAGTTCAGAGTGATAAGTGGGGTATAAAGGCAAAATGTTTAAGTAATTCCAAACTCATTACAAATAAGTCCATCACATTTAATTTAACATCTTGTGAGTAATTTATGTTTCTTAAAGGGCAAATTAAAGGTGCTACTAAATGGGCACATAAATAAATAAATAAAAATGCCTACTTTTATTTATAACATAGGTAAAACAGTTAATTAAATAAACGTGCAAATCGATTTTTATAGTGAATGAATGTGTCTTAAAATAATTTCAGCTCAAAGATTTAATTCAAATGAGACACTTCAGTTCTTCTGGTCATCCAGCCGTGACAATGACTTGTCAAGACATGGATTTTTCTGTGATATCTGGTAGCGTGGTGTCAAAGGTACAAAGGTACAAAGTTCTTTATTTGGTATTTGTGCACAGACCAACAATTCAGGCACATAGGAATTCTTGTGCAGAGCTCTCTCAGTTATAGTCAAAACGCTGAAACCACACTAAATAAAATAAAATACGTAAGAACAAAGTGGTTTGTATCTACACAAAACAGAATGTAAACCTTGTCACATGACAAGTGAAGTTATGTAGTATAGGGTTATTATTACACCTGATCAATAGTTTAGTTTTGCCATCAGTCTGACTGTGGCAGGAAAAAAAACTGCTATAGGTGATAATGATAATCTGCTCTACTGTGCCTCAGGTTATATGAACATTTCTTGTGTCTGGTAAGAGAGAGAGCTGGATGGAGTGAGTCCTTGATGATTCCAGCTGCTCTTTTTTGACAGCGCTGCACAAACATCGAGTCCATGGAAGGAAGTTTTGTCCCTGTGATCTTCTCCGCTGTCTTTATGACTCTTTGCAGTGCCTTCCTTTCTGCTTGTGTGGTGTTCCCATAGCAGACGGCGATGCCTGTGGTTAGGTTACTCTCTATCAGTCCTCTATAGGCCAGGGTGAGAGGCCTGGGTGTTATTGCCTAATCAGGTGTCCTTTCCACCAGATTTAACAGAAACGCAATAAAGAACAGTCCTGAAAGTCCCAGTCTGAGCATGGAGCTCATCCATTTTGTTATCCAGAAATTGAACATTTGCAAACAGAATGACCGGGAAGGTTAGCCTTCCATTGTTCACCAAGTGCCGGAGCCTTCGGTCAGTTCTTCACCGTCTTCCACGTCTCTGAGAAATTTTAGTATCTTGGGATTTTGTTCATAAGCTACGAGAAAATGGGGCATGCAATTCACAAACAGATTGACGCAGCGTCCACTGTGTTGCATGCACTGTGCCGGTCCATTCTGGTGAGATGCAGCTGGCTGGCTGGCTGGCTGGCTGGCTGGCTGGCTGGCTGGATGGATAGCTGGCTGGATGGATAGCTGGATGGATAGCTGGTTGGCTGGCTGGCTGGCTGGCTGGCTGGCTGACTGGCTGGCTGGCTGGCTGGCTGGCTAGCTGACTGGCTGGCTGGCTGGATGGATGGATGGATGGATGGATGGAT
>NC_056506.1:41097715-41100586 GCF_014905685.2 Nematolebias whitei
TGGATGGATGGATGGATGGATGGCTGGATGGATGGCTGGCTGACTGGCTGGCTGGCTTGATGGATGGATGGATGGATGGCTGGCTGGCTGGCTGGCTGGATGGATGGATGGATAGATGGACGGATGGCGCACAATATTTGAAATCTGAGCATTTTGCCTGTAACATGAAAAAATGTATCATGTATTTTTGTTTATTGAAGGTAAAATTAAAGAAAATTAAATAAATGTACACATTGTACTCAATTACATAAAAAAATAACTTTAAAATGCCATTTCCTAAATAATCAACTAGAGTTCAGATGCAAAAGAACAAAAAATATTTTGTAACAATGCAACTGTCTCTGCAGAGAAATCTTACTTTATTTGTCAGTTTTACATGAAGGGAAGTTTGTGAAACAGTTTTGTAAGTTGTTTCTTTTTGTAATTGTCACGTAACAAAAACAAAACAAACACACACATAAACAAAAAGTGTTCCAGAGTTCAGTTTAAAGTAAGATTATATAAAGCTCTAACCACATGTTGAATGAGAGTTTTGTAATTTACAAATGCAATCCACTTCAAAATTTGAACATTCCCAAGTTACTCAAAACACCTGCAATTATTATGGAGCTGTTTTACATTCAGTGTGTCTGGAGCACAGCTAAAAATACAACTTGCTGTGGGTTTGAAAGATTTAACCACAGTAAAATGGCTGCAATCCACAGGACAGAATATCTACAACCAATCCCCTGTAATTAGTTCATCTTAAGTCATACATGCTTAATGTCCTGAGCCTTATTAGTTTTGTGTTAGGTAAAGAAGTTGTAGGTCAATGAAGTGCTAACACCGTATCGTCCCTAATAAACTCTTGGGAGGAAGCTTTGTGGCAACGATCCAGGACAGCAAACAGAAGTTGAAGCATCTTAAAACTAAAGAAAAAGGCACCATATCAGAGCCAAAATCAGTAAAATTATACTCAATATACAGTAACCAAAGTACAAAAAATCTGCATGTATTTACAATGTCATTTTAGAAAGTTGTCCATTTTAAATATCTTTGCTAACTATTCATGATTTATGTCTCTGCTCAAATGAAAGCATGAGTGAAAAAACAGTTTGCTTTAATGTGGCAACATTTTAAATCAGATTGAATCTTCAGCTTTTCATTTTGCAGTTTGCTGCTGTGTTTCCAAGTCCAGGTCCTAAGTGAGCAAGATGTTTCAGATGTTTATCTTCTACTAAACATCTCCCTGTGCAACCTGCTAAAATATTGCTAATCCTTTTATTTGCCTCTGTGTTAATTCAATTCAATTCAAAAATACTTTATTAATTCCCAAAGGGAAATGAATTGTTGTTGTAGCTCATCATCCTGTTTTCATTAAAGAGTTGTTATAGATGCTGTTTGTAGGCAGGAAGGATCTGCAGCAGTCCTTCCCACAGCAGATCCAAAGAAACTGGCTGCAGCTGTCGAGCTGTCCACCTGGACCCAGCAGACATCTTGGTCCGCTTGGGCAGCAGGACTGCCTGAATGCCGGGCAGAACTCCTCCCCGAGAAATAGCCACTCCTCCCAGCAGCTGCCGAGCCCCTCGTCCCCGCGGATGGAACTGCAGGTGTCGAGGGATGATACTGGTCATCCCGCTGCCACAAGCCACGTTTTCAACCAGCTTCGGGATCTCAGCAGTCAAGCACTCGAGCACCACTGCCAGATAGATGGGAATGCATCCACGACACCTCCTTTTCAACTCATCTGGAATTTGGAGCTGTAGCTGAGGTATTATTTGAGCAACTTTTGAAATGCTGCTCCAGCTGTAAAAAACTACCTTGTTGTTATGGTTGTGCATCATAACAAATGTCCAAAAGTAAAAAAAGGTTTCAGTAAAAATCCTTCCAGCTGCACAGAATCTGATACCAAAAAAAGGAATCATCCGAAAAAAGCGGTTTACATTTAACAAAAAAGAGGAATTAAAGTTGTTGAAGTCTGTGTACTTTTCTTTGATATAATTATTTTCATATTTCTTGTTTGTTTTGCCTTGGAATGGTTTTCATGGAGCCACATTACAGTTTTAAAGCTAGATCCTGAAATAAATCTACTTAACTTATAACATTTCTGGAAGCTGTGCCATATTTAACACTACACGCTTCGCTGCCTCACACACCTGGTTGAAATTAATGGGTTGTTAATCATCTTGGGCTGAATTTGACAACAAGCTAATGAGGTCATCAATTGATTTAAATCAGGTGTGTTGAAGCAGAGAGACATCTTTAACAAGTTCAAACAGACTTTTGTTTTTAAACCACTATTATTTTTAAACGAAATAACAAAACCACCATCACTTTTAGGATTTCACTGCAACGTTATTTACATTCTCAGCTCTGTATGACTGAGATCTTTTGTTATAACTGATGTTAAACTTGAATCTGTACGCTACAAATACATTATGAATGTATTTACACTTTCACGTCTAGGTCTGCATTATTATTTCACTATTGCATTCCCATCCCGGTTATTTGATTAAGTAAGAAGACAGGTCTGGTCTTCATCCAGAGGGCCTATCATATCCCTCTGCATCTTGTTGACAAGGTAAATACTCTCCATTGTCTGCAGCCTGTCAATTATGAGCTAAGCTCTTTAGCGGTTTTACTTCAGCTACAAGTTATTGATACAGTCTGATCATCATCACACACAACAGGCAAGGTTTCATTTTGATTAGCAAGTAGCTCCAGTAAATAACTTCTTTTTTTATTATTTGAAGCTCTTCACCTCTCCTCAAGCCGTTTTATCCTCCATTGGAAGGACTGAAAAAAATATTCTGAGTAAGCTATGGCGTTTCTCATGAACCAAATGTTAAGCAATAAGTTGAAGAGTTTTTCTGGAGGAGCTGGTGGAGATGA
>NC_056506.1:41115586-41117984 GCF_014905685.2 Nematolebias whitei
GTTGCGTCTTTCATCCGAAAGACTTGATCAGTCTGAGGCCTGCCACAAACTCAGTCATATAAAAAGCACCTTTTAAAAGTGGATCGACCCAGTCTGCCAACAGACAGTTTGTATATTTACCACTCTATGCCCAGATATTCTAGTGGAGGCCTAGCATGACTGCCCCCCATCCCTCTAAAGCCTACCCACCTTATTGGCACTCCTAGCTATAAACAATTAATTTGTTTAATAATAACCAGAGTTGTGTGCTGTAGCAAACACTCTAAATCACATAATTTTTAACCCTTTTTTTATTCCATTGGGCTTTATTTTGTTTATTGAAATTAATATTTGGTGGATTTGTTTTTGTGCTTGAGGACTAAATTAAAGATCCACCTCCAATTCAGCATCAACTTTCAGACAATTAATCTCACAATATAATCAACCATTTGGTGCAGAAAAGTTTTTGATTGAATCAATCAGTCAAGTTATTGATGAAGTGAAACAACTCCAAACAACAGGTTGTAAGCCCAATATGTGCTACCTTTGGTTGGCAGGCCGTCAACTGAGCAAGTCCTCTGGATGGGGGGACAAAACGTTTTTACTTAAAGAAACTGGTCCAGATGACACAATTTAACCTTTTTCGTTGTTAACCATTTTCACACTGATGGAATGAAATTGTTGTCCTGGAAAGTTGACTGTGGTTTTTGCTAACAAATCTTCTGTTGCCGTGGACAAATATCTGCATTTAACGTCCAACTAGACCTGATCTTTATAGTATACTCTGGAAATGTATTTTTTTTGGCTTAAACATTTGTTTTTTTAGTTTATACCCACCTGCCACAAAGTTTTCTGATAGATGTACCTTGAGCTGCATTATCTGTTGTAATGAAATTGTGGAAGAACGTTAGTATACTTTATAAATAACTTGATAATGATTATGACCTTTAAGAGTCAACAAGTGTGATTAATCAGTTGTGCCATTTGTGCTCTGTCCAGGTGTGGTTCCAGAATCGGAGAGCCAAGTGGAGACGTCAAGAAAAGATGGACACCAACACCATGAAGCTCCATGACTCCCCCATGCTGTCATTCAATCGCCCCCCAATGCCTCCTAAAGTTGGGCCGATGGCCAACCCGATGCCACTAGATCCTTGGCTGAGCTCGCCCATTTCAAGTGCCACGCCCATGCACAGCATCCCAGGCTTCATGGGCTCACCGCAGGCCCTGCAGCCTACCTATTCAAGCCATAGCTTCCTTAACAGCGCACCTGGAATGGTCCAAAGTATGCAGCCCATGGGTCCACCACCCTATCAGTGTCCTCCCAGTTTCAGTGATAAATATCCCATGGAGGATGACAGGAGTTCCAGCATTGCAGCACTCAGGATGAAGGCTAAAGAGCACATTCAGTCGATGGATAAAACCTGGCAGCACATGTAAAATCATAGATGAATAAGAACAAATTAACTAACGTGAATGTTTACAACCTGTTTTTGGTTTCATGCAAGACTGAAAGGGACACAAAATACCAAAGATGTAAGAACTGTCACTAATGTGCAACGCTCAGACGTGTTCATTTTTGATCAAACTATTTTTAGCCTCAAGAAACTTGAAACAATGCATGCAATGTTTTATTATTTTTTTCTTTTGCTTGATTGTTTTAGCTCCAGATGTTTAGAGACACTCATAAATGTTTAGGTGTAAATAAACAAATTTGTATATGAATTTAGATTTTATCGTAACTTGATAATAGAAAGATGTAGAGCCATATTTTCAGATAATATCTCATTGACAAATATCAACAAAACCATAAGTTTATTGTCCTAACTGTGTGGTTTTTATTGTTTCTGCTTATGGTGATAAAATGTTCTGTTATTAACACCTTTTACCTAAATGGGTGTGCAGTTTTCTAAACTTCCCTGATTTGATAAAATCTTGCTGACAAATAGATTGTGGTTTGATTTTTTTTTTATCTGGTTGTAAAAATCTCAGTTATTGTTGTTTTGTGTGTGTAACTTTAGATTTAACAGATAAGCTTTATGTGTATTTGTTTTATTGGGGGATGCCTTTGTTCAATTTACTGTTTTACAGTAAATCATTATCCAGCATTTTAAGGAATCTTTTATTTTAAAAAAAAATCTGTTTACTAAGATTTCACTTTGATATCGGTTTAAATGGAGTCCTTTAAATAATAAAAATGGTCTTCTGAGGAGCACTGAGTTCTGATAAGAGAGGTGAACGGAAGTCACAGAGCGTAATCTGATTTGGAAGCTAATTTAAACAGACAAGCATGCATCTTAACACCTAATTACTGCTTTTAAAGCGATTAACCCTGGATTCTCAGTCACAGACAGAATGGCCTCAGATAGCCCTGAAAAAACACTTCTCAAAACTTGGTCAAGTTGCTGCCCCCCCCCCCCCC
>NC_056506.1:41118084-41131791 GCF_014905685.2 Nematolebias whitei
GAAACGTGGTTTTATATGCGAATGGGAAAGACAGTGTTGTCTCTATAAACTCCTTTTCTTTTTACTTTGATCTGATCTTTCATGCAACCCTGCCATCCATCCATTTGCTTTACCTGCTTCAACTTTCAGAGTTGCCAAGATTTGGTGTCTATCTCCTGCAGTCATGTGCAAGAGGCGGGGTTCACCCTGGACAGGTCTTCAGTCCATCACAGGGACACAAAAAACCGAGACAACCAGTCACTCTCTCGCTCACACCTAGAGACAATTTAGTTACCAATCAGCCTAACATGCATTTCATGTGGGAGGAAACCAGAGTATCCAGAGAAAAGCCATGTCTGCACTGGGAACACATGAAAACTCATGCAACCCTCCCTGGAACTTGAAACATCTGTTTGATTAAGTCAAAGTCTACTTTATTGTCAATTCTAACAGATATAAAAAGAGTCAAAATGACATTTCTCGCCATTCCCTGGTGAAACTAATATCTTAAAAAATCACATCACAATTAAGAACAAATAGTAATAAAAAGTTTTTCCATAATCCATAAAAAACATAACAGTAATGTTAAAAATCCCGTATACATATACTACCATATAAAATTTTAAAACACAACTCTTATATAGTTAACTGCTATATATGATCATCAGATGATCAATTATCTGATCATCATCTTCACTTGGGTTTTGTGTGTTTCAAACTGCTAAATTAACAGTGTTTTACAAATAAGGACAGTGTGAGTAACCAGAAGATGTACAAAAATCACAAAATAAAATACATATATACAGTATTCTTTAAAAACCATTCAAAGTAACTCCATCTGGATAGCAAAAATATGTTTTATTTGTTGATGAGCAACAGTTTTTTTTTATTTGTGTGGAATATAGACAAAATGTCAGAGGAGCCAGTACGAACACTAAACCTTCTGAGTCTATACAAAAACCTCTGAGAGCTTCAAAAACAAAGCAGCTGGTCTTTGTTTCCATAGACGAAACAAACTGTAGTTGTAGTTTGCTTCTGATCCAAGGAGCTTTTTCAACTCAAGAGAAAATTCTGGGCTGAGAAGCGAAATGTCTTCAACTGCAGAAACAAGGTCAAGTTGCTTTGTTTTGATATTCTTAAAGTTTTTTTTTTTTTTGTCGTGTTCTGGATGACTAAAAGCTACACAAATATCTTTACACAGATTGATCCAGCTGGTACGCCAAGCAAAAACCATGGCGATCCACACAACTAGCATCCCCTAATGAGTGAACACTGCTAAATATCTTTCAAGCCAAAGTAAAAAAAAATAAAAATACATGTTTAGGCCGCCTCCAGGCCCAGACCTCTCTTGCTAAAGAGATCTTTGATGTCAGTGGAATTTTCCTGCTAATTAAAGGTTAATAATTAATAGTAAAAGAAATGCATAAATTGATTGGGGTTGACTTTCAGTTTCAACCACCCCAAAGTTTAGCTCAATGTCTGTACAAATGTCTGCGTTACGACCATTTTTCTGTTAGCTGTTCATTCAACCTTTATTTATACAGCTTAGTCCCTTTGAGCCTCAAGGACTCATTTACAAGAAAGACCTGTTTTTTAACAAAGAATGACGACAACAGTAGACAATCATAAAATAAAGCATATTAATAGAGAGAAACAAATTTGAGAAAAATAAATGGAAGAAAATGTTATTAAAAAATGAACCAAAAATAGCTACATTGTAAAGTAAAGTGATGCAAAATACTAAAAACAGGAACATGTCTGCATTGGTGTGTGCCAAGAACTTAGCAGATGTTTGAGGTCATTTGGAGAGGTCAAGGTCATGAGCTTCAGATCTTTTTGTATAAGTTGTTCCAAGGAGCGGCGTAGAAGTAG
Source organism: Nematolebias whitei (assembly GCF_014905685.2). NCBI lineage: Eukaryota > Metazoa > Chordata > Actinopteri > Cyprinodontiformes > Rivulidae > Nematolebias > Nematolebias whitei. Next base: position 41,119,936 of record NC_056506.1, read on the forward strand.
GCCCTTTTCCTAGTTCAGTCCGCACTGAGGGAACACTGCATGTAATAATCATTATAATTAGATCATTATAATTAGATAATTAGATAATCATTAGAATTCTCAGCTGTGGTAGCCATCTTGAAATAGGTTGACAAGATAATCAGCTATAGATGCACATTCAAGGACTACGTTCTTAGATTTCAGTTAAATCTGTTCAGTGTTTGATGAGATGTTTTAACAAACACATACACACACACCCACACAGGCAATTACATGAACATTCACTTTTAATGGCGGCAGGCGATGATAATGGCAACTGTAATTAAATTATGAGCCATTCTCAACAACAAAGACGTATTACATTTTAAATCTTTGTTTTTGATTAGAAAACTCTTTCTTGAAGTCACGGTGAACTCAGCAACCTGTGAGCCTCTGCAAGACGAAATCACATTTCTGGTCACTTTAAAACTTAAAGCAAAGAGTTAGAAATCCGTTCATAACAGTATTTTTCACACCGCAGTGTTACCAGAGAGGCTTTTTAGAATTTAGACAGTAAAAGTTATTGATTGCTTACATACGCTATATTACTGTACGAGTATCATACCATAAGGGCACTTTGTATTTCCATTAGAAAACACGGCCTTAGTTAACAAATTGAATCAGCTTTTAACACTTGTACCATCTTTTTGTGATTTTAGAGTGTGAATTTGATTTTCTGTTTCAACTCAGAATAAGTTTATAGTGTGCAACTGTGGAGGCACTTTGATTTCAAACCTTGTTTTCTGTCCACACATCAATTAGTGAGCCACTAAAGTGACTTTGTGCTGTTAATGAGCACGAGCTGACAATAGGCCCATGTAAGCTACGACAGAGAGAGAGACGGCCTGTTGTGTTCTCGCAGACCTGTGGAGCCTTGCCAGGCTGTTAGGCAGATGAAGCTCCACTCCATCAGGCCCAACAAGGGGTGTCAGGGGGCCCAGGCTGCAGCGGACACAAGGACTAAATTATAATTGTCCTCTAGCTGCCTGTTTGTCTTAACTTTGCAGGGATTTTTTTTTTTTTTGTCAGCAACTTAATTGGTACAAAATTTGAATCCCTTATCTATTGAATTTTGATTAACACATTCAACACGTTCCTTGGATTGATCAAAATTAAATGTCTTTAAACTTTGAGAATTAAATATTTTTTCAGAAATGTTGGTGGAAAATTTCCAAATGCTGACAGATTTTATTCAAGTGTGTTGGATACGCATATTGGAGCAAAATGTGAGTTTTCCAAGAGCAAAGCACAACGTAAAGTTAGGACTGCAGGGTTAAAAATAGATGTATATGAAGAAATACAGTCAAATTAATTTCATTGCTTTGACTAATTGGTTAACAATAATGTAAATTAATTCATTTTAACTGTTTATAAAAGCCACATCTAAGTTCACTTTTGGTCAGGAAGACTTTAAGTAGCAACACCCAGAATATACTCATGACAAACTCAAAACTAGTAATTAATTACACACATTATGACGTTATCTTGCTTGACCAAGCACAACCTTCACTGAGGCCCAGGCTCTAGTTAACAGGCTGACTAGCGGGACGTGGTCCACGGTGGAAATAATAAGGGAAAAGAGCGGAAATAATTGGGTTTGATTAAGAACACTTTTCAAAGGGACACTATTTTCCCCTCCTGACATAATTGCAGATCGCTCAGAGGGTGGGAGGATTTGATGGCTGGCGCCAGTTGCTTGTCTTCGCGCCAGAATTCACTTTGAGAAAATAGACACGTCACTCAACTTCCTCTCTTGCTTTACACACATGCATGCACCAGTAATGGCTTTGTTTTACATTTGTTATATTTTCTCCAACTTTGGCTGATTTCAAACAAATGCAATGTAAGCCTTCGTTTTAAAGCAACTTTTAAAACCCTCTGGAAAACTTAAAGCTGTAAACAATGTTTTCTTTTTTTTTTTTGTAAGAATGAAAAACTTTGCTTAAAACCTTCTGAAGGATAACAAGGCTGTCACGAACATTACAGGAGCCAATAATAATAATAATAATAATAATAATAATAAAGATGTCAAGTCCAGTGCGAAAGGTTAGTGTTTGAGGGAAAAGGCAATTTCTAAAAGTAATCAAACACCAGCATTTCAGAATTATACATGACATTTGTGGTTAATTGGTTCATTTGTTGGTTGTTGTTTTTGATTATTTGTTTGTTTGTTTGTTTGCAGTTGCAGAGAAGCAGAGAGTCAGGCTGCTGTTGTTACGCTGTATTGTTTTACATTATTAGTGATTAGTGTATCTTAGATATTTTAGTGTATTGTTTAGCGTTTGTTTAACATATATCTTAGTGCATCTCCTTATATAGTATACTGTCTCTTTTTAAACTTTATATTTTGCTATTTTTGGGTGTAACTGGGACCCTGTGTAGATCATTTCATTCCACCTTAAGTACCACTTGTGATGGAAACGACAATAAAGTTGACTAGGACTTGGAGTCATTTTTCTTTTATAGATTTTCAAAAGTTACTTTTAACCGTAAGTTTTGTCAGTTCAATTTAATTATACCTGTTTTTATTATGTTATGCCCAGGTAGCTTTTACTGTGCAGTTTAATTCGTATGTTAATAAAAAAAAAATTAATTAAAAGTTTTAGTTGGTCTCTTTTCCTGGGTTACTATGCAGTAACTTATATATATATATATTTGATTTGAGACTTTAGACAAAAGTTTGGGCATCAAGATGTTTGTGAAAGGCAACACAAAAAATACCCTATAATATGTGTGAAATAAAAATATATATATATATATTTATCAGTTTCTTTGATTAGTTATTTAAACGCGTGAAGCAGATCAGCAGAAAATTCTAACCTCAACAAAAGTTTATGGAGGACATTGCGAGATTGGGATCATCTGGAATGATGCCTTCCACTGGGACATCAATCATCCACTGGGACATCAATCAAGACTGAGCTATGCTTTCCAGTTTTTATTTTGCTGTCAATGCAGCCACCTTGTGGCAGCAAAACAGTATTCCCAGTAAACCCTCAGCAAAGTTCTTAGGTATTCATATTCTGATCAGTCAAAGCCATCAATAAATCAAACAAGAAAACCACCTCAGTTAGGAGATATGAAAATTCAGGGCTATTGACTTTAACCATAGAAATGGAGCTTTAAAAATCTAATAGTTAAAAATCCATATAGGTAAATAAGGGCATTGAAAAAAATGGAGAACAAGAAGAATGTATTTAACAATGTGATTTAGAGTTCCCCTGATTAGGTATAAAATTATCATCTCTCCTTTCACAAGTTCAATATTGCTCGCCGACTCAGCAGGTGATAATGGTTTTACCTGTGTCTGTGCTCCAGCTGACCTTACAAAACAAATATGCTTATCAGTCATTTCTAATAATTTTATTAAAAGGCCTATTGGGTGTGGTAGTAGCTGAGACTGATCCTCAACACATATTCTGAGCATTAACAGATTGATCTTGTGCGGTCCACTCAGTTTGTTAGCAAAATATCTCATGAATCACTGGACAATTTCTAATGAAACTGTCAGAGTGTAATAATCGAAGGTACATCTACAATTGAATAACATTTGGAGTCAATCCAATTCAAGATGACTGCCACAACTCATCCTGAGTGGTCAACACAAAAAATGGCTTTAACTCAATTAATTGTTAATATATTAAGCTTAAACTAGGTGTTGTAGTAGCTGATAGTTATGTACAACCATAGACATGTTACAATATATTAGCCGTATTCGTTCACAACCACAGATTTTAGATAAATAGTATTTTAATAAACCCAACATTTTTCAGTCAGGTCATCTGGACAGTTTCTTTTTTTTTTTTTTTTTTTGGAGATGCTGAAAAAGACAAAGGTAAACTTTACTTATTTTAATAAACGTTTAAGGTCATGACGCGTACGCGTGAACTCTCGCGATATCTCATGAGCTCTTGCAGGACGTTGACAAAGAAAACGACTACAACTCCATCATTTCTCAACAATGGATGATCATTGTGAAAAACTCTGGCGTGAAAGACGGCGGGCGATATGCATTATTTTAAGAAATATTTGATTTTTAATTTGTACATTGATTTTGTTCATACTTTTATATTAGCTTAGCACCCAGTTAGCATGGGAGTGTCTGCTGAGCTAATTTGTTGGTGATTGTTACTGCCCTCTACTGGACGGATGTCATAACTGCGACAGAACAAGAAAACTCCGAACTGATCTGGGAGCAGTTTCTGTACGAGGCATTTCTTTCGTGGTCCACTCTGATTGGTCCAGGCACACCATCATGTTGACCAATAGCAGGCAGACATCTGTTCGCCGGAGCCACTCTAAAATATTACGCCGTCTTCCTTCTCCTCGGCGCATTTGATTTTGACCAAACGCCGTTGACTGTCATCTGAGGGAATCTTAGCTAAAAAAAGAGGAAAATGAGGGTTTTATATTTGGCTGTGTTGCTATTAACAGCATACTGCGTTAACGCAAATATTTACTTTCGGGAGGAGTTTCAAGACGGTGGTAAGTGTGTTTCGGTCAAGGGCCATCGTTGAAAATGTGCTAGCTTTTGTGTTGAATTATGTTTCGGTTAATAAATGCTGCAGTTCTTCGTTGCTTTAAACTGGCTAATTTCAGTTACACGTCAAAGCTAAAGCAAACGTAATTTATTTAAAATATTATTGTGACTCAAGCTGCTATGCTAGAGCTAACTGTCTTTAAAGTTGCATTTTACACATAAACCTGTCGGTTTTTATCGTCCATTAATTCAAGGTTATAATTTTTTTGAAAATGTACCCCAAGTGTTGCTCTGCAGCAGATTTACTGGTTGTACTTTGTGTTTTAAGATGAATGGAGAAGTCGATGGGTGAATTCAAAGCACAAATCAGACTATGGAGACTGGAAACTTACAGCCGGAAACTTCTATGGAGATGTTGAAAAAGACAAAGGTAAACTTAACACAATTTCAGGTGCAAAAAATTGTATCGATATTTAGATGGTGGAAATGACATCTGAAACCTTGTGCAACCTTGGAATAAAGTGAAACAGAAACTCCCATTTACATCCTAATTCTGTAGTTTATTTGCTGAGCCGATCACAAAATAAGTCACCACCCTAAAATCTCTTGAACAATCCAAGATGGGATTGTATGTCAGTGGTACTGTTAGCCAAAGATAATCTGTTTTGCGTTTGCTTTGCTCTTTTTCTCTTCAGGTCTGCAGACAAGCCAAGACGCTCGCTTCTACGCTGTCTCGGCACGCTTTGAGCCCTTCAGCAATGAGGGGAAGTCTCTAGTTGTCCAGTTTACGGTCAAGCATGAGCAGAAGATTGACTGTGGTGGTGGCTACGTAAAGGTCTTCCCTGCTGACTTGGATCAGACTGCCATGCACGGGGACTCTACATACTACATCATGTTTGGTAAAAATATATATAAAATAAACAATGGTTTTCCTGTGTTAATTACGGTTTGTTGTATTAAATTGTATTTGTAACTGAATTAATTTCGACTAGGCCCTGACATCTGTGGCTACAGCACCAAGAAAGTCCATGTCATCTTTAACTACAAGGGAAAGAATCACCTGATTAAGAAAGAAATTAAATGCAAGGTAATTCAGAAATTTCCACTCTGACATCATGCATTGCATAAGGAGTCAAAGCTCAACACTTTGTCTTGTATCTAGGATGATGAACTGAGCCACCTGTACACACTGATCCTGAATCCAGATCAGACCTATGAGGTGAAGATTGATAATGAGAAGGTAGAATCTGGCAGTCTAGAGGAGGACTGGGACTTCCTGCCACCTAAGAAAATTAAGGACCCTGAAGCCAAGAAGCCAGAGGACTGGGATGACCGCCCTAAGATTGATGATGTAGATGACAAAAAGCCTGAGGTGAATAAGCTTAACATAACTGCTGTTGCATCAAATTAACCTTACAACTGACTTTGAAAATAATGTTGTTTTTAGGATTGGGACAAACCTGAAAATATTCCAGATCCTGATGCCAAAAAGCCTGAAGACTGGGATGAAGATATGGATGGAGAATGGGAGCCACCTATGATCCCCAACCCAGAATACAAAGTAAGCTATGTTTCCATATCCAAATATGGAAAATGAATAGCTCCTGTTAAAGATCTTTGCCTACTAATAGTGTTTCTTTCGCCTGATTGTCTTTTGTATCTCAGGGAGAATGGAAGCCCAAGCAGATTGACAACCCCAACTACAAAGGAGCCTGGGTGCATCCTGAAATCGACAACCCTGAATATTCTCCTGATTCTAATATCTACAAGTTTGATAACATAGGTGTGATCGGTCTTGATCTTTGGCAGGTGAGAGGAGGGTCATTTTCTGGGTTGTATTTTTAATTGCAGAGGTAAAGCAGCAGCGTAATGTTTTCAAACCATTTCCCAGGTAAAATCTGGCACAATCTTCGACAACTTCTTGATCACGGATGATGTGAAGGAAGCAGAAGAAATTGGAAAAGAGACATGGGGCGTAACTAAGGTATGCTGCTGTTTTATACACAGAACCATTGAAAACAAATGGGGAGAGCAGGTGTTCCCGCTGTCTTCACATTAGCTGACGCTTAAATAGACCACAAAGACCAGATCCAACTTACAAGTGATCGTAAATGTAGCAAAAAAAAAAGTATTTCGGTTAAGAAAATTATTTTATCTGGCCCTTAAATGGGGAAATTGACATTTTTGCAACTGCAAAAGGGGCAGACTAATGTACATAAAACAAGATCATAAAGCATGCTGTACAACATGGGCATGCTATACAGTAAACAAAGAAGAAAAGAAAATATGACGCATAAAATAAATTACTGTAAAACTAAACTGTACACATTTTTTTGCATATATGGTTCTGTTTATAGATAACAGAAATACATTTTCACAAGAAAATTTATACAACTGTTGAAGAAAATTTTAACACAGGGTTACACATGAAGGGTTACACATGGAAACGAGTTAATTTAAAATTGCACAGATTTGTTTTTATGTGATTACAGGGCCTAAATTCAACAGTTTGAACTGTTTGAATATGTTTAATTAAAACAAATGAAACCAGAAAATTTAAGCATTTTTTTAAAACTCTTAAGCAGCGTTACTCAATGAATAGACCAATATCCAAAAATTCTAGTTTTGGTGTACACAGCCATCAGTTACTCCTAGTTTTCCATTTAAACAAAATAAAGTATTAAAACCTTTGATGCTTTCAAAAACAAAGTTTTGTGATCGTCTTTCACTTCCTCCACAGGAACCAGAGAAGAAAATGAAAGAGGAGCAGGATGACAAAAAACGAAAAGAAGAGGAAGAGAAGGCAAAAGAACAAGCAACTGAGACGGAAGATGAAGAGGAGGAAGAGGAAGACGGAGAGGAGGAAGAGGAGGAGGAAGAGGAAGACGCAAAGGATGAGTCAGAGGAAGCGCTTTCAGAAAAAGATGAGGATTCTGTACCTAAAGATGAGCTTTGAAAAGAAATGTAGCCAAAAGAGAGAAATGCGTTTTTAATGTTCCCTCCACAGAAACTGTCCTGTAAATCTCTGGAGCATTGACTGCTGTGCATCCTTTCCCAGAGATGCAGACAAAACCCGGCTTTGGGGTCTGGTGTAGAAAATTGGGGTTGAGTGGGGTGTTTAATGGACTTGGTGTCTCTTTCATTTTTGTCACGTTACCCTTGATGAATTGGTTCTGTGGGTTGTCTTTCATTCTGTGTTTTGACTGAAGTCCATTCCTCTTTGTTGCAGTGACACAACGGGTTGAATAAAATCAGATTTAGACTTTTCACAGTCAACAAGATAAAATAAAGGGTCAGAAATGGGGACTGAGGCGTGGTAATTTATTTTGGTTATTTCTACAGCACTGAACTTTTCTTTCCTCATTCTTGACGGCATTATTGATTGAAATGTGAAAATAAAAAAGCATCGAGTCCTAATACTAAATATTTTCATTTTGCCACAAATTGTAATAATTCATATTTCATGATATGCTGGGAGTTGCAGTGGATTCTGGTGAAGCAGATGGCGATGCGCTGGTGTTACTCATGCAAGGGCAGCACAGACTTACTCGACAGAATGTTATTGATGCCAAAGTTTTTATTAAAAGATGATTACCTTATTGTTGTGTTTTTATTGCTACACAATTTATTTGTTTCCAATCCATGCAAGTTACCCAATTCAATGGTAATTGAAAAGTTTTAAATTTGAATTAAAGTTCAAAGGCTTCCATAAAGCTTTACCGTTTGTGGCAAATGCTTGGCGCTAATTTACAGAAACCCAGTTTGTAATATTTGCAAACGGTTACACCAAATTTTTGTTGGATTATCAACGTATAAAGTATTTTGGACACAATGTAAAAGATTTTGACGATGAGATTGGGGTTTCATTTAGGTTGAAAGCTTACAGAATTCTAAAAAGGTTAAATACGTTTGGTAAAGGTATTAAGGAGACCAGGCCCCTATGGTTTGAAGCATTTGCAACGCTTAATTGAGCCACCCACACATAACCTCTCCTCTTACACCTTAATTAACTAAGCATTGTCACATTTTAGGTATTCTTGATGGGATCATATTAAAAATGCACTAAATCAAGATTAACTTTTGACTTCAGGTCTCTTGTAAATGAATCCCCGAGGCTCAATGGGATTAACCTGTCTAAATAAAGGTTGATTTAACTTAAATAAACCTATTTATGATTAGGCTTCACATTCCTGTGACAGTTTAATGGAGTAACAAAAGTGATTTTACTAGTTTTAACCTTTCAATGTGTTCTATTTGAACGAATGTACATATTGGATAGCGCTACTAAAACTTAATAAATTAATGGGCAGATTTCCTGATATTTGTTGACAGCTGTGAAATCAAAGAATTGCAAATTAGATAAATACCTTTCAACTGCTTTGGACTTCAGAGTTTCAAAAGACCACAGAAAATTACTAAAGTAGACACATTAAAAAGGTGCATGTCTGGTTTATTTCCAAAAATCATAAAAAATAGTTATGCTAAATGAGAATGGATGATCAGATATGGAAAGTGTAGATTTTCAAGTTGCTATTGAGTAAAAAACACCTATTTATATAAAACTAGTACTTGTATTTAAAATGTGATAACGTCCCTGAAGGAATCGAAAGCCAAGAATAAGTTAGTCTACTTCGGTTTTTGTTCAATTAACTATTAGTGAAAAAGATGCTTTAAAATCACGCACAAAAAATTATAATACGATAATATTTAAGTAGAGGGTTTAATGGCGCTTCACATGACCTAAGCGCGTGTTATCAGGGGCACCTTTTTCGACACAACACCGGAAGCGGGTTCCCTTTAGGGGAGTGAACGTCGTGCGCGTTCACGATATACCAGGAAATATGGCGGCGCTCATGACGCTCAGTCAGGTAACAACGATTAACCGCTGAAGAAAAGGCTGAAATTTTAAAGTCTGTGGATATTAAATGACACTGACATTGGTCGTGTGTTATTTTTACCACAACTCGACGCTGTAAACCGGGTTGAATGTTTGTCAAAAGAAACAGTATTAGAAAGTTTTCGTTGTCTGCCGAGATAACATTAGCCAGCAGGTTAAGTTGTGATGCGAAAGTTGGGACGTTTTTTTATGGCAGAAAATAAAAAGTGGCTGCTACACAAAGAAGATACTTCGGTCATAAAAAAACAAAACGTAATTAAACAGAAGATTGAATTACAGAAAAGGATATGTTATAAGCTGTTATCCCACAAAAACACCCTAGCCTAGGCTACGTAATGTTTAAAAAACTGTGCTAACTTCGTAACCAGCTAATATGTAAAATGATCCGTTTCTTTTTATTCGCTATAGCTAACAAACAAGATTTAATTCATTTGTCTGATGTTTTTTTTTTTGTTGCTTTTTATAAAGTTGTCAAGTGGAAATGCAGCTTATGAAAGCTATTACAGACTGGTAAGTTTGGCCTTAGCCATTTCAATTTGTTTATTTTATTGAACTGAATATGATCATGTAAAATTGAATAATACTGATTTATCTACCATTTATTTATTTTTAGCTCGATCCAGGGAACACAGGCAAAATATCAGCAGGCGATGCAGCTCATTTTCTTAAAAAGTCTGGATTATCTGACAATACACTTGGAAAAGTAGGTTACAGACTTATCTATAAGCAAATTACTCTCATATATTCAGTCTGTACTGTCTGAACTTATACTGGGTTGTTTACTCTTCCAGATTTGGGATTTGGCTGATTCTGATAGAAAAGGCTATTTGGATAAGCGGGTAAGGGAGAAATTCTTGGTAACGTTGCGGTGTTGGGGAGATGCTGATGTTTGCACTAAACACTGCACTTGTTCTGGTTTTTTCCTCACTTTTGTAGGGTTTTTTCATTGCTCTGAGACTGGTGGCGACAGCACAGAGTGGAAATGATATCAGTCTCAACAACCTCAACAAAACCATCACTGCACCTATTTTTGTAAGCGTTAAAATTACTTTTCTTACTAATATTATGACCTTGATTGTAAAAATACATTTATTTTATAGAGAAATACACGTGTAGCTCATGTGAAATGAATGGACATTTGTGACAGTTGCAGTTTTGTTTCTTATTTGCTATTTTATCTAATTTTTTACTTTCACAGAGAGACGTTGACAGCCCTTTATTAAGTGTGTCAACACCAGCATCTGACTCTCTGTGGGCAATAAGAGTGAGTCAAAACAGATTTTAAAAATATTCTCTTGGAGATTAAAGAATTAATTTTGATTTTTTTTTTTTTTCTCTCAGCCTGATGAAAAGGGGAAGTTTGAGGGAATATTTGAAAGTCTGTCACCCGTAAAAGGTCTTCTGTCTGGTGATAAAGTCCGACCAGTTTTGATCAACTCTAAGCTACCTTTGGATGTGTTAGGAAAGGTGAAATGAACATTATTGAACACTGCATTTTTCTGCCTTCTGTTATTTTTAAAGAGTCAAACCTTGATCACATTATGTTTTTTTGTAGATTTGGGACCTAAGTGATGTGGACAAAGATGGACACTTGGACAAAGAGGAATTTACCGTGGTAAGCAGGGATATTTTGTAAATTTTGCAGTGACTTTATTGTAGTTTTTACACATTAATATTTTAAATCTAGAGAAAATACATATGTTAGTTGTAATAAAAGCTAACATTTATTGTCTTCTAGGCCATGCATCTTGTGTATCGTGCCATGGAAAAGGAACCCGTCCCAAGCAGTTTACCTCCTTCTCTCGTCCCACCTTCTAAAAGGAAAAAATCTGCACCTGCGCTTCCAGGCGCTGTGGCTGTGCTGCCTGCTTTGCTCAGTCTTTCATCCAGCCCAGCTCCTCTCAGAGAGACCCTGCGAAGCACTTCTACCCTTGGTAGTGCTACTCCTCTTGGCAGACACACACCTCCTCTTGGGAGTGCTGCTTCTTCTTTAGGGAGCACTACTCCCCTCAGCCCCAGCGCTATCAACCTTTCCCCAAAACACTCCTTTAAATCTAGCTCAGCGGTAAGTCAATATACGCAGACTTTTTCTTCAGATATGAATATAATCGCTATCGGTGCATCATAGTTCGTCCATAGTTGATAAAATGTACTTTCTGTGTCCAAGGTCTCATAATTAAATTTATTTGTATCAAATATTGTTAGTAATGCCATTTCCACATTGTTTTGTTAAACATAATCAACAGCTATCTCACTATTTGTGTAAATTAAAACTACCGGTAGATTAAACAAGAGAACTGTTAATTTTCTCCCAACTTTCTCTGTAAATGTTTATTTTAGTAAGCTTTGCTCTTTTTATTTGATTTCTCTTTAACTTGAGAGAAAAACAGATTTACGAGGATCCATTGGGTTGTTTCACAGAGATGCTTTTTCCTTATATATATATATATATATATATATC
>NC_056506.1:41131891-41144968 GCF_014905685.2 Nematolebias whitei
TATATATTATATATATATATATATATATATATATATATATATATACTTATATATATATATATATATATATACTTACATTAAATGTTAAATAGAGGAACATGTAAGGCATGCAAATGGAAAAAAAACAGTTCTGTAGGAAAAATCATCTTATTTATGCTCTTTGGTCCCAAGTGTTGCAAGGGCTGAGCGAGTTTTGGTATTCTATGTATTAACAGTTGCTAATGGCAGGACTTGTTTAGCGACATTCTTGAGGCATTGTGTACGGGGCAGCTTGTTTGTCTTTACTTTGATATGGCTGCTGGGATTTTTCACCCGTGACTTTGTGGAGAAACAAGTTTCCTTTAAAGGGAGCACAAATGTATGATTGTGTTACCTAAATTACCTCTGGGCCCCTGAGCAAGGCCCTTAACCCCCACCATCTGCTCCCTAAACAGGTCTCTCTTGAAAATGAGTTATCGTGGCTCAATGAGACTACCTGGATAAATAAAGGGTAAATTAAAAAATGAAATCAGATGAAAGTCAATGGAGGAGTCTTCATGTAATTCAAAGCTTATGTAAACTAATTCAACCCGTAAAGGTTTTTTTTGTGTGTGTGTGTGTGTGTGCCCTCCAGCCAGCGGTGAACTGGGTGGTACCGGTGGCTGACAGAGAAAAATATAACGACCTTTTCAAGAAAACGGATGTCAGCAGTAATGGCTTCATCACAGGAACTGACATCATCGAGATCTTCATGCAGTCCAACCTCTCTCAGACAATGCTGGCTCAGATATGGTGAGTCGACCGTTCATTCACGTTTAAACGTTCTCACAACTGGTGGCAACTCTTTAATCATTGTGACCAAAAGTCCTCAGATTACTGCCGCTTGAAGCAACACATGAACTCATCGAATAAACTAGAAGAATTTTGAAGAAAGCCACTTTAGATGCTAATGCATCACAAATGGCAGCCATTATTTTAAAGCACAATTGCTGCAGTTTTTATCTTACTTTACAATAAAGGTATTTTTTAATAAAGGGTTTTTTACTGATTTATCAACACGCTAATCATGAGTTTGTAAACACTTAATAAAACAGTAATAAGCATTTATAAATTGGTTATAAGAAACTGTTTATACGTCGAAGCAAGCTCTATTTGGCAAGAGACGTCAATGTTTTTGTTTTCTGATGCACTAACTTTATGTTGTGGTTTATTTTGTGTTTACAGCTCCATTTACTACTACTTTATTAACTATTATTAACTATTTACTAGCCAATTATAAGCCCTTATTATAAAGGTGTACTGAATTTCCATACACCACTGCATATTTGTGACTTCATTGTATCATAGAAGTATGTTTTTATTAGTTTGAATGTTTAGTTTTGTATTTACAATGCATTTGCTTTTTTTATTTGTATTGTTTTGCTTTTTGTGAAATAGTTTTTCACTGTTTAATTTTTGACAAGAAGTCTACATTTTTAAGTCCTCCAGACGTCCACTAGTTCAGAGGCGCTCTTTAGTGTCAGAATTCCATAAAATCTTTTGTGAACTTTACATATTAAACAAGAAATGGGTCTGATTTTTCTGCTTTTATGAATACAAAGCATATGTGGAACTAAATGTCCTGTTATGATCGGATGTTTTGGATCACATTACATTCTTTGTTCAGATTCTGTTTCAGAGCAAAATGTCTTAGTTTGCAGTCAGGCTTGAAGCACCGAGAGACAATGGGTTATAAAGACTGAAAATATTATTGTCCTTTTTTTATTACCGGTAGTTCTGACTTGAATTTCTCATAATAAGTAGTCTGAACAGAAAAAAAATCTAATTGTTAAAAATCTTTATAGTTTGTTTTAGACCAGGGTAGGGGTGGTTGAGCCATCTCCTCACAGCGAGAAGGTCACAAGATCGCCTCCCGAACTGGGGCCTTTCTGTGTGGAGTTTGCATGTTCTCCCTGTGCACATGTGGGTTTTCTCCAGGTACTTTGGTTTCCTTCCACAGACTCAAAACATGCATGTTAGGTTGAATGGCAACTCTAAATTGTCCCTAGTTGTGGGTGAGTGTGAATGGTTGTCTTTATGTGTCCCTGTGATGGACTGGAGACCTGTCCAGCGTGTCCCCCCGCCTCTCCTAAGTGACTTATGGACATGAGCACAAACTCCTCCATGACCCAGAAAAAAGAAGTGGGCAAGAAATATGGATGGATGATAGACCAGAGCAAGGAATGCACATCTGAACTGGTTTTAAATGAGTTGCACCAGCTGTGGGGATCCATATTTTAACTTGGGGCGTTTTCTTCTCGAGACTTGCAAGTACAGTTTCCTGAAAAGTCATAGTGTTTTCCTTTCTAATAGGACACTTTTGTTTTTTCCATAGGGGTCTGGCTGACACAAAGCAGACGGGCAAGCTGACTCCAGAACAGTTTGCGCTAGCCATGCATCTAATCCAACAGAAGGTGAACAAAGGCGTAGACCCACCCTCCTCTCTCACTCCAGATATGATTCCCCCATCAGAAAGGACTTCAGGCACCGTGAGTCCTGGCTTCATCTTGCCTCTGCTCTTTTGTTTTCTGAAATTAAACTCCTTTTCTTGTTAGTGAAATGAGTTGCTGGCATCTGAACTTTAAGTCTTCATTTCTCTGCAATTATGTTTAAAAATGGAAACTTTGCCTTCCTGCTCTCTTGTCTTCTAGTGCAAAACTATTTTTTTTATTCTTGTGTTCTTTGAGCCTTTTTCTGTCCTGTCTACCAGAGTTATTTGGGGCTTCATTTTTCTGTGAGACCAGACTTTGCTTCAACATCTAATAATCGCAGAGTGAGTAGTGAAAATGAAATTCACCAGGTGGCGCTGTTGTTCCATCTCATTCTGTGTCCTGGTTTGATGCTGAGATCAGAAACTGCCAGTTACCACCTGTCACACCAGCTGATGTTACTCTAGCTCTGGTAAATTTGTTTAAAGCAGTTTTTTTGTAAAATGGGTAGTGTCACATATTTACCCTTGAGGGCAAAAGGCAAATATAGCTTGACCATTAAAACCAAGGATCTGTCTGAATCTTAAAAATAATTAAAACAAAGCCTTCAGCTTGATTTGTTTTTATTTTCTCAAAAGAAAGTCACTCATCTTTTTTGGAAGAGAAACAAAGTTTAAATATAATGAGTTGCACAGCTTTATTTTAAAATGGCTACTACTATAAAGTTGTCATTATTGAATAACTTGTTTATCAAGACTACTTAGGGAAATCCAACACATTTACACAAAAAAAAATCGATTTGGTACTGCTTATACAAACTCTTGCACTAAATCTCACCCTTTCAAGTTCAACCTGAAGCTCTTCAAAAATTATTTTTGTGGGTTGTTTGCTAATTTCAGATTAAAATAAATTTAGAATAGCCTTCTTGATTTGTTCAGACGTCTTCATTTTTGTACATATTGACTCTAATCTAGTGCAGAATTACTGTTTTTTATTGTATTACTTTACATTTTTTGTCACTCGTGCATCGTCTGCCTCTCCTGCTCGCTCCTGCTCGCTCCTGCTCGCTCCTGCTCGCTCCTTAGCTGCGTGATGTTTGAGTTTCCTTCTTTAGACTTTTGTTTTCTTAGAAACAAACAGCAGTGAGCTCATCTTTTCCTCTTCATTCCACTCATGTCCCTTCTTGATTTGTTCTCTCTCCACGTGTGTGTTAACAATCTTTCACGTCTTTAGCTGCATTCATTCTGTTCATCACTCTTATTGTTAATATTAATGTTGCTGCATTTTCAAGCCATCTTTGTTTTTTTTTCTCACGCATTCGTCTCAACATCTCTCGCCTCAGGACAGCATCAGCTCCATCGGGTCGGTCGAGCTGACAGGCGTCAAAGAGCTGGATGACCTCAGCCAGGAAATAGCTCAGCTGCAGCGGTAAGCACCTTCACACCGAGTTGCATGATAGTGGCAATGTTGAAAAATGAGCGGATGCTGAAGTGATGTTAACAATCAAATCCGTTTAACTTTCATACTACAATAGCTCTGTCAATGCCTTTTCATAAAAACAAATAATCTGATTTAATTAATCTTTTTTTAATTGTATTCTTCCGTAGGGAAAAATTCTTCCTGGAGCAAGAGATTAAGCAGCAAGAAGAAGCAATTAGACAAAAAAACACTGATCTTCAGGTAAATTGTTTATTTAAATCACATCAAGTCACAAAAGAAGTTGTCTTTGGGCACTGTACAAAAGCATTCACACACATTATAAAAGCAAATAAAATCAAGGTAAATGTGAGGTAACATATATTTTTAAGTCTTCTGTTAAGTCAGATATTATAAGAACGCAAGGACACGACGGAGCGGGTGTTAACAAAAGTAGATTCTGTCAAATGCCAGGAGTCACGAATCCCACCGAAACAGGGTCTGTGTGGGTTTATGTTAATAATCTTAACTTTAGGCTTTAAAAGCTGTTGAATATGTCCGGGTTTTTTTTTTTTTACTTCTGGTCTTAAATACATTTAACGACTTTCTAAATTTCTAAGTTTGTTCATTCATTGTTTCCTCTAACAACCTTTTTCCTTCGATGCTGTTGGTATTCATTTGTCTGTGTTATAGTTCTGTCTGAGGGTTTCAGGTGTTATTTCACGGTAACTACAGTAAAAGGCCCATCATGCTGCAGCCATTTGGAAAATGAATTTATTTGAATTTCAGCCTCCGCCGTGGAAGAATCTGGTTGCTCTGCCCTTAAAGCTAATTTGTTGCCATTGTTTAAACGCTGTGGATGGAATTTGAATTAGACTGAAAGGCAATGAAACTCGTTACTTGAATAATTAAATTAAATCATGTTACCTTTCAAAATGACGTAATTCCTATATGTTTTAAAATAGAATTGTAACGGTGTTTAAAGGGTTTTTAAAAAGTCGTAACTGACTGAAACTTGCTGGATCCTTGTAAGATGCACATTTACGTGAGCTTAAGAACTCCGTCAGGAAGGCGACTAATCTGCATTCTGTGTGCCGGGTCTGGACTCAGGATGTACAGAGTGACTTGGAAAGGGAGCAGAACAGTTTGCACAACATGGACTCCCAGAAGCAGGATGCCCAGGTACGTCTGGACGAGATGGACCTGCAGCGTTCCAAACTGGAAGGAATGTTGAACGAAGTGAAGCAGAAGTGCCAGGAAGAGAGCCAGCAGGTTAGAAATGGGACTTTTTAAATCGGCTCTTTATTAAAACCATAAATATTTCTAAATTTGGGACTTTGCTTCTGATGAAATAGAAAATCATATGCAGTTGTCATTCTACTTTAGAGGGACTTCCTTGTTCTCGTCAGGTAATATTTTGGTATAAGTATGATTGTAGTCCAGCCATAAGTACACCAGAATCATCTGTGCTTTAAATTTGTTTTAATTAGACTCTCAAAAAAAGAAGACAATCAAAAAAGATCAAGCTTGTCAATCAATGGTTTGTTTAATTCAAGAGCAGTTGATTAGTTCTTGATACTAAACCTTTAAAAAGTATAATTTCATTAAATGATTCAAACTAAATGTAACTGAGAAGAATGCACAAGATCAAGCTTTTACAGTCCATGCAAATAATTCTCTACTTTTTATTCTGCTCTCTAGATTTCATCTTTGCAGGGCCAGATCCGCACTAAAGAGACAAACCTCCGCAGTCAGGAAGACGAGCTGAGCTGCACCAAGGCGGATCTGAGCCGGCTGCAGGACGAGGAGTCCCAGCTGGAGCAAAGGTTGCTCTCCGGTCGCGCCCAGCTGGACGGCATTGTCAAATCGCTCCAAACCACCCAGGAAGAAATCAACCAGGTAAGAGCATTTAGACAGACGTTCAGGGCGTCATGCATGAATGACGCAAAAAGGTTGCATGGGCCAAGTTCCACACACACAAGATGTATGAAAACGCTGCTTGAAAGTGTCTAAATGTGTACAAAGTTTTTACCTGACGTGAGAATGTTCGAACCACCACGCAAACGTTTTCAACGAACTACAAAGACCAAACTAGAAAGTACTGAAACTCGCCTCAGTCTAAATAAATTTGACTCCATTTGATTTTCTGAACTTGAGGGCATTTGCACACGTTTTCTCATGAGTTTGAGCATTTACGGTTTAAAGCCAAACAATGAAACTGAACCATCTTTAACCTCATACGTAGCACGCCTCATAAAGGATCAAAGCAACCTAAATCTAATGTAAACTGTAAAATTCATATATTTTTGTCACTCGGTGATGTTCATTCAACCTTTATTAATACAGGTTAGTCTCATTGAGTCGAGTCGACTCATTTACAAGAGAGACCTACGGCCGCATGCACTTTGGTGACAGCACTCTTATGAGGTGCATAAAATGCATGTAAATTGTCGAAAACGGGGGTGCCCACACTTTTTCAGTATGTGAGCTACTTTTTAAAATGACCAAGTCAAAGTGAGAGAGAACAACCTCTGGAAACAATGTTTTTTCAATGTTTGTTGGAGGTAATAAACAAAAAGTGAGCAAGTTTACAGAAAACGCTGTAGTTTCGATGTCAGTTAGGTTGCCAGATAAGAAATTATGAACTATAGTACTGCCGCTTTAAAATTATAGTATTTTGACCTAAACTTCCACATGCGCTGAGTAAAGATATTCTAAGATGAGGTGTGTGTTGTTTGTTGAACGTGCACAGAAAAGGAGGGGGTAAATAAGACATTTAAAATTTATCTGGCAACCCTAATGCATGCAGCATCTGCATGATCATTTACCACAAGCTGGTGAATACACTAGCATCTCCTTGTAACTGGAGTTTTGCTCCTACATGCTGGAAAAAGATGAGTAGCACAAAAACACTCTGCTGTCTGCCATTTATTATAGCCAAAATTGTTAGTGCAGAAAAACTTTTGACTGCACCACCTGTAGTGCGCATGTGCGACTTCACAGTTGTGAGCATTTCACACCTGATGATCATGGTTTTGAAAGACGAAGGAGCGGGTTGAATCGCGCTATCCCCCACCTCCATGCTAGCAGGCTCCATTCAGATAAAGGGAGCTGGCTAACTAGCTTGCTGTACGGTGGCCTACATGTCCAAAATTCTACGGCAGCCGAGCGGACACGTAATGCGATATGCAGTAAAATCAGTTTATTTATTTTTTTTCTGCACCCCTACGCGTGATGATTCCTAAGGTCGACAAGGTGCGGACGATCGCACATGGCCTTACGTAGCTGCATAAAGTCGTGCGCAACTGTGGAATGGCAGCTTTGGGGCTGATGAAGGCCATTGCCAATAGACAAATTGGAAGGGAGCATGTCTTGAGGGATTGCATCGATTTACTGACTCAACTCCTTTTTTTTTTTTTTTACATCAACTTTGATGTCATACTACTTTTTACAATTTCAGGCAAGGACCAGGATGGCTGCATCATTAACAGCATTTGCAACTCTTTTTTTATTTTTCTTATTTTGTTTCTAACCCCAGAGGAATGACTACCAAATAGAATTTTACCACTTTGCTTTCCACTAGTACATCTATTACACATTCGATAAAAGTTTTTCTTTTTGCTTTTGCTGTTGTGTTATATGGACGCATGTTGGAAGACTGACATGTATTTATACTATTTTGTGTATTAATTTATGAGGTTTGGAGTAGTCCTAGTAGCACATACAGCTGCACTTTATTTCTCATAAATTGGGATGTATGAAGGAAACGTGCATGGAAACATTTTTGTTTGTTTTATAAATCTGAATATTTTTGTGTGTACTACACACTTTAACATTTTGGTCTTTATGCCAACTTTTAATATGAAAGCTGTGCACTCTTATACATGAGGCCTCGGATAATAACAGGATATGGGCCCGTTTTAGGCTAAAATCGGACTATAAAGTCAGAGAGGGTGCTTGTTTATTGTTTATCTGTGAAATTTGAAATTGTATTTTTTTAATAACGCAACACTTGGATGTATTGCTTGTAGTTCTCAGCCGTATTTAGGATGTGCAGTACACAATGTGCTAAAAGTTGTTGCATCACAGCGTTTAAGGTCCCTTTTTGTTTCAGCTTAACAGTTTGCTAAAGAGCTGATTCATTTATCTGTTGAGGAGCTTGTTTTTTATGGTAACAGAGGTGGAACAGTCAGATTTATTTTACAAAAAAAAAAAAAAAAAGATAAATGCAAATATTCACTTTATAAATAGCTTTTCTAATTGAGAATTCTTATTTTATTAAATAAGAATTATAGCATAGTGTGCCAACATTAGCTGCATGGGCACTTTTCAGAGGTAAAAGTCCATTAAAGAAATTGTAACTTATTGAATGTTTTTATGTTTCCAGGCTCGCAGCAAGCTGTCATTGATCCAGGACAATCAAAAGGAACTGAGCAAAACGATTGAACAGTACAATAACGCCTTGAGCGAAATCAGCAGAGGGAACTTGAGCAATCTGCCAGACTTGAGCGAAGGGTTCGCTGAGAGGGAAAATGGAGGTTTCAGAAGTGCGGTGAGGAACCTCGAAGTGCGCACCAACACATTTTCTCTTGACACAAACAATAGTTAGAAACCCAAAGACGGCTTCTGTTTTCTTCAGCTGGTGGCGCAAATAAAATTATTAGTCTCTTAAAAACCATGTTTAAGGTCATCCACAGATCTTTTCATCCTATTTAGCTCTAAATTGCACTTTTGGCCATTTTTTTAAACTGTCAAAATAGATTATACAAAAAAATAGAAAAATCTTGCAATATTTGTCTTAAAGGGGTGTTTGGTTTTGAGTTTTAGTACAAAAAGTCGTGTTAATATTGTGTGCTGCTGTCATGACTTTTCAAATGTATTTTCTACTTTGTCTTTATTAAATGTTTTTATTTTTGTGTTTGGTTTTTCTGTATATTTGATTTTTGACTTCAGCCATTTTTCGTTGAAGTAGATGTGCTCACGAGTTTTGTCCCAGAACTTGTACTCACTAAGGTCATTTCTGGATAATCTGTTGAACCTCAGTATATTCCTGCCTGCATACAAAATGCTTATAGTCTTTTCAGTTCTTCCTTTTGCTGCATCAAAGTAACTGAAAATGTATTTTTATCTTGATTTTACACATGCATTTTGGTTTTTGTTCATCAGGATAACTCTTTCAAGTCCAGGATAGCCATGTTCAACAACAGCAGTGCTAAGGAGTCTCCAGCAGACCCTTTCCAGACAGAAGACCCCTTCAAGTCAAACCTCTTGAAAGGTTTGAAGACATTCTTTAAATTAGTATTTATTTATTTGTCTCTGTGAGGACACAAATCGTTTGGTTTTTGTCAGCCTTAACTTTGGACCTGTTTGCATTTGGTTTTACAAAATTGTTTTTCTGAATATTTCCAAGGGTCGCTGTTTAATTATTGTAACTGAGCTCAGGTGAGCAGACTTTTTTTAACCACGGGATGTTTGCTCTGCTGTCTGTGAGGCGTCACCTCACTTTAATTGGAGGTCCCACAGTGAGGACTTCTGTCCTGCTAAACATGTGGATACAAAAGAGTCCAGGCCACCTCTGAAGGTGGTTGGAGTGAAAATGTCTTCAATGCCCACTGAGAGAATTATTTAATGTTATCCGGTAGTTGGAATCCTATTATGGTCTAGCTAAAGACGGGCTGTAGCAACAAACGTGAACAGGTCCTTTCTGGTGTCGTCTTACACTAAATGGAAAAGCATTATTTGTAAAAGATGATGGCCTTGTCTTTTTTCCCCCTTCAGACCCATTTGGAGAAGATCCTTTCAAAGAAAACGATCCCTTCAAAGGTACCTCATCTGACGATTTTTTTAAGATGACCGACAAGCCAAACCTGTTTGGATCTGCAGACACTTTTGGCAGGAAACCTCCGCCCCCAGCCAAGGTATGAAACCCATTTTTGCATGTATTTGTGATGCTAATGTCTGTTCTTTTACATGAAGACCTGTGTGTGTAAACAAAAACTCTGCGAAAGTAAAAACAATGAAAATCTGCTGACGGAATCACATTTTCGTTTTACTTTTTAGAGTAAAAGAGATTTTGTGTACACTTGAAGCTACTTTAGAATCACTTGTTTTATTATTATTATTATTTATTTTTTTCCTTTAGCCAAGTTCCTTCAGCAGTGCTGACCGCTTCAAACCAAGCAGCCCAAAACCAAAGGATTCAGGTAAAGTTTTGACCAACTATCATTTATTTTCACTACATATAGCAAAATTACATCTAACAGAAGCCTTTTTCTAATTCTCACAAATACCCCCAAAGTAACTCTGCCAAAACAAATAGCTAAACATTTCTAAGATTTATTTCCCAGCAAGCTTTTTTTTAAATCAAAGGTATATTTCCTGGACTCGTGGAGGAAAAGTGGGATGATGTTATAGTGACGTGCGCGGTGACGTCATGCCACATCACTTTGTCAAATAAAAGCTCAAATGCATTTTATTTCTTGAATTCCCAATAGCAAACTTTCCATCCATGTTTTATAAACGGACTTCTAAAGATGAGAGAAGGCTGTTTTGATAAAAACCCATCTCGGTCGTTCTCAGTGACGTGTAGATTTGGGTTTTTATTTTTGGGATTGGGGACATGAGGGGCAAACCATTTTTACTCTATCTGGCTTCAATTTTTCCTGTGGTTTTGGGTTATTTTTAGTCCAGCACCTTTGCATTTAACTACTGGCCAACTAAAAATACTCCCCCACCCCCCTCTTACCCTGGAAAAACAGGAGGCACGCCGAAGCCAAACATAACAGAAACTCTGACTGCTGGTCATTCACTTCTAGTGTACATTGCCACTTTGAGCAGCTCACTCCTGCCTCTGTCCTCTTTATATCTGCTGCCATTGAACTGCTGCGCCTCGTTCGCAGCGGAAGTCGCTTTAAGTTGCTGCTTGATGATCTGTTCAAACGGCGCACGCTTCAGCAGAACACAGAGGCGACTGTAGCCCCGAGCCGAGTTACCGCGCGTAAATCAAAACACCGCGCACTGCACATGAATGGGGTCTTTTGTGGCTGCACACATACAACAAACATATTCTCTTACAATGTTTTGTTTTTTCACTACAGCCATCTGCAGTTTTCTGTTTTTTATTTTATTTAGCGGCGCACCACACAACCCAGGCCCAGTTCTGGTGAACAGTGCTCCAACTGACGCCTTTAATTAGCTGATCAGATGCATACATCAGGTTAAACAAAAACCCTTGCTTTACAGGTTTTCGCAAAAATGTTATGGAAAATTAAACGGTCATGCCACGTTCCGTGCTCTGAAAATAGCGCGCAGGCCCCTTCAGAATAAGCAAAGCGCAGAGATAATTTTGACATGTGGTTTTGGGGGCTAAACTTCATTACAATTCTTGGCTCGCTTCGTGTGTGTATCCAAATGTTCCAGATGTATTTCGGTGTACTTTTGTCACAGATTTATTTGGAAAAACGGACCCCTTCGGGAGCAGTTCCTTTGGAGGCAGGGGAGGTGGATTTGCTGACTTTAGTAAGATGTCAAAGGTAAGCTGTGGATGCTCGGGCAGTGAATCAGTCGTACCATAAAGCAGAGCGGTTCACTGAAGCTGTCACGCTCTGTTGTAAATTTAACTTCCATTTTGGATGATTTCTATTTTTTTTTTCTCTTCAGTTTTGCAGCACTTGTAATTTCGTTCACTGTTTTTCTTTTTCTTTATGTGAGCAGAAGTCCGACAATCCTGTGGTCCCAGCAAAGAAAAATGTGCCTAACCGGCCGGCGCCCCCTTATGGTAATCTCTAACTAAACGCGCATTTGCATATGAGCGTGTATTTGTGTGTGTATATACTACATATTTTATGCCCTCATGTCATGCAGGGAAAAAAATCCCATCTTCCTCAATAAGCTATGAGATTGAAGGGATAGTCATTTCTTCTTCTGATTTTGTAAACAGGAAGGTGGTTGACAAAGATATAACGATACTAGAGGTTCACAGCATGCTCTGACCCTGTTGATATTATTAGGATATTTTATTTTAAATGTCTTCTGCTGGTAGCCTGTGCAAGTAAAGTTATATTTGCCTGCAGTGGGAAGAGACTTATCTTTCTGTTGCTTTTCTGTGCATCTAGCCTTGTGTTTATCTTGCTTTTTGTGTGCATGTGAAGTCACACAACACCTACAGACCTTTCCCAGGCCTTGCCCTTCCGTTGTGACCTTGCACTTATTCTTTAAGCAGAAGCCACAGCCTGAGAAAGCTGGTGTTCCCCTTTGCTTTACCACACACAACAGGGTAGAGATGAGTCGCCACGGTTTGCCAGCGAGCTTGTTCTAGTTATGTGCCTCGTATGTAAAGGGGAAGTGAGAAGCCCACTCCTAAATTCATAAACTGTTCTAAATATCTTCATCGCAGAGACTGTTGCGCAACTAATCCTGGTCCTCTTAGGGGCTGTAATTTAGCTGTTTGCCTTCAGTTGTGTTGCAGCAACATTTGTTTACAGCTACGACACTGGTTTGGTTTTGTAACAGATGTTAAATTAGACAAATGACGGGTAAACACCACACAGCTGAGCTCTCTAGGGTTTTTTTTTTGTTTGTTTGGTTTTTTTTTTTAAAGGTAACTGACCTGTTTGAGGGAAAGGAGGAGAAATTTATTGGAAATGCGTTCACAGCTTACAGTATACAAGGGTGTGTCTGTTTTTTACAATCATATGTTCCAAAAATGCAACACCGTGCATGTTTAAGCATCAACGCATCAGTGAGCAGAACTTTATTTAAAAAATGTGGTTAACACCATTTTTTTGAACCATTATCGCTTTCCCCTGAGTGACTACGGGACTCTGCATGCTGCGAGCTTGAAGCTGTTCGCTTCCTGTGAGTGGCACAGTATTACCCACTCGCCTTTTAAGTGTGAATGGATTTTCCCAAGGGGTGGGGGGTGAACTTTTTGGATCTGAAGGGAAGATACTACATTGAGCTTTTTTTGTCCTCTCCCATGGTGTTAATGTTTTTTGTTTAAATGTTGATCTTTTCTGGCATATGCTCAGTTTGTGTGTATCAGAGCCACTTCAGGGAGTTTGCTCTTCTGCAGTCGGTGCAGACTCTTTAGTTACAACACACTCGAGTAAAGCATCCAAAGACTGTCCTGTGGGTTTTGCAGAGTTTGGCTCTGTAAGTGTAGTCCGCCCTCGGTTTTCTGCTGGGTCAAATATCTTCGTCTGCATGAGCTGCT
>NC_056506.1:41145368-41159419 GCF_014905685.2 Nematolebias whitei
AACAAATGGAACATCCGAGAGCTGTTTGACTTCTTGGTTTACAATCTAATCAAATGTTTGCATTGACTCGGACAGTCCCGATGTTTTATCTTCTGGCAAATATTTTGTTCATCCTTCTGGCAAATGTGCTTTCATGGTCATCATCATTTCATGCTTCAGTTTTTTTTGGAGTTTTTTTTTTGACAGGAAGTGAGGGTTTATAAACTTTTCACCTAAGTGGTGAACTTGCCTGCTCAGGTAGCGCTTGAGGAGCTTTTTCTAATCCAAGAATTGCGAGCTAAAGGCTTATATGCTGTCAAAGCACGACATGCCTCAAAGCAGAGCACAACAGAGTAAATCTACGTCTTTGTCTCCCATCTTCCGTTTTCTTCATCTTGTATAGGCTAACGACCAAGCATGCTCTCAGATGGAGAGCTGATGCGTGGCTTTTTGTATCGTTTGACATGACGTGAATTTATTTTATCCCTCATGCTAGCACGATTGTTGTAAAAGGGATTTATGGGTTTTATATCGAGCTCTGCATTCCAATTTTTGTTTTTCTGCCAGGATCTGAACAAGAGAAGGTAAGACTATAAGGGTGTGGTGATCAATCCTTTGCATGTGAGCAACCTGTCCGCACTGAATAATCTGAATAATGTGATTCATGCGCAGTTATTTTCTATAATTATGTTCTGTGTCAGTGATTCAGTGTGTAAGCGTGAGCATATAGCTTTTGAAATAGCTTTGTAAAAATCTTTTAAGCTTTTAGTTTAGCCTTTTTTTGCTTCTTGTTTTGTTCCAAGTGAACTTTAGCTATCTCTGCATTTTTTAAATTTATTGCTAAATAATATTGTTACAAAGCGCCACATTTTACCTCTGCTTCTGTCCAGTGTGCCGCAGCATTTTCCTTTTCTTTGTTTTGTTTTCATGTTCAAATCTAATGTTAGTTTGTCTGCTTTAGTTTGGAAGTGAGAACCAGCAGTTGGAGTGGGCCAAGCGGGAGAGCAAGCTTGAGGAGCAGGAGAGGCTGAGGAGGCTGCAGCTGCAGGAGCAGCAGGACCTGGAGCTGGCCATCGCTCTGAGCAAGGCCGACTTCTCCAAGTCTTGACCACGCCTGCCCCCACAGCTTTTTGTCCCCTTCTGTTTGCCTTACAGTCTTCCGTCTGCAGGCTCAATTTCAGCACTGACTCCTGTTACGAACTAGTGTTTCTCAACTTGAGATGGGACTCGTGAAATGATTCAATTTGTTCATTGCATCTAAACTACATGTAGAAACAGGGAGAATAAAGAGATACTTGGGATAAGCACATTACAAATATATTATGATCTGAGAATCAGTGGGATACTTGACCACAACTTTATCTAGCTCCGTACCTGGTTGGCAATAATTAACTTGGTTTTTGTTAAAGCCATTTAAAGGAACCCCAGCTAATAAGACTTAATGTGGCATCTCACCAGACTGCGGCCGTTGGGAGACAGTGACTCAAAATTGGGAAAAACGTTGTGGCTTTTCTGTCTGAACTCTTGTGTTTGCAACCTACGAGCCATGTGGCTGTGCTTCAAGTGGCCAGTTTGTGAAGCAGGTGGACATTTGTTTGGCACTATTTAAGATCAAATAATACAAATGAAACCAGAGGTACATCCCAAATAAACTGTATGGACTTGACGTTTAACAGTGCAATGTGTCTTTGCGCCAACCTGTGCTTAGTTCAAGTTACACCCCGCTCCTCCTCCTCCACCCCTCAGCTTGTTCTGTTTACTTTAAACAGCTGATTACAGAAGGTGGAGCTCCTCCAGCAGGAGAAAACTCAACAGACTTGTCTCTCATCCTCATCTTGGTGTACGTTTTCAATTATCTGTTCACAGAAAGAAGCTGTTTGAGGGCATTATTTTTATTTATTTTTTTTAAAGGAGAAAAGTTTTTTTTTAATATTATGACACAAAATCTTCGAGTATTTTAAGTTTCACATTAATATGGCCAGTGTTTATGTGAAGCCACACAAGTCATATTAGTTGGGGTTGAAGTTGGGAATGTTTTAGAGGTTCGATATTAAAAAGCAATAAATCTATAGTGTATGAAGTCAAATGGACTTGAAGCCTGTTTAAGTAACCATGATTAACTCAGTTGTTTATATTGAAAGTTAACAAATATTCATCAGTCTCCCTGTTGGTCTGGGATGAGTTTGTTCATTGCCAGGTGTTCATTACATTTTGTCTGCTGTAAATCTTAATTGATTAATTGCCTTGCTTTCTTAAAGGTCTGTTTCTTAGTGATTATATCATGCCTTAGATTTTATTTTATTTTTTTCAGATGTTAGAAGTTTCTAGTAATTTATGCCTGCATAGCTACTATTTATGGCCTTCAAAGTGCATGAAGAAATATTTGAAGATAATCAAAGTCTTTGAGACGCTAGTGATAATAATTGAGTTCTACAAGCTGTTTCCCTCAGATTTCAGCAGCTTGTGTTTGTCAGAGAGTTTTAACATCGGTTGTCTTGTTGGGACGCTCAGATAAACTTGCACTCCCGTACAACTAAAAGCCTCGAGGAAATGGAAAAGTGTAAACCAACGTTGTTTATACTGGTGCTGTTACAGTTAACGTTGTCCTTTTTCTTTGCTTACGTCTACTTTTTTTTTTTTTTTTTTTCACACTACCAAAGATTTTTTGCCTTTCTCACTATAACAAGATCAAGCATGGGATAACTTTTGCTTTTTCTCATGAATATGTCCTTGTCATAACTGTTATATATATGAAGGAAAGATTTTCAAATGCCTTAAAACAATGCATCTTTCTCTAACTCTAATCAGGTCTTTTTGGCACATAATTGTGTATCCTATCCAGAACAAGCAGAGCGTGCCAGCGCCTTATCATTGAACATATCAACACTAGCATAGTACTGCACAGTATGTGTAATTATTACCAAAAGAAATGCTCTCAAGTTGTGATTTCCTGTAAATTGTAACAGCTTTTTACTGAATAAACAAGATTTTAACATTCCTGGATTGTTATTTTTAAAGCACCTTTCACAAATAACGGAATCTGTATGTTTAAATCTAAAAAAAAATGGAGTATCTGTTACTGAAATCAACAAAATATAAATAGGTTTGGTGATATTTTGTTAAAAAATCCCACGTGCCATGCTTTCATGCTGCATATCAAAGTTTTAAGCGTTGATATTGGAACTAAAAAAAAGTGAAATGAAAGTGATGCATTTGCATTCTTAAGAGAATAGATATTTTTGACGTGGTATGTGCTTCCTCATTTTTAATAAAATTAAAATGTGTGTATGGAAACTAATTATATACTGTTAGGGTTTTTTTATATATTTTAATTGAAAGTACAAGGCAACTGGAGCTGACGCTGTTTTCAATAAACCTGTGGGATTTGATCAAGTGGGGGGGTTGAAAAACTGTACTGAAAGCAGTAATCTATCTATCCTGAATGCCATCTGGCTTTGATATTTGCACTCAATGCAGTCTTTCATGCAGAGGATACAAATGCTCACTGACATAGTGCGTATATTATAAGCATGGATTTGGATACTTTGAAACTGTAGTGTGGAGTGACTATGTGTAATTGTAGTATTAAGGCCCTTTGATGTCTTGCTATAATTTCTACCCATCAGAAAGGGAGTGTAAGGGCTCCCTGATGAGGGTTTGCTGTGCCCCTCTGTCCAGACGGCTCCTGGCCTCACTCTGTAATTGTGAAAATGGAGTGTTTGTATTTATAGGCTGAGCCCACAAGCCGGCTGCCCTTCAGTCTTGCAGCTGCAAAACATCACTGTGGAAATCAAGTGTTTTAAAAGTCTGCCTCCAACGATTGCGAGCTGAACTTTGTGTGACTGAGCTGCACGTATTTTCATGCAGTTGTGAAACCTTCGTTGAGTGGGTGGCTGCGGTTAATCAAAACCTGTGAGCAAAAAAAACAATAGGCAACGAGTCAGGCGTTCCAATTCATTCTTTTCCTTTAATATTTACAATAAATACACATTTTACAGTATAAAATCCATGTACTCATTTGTATAAATTTAAGTAAAAAATAATGCACAGGACATCAAGCCCTGATAGTGTACAGTGGGGCTGGATCCAAAAGTTTTACACCAAGAATTTTTATCAGTTCCACAGTAGAAAAGTTCAGAAATGAAAAAGGCAGTTCAGACACTGAGGCAGTTTAAATAAACATTGTCTCTGCAACTTCTTAGGCAACTGTATATGTGCATTACCCCTGTCAACAAGAACATTTACCATATATATTTTCCCTTTGGCCATGTTGTTCTGTCACAAAGAATTTTACAGTAGAACAGTCATAGAAAGGCACTTTTGTGTCAAACACAGCATTCCAGTTCTGTCAGAGGAGAGTAGTATATACAGGGCCAGCCCCTTCTTGGTCTGCCTGCTCTTAAGCAAACAAAGCTTTTCTAAAGCTCTTTATACAACCAAAGTAGTACCAGCTACGTTATTAAACAATAATAACACTAAAACACTTTTTTTTTTTTCCGATTCAGTATTATATATAAAAACAGATTTGGCCACATGGAGAGCAGTTTAAATTAAAAAAAATAAAATAAAAATACAGTTGAATCACGATACAAAATAATACAGTCCCCTGTGAATCCAGAGTCTTTTTTGTGGGGGGGCTCTTTCACATGTGTCTCTTCATGTGAAGTGCCAAATGGTCAGACCTGGAGAAGGCGCGCTCGCACAGGTGGCACTGGAACGGCCTGTGTCCGGTGTGTTTCCGGAAATGACGGGTCAGCTCGTCTGAGCGGGCGAACTTCCACCCACAGCCCTCCCAGCTGCAGTGGTACGGCTTCTCACCTGCGTGGACACAAACAGTAGAGCTCGTGAGTTTTGGCTGGATTAAAAGAGCAGCGGAGACGGTGGAACGCTGTGCGTAATTACGCACGAACGCCAAGATGAAGAGGAGCTGAAACTTACCGGTGTGAGTTCGGAGGTGCGCCTTCAGGTGGGAGCTCTTGGTGTACGTTTTCCCGCAGCCTGCGAACGTGCAGGTGTGGGTCGCCGTGCGCTTGCGCGGCCAGGTGCGCCGGCCTCTCTTTGGTTTGGCTTCCAGCAGCTCCAAGGGGGAAGAGGGTGGGGTGAGCATCACCCTCTGCGCGCCTGGCTGCAGGTTGAGCCCTTCGTCATACATGCCGAAGCCAGGATGAGGAGCGTGGTAGGACATCTGCATCTGGGGAGCCTGAGGGTGGTGCTGGAAGGCGGTCGGCGCGTGGTACTTCTGCTGGAAGTTCATGGGCTGGCACAGCTGTGCCTGGCAGTCCGTGGCTCCCTGGTCGTTGGGGCTCAGTGGCGGGGTCATGTTGCTGGCTGCGCGCGGAGAGATGGCCACCCGCGGCTGCTCGAAGGACATCATGCACGAAACGTTGCCCTCCTGCTTGATTTTGCTGCAGCTCTGAGGCACCATCCCCAAAACGGGACCGTAACTGTCCATGCTGGGCTCCAGTTTGATGTTGTCCGTGCGGGGGAAAGGCGCCGTGTTCACGTAGAACCTTCCCTGGACGCCGGGAGCGCGCGTAACGCCGAAGCTTCCTTCAGAGCGCAGGAGCTCCGTCATGAGGCTGGAGCCGTACGGGGGAGGCGGGGAGCGGTGGTCATCTGCGGGGTACGACGGCACGGAGGTCCCGGTGGTGAACATGGGGTCAGCTGCGTACTCCACCGCCGCGTCCGATCCAGTCGTGTTGGAGAGAATAAAATCCAGATCCAAATAATTACTCAGATCCTCGTCGTCCTTTCTGCTCGGACTGTCCAGGTTTTGTACCATCTCAAGCATGGAGCAACTGGTTAGTTTGTCCATTTCTCCTTTCCACCTCTGCAGGAACAAAGAATATAACAAGTTTACTCACCAGTCTACAGATGTTTGCCTGAAAACTTCAAAATTTACAAATCACAACACAAAACCAAACATTATTCTCTGAAAAAAAAAAAAAACAACAAACTTACATTTTCCCAGGTTTTCTCTCTTTGGTTGGAGAATGTCGCGAACGAGGGTAGCATCACTCCTGATAAGGCCATCGTTTGGTGAAATAATTACAACTGAAACGTCTCGTCAAAAAAGAATTAAAGCTCAAAGAGAGAGAGAGAGAGAGTCCGTGCGCGCCTGCTTCACGGTCGCCCCTCTCCACAGCTGCGCTCCAAGCACATGAACAAGTTTAAAAAGTGGTAGGAGGTCCTCCCGACCTTTTAACGCTCTGAGGCGAGTCTTCCTGGCCAATTGTGAGCGCGCAGGAAACAACGTAAAGTTCGGTAAATTTAGCTCTTTATAAAGCAGCTGCTGCAGCAGCGGGCTCAGTCTGCTCTGTGACCAGCGGCGCAGCGCAGAGCAGCCTATAAACATCTGGCCCTGCCCCACAGGTGACGCACTAGGCCCCGCCCACAAACGCGCGCGCGCACACACACACACTGTATATGAGCTATAGATACTTACGTAACGCGCTCAAAAGAACAAGTTTTAATGACAGAAACTGCCAGAGGGCAAACCTGTCAGTTGTGCATGTAATCATTACAAGAAGAGGAGAAAAACTTGAAGATGATTACATTTTATTACAGCTGCACTCTGAAAATAATAATATATATATAAAAAAAAGCATTAAGGCGTGAGATTACACTAATGGCACAAACATGCCATGGAGGCGTCACCTTAAGTGACTTTGTTTTCATCTACTTCTGCACACCTTGTGGAAGTTTTAGCCATTACAAAGCCAAAGGTTCTGTGACTTTTTTTTTTTTAATATATTTAAACTACAAAAACATTTTTTTAAGAAATATATTTTTAATTAGTATATATAGCTTTAAGCCAGACTTTTGTTGCTTTTGGCTTTTATCTTGTAATTTTCTGCCCCCTTTTTTTTTTTTTAGCTTTTAGCTTCTTTTGCTGCTCTTAGTTTTTTAGCTTAAGCTGTCAGCAGTCACTAAACACAATATACTGCAGTTTATTATCTCTCTTGTTTTACACTTATCCTGTTTATTTATTTAGTTATTATTCTTTCTCACGGGGAGCCCTTAAGATGGCAGCACAAATTCAAACCAATGACAATAAAAAATATATATTCCAGTTGTGGAGCACACAAGTTAAAAAGCAGTTTTACCAAGTTCGGAACCATTTTTTGAAGAAGCTCCTTGTTGATGTGGAGTCACATAAACCAGCAACATTTATCTTCTGACCCTAAAGAGTCCCACAAGGTGCACGAGACCAAGAACCTGCATTTTGTAACAAACTGGTCCAGTTTTTGTCTCCTCCATCCAACACTTTAATTCATTAGTTTCCCCATAAGGATGCAGGTCAGAGCTGGTTGGTGCGCGCGGCTGCATCCCCTGCTCGCGCCTCTGCGCTCATCATCATTAACGGGCGCTGTTTTGTTGTTGTTGTTGTTGTTTTGGTTTCGTCGGGCTTGTACAAACAGGCGCCAGGCTCGTCTCGAAACACTTTTCAGAGTTTTTTTTTTTTAATTTTTTTTATACACTCTGACCTCTCGTGATGTAAACATGATTTAAGGTAAAGTTTTATTCAGGTGCAAATTATAACAAACAGGTGTGTGTGTGTGTGTGTGTGTGTGTGTTGGGGGGGGGGGGGGGTTACATTTCAACACTGCAGAGGAATCTGCTTCTTGACATCAGTTCGTGCTGAAGTGCTTAAACGACATTTCGCACATAGCTGAGTTTTAGAGCCAGATCAAAGAATTTTCAGCTCATACTTTATCACGATAATTTAATATGTAATGGATATAAAATATATTGTGAACCAAGAATGTAATTCAATTTCAATTCAGTTTATTTATGACGCGCCAACAAGTCACAACAGAAGTCATCTCAGGGCACTGAACAGAAACATTCATATAGACATAAAAAATAAGTTCATAACGTTATTTATCTGAGGAGCAGACGGCTTTGAGTTTCATCACACTCTCAACTCCCTCATGAGGAAGAAACCTTTAGCAGAACCAGACTCAGGGCAAGTGGCCATCTGCTTCGATGGGTTTGGTAGGAACAGATACACAATGGCAGGTCAAGAATCACATGTTAAGACAGAAATAATTTCCAATGAAAACTATTTAATTTTAAAAGTTCATTTAAGTAAATGAGGTCAATTTGTCCTCCAGTAGTCTAAGCTTATAGCAGCATAACAAGCCCACCCTAACTATAGGATTTATCAAAAAGGAAAGTCTTAATCCCAGTCTTAAAACTGGACAATGTGTCAGCCTCATGGACAGAAACTGGAAGTTGGTTCCACAAGAGAGGAGCTTGATCACTGAAAGATCTTCCTCCAGTTCTGCTTCTGGAAACGCTAGGAACCAAAAGTAAGCCTGCAGTCTGAGAGCGAACTGCTCTGTTAGGAAAATACGGAACAATAAGATCTGTAATATAAGATGGAGCTAGGTTGTTGAGGGCTTTGTAGATTCGAAATAAGATTTTGATTCAATTCTGGATTTGACAGGGAGCCAATGGAGAGAAGCTAAAACTGGAGAGATATGATCTCTCCCACTAACTCCAGTTAAGACTCTGGCAGCAGCATTTTGGATCAACTGAACATGTTTTAAAGAAGTATTTGGGCACCCAGGTAACAAACCATTGCAATAATCCAGTCTAGACGTGACAAATGCATGAACCAGTTTTTCTGCATCATTTTTAGATACAATGTTTTTAATTTTAGCGATATTACGCAGGGAAGAAGGCCGTTCTGGTAACGTTTTTAATGTGGGGGATAACAGACGATCAAAAACAACACCAAGTTAGAAATGAAAATTTAAAGGGATAATCATGAGATGTACTGTACTTCTACAACCAACTAACATTTGGAGTCAGTCCAGTTCAAGATGGCCACCACAGTCAATTGATAATTTTGTCAGTTTTACAGTTTGTGTTAAACTTGGTGTGGTAGAAGCTGAGATACATCAGTGCACAAGACCTTAGCTTAAAACTCCATTAATGCAATTACTGTTGAAGTCAACCCTATTTGTCTGTTAGCAAACTATCTAACAAATTACTGCATGGATTTTAATTAGACCACCAGAAAGTCATAATTGGATCTTTATCTACAAATGATAAACTTTTGGAGTCAATCTAATTTATGTTAGCCACTGCAGCTTAACAGCATTAGCCAACACAAAGACGGCTCAGACTCAGGCAATTTTACCAAAATTCAGCTACAATTTGGAACGATGGCAGCTGAGAGTCATTCGCAGTTTTTACTCTGAGCAGAACGCCTCACGATGATTACACGTGGCGATATTTTAAGGTTTGACAAAAACAGCTTTCTCAACACAAGAGTTTAAAAGTCTGGAAGGCGTTGGGCAACGTGCATTCCATCAAGAATGTCTAGGTCTTTAAAGATTATATCTCAACCACAGTGTAAATACATGTGCAAGAAAGACATGTTTACAAACTCCTGTGCATGGTGTCAGAAATTAACTTTTCATTACAATGTGGCATTTCTTTACCCAGCTGTAAGCTGCATTTAATAAAACACGCCCACTTTAATGATTTTATTTGTCGTTAGAGATTCTAATATGGTGTAGACGAGTAACGTATGTGAATTTTCACCTGAAATGTTGTGAAGTGGGTTATTAAATAATGACTCAGACACTCAGTGTGATGACTTGGCAGTTCAGTTCCTCGTGACATCAAGCTGTCATGTCCACCGTCACCAGTTAAACTCTCAGTGCAGCTGGGAGATTTCCACATCCTAATGTCTGAGCTGCTCCACGTTCTGTGGAAAAGTGTGTCATGCAGAGGGAGTCCGGTAAAACCTGACGGGAAAGTTTTTTTTTTTTGTAGCAACATAGCAGCTGGCCTGATGTTCGAACCCTAAAGCGCTGACCTCTGCTCTTTACTGCGACCCTTCTCTGCTGTGCTACCAGTGAGAGTGAGAGCGCTCTCACTTCTCTTATTCCATAGCTACCTTTAACACATTTTTATGCTTTCAATAAGAAGTTTAAGGAACTTCAATCTTTTCTGAAATCCTAATACTTGGCATTTTACTTTATAACTCATTATAGCCAGTGCCACTGCTGTTTGACAAATTAATAAGCAAATTTTCAACTTTTGTCCAAACATATTTTACATGCAATATATACTGATTTATTTGACCTTTTTGGAAACTATGTAGGGATATTTCAAACTTTGTATTAAAGGGGAAAACGGCTAACTGTTTTCCCAAAAGCCCTAGAGGTGTTAAAATCCTGGAAATGTTCATCCAAAGGAAAAAACAAATGGCTCCAGTAGAGCTAATGCTCGTGTTACCTCTAACATTGTAACTAAGATCTGGGAATAAAGGAAAAGCCCACATTCACTGTGTTTCATTTCCAAATTGAAAAACTTGCTCACTATCATTCTCAGTGACTATATTACCGTACTTTCTGCCTTAAAAGTTACACTGCCATATAAGTCGCATCAGTCCAAATATGTCCAATAAAGTGGGGAAAAAAAAAACATAAATACGTCGCTTCGCTTTATAAGTCGCACTTATTATGTGTCACCGCTGACCACACAGAAATGTGGGCCGGTGTTGTGCCAAAAATCGATTAGCTGCCAAATGGTGGCCGCGGGAATGTGCACGGGAGGACTTTAACAAGAATCTAACAAGATTAACAGTTAAAATCAATTATTTGTTTGCTCAACATTATAGCAAAGGTGTGTCACAGTTGTACTTTTTCTTAATAAATGCACTTAAATGGTCAAATCAGCTGCATTTCTCCTGGGTGGCACGGCTGATTTGATGTTTGCAAGAGTTCTAGAGTGACACGAAAGTGGCTCGGTATAGCAAGCCAAGTGTCTCATTAATAGCTACTTTTACCTATGGAGACACTTGGCTTGCCATATTACTCGAGGGCCCTCTATCGTCTGAAAATGATCGTGTTCAATATTTTCCATGTCAGAATGAATGAAATTCTCAGATCTCAGCCAAAAATTTGACTTACTAATTTATGCAAAAAGATGCGACTTATAGTCTGAAAAGTACGGTAATTAATGTTAGCAATACAAGCTAACAACAATTTATTTCTCTATATTTCATGCATGCAAATACTGTAGCAACATATTAACTAGAGGCTGTAAAATACCATGCGTGTGACTTATTTCATGAGATATAAACTACCAGATAAACATGAACATACCACAAGCATACCAAACATACAAACATACCAAACATACCGCTAGACTGAGGAACAGCTTCTACCCTGAGGCTGTTAGACTCATGAATATCTAACCAGGATAATCACTGTGAAAAATCACATCATGTTGCTGCTGATCTGTTTCATGTTGCTGCTGATCTGTTTTATGTTGCTGTGTTCATTCGTGCTCATCTGCTCACACAGACTCATGTTCGTGCTGCTGTTTGACGTATTGTTTTTATGCTATTAGTGCTTAATGTTAATTTAGTTGATGTTTTTCTTAGTTCATATCTTAGATCTTATTACTGTACATTTTATTGTTGGATGTAACTGGGACCCTGTGTACATAATTTCGCTCCACCACGTGTACCACATGTGGTGCGAATGACAATAAAGAAACTCTGAATCTCTCTGAAATATAGCAGCTATCAGCATGTTTTAAGCTTTCAGCAGCCATATTGGATTTAAACGTCTGGGTTGCAACTTTCGACTCTTCAAGTGGAAATTTTGACTTTAGCAAACATTACAGTTGATTTTTACAACTTTGAACCCAGAAACTCTGACCTCTGAGTAAAAATGAGCATTTTATCATCTCGCCCAGCAGCTGTTTAAAAATTGCAGTTGAGGTTAGTGAGAAACATTTGACTTTCCAAGGCGGACGTTTG
This sequence comes from Nematolebias whitei, assembly GCF_014905685.2. NCBI lineage: Eukaryota > Metazoa > Chordata > Actinopteri > Cyprinodontiformes > Rivulidae > Nematolebias > Nematolebias whitei. The sequence goes on from NC_056506.1 coordinate 41,157,139, forward strand.
ACTTCAGTGGACATTTAAGTTGATTTTTCCAATTTGGAACTAAAACAAACCGTAAATAAAATGGAGACAATCAAGCTGTAGGCTACTCCTTTTTTGTCATGTGTCAGTGTTGATGGGAAATGACTTTTTAACCCTTTTTGTGAATCATGTCGGGGCTGTACAGTAAAACTTAAAAATACCTAAAAATGACATGCATCTAAAGCAGTATGCTATATTTATACACTACAATCAGGCTTCTTTGTCTATTAAATACTTAAATACCATAAATCATTTTTTTTATATAACAAGTCTAACACTGTTTTAGGGCAATTGTCTGAAATTTTGTGAAACAGCAAAGTGAAGGATAACACGAGAGAGGAAAAAAAGGAAAAGAGTCATTTGGCCGTTCTCGTGGGAGCACTAAGTAATCCAAATGACGTTTGTGAGGCAGGTTTTTATTTCAAACTGAGCCGTCATCGCTTGTGAAGAAACATACTGTACATTCCCGATGAGCTCATTTCATTCAGGCAGACCGTCAGGACAAAGGCTGGAAGAATCTTCTGACCACAGCAGCCTACTTTATTTAAAATAAAAGCTTGCATGAAAAAAATTAATTCAAAAGAAGCGATCTCTGTAGAAGAGTACAACGTTTGCTTCCCCACTTTCAAGAGCTTCTCAGATTCACAAGGTTTTTTTCAAAGCAGTGTCCTCCAGTCTCTTCTAGAATCTCCCAACTCTGCAAATATCTAAATGTGAATGAGCAACATTTCCACTGCAACCCAAGAAAATCTTTTCTCTGAACTGATTTTTGCACAGTCTCATTGGGCGACCCCAGCGTCATTTCGTAGTTTACCAACGTATCAGCTAGTTGTCTAAAAACCGAAGACGTCGTGTCATCATGACTTGTACTCAGAGTGCTAACTGGTCATCTTTGAGCTAGCACGTAATCGTACGCATGACGTTATCTTCAAGGTTTGACCAAACAGGCTACAACTCCATCCATCCATTATCTTTTACCCGCTTCTTCCTTTTCGTGTCACGGGGGTCACTGGTGCCCATGTCCAGCTATCACTGTGCGAGAGGTGGGGGACACCCTGGACAGGTCTCCAGTCCATCACAGGGACACATAGAGACTAACAAGACAACCATTCACTATTTCACACACCTAGGGACAATTTAGAGTTACCAATCAGTTTAACATAGCACCTGGAGAAAACCTACGTATGCACAGAGAGAACATGCAAACTCCACCCAGAATGGCTCCCCGGCTGGGATTTGAACTGGCAATCTTCTTGCTGCAAGGCGACAGCTCTACCAGCTGCACCACCGTGCTGCCTGGCTATAACTAGCAATAAAATAAGAGGAATTGTTTAAATACTATCTTGTGGTTTCATTGTATGGCTATCAGCAAAGCAGAATTATCTAAGAGCAAATGTGCAAACCAGAAAATGAGCTATTTTAAAAGAGAAGTTCCTCTTGCCACTGCATGACAATCAGAAACTGCAAAGTAGCTTTCCAAGAAATAGGAAATAATAATAAATACATAAATAAATGGTACAAGTGAATCAGAACTACCAGTTTGCTTTACAAAATGCTCAATCCCTCAGTGATCGAATGAGAGATCTAGTGTCCGAAAATGTCAATATTTCATGTTTTTTATTGATAAAGTTATTTTAAAGTTTGTGTTTGTCTTCGAATACTGGTTGGGCTAGGTTAGGTGTCTCACGGCGCAGAACGTGTCACACTCTCCATGATGAAACCTCATGTTTTTAACTTGTAACTGGGCAGCTGTTATTAGTGAAATGAATGCCAGCACGCATCACGTCTGTGTCAAGTCTGCAAGTGCTTCATCACCGTTGTGAGGATCGGGACACAAGAGCTCTGCCTCATGGAAAAACAGTGTGAGAGGCAGTGGTCCTGACTGAACACGAGTCAGTGGGAGTTTGAGAGCGACTGGGCTCCTGCTCTGGGCTTATATAGCCCAGTTATTTTTAACCACCCACCCCTTTGCTTATTACAGCGTTTTCCCCCTTGAAACATTCAGGAAGCACGTTTGGCTCCTTTTCCTGCCTGCTCACATGCAGCCAGATTCAAACAGAATCAAAGAATGATAGCATTGAGGTTCTCCTTTCCCCCTGCTGGAAAAAAAAGAAGTGGGGGGGGAGGTGGGGGGTGGGATGGAGGCAGACATTTTTTGTAAAAAGTTGGCACGTGCCAAATGCGTGACACAAAGCTGGCTTCAGGGTTACTCCAATTTCACAAACCCTCAAATATTTGTGAAAAATAAAAAAAAGCAGCTCAG
>NC_056506.1:41159819-41274191 GCF_014905685.2 Nematolebias whitei
TCCTGGCCATACAACCGTACCTGCTGGCTGTTTTTGGTAATATTCGGTGAATTAGCAAAACGAAGAAGCTGTTTAATTTCACAAATCAGCAAAATACCTGCTAAAGATGTTAGTTTCTTGGCAGTCAACTTATGTGCACTTAACTAATGAATAATCACGACTCTCTTTGTTTACATTGTTAAGTAAAACAGATGATACTGGAGAGGACTGGTGAACCAGTTTTTAGTTTCAGGTGTTTTCATTGCACCCCTCTGACTTTCAATGGGACACTGGCAGCAAAAAAAACAACTTTTAAGCTTATTTATCTTAAAGAAAAGTAGCGATTATAAACTTAAAATGTCACTTCGCTGAAAGAGTTTCAACAAAAGTCGAGCAAAAACCTTTTCCTAAAAATGTCGTTTTTAATTTTAATATTAGATAACACACAAACGGTTAATAATCACTCAGTTTTGTAAACGCTGAGCTAAAATTTGGTGTTGCAGTAGGTGAGAGTCATTCCCAACACATACTCTGAGCTCTGAGTGCTCACGAGATCTTTTTTTTTGAGACTATCAGAGTCAACTTTGTCTGTCTGTTAGTAAAATATCTCAATAACCATTTAACAGAATTTAGTGAAACTCTCAGAAGGTAATCCACAACTGATTAAAATGTAGGTGGACCAGAGTTCGCTTTTTTGGTCCGCATCAGAGTTCGATTGCACATTCACACCTCCCCAAACGAACCGGACTTTATAGGCAAACGGACTAGAGTTTAAGTAAAGCGGACTAAACAAGGCTGGTGTGAGTGCATAATCTCTAGGATGTCAATTCTCGGCAGTTTCTTTAATCAAATTTTACATCTCTTATTGAAAATCTCTGGACAGTGTTGTTAAAATAACCTATACGCTATACGCCTATAAAAATTTTGCTGTGGGATTTTTCCTGATAATAAACTTGTTCGTCTCTTTTATGGAACTAAAAGGAAAGCGTACTTTCTGGCCTCTGCTGCGTTTCACAGCAGATCTGCATTAAAACAGCCCAAAGTATGGCAGAACCAGAACATGTGTTCCACCAACCAGCACGGCTTTCAGCAAGTGTTATGGAAACCCACCTTTCAAAAATATGCAGCTCGCTGCAGCTAACATGGCAGGAATATGAGCTACATGTGGATATAATTGAGCCCGTTGAGCAGTGAGGGGATGGGCTCTGATTTATTAGCTGTTAACACCAGAAATCAGTGGTCTCTCGCATCACACCACACACACACATTCACACACACACACACACACACACACACACACTGCTTCACTGACTGTGAAAATGTTGTTTTCTTTTATCCAAAGTGCCAAGAAAGGTGCTTTTAATTTGATAAATGAGAATGGGAGAGCTCCGAGAGGCCTGAGGTGGGCCACCAGAACATTTTCAGATTGCTGTTTGGACACTTGACAATCCAAAGTGCTGCCAGGTTTAATGTGTGTTACAAATTACAGGTATTGGATGCAGTTTTTATCCGCCATTAAAACGAATACTTCACCGCTCTTTAAAAAAAAACCCATCTGCTCCACTCTCTTGCTGAGCGCTGGAGGAGATAATTGATACCATGTTGTGAAATGCAGGAAACAGCTACAACTTGCCAACTAGCACTTCTAAAAGTCACCATTTAACGCCGGACATCCTTTCAACTTTGCAGTCACACAATTGTTTTTGCATTTTTTTTTTAATCACCTGCTGCCATGAAAGGACAATGTGTTGTGTTCGTCTGTCTGTTGGCAAAATACTTTTTGAACTAAAAGACGTATTTTAATGAAATTCTCAGAAAGTAATCACTGGATATGCGTCTAGAACTGACTAACTTTTGGAGTCAACAAGATTCAAGATGGCTGCCACATTTAGTCCACCTCAGCCGATACAAAAATGCCAAGAACTTAACCAGTTGTACAGATATTGAGGGGAATTTTAACGTGGAAGTGGCTGAGAGTCCAACACATACCCTGAACACTGACAGATCACTTTTTTAAAATGTTGGCATTTGTTGGCGTCACCTCTGTCAGTTAGCAAAAAAAAACCACTCAATGGACTTTTGGAGTCAATCCAATTCAAGATGGCTGCCATAGACGATCAACATTAGCAAACACAAAAACGACTCTGAGTTTTACAAATATTGAGCTAAAAGTTTGTGTGTGTACCTTTGGCAGTCAATGCAATGGACAATTTTAGCCTTTGTGCTAAAACATGCTAGGATAATCTAAAACGAACCATCGCGCTGCTTCTCCCATGTGTATCAATCTTCCCTTCATTTTCCATGAGAAACAGAAAATGTGAACTTACAAAGAAGCAATTCAAAGTTAGGCTGGTTTGATATATTGTGTTAAGTGCTCAAATATTATTTTGTACAGGGTGCAACATGTTTCTCTTCTGTTATCACCGGCTCCTGACCCGTTCAGAGTCAGCAGGTTAACTCAACCGCCCAATCCAAACTTTGATCGCTCTGTATAAAGTCTATCCTGCTGAAAACTGGGGGGAGACCTGTGTTTTTTCCCTCCATGTGGTGCTACGGCCTCAGACCTGTTCACATTTGAACATGCCGAGCTAAACTGTGCCAGCTGTTCAAATAACACATCCTCGGCCTCCACACAGGTTCTCCATTGAAGCCACGTTCTCCATGATTGAGTGATCCAGCCTGCAGTGCACTTTATAGTTTACACACCTCAAAATGGCGACGTTTGTTAAAAGGCTAATAAAAACATTCCTGGACTAAAGAATGCTCCAGGTATTTTCTTCCCTACACCTGGTTACCATTCCTTCAGTGCCTTCGCCTGTTTCTCTCTCTCACAGAGGGGACACTGGACCTACATGTGTTGGGTTTTGTAATGGAGGCCATGTAAGACATCAGTTGCTCAAAATACAACCATCACCTCCGTTTTAGGCAAATGATCAGGAGCTACATGATCATTTAATTTGAAAAATAAGTGAGTAGGCATCACAATGTGGTAATTAAGTGACTGGAACAATGTTGTCAGCGCATGCTATTGTGGAAGAAATCCAGTGAGTGGTAGTGATGCAATGTATCATCAGCCGAAGAGTCACATAGGTCAGCAAGTCAGGTCAGGGGTCCCTGAGGAGAAAAATATTGCTGGATGTGACGAGTCTGCAACACGTCACCACTTAATATATATACTGTACATCAGAAAGTCTCATGATCTGAGTTACAGTTGAGTTTCAAGAGCTCACTTTAGAGTTGTCACATTTCTCACTATGAGAAGCTCTACTGTCTGTAGGAACTGCTGTGCAGAGTCAACAGTATAAAATGTCACTTTCCTCAGGACTGAAATTCATCATCGCTCTTTAAGAATTGAGTTTGTGACCTCATGGAGTCCAACATCAAAACTTTACTCTGTTTTGTTTTAGTTCAGACGTGCAAATTTTGAAAATCAATGGTACAGGAGCAATCAAAAATGAGGCAAAATGGTAGTAAGATAAGATAACAAGATAAGATTGACCTTTATTGATTCTGCAGGAAACTGTTGTGTCAGAGTTTCAGTACAAAGGAACATACACAAGGGATCACACAAGATATAAAAAAATTACAGAAAATATAAAAATACCAATAATTAAGTTCTGAACAGGTCAGGTGCAGACAGAAACATTAAAGTGTTTATTGTAGTGCAGGAATAATTTTATTGTCCTATGTGCAGAAAGAGGGAGGAGTTGAATAGTTTGATAGCCACAAGGAGCCAGGACTTCCTGTGTTGTTCTGTGGAGCACCTCGATGGTCTCAGTCTACGACTGAAGGTGCTGCGGTGAGTCCAGGGTGTCATGCAGGGGGTGCAACGTGATGTTCAGGATCTGGAGCCGTTTCCTCATCATCCTCTGCTCAGACACCTCCGTCAGAGACTGCAGGTCCACTCCCAGAACTGAGCCAGCTCCTTTGATGAGCTGATCGAGTCTGTTGGCATCAGCTTTCTTCACCCTGCTGCCCCAGCACACTACAGCGTAGAAGAAGACGCTGGAGACCACCGAGTGGTAAAACATCTGCAGCATGGCCCTGCAGACGATAAAGGTCGTGTTGCAGATCTTTAAAAGGATAGGGTCTTTTGGAAAGTGATGTTTTGTCAAATAGTTATTGATGCACCTTCTCAGCCGAAACATCAGTCAAAGAGCACAGAGTGTGGAGAAAAGGGCAGAAGTCAATTCAGTTTATTTATATAGCGCCAACCCTCAACAAGTCTAGGCTAATGGCTAGCCAAACTTGTTCATTATCTTTTTTCAGGCTTATACTGTCACAGCTGATAAATCCTGCTGAAAAACCTGATTTGTGTCAGTGTTGAAATGAGGGACCCCCTCATGGACTATGTATTGGGTTAGACCAAAATCAGTGCGTCTCCTCCCGTGAAAATCTCATTTAACACCTTTAACAGTGGTTTGGGTGATCGAGAAGACTTGGCTTAAACTTACAGTAGACACCTCCAAACTAAGAACCAGAGAGCAAGACAAGATTTGAATGAAAATTGCTGAAAGATCTCAGTTTCAGTTGTGTTTTTGTAGGAAAAAAACAAGTTTAAAAAGTTACAAAATGGCGTGCAATAAAAACCAACTTTCTTGTTGTCGCTCATAAGTTTCAGTGATTTAAAGCTAAGATGCTAAAACAGAGTTATGGCTGTTTCAAACAGTCTCATTAAATTTAATTGCGAAAAAATAAGAAAACTGAATTTCACACAGGTGAGATATTTTCTCCTTATTGTCTTGAGGCCAATAGTTTTGCAGCACATTGTCCAGCAGTTGACAGTCAGTAAGTCATCTGGTTGTGCCTCTGAGGGGGTGAAACAGGTTCCTCCACACATTGCAGGCTCTATTTTAAAGATAAAAAACCAAAAAACCTTCAGGTCAAAAAGCAACAAAACAGCAGTTTCTGGAATGGGTGATGACTGAGGATGATGTTATTTTAGTATTTAGTGTTATTTCTTAAACCTCGTGACTTTATTATTATTATTAGATAAAAATATCATATGAAGCATCTCCTGATCTGTGAAGACCAACAGATATTAAATTCAGGCCGCAACAAGAGCTCATTAAGATGCTTCACTACTTCTTACAGTTAAATCAGTTGAAGGGAGTGTTCAGGAGCTGAGGGTGGATCTACAGCTGAGTAATTTAGATTTTTGGGCTTGGTTGCTAAAAGAGAGACGAGATAACAACCTGTGGTTGTCAAACAAACGAGATCCGGTGCGTACCGGCGGTATGGCACGCGCTGAATTCAGATTCTGATGTGTCCCTCTTTCATTCTTAGCCAGCTGACAGGAATTGGTGTTTGTAGTGTGGTTTGTCAGCAAACCAGGTGGATTCACGATGCAAAAAGTGAGTCCACACCATTGCAAAACATTCAGTTCATGATGTGTGAAGTGTGCTACCTCACCGGGGAGAGTGGTTTGCAGACCACACGTTGGGTTTCCTCTCAACTTTCAGCAGTTTCTTTTGTGGCTGTGTGCAATCCACCGATGGAACCAGATTCAAAACCTGCACAAATTCATTTACAGTTGTGTAATTTTCATCTTTAAAAAAAAAAAAAATTTAAAAAAAGGTTGTTTTATTGCCGTAGCAGAAGTGAAAACACCCACACAGCGTCAAGCTCAAAGTCAAAGGCTGTTTTGAAAAGTCCCCCAGAAGAAAAAAAAAAAAAGTCAAATAACTTTTGAGGCCGCATGCCTAATTGATTTATTTACCACACCTGGATTCAATAAGCAGCACCAAAGGACAGGTTACTGGTCTATTTAACACTTCAGCTGAAGTGTAATTAACTGACTGTAATAGCTGGAGGGCCTCACCCAACTGGTTAACTTCAACCCCCCCCCGCAGCTCTTTAATAACCCGTATCTCTCATATGATCTGTGCCTCGTCGCTCACTTCCCGAGGGGCCCACCACCAATAAGGTTATAATTCTTTAGCTTTTTATGGGGTGAAAACATCTGGGGTTGGTTCTTATCACAGCTAAGGAGCGATTAACAAGGCAAAGATGAAACCGAAGTGGATGAACCCATCTGACATCAGAACGATGGTGATTTTAGGACAACACGAGCACTATGAAGCTCGAGTCAGTGCATTTTAATCTGAGGTCGAGGCTGTGTCTGGTCTGTTGGCACTGGCTGAGTTCATTTCTCTGTGTGTGTGGTGTGGTGACATCTAACATATTACTTTATTACATAGACCCTTAATCATTCAGCCTTTCCCAAAATACAGTACTTGGTTATCCAGTGATTGGTTAATAGGTTACAAATGAGTGGAAAACACAAACCAAAGTCAGAATCACTGCTGAGCAACAGCATGGGCTGTGACAGTGTGGAAGGCTGACACGCAGCGGCCCCCTGTTCAGAAAATATCAACCTAAAGGCGATATCTCACTGAGCTGAGACTGGCTGGTGGATGTCATTCATGAGGGAGCTTCCAGAATGTCTTGCACGATTTACAGGGATCTCAATCTCCTTGAGTGAGTTTCAGTCCTGACACTTGAGTTTTGGAAATGCTTTAAAGATCTGTGCGATAACTTTTCTCTCAAAATAGTTACAAGGTTGTATGCATCTTCAACCTGTCTCTAGGGCACTAGAGCTGTGTGTTGACATTTTGTCAGCTCTCCTCTTGACACAAAACATCTGAGGCCAAAAGTCCAGGTAAAAAAAAAAAACACGCTGGTAATAAATAATTATTATTGAAAACTGGTCCAAATGTGCTTGCAGGTTAGATCATAAACCTAGGTGCTGCTGTCCAGGTGGGTACAGTGTGGGTGGAGGTTCAAAACAAAATTATGTCTTTTCTTGTGGCTTTTCCCTCTTCAGGGGTCTCCACAGCGAGTCATTGTCCTTCATCTCTCTCTGTCCTCTGCATCCTCTGTCCTCACTGTCCTCCATGTCCTCTCTATAACTCCTCTTTGTCTTTTGTCTGGCAGCTGCATTTCTCACATCCTTCTACCAATATACCCACTGGACATCAACATAATGTGCACGGCCGAAATGTAGTTTTGCAAGCCACGCACACAAAAATGGGTCATAATTTTCAAAAACCAAGCCGCTCAAAAGTTCGCTTCACGTCTCTCTGGTTGCTTGGTCACAAACACTCAAAATTCAGTGAGACGGCAATGAAAAAATTTATTATTTTCTCGTTTCTTGCCAGTCTAAATTAAACTAGTCTAACTAGTCTCCAAGCCAGTGAGATACCACCTTAGGACCAAAGCTTCTTTAAAGGTCAAAGGTCATAGTGGCTGAGTCCATGACCTTTTGAAAGCTTGAGGTCCCCATCTTCTTAACCTTGACTGACCACTTAAAATTCACCTGAGCTCTGCCTTGAGCACTTATCGGCTCCATCTTGTTTGCAGCTCGGCTGAACTGTCAGAACCTGTTCTCACTCCAGCCGGTCACCAGACCCGCTGCCTGCGTTGTCCTTTGACAAACCGCTCGCATAATGGCTCTCGGCTCGGTTAATTTTCCTCTTGTTTTTGTTCCCATCTAAGCCCTCACGGTTGTCAACGTGCCCGGGCGCTTCTCCGCAGCAGCGCGGGTTGTGCACTTCAACCTGAGTCTGAGAGATAAACACACTTGATCCATAAATGCTCCTGAAGCTTTGGGTGACATTCTCAAATGCAGCTGCTCTGTTTAACCCGAGGCGAAGCCATCAAGCAGGAGAAAAGCTTTGCTAATCTACAGACATTCTTTTGTAGAGATGCTTTTTTTTAAACAAAGGCCTGCATGTAAGTATGGGTCTTTATGTTCAACGCTCTATTGCCAAAGAATAGCATATTTAAGGGACTTCATTCCTGCAAAGCACTAATCTCTGAAGAATGTACTCATTCTGAACATACATCTGTTTTTCCCACACACACAAAAAAGCAAAAATAAATTAATAAATAATTTTTAAAGAGGTAGAGGGATTTTATTTTTTTTCAGTTCCACTTCAGAGTTTTTAAACAGTCAGATATTGCAGGTTGAGTTAGTATTACTGAGGTGTACTCTAGTTTAATGCAGCTGGTAACCACTTCCTGTTTTTCGAACAGTGAATCTTCTCACAGTTTGGCCATAGTTTCCTGAAGTGTGTGTTTCGTGTGTGTAAGCACCAGCGTTTGTGTGTTGTGGCTTAACGCAAACTGAGGTGGCTTGCATGTTTGCAATGAACAATCACAGTTCCTCTCTGCTCAGCACCGTGCACCTAATCTGAACTGCAAACACCAAAGGTGGTACTTAAAAGTTTTGCACGAGGCAAAAACATTGTGTGTGTTTGTGCTTCTGCATGTGGATGTGCAGCTTTGAAAGTGTACGTGTCAGCATGTTCTAATTCATTTGTTGGCTGCATATTTAGTGGAAATTAACGTAATGGAGTAAAACGATATTTTTATGTGCGACGTGTTTTGAAGCATCTTATTAATGTCACCAGGAAACTGATGCAGTCTTCACCATTCTGAGCTCTTCCTGTTCAGTTTAAATAGCAACTTGTGAGCTCCATCTTGGCATCGTCTCTAGAGCTCTGAATCTATCCCTAAAGCCCCCTTTTCTCTCTGACAGACCTCACACAGGCTCACTACAGAGATACCACATTCTTGCCTGTGCTGTGGCCCATGTCGAATGTTGTCTTTCAAATCAGAGCTTAACAGGAACATGTTCGCCAGTTGTGTATATAATGCGTGTCTCTGAGTGAGCCAAGAGGACTGCTGAGCCGAAGTTTGTTTTTGCAGACTCTTAGGTTGACAGGGCTGAGAGTCATCTGGTTCTGACAGATCTTCTGTTCTGACAAAAACACTTACAAATTAAAGGCCTAGTACTTTGTTAAAGAAAGCCATATCGCCTGTCGTATTTCATGCCAGAGTGTTAAACTAAGATAATCTTATGACAACCTTGTAAATGATTTGCGCAACCTCGTGCAATATTGCGAGATCTGTTAGTGCTCATATCGTATGTCGAGGATGACTCTCAGCTTTTTTCACATCAGATTTTATCTCAACACGTAGAAAAATGACTGAGTTATGGCCATTTTTATATTGACTAAGGGTGATATGGCCACAATGAGTTGGGAAATGTGCATCTCGTACAGAGCTATTCAAGTGGCGGCCCAAGGGCCAAATCAGGCCGAATGAACTCAGTTCGGCCCATCAGTGGGTTAAGTTTTAAATAAAACTAGATTTTAAACCATAAAACAAACTTACTTAATGAAAATAACAGGTGAATATCCGGCCCCTGAGTAACTGTAGCCCTCTGAGCAATTTAGTTGAATAGCCCTAGTTTAGTACATCTATTTTCTGAAAGTCTCAAAAAAATTGTCCAGTGGTGCATGCAATATTTTGCTAACAGACGAACAGAGTTAACATCAGCAGTTAATGCAAACGTTTTAAGTAAATTAAGGCACAATGTGTAATGCTGGAACCATAGGGATAATACTCAGCTGCTACAATGCCACGTTTTAGCTAAACATCTTCAAAACTGGATGAGTTGTAGCCCTTTTGTGTTTGCTGAGGTTGACTAGCTGTGGCGGCCATCTTGAGTGGAGTCAACTGTAAAAATTAGTTGTAGTTGTACATCTAATGATGACTTTTTGAAAGTGTCATTAAAATATATCTATTGGTTAATATGATTTGCTAACCGATATAAACAGCTGACTCCAAAAGGTTAATGGTGAAGTCGTAAAACCAGATCTCATGTGATCAGTTAACTCAGACGATGTGTTGAGGATCCCTCTCAGCTACGAGCACACCAAAATTTAGCTCAACATCTGTAAATTTGGCAGAGTTAAAGCCATCTGTGGCAACCTTCCCTTGCACGCAGTAAATGGCTCTCGTCAGCACACCTGACCTTGCGGTGTGCAAGATACGTTTCTAATCTGACACATTCAGGAAACACTGAATTTATCAAGACGTGAGAAACAAACTTCGAATCAAGTAGCTATTTTAAAACAGTGTGAATTTTTTGACTGAAGGCCCTTTGAGGAGAAAAAAAAACTAACAGATAATCTAGCATCTGCATCACAGGTAGCCACACCGGCCACAAGTTGGAGAAGCGGGCCTGACTTGTGGGGGAAGAGGTTCTCCTCTGGTTTTACACGCAGAGATAAACAGCACATTATGCTGGAAATAGACTTCCTTCATCTCTGCTTGGCCTAGAATTTGTGCAACCACATTGGGTTTTTTTTTTTTTCACTCAACCCTGTTGTTACCTGCCTCTGAACAATTGTGGAGAAATAAATGAGCAGCAGACGTTTAGCAGCTAATGGTTGCAGGCCATCATGTCCATGACGGTTCAAAGCTGCCACAGAGAAAAAAATTAAATAAAATGGAGGCGCTCCTTTGGATTATTTTTGTAACTGCCCCCTGAAGCATCCCCATTGGGGGACAAAAAGTGGGTTATAATGGAAATGTAGGCTAGGGTGTGTCATGTTATGAGAATCCCACAAATTATGGGCTGGTGGGGAATTGTTCTAATCCAGCAAACCATTGCTGCGGAAACAGAACTGCCATTTTGGAGAGAGGGTAAAGAGTTAGTTATTTCCTGAGTCCAAGATGGGAGCAAATGGTTCGGAGAGAACCTGTGTGGGCCTGGTGGTCCGGCTTGTGGGGAAGGGGGACCCCACACTTATGAGGGGATCTGTGGATGAAAATACCTGCAAGGGAAACTATATGGACGTTATAATTAAGGTCGATTCTTATCCAAATATACCTCGGATTTGTGCAAGGAACGTAGACGTAGTAATTTAAGATGTCAGCCGTTTGCTCTGTCCTTGGAGTCATTCTTCGCTAATAATTCGGTGCACTTTCTCAGCTGAGGCTTTCATCAGATGTTCGGACGGAGCAGCGTCCTGGATCATGTTGTGTTTCTGAGGCGCGCTGCTTTTCTTGGAATGTGCGCCGTCTCTTTGATTGTTCTGTTTCCTGTGATTCAGAGGCCCTTTGTCTCTGCATGGTAACTTTGCTAATCAGGGAACTCCGTCATAGCTCCCCGTCGTTGTGGGCTGCGCTCCCTAATGTCACCTCTTGTGTTATATTTTTGGCCATGTTCTCAAGCTTCATGCATCCACACACACACGTAGAGAAAAGAATGAGAAGTCAACGTGAGGAGGACAAATCACTTTCTGGAATGCACAGAGTAAAAATGACATAAGCGGGAGCTGAGGAGGTACAGTAACGGCTCCAGTTGTGAATAATGGCGCGATGAGAGAGAGAGAGAAAAATAAATTACAGTAAATCTTTCTTAGGGGGAATTTCCTCTCTGTTTTTGTGCCTTCTAGCTCATGCATGATTTATGATTCTACATGTTTAATGCTCCTGGATACATAGATCTTTTTCTTCTGTTCAGAAAAAAAGACTCAAAAAGCATGAATAAGCCAAGACAGGAGGACTATAACTCGGTCAGTTTTTCTACACTCTGGGTTTCCCCCCACACCCCCATCTTCTTTTGCTTAGACTGTGGTTTCACAATGTGTTATGGGATCCATGAAACAACAATGAAACCAGATGTGCTTAGTAATGCGTCTACGTACAGTCTTAAGTTTGCAGAAGTTGAGATGGGAGCGCACAGTTTAGTCAGTGTGAAAACTTGGTGCCTTCTAAGCTTTCTGGAAAGGCCTCTCTTCTCTTTTATACCTCGTCCTAAAATAACGGCCCTCCCATTGGCCGAGCGCGGCCAGGTCATTGAATCACATCAGGCCAATTAGAGAGTAACACTTCCTTTCCTGTGAAAGATGTTTCCTGTTGATAGTAAATGTATGGCCGGCCTAGCAGCAGAGGACGGGAGAGGAGGAGGCTGAAGTTCTGCCAGTGTTTCTCTGACCTTTGTGGCCTTCATGGCGGAAAATGTGACACTGTTGTTGAGGTTAGGCATGTGTTTTGACTGCGTGTGTGTGTGTGTGTGTGTGGGGGGGGGGTGTCTGTGTGTGTTTGCAGCTGCACAGCAGTGGTAGAGAACAGCTTGTCCATTTTATGAAACTTCCACTCCATTTCCTTTCTTTTCTTTATATTAGGCCGAGAACTAAACAATTCTCCTTTTGCACTGAAACCGTAATCTTCATGTGCTGTAATTGTTTTCTTGTCAACCTTCTGATAGATTTGAAAGTTTCACTCTTCTTCTTCTTTATCCCATCATTCACCTCACAGCTAATGGCTAGTCCAAGCAAAGCCAGTGCCAAAGTGCATTGCTGTAGTTAAAGGAACTCCAATCTCAAAACATTTATAGCTGTTCATTAAAATGTTCCTTTGTACTGTAAACATTTAGACTGCTGTCAGTTCTGCATTACAAAGTTAAGACTGTACCACAAGTGCTATAGCTAACTGCTGCTGCTGCTATTTGTACTTACAAAGTATAAAACTGTGCGAATAGTCCTGTGATGTGAACGTGACAGAAATATAAAGGGTTATAGAATAGCTTTCAGAATTTCAGTAAAATGTTTGAGATTCGTGTTTTAAGATTGCAATAATCTACTTTATGCTTTGATTTTGCTCGGACTCCTCAATAAGACAAAATTTAACTCAATTTCTTTCAAACTGAGGTTGTTCAACAAGCTTTCTATAACAGGTAAGATATTTATTGTTCATAGCCTTTCAACAGAACACTGTTTCTAAAAAACTAAACCATCATTTTAAATGTATAATGGTGCTTAGGGGAGTGGTACAGTGGCTCAGTTGTTAGAACGGTTGCCTCGCAGCGAGAATGTCGCTGGTCCAAATCCTGGCAGGGGCCTTTCTGGGTAGAGTTTGCATGTTCTCCCTGGGCAGGCATGGGTTTTCTCCAGGTGTTCTCCAGGTACTACGTTTTTCTCCCACAGACAAAAAACATGCATGCTAGGCTGACTGGTAACTCTAAATTGTTCCTATGTGTGAGTGAGAAAGTGAATGGTTGTTTGTCTCGTTTGTCTCTATGTGATGGACTGGAGGCCTGTCCAGGTGTCCCCCGCCTCTCACACAGTGACTGCTGGACATGGACAAGAGCAACCCCCATGACCCAAAAAGGAACTAACAGGTAAAGATAATGGATGGACGTACATACGTACGTACGGACAGTACTTAGGTAGAATAAATGAGATATTTGAGCTTAACATGAATTTTTCATTTTAATAATTCTGCTCTACAAATAACTATATCCAAACTATTATGATTTGACAACTTTATTTATTTTTACATCACAGTTTTACACAATAAATAATCTGATCAATTTTAAAAACACACAAGACAGGGGTGCCCACATTCACCACTTCTATTTGTGTTAGCGATAGAACCACTAGTTGTAGCTTTACGGCAGAACTCCATCATTAAAGGTAATGAATCGATTACGGTAGTTACAGAACACAACGTTTCTTTATATGCAGATGACATGCTTTTGTACATCAGACCCTCTTACCAAAAAAGCATAAAAGCATGGTACTTCAAAAATTTGGGAAAATATCTAGCTATAAGGTTAACCTTCAAAAGAGCGAGCTGATGCTTGTGACTTTGATAGAAAATAAAATCTTAGACGCCGTACCTTTTAAAATTAGTGCAATTGGAATGACCCACGCCCCCCAGCATATGTACATTGGATAAAAGAGGTGATGTATCATACCCATCTGGAAAAAATAAGATATACCCTGAGGTTTTGTTAAAAGATTTTGGCAGCCTTTTATGTGTGGAAAACTTGTCAATGCATGTGTAATTCATTTTTATTCATTTTTGCATGTGTGACTGATCTGGTGTGGGAGGGAAACAGGGGAGGTTTTATTTTTGTTTTATGTTTGTTGTGTTTTATACAATCAAAATGAAAAATTAATTTAAAAAAAAAGACTTTGATTTTTTTTTTTTTAAACACAACAAAATGCTTATATTAAACTCCAAAAGAAGTTTATAATCTTTTTATCATCTGGTTTCCTACAATAGGCAGAGTTACAATTTAGTCTCCACCAACATTTTCTTTCTTACAGTAATGAGATCCAATATATGAACCAAGAAAAACATCAACTAAATAATACACTAAGCAATAACAGCATAAAAACATTACATCAAACAGCAGCACGAACATGAGTCTGTGTGAGCAGATGAGCATGCATGAACACAGCAACATGAAACAGATCAGCAGCAACATGAAACAGATCAGCAGCAACATGATGTGATTATCCTGGTTAGATATTCGTGAGTCTAACAGCCTCAGGGTAGAAGCTGTTCCTCAGTCTAGTGGGTTTACACTTAATGCTCTTTAACCTCCTTCCTGAGGGGAGCGGGGCAAAAAGTGTGTGTGCTGGGTGAGTGGGGTCCTTCATGATGCACACATGTCCATGTGTGTGTGCTTGATTGTTCTCATGCTTTTAAACAAACAATAATTCAAATTCTATCATACACGTTTGTTTTGCTAAGAAAACCCCAATTCGCTGATCACTTGTTTATGTTCCCTGATTGATACTTCTACTTCTCCTGACGGACAGGGACACACAGGTTGGTTCACTTCTGCTGCGCTACATTTCCTGCTGTCCCTGTCCTGATCCTGACCAAACCTTTCGGACACCGTCCCGACGGTTTACTCGCTGCAGGAAGGACAGATAAACTCTCATCGCCTCAGTCAGATCTCATTCCAAAGCTGCAATTACAGCAGCAAACAGATCTGATGTTTAACTCTTTGAGGCACAACGGTTGTGTTTTCACGGACATCTAAACAAACAGACACCACAAGGGAACACTGGCATTTTTTTTTTCTCAGTCTATTTGATGTTTGTGAGAAAATCTGAGGTGCTTAAGGTTGAAAGTCCTCTAATACTTTCTGTCTGTCTCTAACGGAGCGCGCACGCCCACCTGTTTCTGTGGCTCGTATGCACCCGGGCTTGTTTAGCTCTGATGGTATTCTGCTGCAAAGTTAAAACCGAGGGGCCCAACGGTTGTGGCCACAGGTTGGAGGAATGTCTACCGTCTGGACGGGAAAATGTAATCAGCTGAGATCAGCGAATTAGAGGCCAGTTTCTCTTTCTCCCTTTGCGCTCTCACTTTCCCTCCATGTGCTTCTCACGCATGCAGGCACGCTTACTTTCCCTTTTCCTCCTGCGTCGCACACTTCTCCTTCAGATGAAGAAAAATGACACCTTTTCTTTCAGCTATTTCCTCTGTTTTTACATACTTTGGGCCCGAGGTACAAGAAGCAACCTTGTGTTTTCATGTGACAAAATACACAGAGGCCTGTGTGGATTTGGGAGAGGTGAATGGCCTAATTCATCATTTGGGGTTAGGCCTGTCTGAGCCTCATCTGGGAATATCTCTATCTGCAGTAAAAAAGTGGGACTGTTGGCGCTGTCTCCTGAGCTTAAAGAAACTACAACTCAGCCCCGTCCTGGTTGTGACTGATGACTTCGCTCGGGAGACGGAATTCCACCGTTAAAATGTGGTTTCACCTAAAAAAAAGCCTGGCGTTGCTCCCCAAAACGTTCTGATGTTACAGCGAAGATTTCACATAATCCTTTAATTTTTGAGGGGGTGCACTTGCACAAAAACAAACATCAGCGATGAAAGAAAACCGATTTGAATTTCACAAAAACTACAACTGAGGTGGAGGTTGTTATCCACAGTGTTAGGTTTCCTGTTTAAATTCAATTAAATCTGCGTTAAGTGACGTGAACTGGTGCAAAAACCTCATCAAACCAGCGTTATTTGGTCCTAAATTGCTAAAAGTGTTTAAAAGAAATAGCCCAACACTATATTTGAAAGCTGAAAAGGGAGATCTCTGGCTATTTGAGATAAAGTAATAAAATTGTTTTGATATATCAGTAGTTAACAAGATGTTTAAGAACTATTTGTAAAATTTTATTACCTGCTGCCAAAGGCTGAACAATGTTTTACTTGTGTCTGTGTGCGCAAAACACAAGAACCAAAAAAAAAATTGGAGAAAGTCATCATTGGATGAGCATCCTAAACTGATCTAACTAATCACATTTTTGAATCGCTTGTATTCAAAATGGCCACCACAGCGAAGCAACTTTAGTCAACAACTAGTTCAAGTTCAAGAATCTTTATTATCCCTAAGGGGCAATTTGTTTCACAGTCAGTATAAAGCGTCCATAGACAAGACATTAAGACAGTAAAATAACAGTACATCAATACTGTTCGTTGAGAAGCCCGATCGCTACAGGGATGAATGAGTTTTTCAATCTGTTCGTTCTACATCTGGACTGCTGATACCTGTGTTCAGATGGAAGTGACCTGAACTCACCATGGAGAGGATGATCAAGATCTGCCAGAATCAGCCTGGCCTTGTTCACTGACCTCACCTTGTGTAGGTCAGTGAGTCACTAACTCAGCCAAGTGTACAAACATTGGGCTAAAAACTTTGAGTTGTAGTAGCTGAGTGTTACTCCCAGCACATACAGAGCACCGCACACCGTGAGATGTTTTGGCTCCAAACTTCAGCGTTAACTGACTAAAATGGCTACAACTCCATCCTTTGTCAACACAAGACAAGTTTAGTTTGAATCTCTGACATGATGGAGAGCGGGCAATATGCACAATGCTAGGCCTTTGTTCAATAAAAATAATTTACCGCTTATTTTTCTTATTTTAATCCTCATCAATTCCACCTACCTTTACATTAGTGGCTCAGAACAGGCTATTGTACATTGTAAATCCAACAAACCTATGTTCAGTGAGAAACTCAAAACTGTAAAGGATTTTTCCTGAACAAAAATATTTAAATAGCACATCTTTCACCAGTTCAGTCACACCTAATGTGTTTTGTCTCACTCGAAGGCCCCTGTCTTGACGATCAAGTGCACCGAGTGGACGTTAAAGGTGACAGGTGAACCACAGGCACGCTCAGGCTGCACTGTAGCCCCCCCGCTGCACGTCACACACACTCACGCTTACACATTCTCACTCGCTCTCACACACACATGTCCATAACCGCAGTTGTAAAGTGAACCTCGCTGCTGAGGGGAGCAGGCCTGTAATTATGGAGCAATAGTGGGGAAGCCATAATCACAAAGACTCAAATAGAAATTTGAATCAACAGATGCTTCCAGATTGTTTCATTCCCTTCTGTTTAAACGAGGTCACTCTTGATTTACATTCGCCCCTGGAAAACCTATTGTCCCCCCTGCTCAAACGTTAACAATCATCTGACTGAGTCTTTAGGAAGCTGGTGAGCGGTGACATATAATTGCGCTCTGGTGTTTTTTGCTTTCACTCGCCTGCCACATGAAAGCCGTTTTCTTTTTTCTGTTAGGCAACAGGCAGCTTTCGTTCCGATCACAACTTCTGACAGAAATAGAGAAACGGAGAGAGAGAAAAAAGGTATTAATCAGAGCTAACTGTGAATTGCACTTTGTGCTCAACGGCTCACAACAGATGCCTCAGTGTGTTCCTGCTGCACACACCAACACAGAGTTTCAACGATTCAGCCGAGCTGGAGGAAACCTTCAAACGAGCAGAAACTCTCACACCCATGAGGGACAAAAATTACATGTTGCT
Organism: Nematolebias whitei; assembly: GCF_014905685.2. NCBI lineage: Eukaryota > Metazoa > Chordata > Actinopteri > Cyprinodontiformes > Rivulidae > Nematolebias > Nematolebias whitei. The sequence goes on from NC_056506.1 coordinate 41,177,232, forward strand.
CAGTTTCTGTCAGTAACAGGAGGAATCTAACTGAATGTTTGGTCACATCATCCATCCATCCATCCATACATTCATCCATCCATATTTCCATCCATCCATTCATTCATCCATACATACATTCATCCATCCATATTTCCATCCATCCATTCATCCATCCATCCATCCATCCATCCATCCATCCATCCATCCATCCATCCATCCACTGATCAATTGTTCTATCCATCTATCCATCTATCTGTCCATCTGTGTTTTTTTCTATTCTGCCTAAAATCTGAGACATTTTTGTGGCTTCAAAAAGAAAACAAGGCCTGTTTAAAAACTGTAGTTGCTCAATGGCCAGAGCCTCAGACACCCCATTCCATTCCGAGGAAATGAATGCGGGCCCTTGTTCCAGATTTAGTTCTTGCCCGTCACGATGGGCTGCTATTTGGTCTGCCATTTCTCAGGGTTGTGGGCTTCTTTAATGAGCACTTTGATCCCACTCAGGTCTGGCGCTGATGTTTACACAACCCTGAAGAAAAGGGGAGAAGAAGAAGCTAAGGAAACAAAAAAAGTATTTTCTTCTCTCACAAGGGGCCGTTGCTGTGTTGTCCTGCAGAGTGGCGGCTGCTTCCTGAATGACCCGGGGGGACCCCGTCTTCAACCCTGACTTTGCCTCACCGCAGAGGTGGTGTGGTGGATGTTGCAGTCAATTTCTTCAGTAAGTTTACCAACAAATGATGACAAACAGATGCAAAACAACAGTGAGTGCTGAACAACTGCTGAAAATAGCTGAAGAACAAATTGTCAAAGTTCAAATCAGCAGAAGTTAACATTTTCATAACAGTAAATAAAAATTTAAGTCAACAAAATCAAAACTAACAACTAAAATTAGTAACGCATAAAATCTATCTAAAGATCAAAGAAGCAATCTAAAAGCTAGACTCAGCTAAACTGTTGCTAAATGCTAACTCAGCAAAACAGTAGCTTAATGCTAAAATTGTCAACCTAACAAAAAGCTTCAATGAGCAACAAATAAATGTAGCAAAACTGCTGCTAAATGGTAAACGTGACAAAATTGTAGCTAAAATGAGTTCAACCATAGCTGAAAGCTAAAAGAAAACAGTATCTAGAAGCTAAATCTAGCAAACCTGTAGCTAAAAGCTAAACGTAGCATAACCATTTCTAAAAAAAAAAAAGTTAAATGTAGCAAAATTGATTAACAGGACAACAGTAACCAAAAGTTAAAAATAACAAAACTCTAGATAAAACATAAAATTTATCAAACTGCAGCTAAATACTAAAATTAGCAAATGCGTAGCTAAAAACAAAGGTTTGCATGTAGACTACAAAAATTGAAGAAGTATGCCGAAATAGATTTCAGAGACACAATTAATGAGATTACAGTGTGATCTTTAAGCTTTTTTTTTTTAATAAAGGTAAATCATTTAGAAAGTAAATAATTTAAAAGATGAAGGAAAAGAAAAAAGTATGCCAGGGATTGAGGGGGGTGACTCGCTGTGCCAACCCCTGAAGAGGGAACAGAAAAGAAAGAAGAATAGTTAAAAAAATAAGCACATTCTGTCTAATCAAGCAGATCATTCTGACATATGAATAAATAAAATGTCAGTTTGTAGAAGCAGTTTGATTTTCAGAAAACACACAGAAGAAGCTCTGAACCTGAAAACAACGGAGTGAACATTAAATCAGTCGTCACACAACGAGGAGAGGCAGTGAATCAAACTTAAACAGAAATAATCTGGAAGTATTTCCTGTCAGATTCTGTTGGATACGCAGTTCACACTGCAGATGTTTCATTCATACGTAGCATAACATGTGCACCTGATTAACATTTGTCATTATCAACCTCATAAATTTTATAACTACACGAGTTTCTTGGCTGCAGATATTTTTTTCTTTGAGAACGACTCTGACACGGACCAGCTGTGGCTCCAAAGTTTCTTGTTGCCACCTCTCAGCACCGTCACTCTGACTTATTGTAAGTTACTTAACAAACACCTTTCTTCTTGTTTGCTTCTTCTAAAATATTACACTAATAAAATTTCCTATTATACCACCTTAGATTTAGCAGTCGCGAGGGGTGGGACTCATTAAAGCTTCAAAAAGTGTAAAAAGTTACATTTGTTCCTACGTTACGTGTATATTTGTTTAGTTAAGCCTAACAGTGGAGAAAGTTTTTGTTAGAAAGTACCACAAACTGTTAGTATTTGCCTTTCAGCAACACAATTTAGGCTTTCAAATTAATGTATTTTGTTTATCTGCAGAAACTTTAGGTTTTGCCATATTCTGTGGCACATCCAGGCTGTTATTCATTACAGAAGAGATAACAGTGAACGTCTCCATATTTTGTAATTTTTACTTCATTGTGCCAATAGGTCAGTTTTAGGGACAAAAACAGATTTACTCTTCTCTTATTCCAGTTTTTGTTCTAAACCCCACCAGGCTTTGCGTGCTGCTCACATTGACACTCTCAACAGATATGCATGAAAAGTGGAAATGTTTGGGGTTTGTTGAAAAGCAGTTAGCAGCAGTGCTTTGTTCCAACAGCTAAGTTAAATGCAGCACCTAATAAAGATGAATCCTGAAGGAAAGCCGAGCAGAGGTTGGCTGCATGCTGAAACTAGCAGGAGGAAAACAAACAGAGCAATAAACTCTGCAGCTGGAAAGAATGTACAGTTTGGAAAGTCTTCATTACAACAAATGGTTGTCGAAAAATTATCACTGTGAGAACTGTGCCCTTACACAGATGAATAGAATTATTATTTTCATGTTTTTAATTATTTTTCAGCTATTAAACCTTTAAACAAACCTGCGTAAGACTGAATGAATTATGTAAAAATTGTTTTACAATGTTTCACTGTTGAGTTTGTATGTGTTTGATTATACTATCCAAACTTTAGGTATAGACTCGAGGAATTAATTGTGTGGAGAAATAAATCTTTGGATATACCTGCCTGCATGTGTGGGTTTTCTCCAGATATGCCAGTTTCCTCCCACAGACCAAAAACATGCATGTCAGACTGATTGGTAACTCTAAAATGTCCCTAAGTGGTAGTGGTAGTGAATGTTTGTTTGTCTTGTTTGTCTCATGTGTCCCTGTGATGGACTGGAGACCTGTCCACGGTGTCCCCCACCTCTCATGCAGTGACTGCTGGACATGAGCTCCAGTGATCCGTGAAGGAAGAAGCAGGTAAAGAGAATGAATGAATGGAACTCAATCCAAGATGGCTTCCACAACTGAAAATACAAAAGTGGCTACTGCTTTACAGCTATAGAGATTTATTTTGGTGTGCCAAGAGTCATCCTCATCACATATCCATCACACATAATGTTATTTTAAGTCTTGCTCTAAGCTACTCTAGCTTTTATCAACTAAAGATAACCTTAGTTTGAAATTCTGGCATGAAAAGCAACTTTAATTCACAGCTTTACAGCATTTATATTTAAAACTAGAATATTTAAGTATATATAGGTTCTAGAATTGTGCCGCTCGAGGTGGCTGCATGTTGGAGGAATTCTGTTACTGTACATTCATTCTGAGATATAAACTTTTGGAAACTTTAACTCCTGTTTTTCTGGATGTAAATCACTTTATTTGAATGTTTAGTTCCTCTGGTATTGGATGCTGTTCAGCTGGAAGGATTTTTACTGAAACCTTTTTACTTTTGGACATTTGTTATGATGCGTAACCATAACAACAATGTGTTTTTTTTTGTTGTTGTTTTTTTTTACAATCGGAAGCAGCTGATTAACATCTCAAAAGCTCAAATAATATCTAAACTAACAGCCCCAAATCTCAAATGAGTTGAAAAGGAGGCACCATGGATGCATTCCCATCTACCTGCCGGCAGGTGCTCGAGTGCCCGACCATTGAGATCCTAAGATCTCCTAAAGAGATCCTGGAACTGGCAAGAAACGCAGCTCGTGACAGTAGAAGGACTGGGATTGTCCCCTGGCCTCTGCAGCGGGCTGTCCGTGTCGACAAGGAGCTCGGCAAGCTGCTGGAAGGAGTGGCCATCACCCTGGGAGGTGTTCTGCCCAACATTTGGGCGATCCTGCAGCCCGGGGAAACAAGAGGCCAGCCGAGTCTGGGTGGACATATCGGACGACATCTGCGGCCAGTTTCTTAGGATCCACTGTGGGACGGACCTTTACAAGAGATCCTTCCTGGATCCTTCCTGATCCTATCCTATATATATATATATATATATATATGTGAGAGTCATGTTCTTTGATTTCTCCAGTACATTTAACACAATCTAGCCTGATTTGCTTTGTCAGAAACTTCAGAAGACTCAGGTGGAGGCCTCAACAATTGCCTGGATCAAAGACTACCTGACAAACAGACCGCAGTTTGTGAGACTGAAGGATTGTGTGTCTAACCAGGTGATCAGTAGCTCAGGAGCACCACAGGGGACTGTACTCTCACCATTTCTTTTCACTCTGTACACCTCAGATTTCCAGTATAAAACAGACTCCTGTCATCTGCAGAAATATTCTGATGACTTTGCAGTGGTCGGGTGTATCAGAGATGGACAAGAAGCTGAGTACAGGGAACTGATGGACCGCATTGTGGCATGGTGTGAAAACAATCATCTCATCTTGAATGTGAACAAAACAAAGGAGATGATTGTAGATTTCAGGAGAATCAGAAACAGGTCCAACCCTATTTCCATCATGGGAGAAGAAGTGGAGGTGGTGGAGAAGTATAAATACCTTGGAGTTCACCTGGACACCAGACTGGACTGGAAATGCAACAGTGAAGCCATCTACAAGAAGGGACAGAGCAGACTGTACTTCTGGAGGAAGCTGAAGTCCTTCAACAGTTGCAGCAAGATGCTGCATATCTTCTATAAGTCTGTTGTAGAGAGCGCTATCTCTTCTGCCTTCATCTGCTGGGGTAGCAGCACCAGAGCAATTGACTTAAAAAAGATCAACATGCTCATAAAGAAGGCTGGCTCAGTTCTGGGGACTCCTCTAGAACCTTTGGAGATGAGTGTACAAAGAAGGATTCTTCATAAAATGAAGAACATTATAGACAACCCTCAGCATCCTCTTCATCAGACTGTCATACAACAACAGAGAGTCTTCAGTCAGAGGCTTCTTCAGATCCATTGTAGGACAGACCGCTACAAGAGATCCTACCTGCCCACAGCCATCAGCATCTAGAACAACTCATTCATGAAACCAGGATGATGAGTTACCACAGCATATAATTTCCCTCTGGGATTAATAAAGTATTTTTGAATTGAATTGAATATTATATGTGATAAGTCCCAATTCTGATGGTGGACCGTGTCTGCGCATCAGTCAAAACATGGAGAGTCTTTCCACCCCTCCATCATAATGGGCTGTTGACACACAACACAAAGAACAACTGAGCAACTGTGCTGTGAGTTTTAAACTGTGAGGGTTTACTATCAAATATGAGCCAACAGGGAGACCTCTTATTGGTCGAAGTTAAATTAAATTTGGCGTTAACCATGCATATTTATCATATTAGGTGTGTTTGAAATAAACCATAAATCTAGCGAGACACAGACAGATTAAATCAAAGATAGGGGCTTTTATTTTACGTATATGGAATATAAATGAAAGTCTTTATTTTAAAATTTTAATTTCACAGTATTTTCACCATAAAACAAATAATGACACTGTGCATAAGGGTTTGCAGATCAGCCTGGAAAATCTGATTGATACGTCACGCATGTATGCGTGCATAAAAGTCTTATTAACTTTAATCGTCGGGTTCTTTTTATCAGCCTGAAGGCACCAGCAGGAAGAACTACATTCCTTCAAATAAATTACCAGCTTTCTGGGCACACAGTACAACAAAGAGTTTCATGCAGGAGTACTAAATGTTCCAGAGATTGGCATGGAATACCGTCTAACGTCGCTCTGAGGAAAGTTTGTTCCTCTTATACTGTATGGATTTAACCCAAGCCAAACAGCTCAGCCTTACAGTAACCAAACAAATCCTTCAGCATACACCAAAGTTCCTGGAAAACAAAGCATGAGAATCCATCAGAGCGTTGTGCGTCGGATGAGTTTATACTAACTTGGAGTTGTTGGCTCTGCTCACTGTGACAGATTGAGCTCTAAATCCGTTTTAAAAGGGGAGACAGGATATGCAAAGCTACCATAACCGCCTGGTAGACAGGTGTGTGTGTTTACTTCTGTGAACTTGAAACTGCAAGTAAAAGAAAGAAGAAAAAAAGTGAATAAAAATTACATGGCCCAATTGCACACGCGCTTTACTTGAACTTAATGTACAAGTGTGAAGGGATGGGCATGGAGGCAGAGCTGAAAAAATGTGATGGGAACCTTTGAGAGTCAGAAGACAGGAGACGGTGTGCATGTTGGTGTAATGAGTCATCGCAGGCCTGCTGCTGTTTGCAATGTTTTCTTAACCACAACAGAATGAGGCCACGTGAGCAGATGGAGGAGCAGGTAGGATCAGATGGACCAATCCTGCTGCACCACGGTGAAATAAAATTAAATAAATTCGGAGAAATTGCTGTTTCTGTGAAAAAGCAGAGTTCTGAATGCCTGCTGAAAGTGGCAAAAGAAGCTGAATTTGAGTTGTTGGATAATAATGATAAAAAAGTAATGCACCAGCTAAAAACCAGTGGTGGGCTCAGTTATGCTAATCCGCAAACAGCTAATCTTCTTCTTTTGTCTGCATGTGTCTTCAGGGGTCACCACAGCGAACTAAGTCGCATGAAGACTTGTCAATTGTTTTTTAGCGTGGGATGCCATTCCTGACGCAACTAGACCACCAAACTACCACAGCCTTCTGTGGAGAGCAGAGAGCTGCCATGGGGTGCCTGGGGAATCCACTAACAGCTAATAGCAGAACAAATTTTTCATTTAGTGGATTAGCATTTTTGCTAATTTTGGAAACCGTACTGTTGGCTTACTACGAATACACGTGACAAGACGTGATTGGTCGATGCAGCTTCAACTGGAAGGAGACAAAGACGTGTGACGCAGACTGAGTGACGTCTTAGCGGTTAGCAATTTAGCGTTGTTTAGTGGTTTAGCATTAGTGAAGCTAATCTTTTTAGTTACCAGAATATGGGTTAGTAAAGCTAACTTTTTGGTTAGTTGTGCCCACCACTGCTAAAAACTAAAAGCAGAAAAAAGCTAGCTAAAGCTAAACAGCCAAATGCAAGCTAAAGGTATCAATGGGTTTACTAGAAGTTAAAACTGGTGCAAAAGTAACTAAAAATCAAACATATCAAAAGGCTATCTAGATGCTAAAATTAGCACCCCAAAAAAATCAAAACCCTAAACATGACAAAATGTTAACTAATAGTCAAAAGTAGCAAAAGGCTAGCTAAAAGCTGAAATTGTCAAAAGGATGGCTAAGCTGAATGTGGCCAAAAAAGCTAGTAAAATCAAATTTTAAGTAAAACGTTATTAGCTAAAAGTTTCAAAGCGCTCGCTAAAAGTAGCAAAACATTAATTAAATAAAGCAGCCAAATGGTAGAAGGATAGCTTAAAGTAAAATGACTAAAAAAATATGTTGAAGTGGATTAGAAAGATAATATTTTGACTAAATTGGAAGATAAATGCAAAAATATTTGTTAAAGAAGTTCAATATTTTGAAAACATAGAAGTTGCAAACAGAAAAACAATCATAGCATGATCTCCTCAATGAACTGGATGTTTTGATACATGAATTGCAAAAATAACACAAAGTAGATATATTGCAAAAATGAAACAAACAAATGAAACAGTCAAACAGCCAGAATGCTGAATCAGCATTCGCACAGTAAATGTAGAGAAATAAAACAAGCAGTTATTTGCATGTTGATGTGCACGTGTGAGTGCAGGGTACAGGATGGCTTGATCTGAGGCAGATCGGGATTAATCCAGGTGTAAATGGCTGCAGCCCTCTGCCTGGACTTGCCTGCTGTGCGCTCGTCCACGTGTTCTGGATATCCATGTGTCAGAGTGGTTATGAGTCACACCAAACCAAAATGTTTGCCCAAGTTGCCATGACTCATGGCAGCTGGATGGGATCTGGACTGCAGCTCGTTTCTCATGCCTTAAGTACAGTATCTGTTTGACTTGAACTTAACAAGGTATTCAAATCCACGTAGTTGGCATGCTAATGCATCTGTCTTCTTTTGTTTAAATCAGCATCGTACGTGTCACTCAAAATAACTTTAAATCTCTAGTATGGAAGCCACTTTGATTTCACACTAGTTGCATTGAAATAATGGCTCCATTCATCCTCTAAGAACACAAAGACATTTTTTTCATACAGTCCTGTGCAGGAGTCTCCAGTCAGCCTGATTTTCTTTGTATTTTGTTTCTAAAAGGGACTAACTTTCTTGTAATCTTTTATGAGTCTTGAGCAATTGTTCTCAGGAGTGTAAGACGTTGTCTGCCTTTTTTCTGTCAAGTTTAAGCCACCTATCTCTGACCTATTTATCATTCAGACATGAACAAAGCTCCTAAACTCAAGAGATGAACCAGTGTTGTGTCGACACATGTCAAAGAGTCAAGTCTAGACTTTACATTGGATCTATAGATGTTTTGTTACCATCTGCCAGTCATAACAACAGATTGTTCCTATTCCTTTAGTCAAAATAGGCAAAGCACCAAAGGTTTGACCCATAAAATAGACCAACAAGATGATCCTCAAATAATGATGCATCTGTCCAAGTAGGTCTTTCAAAAAGCCTGGAGAAAATTATTTTAAGGAAGAGGTGGGCGGCAGCACGGTGGCACAGTTGGTAGAGCTGCTGCCCCTCAGAAAGCAGTTTACCCTGGTTCAAATCCCGGTCTGGGGGCCTTTCGGGGTGGAGTTTGCATGTTCTCTCAGTGCAAGAAGCAAGTAAAGAAAATAGATGCATGGACAGAGGTGGGCAACCTTTTTTTTTTTCCAGTGGGTCAAATCATGATTTTTAAAGTAAACCAAGGGCCACATAGGGAATTGGAAAATACTTTTTCTTTAAGGCAAATAATCTAAGATTTTTTAAGGATTTTTCTTGTTGCAAAGTTAGTATAACTGAAAAAAAAAATCATCCCCAATACTTTAACAACTTTAACAACATAAGATAAATTTTCTTTAAACTGGCTCTTGTGACAAGATATTATCCCAACTATACGAAAACAGTTATCTGTTTGCTTTTTGGAGTTTTAAGGTGCAGTCTAATTCTGGAAACATGATAACTTAAAACACGTTTTACCCCATCTTAACTAAAAGTTTTTGATGTATTTATCTAAGAAGTTTAATTTAAACTTTCTTAAGTTTAATTGATTTTCATCGACTTAAAAACATATATTTTCAATTAAAAATTGTTGGGGCTGGATGGAGATTGTCCAAATGCCATTTTTGGCATTTGTGCCAAAACATGTTGCCCACGTCTAAATTAAAACATACGAATATTACTAAAGAATTCTGTCCCCGCAGAAACAGACTATGAAGAAATGAAGACACTTGGAAACACAGTGCTGTTGTGGAAAAGTTTCGAGAACAAGCGTAGGCGTTTGTCAGAGCCTTAACTCAGTGCCTGGCCAAGGGTTACAACCCTGAGGAGACAGCGCTACCCTCAGCGCTGATACAGAGACAATATAGGTGTCTTATCTCCTCCTCAGGCTCCTCGAGTCAGATATACTCCACTTCGACAGAGTTTTATAGGTGCAGCATAAAAAAAGGCCATAAATGTGAGATGACTGACTGATAGCTGCACTCAGCTGAAGGATGCCCTCTAATTAGAGTCTTTTATGAGCCCAGGATCCGCAGTGAAAACATGCTGAAGTTGTGTGGAAGAGAAAACACTGCCTGGGAGGTCATGGTGGCTCTGCGGCGTCCTCACGCCAAATTCTGGGCAGTTCATTGAAAGTCTACTGGAAGACCTTTAGCACCCATATCTTGTTTGCTAATTGCCCGGTTAATACCGGTGTGAATAATGTGACCATTTCAATCTTTAACAGCCCGGACTTGATAAGATGTGCATTCAGCTGCTATCAGCACAGTTCAGCAGCTGATATCCTGTGTAAATATAAAGCTGCCAGCTTTTCAAAAAAAAAAAAAAAAAAAAAAAATAGAACAACCTACAAAATTAATCTATAATTCATGCTGTCATTACTTTAAGTGTGTGATAAACTGTTGCTCAATGGAACTTCAGCTTTTATTTGCAATAGCTTTGCTGAATGAATCTGATAAGCCAAACGAAGAATATGAGTACGTTTAGAACTTTGAAATTTGTGAGTCCTGGTCAACTAATGATCTTGCAGCATCTTGTGGCTTCTATTAAAATTAGGCAACATTACTGTGATAAAATTAAAACAACATCAAATGAATTCTTTACTTTGCATCTGAGGGATAAATCTCTGGTGAGTTTCGTCTGCTTGAGCGAACAACCCAACAAGCATCAAGAGTCAACCTCTTAGCAACAAAAGCTCTTTAAATGATTGAAATGTTTTGGATCAGGACAAAAGAAATGAAAACAAGGGGAACTGAGTGAGATGTGGGAGAAGTCCCTCTGACCTTCTGGTCAACCAGAAAAGTGGAGAAGGGTTAATCCTGGTTTACAGGGGCCTCACTCAGCAGCTCCTCAGAGCTGCAGGAGGAACCTGGATTCCCCTCTCGCCTGCAGACACAACGCAGCGCTCCACTTCACACGTGACCAGATGTGACATGAAACTGAAACCTGCCAGATGCAGGGAAATCCATAAAGTTTCAGGGATAATTCTTGTTTTTTTTTAGTTGGGGTCCTGTGTGAAAGTTCAAACAAATAATACTGTATCTTACTTTTTTTGTAGAATGCTTTTTAAACAATCTCAGATTTGAGCATCTGAGTGTAATTCTGATTGGACTGATAAGCTAATTACGTCAAAGCTTGACCAGTAGACATTTTAAACAGTTCCAGTCTGAAGTGTTTCATATAAATAGTATTTTATAAACCTTTACATTGCCGTCAGTTTTTCAGTTATTACTGTCACAAGTGCCTTATGTTACCTGAAAGTGCTAAAGCTAACTGTTGCTATTTGCACTCACAAGAGCAGAGTAGAGTTGTATTCAGGCCCAAAAAATCAGACCCGACCCCAACCCATAGCCATAATTTCCGAACCCCACCTGACTCAATAAATTACCATTTATTACAGGTCCGAACTCGAAAAAAAACCCCCCCCCCCCAACATTTTTAATTAAGCTTTGACTGCTTATATAGATGTTAATGGTCAGCAGCCACACACAGCTGAGTAAAGGGGTCAGAAGATCGGAGCTGAGGGGGTGTTTGTCCTTCCATGGCCATCAAAGAGTATTTAATCCCTGCTTCTGCCTGCATTCTGCATTATTCAGACATGGAACCTTCTCTGACATGTCGGATATTTTGAGATCTCACCTAATTGGGTCGTCGGTCGAGCGCGTCTGCTACATGCAGTGGCTGAATGAACGTCCATTTGGGCTTTTGATGGATCGCTGCCTGGCAGTACAGTCTCATCTGAAGCTTGACTGAACTTTTGACCTCTTTCAAGGCCGATTAGTGCGCGGTCAAATGGCTGCGTTCGGCTGGTGACTCTAGCATGTTTGTGAGGGAGTGGTGGTGCAGAGGTTAGAAGATGGGCTTGTGATCGGAAAGTCGCAGATTCACCTCCCGGTACCATCAACATCAAAATGTGGGTGGAAAAGGTGAAACACCCACACCTCCCTCCACCTTCATTTGCACCACTCTGGGCCCCCGAGCAAGGCCCTTAACCCCCACCATCTGCTCCCTAAACAGGTCTCTCTTGAAAATGAGTTCTCGTGGCTCAATGAGACTACCGGTATAAATAAAGGGTAAATGAAAAATGGTGAATTTATGGCAAGCCTTGTTTGCATATAATAAGATTATCAGCTGCACGCATCCCTGATGCAATAAAAAGCCCGTCACCGACCCAGCCCGCGCATTAAGCACATTATTATGACCCGGCCCAGTCCGAATTCGGGTCAGGCAGGGCTGGGGTCCAGGTTCGGGCTACAAATGACAGCTCTAGCATGTAGCTGGTGACTGTATGGCGAGCCATGTTGCCATATATTTTGGATCGTCAGCCGCGCGTCCGCTGATGCAATCAAAAGCCCGACACCGGCCCGGCCCACACATTAAGCACATTATTATGGCCAAGCCTGGCCATAATCTGGGGCAGGCCAGGCTCCTGGTTTGGGTTAGAAATGACAGCTCTACTCACAAATACCCATTTAATTCAATGTGAATAACATGTAATGGGAAATTAATAGTGGTGTAAAGGTTTATGAATCACTACAACATTTTTCATATTGGCTTTATGAACGCTCCTCCTTAATTTTTCTTAAGATGTGCTATTATTATTCTAAAATCAAACATCATCGTTAGCTATTGATCTCACCGCCTTCAGTTTTAGATTTTTGACTGAGATGGAAAATATTCACAACAATAAACGAACTTGTCTGTGCTGCTTTCTTTGAACTGATGAATCTCACTTCATGCTAAAAAGAAAATAATGATGGTACCAAATTCTAAGAAAAGGCTCAGCTTTTGTCCTGACGGTGCAGACTGACTCCAGGTAAGTTTGGAACAAGTTTCAAACTCGTGATGAAAAGAAAATTATAACAAGAGGCATCTACAAAACCATAAGCAACAACAGAGGGGGAAATGGAGCGAACTACTCAGACTGATTATTGATTAACCAGCTTTTCTTTTGCTCTTGTGCTCTCGGACAAATCAGCAAACTTTTCTTCAACCTCGCAGCTGATAATATCTCTGCTATCGTTCAAGGTAAATGCAAAGTTCAAAGGATGTCAGGACTGTTTGTAAAGCATTTGGTGTACACATTAGCTTTGCAGCAATTAATATCCTTTTTTTTTTCTTTTCGTTTTGAACTTATCTTTATTTCTGCTGATAAGCAGGAGCTGATTCATTAGTGTCATAGGGTTCTGGTCATCACCTTGATGGCTGCAGTTTTAATTTTTTTCAGTGTGTATTGCTGTGTGAAAAGCTTTTAGGTGACAGTGAGGTTTTTATCAGACTTATGTTTGAGTAATAACAATAAATCAACTTTGGGCTTGTTTTTGCAGCCATGTCGCGCTCGGTGTAGGTGTGTTTTGTGTTGAACGGGCTTATAAAACTATTACTACATTCCATGTGTGTGTTTACGTGTCTGCTCATGTCTCATCTGTAACCACACCCGTCAAGGTTTTTATAGTAACAGCTATGGATTTGTGTTTGCTGAGTTCTTTGATGGAGATACATGAAAGTGTATGGGGCACTTGTACGTTCATTTACCTTTGCGCCATCATAAATATGACATAATATTTCATACAGTGCTAACCTTAAACTAATTCAAGAGGAGGAAAACACCAGTTCTCTGTTTTAAGGGCTAATTGATTTGGTTTTTATAATTTATTTGTATTTTTTTTGCAGTTTGAACTCATGACAGACTCAGATAATACATCAAGTCATGATGCAGGACATTAAAACATATTTTTCTGAAATGTAAACAAAGCACTTGGAGGAATCCCCCCAAAATACATGGAAGCTTGAGTCACATGGATGTGACTCTGACTCTCTGACTCCGATGTGTCGTAAACAAACATGGCAGAATCGGACAAGTCTTGGAAGAGCTGTTTTAGGTGGAAATATGTGAGTAAATCTATTTAAATGTGAGAAAAGTGAAAGTACGAGTAAGGTGTCAAGAATATATATCGGGCTCAAGCACGGCAGTGGAGCATCATAAAAACTCATCATTTAAACACAGTGCAAAACGTTAGACTTACACTTTATCAATTATCTTTTTAGAGTCATATTTTACTTAACAAATCTGAGTGTAAATTCATACTGATATGACAGAACTGTAACGTTCAAGCTTTTAATTGTCATTCGCATCGCACATGGTACATAAGGTGGAACTAAATTGTGAACTCAAAGTCTCAGTTACACCCAAAAATAGCAAATATATAAAGTATTAAAAAAAAGAAACAGTATACAAAAATCTAAAATATACGCTAAATAATAATGTAATATAATATGGTGTATTGAACAAAAGCCTAAAAATGAGTCTGTTGTGAGAAGATGGGTATGAATACAGCAGCTTAAAAGTAAGAAATCAACAATATGGATAAAGTGACTTATCACCAGTTAAAGTGGCATTAAAGTGATTTTCCTAGTTAGTGATTCATGAGTCTATCAGCTTCAGGTAGAAGCTGTTCCTCAGTCTAGTGGTTCTACGCTTAATGCTCCTTAACATCTTGAGGGGAGCGAGGCAAAAAGTGTGTGTGCTGGGTGAGTGGGATCCTTCATGATGCAGGTGGCTCTCTTCCTGCATCTGGAGGTGTAGATGTCTGTGATGGTGGGGAGGCTGACTCCATTCTGTGCAGCCTTCACCACTCTCTGCGGAGCTTTTCTCTCTGCAGCTGTGCAGCCCTCCTGCCACACATGGGGGCTGCTGGAGCACAGGATGCTCTCCACTGCACACCTGTAGAAGGTTCTTACCATTGTCAGAAATATCGATCCCAAATGAGTCTTCCATAGACCTCTCCATTGTTGACCTGTTTTTATTAACTTAGACTCTGAAAGAAATATAATGCATGTCATATTTGGCAGTTGTTTACAAATAAAGCATCCTTTTTTTTTTAAATTTAAAGACATTGTTTCTCACTTTATGAGTTTAATAAAAATGAACTCAGGAGTAGAATTATTATTTTTCTTTAGAGGTACTGAAAAACCTCTGCTTTGTTTGCATCAACAGCAATAAAACCAGCATATGTGCACCGTGAAAGCAACTTTCCTGTAAAATGTCACTCAAAACCTTGCAAAATTTTTATTGGGCACGTTGTTAAAAAAAATGCATTTCTATTGACATGGTGAGAAATAAAAGAGCACAGGTTACAATTTGTCTATGAATAAAGGACTTTCTGTGCTGTACCTGTCTGCTGCTTTGTAATTATTTACCACTGACGAGTGCATTAAGCCACTCCAAACCACTTTTGGAGTTTGATTTTCTCACAGGTAGGCAGCTACATAAAATTCCTCACAGTTCATGTTGAAGCCAAACTTCTACTTCAACCTGTTTCTGGAGAAAACCAGGGAACCTGCAGTTGGTTTACGTTTGCTTTGCAAAGAGAAACTTGTTTCGTTTTCTCCAAAGGATTTCTGTCAAAGTGAGAATGCATCTTGCAGCTTATGGGCTGTGCACCTTACAATAAAGATGGGGACTTTCTCAGAAACCATGGCATTCACTGGAAAAAGAGAGTGGACTCTGGTAGAAGGAGGCTGCATGCAATCTGTTCAGCAGCAAAACTTGGCTTTGAGGGTATGCTTTTACACACACCGTGCACCTGTGCAGGATTGGACTTAAAAGAGCTGATAGGAGGGTGAAAGAACTTGACATTTGTTTTCCTAATCACCTGCAACACCTTCTTTCTGTTTGTGCAGCGCGAGAAGTATCACAGAGCTCAACAAAGGACCCATTTTCTCACCATCCTTATTTGTCCAAGCGTGTTGCTCTCCAGCTCCCTGACTAACCACAAGCTCTTTCTTTTTATCCCCCGTAATGTTAGCTTTTAAATCCACATCAGCGTGCTCATTTAGTTCGAGGTGGTAAATATTTCTGTAGTGTGTCACAGGAATGCACCTGAAAAACAGACTTTTATTCATTCCCACCATGCATTTGCTCACATTTCCTCTATGTATTTTCAGTTTGAGCTGGTAAGGTTTCACTTGGTCTTTTTTTGTCACAATCAGGAACTCTTATTGGACATGTAAGGGCAAAAAAGCTGTAGTGATTGGACTGATTTTTATTTTATTTTTTTTGTACTTAGTTCATTTTTTTACATGTGAACAATTTTGAATTGGTAATTTCTGATACTTTTTTTTATCAGACACTTTTTTGTCTTTCAGCTGCTCCCTTCTTCAGCAAAGTAACTCGCACGAAGACTTGGCATTTGTTTTTACTGTACACCAGATGCCTCCTGACGCAGCCACAGATCACCGAGCTACCACAGCCCTCTGTGTGGAGCAGAGCTGCCATCTAGGGTGCCCGGGCGAGCAGATGGTGTGTAAGGGCCTTGCTCAAGGGCCCAGAGTGTGGCAAATGAGGGTGGAGACAGGTGTGGGTGCGGGTGTCTATTGTTATTGTTATCTGTACTTTATAGGTTCTGTCTGGAACAGGTCTCTCTTTTAAACGAGTCCCTGTGACTCATTGAGGGCTAGCCTGTATAAATAAAGGTTGAATGAAAAAAGTTTCACCTTTCCCACACACCTTTGATGTTGTCGGCCCCGGGGAGTCGAACCAGCGACCTTCCGATCACAAGGCCACCTTGTATAACCTCTGCATCTTCAAAAATGTAAAGAGAATGTCCTTTGTATGACTTTGATTTATGCAGTTTCTGTAAAAATCTGACTATAATAAGATGAACTGAATTTGTGGCTATAAATTTGTTAAAAAATAAATAAATAAAATCCACCAAAGAGGCAGTAAATGAAAACATCTTGTTTGTCCTCTCTGGTTTTGTCTTTTCCATTCCTTTATGTGTCTCCACCAAGTCGCTCCCCTCCTCCCCCCACTGCATCTCAGGTTGCCTGCCGTCAGGTACGATGGCCCAAGGCCTCCTGGTTAAATCCCCAGCCCAGACGTCTGCACACCTCGGGTCTGCCTTTGCGGGATTTCCACACTGATTGCTGCTTTAGGTCTCCGTGTCTTTGTTGATGGGAGCCCTCTGCATTGTGAGGAAGCTGCTGTTTGATTGTCTTGATGAATGCCGAGACCAGCTGTGCGGGCACTTGGTTGCCATCAGCTCCTGTGAGGTCTTGGTGATCTGCTGAATGAGGAAGATCATAAAATCCATCATGGCACCAAAAATCTCTGAAGAATGTGGAAGAACGGCTGCTGTTCGGACAAATAACAGCCTGAAAAACTTGCAGTGCAGGGATTATGTAACAGAAACCTAAACTCCACAAGTTTTTTTTTTTTGTAACAATCATATTTTGGTATTTTGTTTTAACAATGAAGTTCCTCTCCTTCAGGAAAAATGCATGGAAATATTTATTTTACAGATCACGTGATTTGGTTTTCTGGAGCTAATAAATCAAATTTGCAGAAAGAGCCTACAATATGGTTGTTTACCAGATCTACTGTCTTATGGGTGCATGAATGTTTCAAAAGCCTTTTAAGATGAGGCTGAGAGAATTTCACAACCGAGAGTCCAAGCAAACGTGTTGCCACTTTAATTTAATGCTGATCAAATCTAAAATATGTATTTGTTTCACAGCAATACATTTGTATTTCAACAGTTTTACACTTCTGTGTCTTTGACAAATCTAAATAAATAGAAACTTCACTTTGTTTCTTTAGCTAAAGATCTAGTTTGTGTGCAGTCAGCTAACAAAATGTGTCTGTGACAGTAGCAGGACTTGTTTACGGATGTGGAAAGTGTTTTTTTTTTTTTTTTTTTTTGAGAACCATCAGTTTATTCATCTATGATTTCGACTTATTTTTGTCTACAATGGAAATGTGACAGAATAAAGATTTTAAGAGTACCAAGAACTTCAAAAAGTAGCCTCTAAAATGCCTTGGAGAAAAATATTATTCTGTTGAGCTGTCCTTAGAAATAATTTGGGAAATATTTATATCAAATGTACCACATTGCCTTTAAGTTCCCTGTTCACTGAAATTCTGCTGAAATGAACAAACAACCGACCTTCACAAAGAAATGATCATAACAAAACTAAAGAATGATTTCTGCTATGGTGTTTGGACTTGGACAGGATGTTACAATTTAATGTTTCTGTCCAAATCTGCCTCTTTTTTTTTGTATACTGTTTTGAATTCTTGCTCTTGTTTCAAAGCTGATGTTTGAAAAGCTAATCAAAGCCCGAGCTGCAATCAGATTACGGTCTATTTGAACCTCTTTCAGCAGAATAACAAAATGGCCTAGTGTTCTGTCTTTAAACAACAGAAGCAGCTGCTAATTTTGAGCTTGTTATCAATTTACAGCAAACTCTTAAAGTGATCATCTAAGTAACATTTAATGAATAAAACGACATCCAAGGCTGTTACAGATATCACAGTCCTGGAGTGGTTGCTTAAAATAAACTCTAGGTAAGTAAAAAAAAAATAGAGTTCAATTAAAAAGTAAGGACTTTTGGTAAAATGGAAAATAAAAAGATTAACATTTGCACAAAGTAAATATTTCAAATGTTTACTTTAAGAAACTTGATGCAGTTGAAAAATTTTTTTTAATGTTTTTTTTAATTCGATGGCAGCAACGCACCTGAAAGAAACGAGAACAGAGGGTATGAAAACCTTTTAAAATAAATGATACAATAAAGAAACAGCTGGAGGAACATTTGGCAACTATCGTATTTTTCGGACTAAAAGGCACACTTAAAATCCTTTAATTTTCTCAAAATCAACAGTGAGCCTTATAATCCGGTGCACCTTATGTATTAATTCTGGTTGTTCTTACTGACCTCGAAACAATTTTATGTGGTACACGGCGCTCAGAAATCGATCAAAATGAACTTGTTTTGCTTAATTCGTCTTATAATCCGGTGCACCGTATGACAACAGACCCGTTCATTGATAATAAACCTTATAATCCAGTGCGCCGTATAGTCTGAAAAATACGGTAATCAGATTAATAGGCGACAGGACAGTAAAAGGACTGCTTATAAAGAGAGTATTTTAGAGAGGCTGAATATTTCAGAAGAAATGATGGGCAGAGGTTTGCCAGTCTGCTAAAACTGAGCCTAAAAATAATAAATCCATTTCAGAATAATGTTCCTGAATGATAATTAAGAAGACTTTGAGTAGCCCATCATCTACAGTTCATAAAATCATCAAAAGGGTTAAATGATCTGTGGAAATCTCTGTGCATAAATGACAAGGCTGAAAGTCAATACTGAATGCCCTCGACCGTTGGGCCCTCAGGGGCCGCTGCATTAAAACCAGGTATGATTGAGTTCTGAACATCGCTGCATGGGATCAGAAACACTTCCACAAAAGCTTTGTAATGCAAACAAGAAGCCGTATGTGAACACCATCCAAAATCACTGCTGTCTCCTCTGGACCAAAGCTCCACTTCAAACAGACTGAGGCCAAGTGGAAAACTTTAAATACTTTTTGGAAATTACAGATTTTGCTGTGTTCTCTATACTAATGTAGAGAGCGACCAGCTTATTATTTCGTTTCTACAATATGTCTAATCCAGCTTATTATTAGCACACAGTTCAAAAGCCTGCCTCTCTGATAGTATGGAGGTGCATTACAGCTGGGGGCAGCTTACAGAGCTGGAAAGGCGTACAGACACACGTACAGATTTAAAACATGCTCCCATCCAGATAACATTTTGTTTAGGGAAGGCCTTGCATATTTCAGTGAGACAATGCTAAGCTGCATACTGCATTCATTACAAAAACATGACTTCATAGTAAAAGTGTCCAGGTGCTGAACTGGCCCTGCCTGCAGCCCAGACATCTCATCCACTGAAAGCAACATGAAACAAAAACAAAAAAATCCAATGAAGAAGATATAGGAGCGCTAGAATCTTACATCCGACAAGATTGGGACATGTTCACCTCCAAAAACCTTCACCACCAGGTCTCCTCAGATGTGTTGCTGCCATGAAATTCAAAAATACCTCATTATTAAAAAAAAAGAGAACATTTGATATAATTACTGTCTCATTGTGAATAAATATGGATTTTACAGCATTCTTTTTTTATTTGCATTTTAAGTTGTTGAGTGGTAAAAAATCTCACTCAACATGTGGGAACACAGAAAGCATCAGCGTAGACTTCAGAGGTCTAAAATAGAGGATGTTTCTTGAATCCAGCAGGTTGAGATAGGCGAGCTGTGCTTAAAACAACACAGACTGTAACAGCAGCATTTGGAAAGACAATGCTTCGTATGAAACCTTACACTGACGGTCGCGCAGATAAACCTCAGGTTAGCTCTACAGAAGAGTCACAGGAGGGATGTGAGCTGGGTTCGTGTTTCTGAAGCTCACAGTGAATCTCTGCGGATAATAACGGTGACTGAGCACGGCTCCATTGTACGTCTGCATTGTGTTACATGGGAATGAGGGCAGCGGGATAAACCTACCTTTTGTTGAACTCTTATATTTTGTATGATCGCAGCAGCTCTGGTACATTGGTGGGCACAAACCCTAAGCACACACACACACACACACTTGCACGTCTCCATGGTGTGCACAGGGAGCTTTGACCACTTCAAAGACTTCAATATGCACAAATGGCAGGAGGAGGCAAATTAGAGGGGGGGACATGGGTGCTTCTTCAGAGGGAGAGGAAGCACATCGGAAGAACCTTTAATCTCCCACAACCCCTGCTAAATCGAACACCCAGGCGAAATATTGTCAGATGGCGTTGTGGAGCCGTGTCACGTCCCTAAACATAAAACTCATTGCTGTCCCAGATCATACTGTCCTCAGCATGACAGAGGTCGTGTTTCATCATATTCCTTCTCTATGAGCAGCTTTGTCTGGGTATTATGTTGCTAATCCATACAGACAAAGAACAAAGTAGTTCAGGAAAAATAATACATTTAATGTTGTTCAAAATTCAATCTTAGTATTCCCCAAATTAAATGACTTTTTTTTTCACATATAGGCAGCTATGAGCAAAAAAAGCTCATATATGATCACTAAACTAGTCTCAATGAAACTTTTAGAAAGCAATCACAGATTATCCATCTACAATTAATTAACTTTTGGAGTCAGCCCATGTCAACATGGCTGCCAAAACCACCTGACCTGAGGAAAATCCATATCTCAGTCAATGCAACAGATATCGGTCTACGATTTGGTGTGGTGATAGCTGAAACTGATCTCCAACAAGTATTTTGTAACATATTGTGCAACATTTTTGCTTAAAACCTTGGCATTAATTTTTGGAGTCGACTATGTCTGTTAGTAAAATATTTAATGAACCACTGGACAAATTTTAATGAAACTCGGAAAATACTGTAATTATTGGTTGTACATCTGCTGACTAGCTTTTGGAGTCAACACAGTTTAAGTTGGCTATTGCAGCTAACTGACCTTAGTCTTCACAAAAATAGCCAAACTTCAGTAAATTTGACAAATAGTGAGCTAAAATTTGGTGTGTTTGAAGCTGACAGTGTCTCACAATGCATTCTCCAAGTGCAAAACAATTTATGCAAGACCCCATTAAATTGCATTAGACTGTTTGCCTTAATTTTCCAGGTTTGACCAAAATAGCTACAACTCTTTCTCAACATGAGCTTATTTTGACACTGTCATGAAATATGGAGGGCAATGTGCACTCCTTCAAGGAATGCTATGTTTCATTTTGGAAGTATTTTTGTAATGAAGTAAAAATAGTTGATTAGTTAAAATGTTTCCTGGAGGATCACTCTATTTTGGAAATGTTCCAATCAGACTTTAAATCTCTCCACAGCACTGAGTCCGCTCTATTGAGGGGTTTTAAGGATACATTCCTAACCACGGATGTAGGTGATTCTGTGCTTCTTGTCCTATTGGCCCTTACATCTGCATTTGACACCATTCACCATGAGATCCTCCTTTTTAGGCTGAAGCAGTGTGTGTGGGGGTGGGGGGTGGGGGCATCACAGGGTCGGCTTTCAAATGGTTTAGCTCCTACCTCTCCAATAGAACATTTTGTGTCAACATGAAGGATTTTATTTCAACATGGGCAGCTCTTTGATGGGGGGTACCGCAGGGCTCCATTCTCGGACCTCCTCTCTTTTCTTTATACCTTCAGCCACTAGGTGCTATTTTTCATATACACGGCATACCTTTTCACTTTTACACCGATGACTGTCAAATTTACTTCCCTCTGAAGCACACTGGTGCACGTTCTATCCAATCTCTACCTGACTGCCTGGTTGACATCCGGGATTGAACGGCTTTAAATTTCTTAAATGTTAATGAGAAGAAGACAGAAGTTTTGTTGTTTCCACCTAATGGCACAATCAGAACCACTGTATCAATCTTTCCTTTCTAGCCCCGTTAGAGAAAAAAGTTTCACTAATCTGGGAGTGAAAATGGACCCATCCATGAAACTAAACATTCATGTAAACATAATTTTTAAATCCTGTTTTTATCAGTTGAGGCAACTGTCTAAATTGAAGCCCAGTAACTTTGCTGTATTTATAATTTTAGTCATTTAGTTTCTTACTGGGGCAGCACGGTGGCGCAGTTGGTAGAGCTGCTGCCTCTCAGCGAGAAGGTTAACCCAGTTAAAATCCCAGTCTGGGGGCCTTTCTGGTTAGAGTTTGTATGTTTTCTCCATACATGCATGGGTTTTCTCTGGGTATTCCAGTTTCCTCCCACAGGCCAAAAACATGCATGTTAGGCTAATTGGTAACTCTAAATTGTCCCTAGGTGGGAGTGAGAGAGTGAATGGTTGTTTGTCTCGTTTGTCTCTGTGTCCCTGTGATGGACTGGAGACCTGTCCAGGGTGTCCCCCGCCCCTCGCACAGTGATCGTTGTACATGGGCACCAGTGACCCCTGCGACCCAAAAAGGAATAAGCAGGTAAAGATAATGGATGGATGGATGGATGGATCTATGTATTTTAGGCTGTGTTCTTTGCTTGGTTGTTTTGCTGTACTGTACAACACTTTGGTTGGCCAAGTGCTTTATAAATAAAGTGGTATGGTATGTAGTAACAATATTTTTCTGATTTTATTTAATTTTGTTGCTTTTGTAGATGTCATTAAAGGAAAGTAATATAGCTGCACATCTTTGATTTTTATTTACACCTCACATTTCTAACCAAAATGTCACTCTCCAGTTTTGGACTTGAATAGATAAAGAACAATGTTTGATGTGAAATGCAACCTTTGAACCAAAAAAAAAAAAGCCTGCATGCTCCAGCCACCCAGCTTAACTCATCATCTCTGTCTTTGTGACAACCTACA
This sequence comes from Nematolebias whitei, assembly GCF_014905685.2. Taxonomy (NCBI): domain Eukaryota; kingdom Metazoa; phylum Chordata; class Actinopteri; order Cyprinodontiformes; family Rivulidae; genus Nematolebias; species Nematolebias whitei. The sequence continues at coordinate 41,200,130 of NC_056506.1, forward strand.
ATTGCAGACATTTTAAGCAGCCCTGGAGATGTGTCGTAGATAAGCCAACCAGTTTAATGCAGCCGTGGCTTCTCGGTGGTTTCCTGAAGGCACGGTGTTCCCGCAGGCTGTGGATTTTGTGTAGTGGTGTCAGATTTCAAAGAAGCTATACAAAACACATTAGAGTGGCCACGGATCCATCTTATAATTAGCAGCTGAGGAAGAATCCCAAAGGAAGCTTCATACTCTGATGACGGTTTCATTCTTGATTGTGAGCTATTTATATATTTTAAGATCTTTAAGCTGAAGGAGACATTCATGCAACCATGAAAGGCAGTTGTTGAAGTGATTAGTGACCACAGCGTTTTGGTAAAGGCTCACTCTTTAATTACTGTAATCACCAATGAAGGTAAACGCTCCATCATCTGATAACATCTGGGGTAGAACACCCACTCCTGCTCCGATCAACACAAAGTGCCAGTAATGACGTGTCAGGACAAAATAAAAATGATCTGAGCTTTAACAGGTTCTAAAATTATTTAAATCAAACCTTAATTGAACAAAAATAAACAAGAGATTCCACTTTGACATTACCAAACTGGAATAGTTGCATGCCGTTATGAAGATGTATGACTTTCCAAAAAAAACCTGCTGTGTCATTTGCTGCTACAGGTGTGTAAAAACACGAAACCAAGGAAGAAAGCCTGATCATATGTGGAAAACATTCAAGACAGCTTCCCATCCCAACAAATTCACTTTGAGGTCAAATGGTGCAATGCTCAAAGAACCTGTGAAAAACACCAGAGCTTCATTTCAGAAGCTGCAGGGCTCAGTTATCAGGTAAAAAAATAATTAAGAATTAGTATAAAAAAGAACAAATGTGGCTTGTTTGGAATGATGCAGGTGAAAGCCTGCTTTCTTTAAAAAAATGATCTCAATCACAGAATGTATGGAAGAATGTCTCTTGGACAGATTAGATCAAATTAGAGATGTTTACCCATAATGCACCATGTCTGATGAAAACCAAACAGCGTCTTATCACAAACACCTCATACCAGTTGTAATGCATGGTGGCCAATGGTTTGAGCTCGTTTTACAGCCATCGAACCCATAAACCAACGTATCCTGGAGTGAAACATGGGACAGAACAATGATCCCAAACACAGCAGCAAATCTACAGCAAAATGTCTGAAAACAAAGAATCTAAAGTGTTGCAGTGGTCCAGTCAAAGTCCAGATCGTCGCCTGACTCAAACTGTTTTGAGACCTTCAGAGAGCTGATCTTGGTTTTTCACACAACTTTTCCATTTTGGCTTTGTTTCAAAAAAATAATGTTGCCATGGCGGTGTTTGTTGTGTGTGAGTGTGCTTCAATGTTAAATTTAAATCATTTTAAAACCTTAAAAAGACCAGATCATTTAAAGAGTGTGGAGTTACTTTTTTCCATGACTCTATTTTATTTTTCATTTGGGAGGACCTTTGAGTTAGCAAATGGCAAAAAGTCCACTGAAACAAATTAATTAGCTGTTTTTATAGCTTTTATAGATGATTTTGAGGCGAATCCTCTTTGAGAGAGACCAGTAAGTTAGCCTGTCAGTTGAAGCTCCTCAGGCTGATGGTTTCGAATCCAAAAGGCACGTCAACTTTGGACTTTCACCTTGAAGGCAAAGTAGTCAGAAAAATTCCTGCAGATTGTTTACAAGAACGACAGATTAAATTGTATCAGCAATAATTGAAGTACGAAAATAAATTCAGCTGACATAATCTGTGTAAATATGCTACAGACTTTATTTTGATTCATTTTCAAAGGACACAGATGAAACCTGAGACGATATTTTTGTTGCCAAATCAGTGCATCTGTTGTAAATAATTAGTTACTTCAAGGTTCAAGGTTATTTATTGGCATTTGCATCACATGTGGTACATGAGGTGGAATGAAATTGTGTACTCAAGGTACCAGTTACACCCAAAATAGCTACAATATAAACTATATATATATAAAAAACAGTACACAAGGATCTAAGATATTCACTAAACCAGGGGTGTCAAACTCACTTACAAAAGGGGTCCAAAATTAAACACTTTTTCAAAGTAAGGGCCAATTTCAGAATCTACATTAACTCAAGTTAGATACCCAACATCTTTTCTTGTTTGCAGCTTCCTCAACAAAAGTTTGATTGGTCTCATTTGACGTTCTCTGTTGCATTTTTGACATCATAATCAAAGATTACTGAAAAAAAATATAAGTGATAAAAGTATTTTACCTATAAAATAGCATCTTGCGGGCCAGATAAGATGCCAACGAGGGCCACATTTGGCCCCCGGGCCTTGAGTTTCTCACATATGCGCTAAACAATAATAATACATATATAATGTGTATTAAACAGCAGCATGAACAGCCTTAGGTTAGAGTTGTACCGCGCATTAAGTTGACAAAGCATTGTAAATCTTGAGGGAAAGAGCATAAACCAGTAATATTTTTGAGTCCAGTCTCACCCAAATTTTTTTTTAATTGTTTTACACACCCACAAAACAAAGGATGGTAATGTACTTACAGCTGGGTTGTTCTGCTGTAGGGATAGAAAAAAAATACACACCCCATTTTATACTCTACAGGTCACCATTCAAGTTTTAAAAGTTAAAGTTCTCAAAAATGCATGAGAAAAACTGGACAAAAAGGCATTCTTTGGAAGGTTTTCCAGGAAAGACTCTTCTCTGAAAAGGACAAGACAGCAGAGCTTAGGTTTACAAAGAACAAACCACAAGACGTCTGGATCAACATCTTTCAGACAAATGAAACCAGAAAGGAGATCTTTGGCTTTGAAGGACGTTCAGAGAAAACCGAGCATGGCCGTTGTATAGAAATAGTATTTTTTGCTACCGCTTGCTGGAAAATTGTGCTCAAATATTTAAATTCTGTTCACTGAGCCATTATACCCCCTGACTTTGTTAAGTGACAGCTTTTTTCCCCACAGCAAATAGAACGACTCACTTTGGTTATTTCAAACTCAGGAGTCCCCATCAAGCTGCCAAACTGTGTTTTTACAAACTTGTTGAGTCATTAATGATATTAGACACTTAATTAATGATTTAAAAATAGATAGAAATGTATTTTATAGTAAATGACTCCCATTTAAAAGTTGAGAATAAACAGTTCTTTGCAACTTTAAAAAAAAAGAGTGGGAAAGTGTTACCATAATAATAGGGGAAGCACTTTAATACAGAAAATAATTATTTTAAAGTTAGAGCTTTCGTGTTATGGGGGTGTCAAATTTTTCCCACACTGCTCCACCTTTTGGAATAATTTTGTTAAAATAATAACGAGGCAGTAGATTGTGTGTTTGTACACATTAGAAGACATAATCAGCACATGTTAATACCTGGTACAGACAAGATATTTTTAAAGTAAAGTTCTGATTTGGAAACAAATTGAACTGTAAGAGCTTCATTTAATTAGCTCTTCATGTTTTGCAGAAGCCTGATGATCACCCATTGATTCAAATCTGTTGTGTTGGGGCAGAGAAACATCTGGCCCTCGAGGACCAGAACTGAACACCCCTGCTTTAGTGTAGACAAAAAATGAGGAAACTCTGCTGTATCATCTGAACCTGGTGCATCTTTTATCTCAACAATAAGATGAGGATGGACGTCATGGGGAAGTATCAGAAACTCAACTTCTCCGACCTCTGATTACTGGTGGCCGTAGGCCTGAACAGCACAGAGACTGTGGTTAAAAGCTGGTGAACTGACTAAGGCCCTGTTAAGGTGATGCTTATTTTGAGTGAAACTGTAGCATATCTGCTGCAGTTTGGATGTTTTCCGCCTTTTCAATGCGCAGGAGCAGCTCAACCTCATCCTCGACCCAAACAAAGGGACACGTATTCACCATAATGGATGTAACTGCTTTATCGCTCATGTTGCAACAGCATGTACATCTCTTGTTAAGGCCCGGCATCAGTGTTGCCAGACATATGATAATTTCCCCTTTTTAGCTCCCCTCCTTTTCTGTGCACTTGCACAACTCATACCTCGTTTTACAACCTCCCCCCTCTGAGAAAGTGCACCTCACTCAGCACAAACAAAAGTTTGAGTCAAAAAACAATAATTTTAAAGTGAAAGTACAACATCTTGTCTTTTTATATCTAGCAGCTCTGCCTGGCATGGAACAGATGATTCAAGTATGTTGATTCACCCTAATAAAAAGTGATAAAACACTAAAGTTTCCAAAGGTCGTTCTCATGTAAACAGGATCTGAGGAACCTTGTAGATCTGCTCAAAGCAGGAAATTCTTCTGCAACCTGGGCCTGATGGCACATACAGTAACAAGCGCTGCTCTACCGCCTGCTGTTTAATCCCCAGATTTTAATCCACTAGAACAACCAGGAGGTGCAACAACAAGGCTTCAATGTTTCAAGACTGCAAAACTCCCAGTATCACTTATATAGATATTAAATTATTCTATGTACACAACATTAACAATGTATGTATGAAATGACAAATACATTTATTTGATATATGAATATTATCATGGCTTTACTTTAATTTTAGCTGTAAACTTTACACTTCTAATCTCTACATTTACAACAAAATATAGAGAAGAAACATCCATCCATCCATTCATCCATCCATCCATCCATCCATTATCTTAACCCACTTCTTCCTTTTGGGTCGTGGGGCTGGAGCCCATCTCGAACTGTGCAAGAGGCGGGGAACTCCATTGACAGGTCTCCAGTCCATCACAGGGACACATAGGGACACATAGAGACAAACGAGACGAACAACCATTCACTCTCTCACTCACACCAAGGGACCATTTAGTGTTATCACCATGCATGTTTTTGGTCTGTGGGAGGAAACTGGAGTACCCAGAGAAAACCCACGCATGCAGAGAACATGCAAACCCCACCCAGAAAGGTCCCTGACCAGGATTTGAGCTGGTGACTTTCTCCCTGAGCGGCAACAGCTCTACCACCAGCGCCACCGTGCCAAAATTAAAGTCAAAAAGTGAAATTAATGGGGGAGAAAAGACACAGCACAAGAAATGGTTTGATAAAAATACAGTTTACACGCAGAGCAAAATGCTGCTGCACGTCTTTTAACAGGCACAAATAAATTCAATCACATTACATCTGTTTTAAGATTCCTGCACTGGTTGCCAATCCATTTAATTTATTTGTTTTTTAAATCTTTAAGCAGTATTTCCCCTCCGTTCCTTTCTGAGCTGTCTTGCCCTTATACACCCCTTCCTGACCAGCTGCTCCAATCAGGCGTAAGCTCAGAGGGGACCGGGCTTTTGCTGTGCTGGGCCTGTTACGGAACAACACGCCACACATTAGACAGGCCTCCGTATCAGCTGCTTTTAAATTTTCACTTAAAACCCGTTTTTCTTCATTGCTTTTATTATTTTAATCTTTTATTGTATGACTGTTTGCTTGTTTTACTGTATTGCACTGTACAGCATCTTGTTCCATAGAAAAATGCATTGAATCTGAAAAATCTACATATTAAATCCATTCATTCATCCCCTCTTTTCTCCTTACAAGCCACGAGTGTCACCGGAGACACTTCCTACATGTAGCAGCGTGTCTCCAAGCATTTGTTTAGGTATCAAACAATGAGAGGAAACCTGCTTCTCAAACAAGAATTCCATCAGAAAAATTGAATTCCCATTAATGTTGGGAAGCATTTTTGTGAACTCTTACAATGTGGACGAATTACTGTAATAAGAACATTATGCCTTGTGTTATGGTTTCCGAGCATCACGTCGTGAAAAATCTGCTGCAGGTTCTTCGGACCGAATAAACACCGTTGATATTCAGGTGAGAACATTTTGTTTTACGAAGAGAAAACAACTCGATGACGTGCTGGCTGTACAGATTGTTTGACGAGAACGGCTGCGAGCTCATGGGAAATATTCTGCCACTTTGGGGACAGGGTTGACTAAGGTGATGGGTAATAAATCACTTAGCGGTGCTGTGGCAGGGTAAAAATATTTTGGATGTTTCTGCTGCCTATATAAAAATGTCTTTCTTCAGTGCCGGTGGCAGTCTGTCACCTGGGCGTGTTGTTTTGTCACCCAGAAAAGGTACAAATGTATGATACATATGGGGATTTTAAGGGCAGAAAGGAGAAAAGAACCTAAAAAATAAGCATGTTCTTTTGACTTATTTTAAGCTTATTAATAAACAGATGCTCCTAGCTGATAGAATGACTCAATATCTCACTGTAGAAGTTATTACGTCACAGAGAATGAGTTAAAACAACAAATATAAATGTTTCCAGGTTTGCATAGAAACAAATCTGTCAAAACGTTTTGCTGGATTTTCCATTAATCCAATCTGAGCACACACAAAAGGAATCCTTTCCAGCAACCTATACACACAGTTAGATAAGATAAATCAAGATCTTTTTGGAGCTGTAAAACTCTTTGGCACAGGCTCAGTATTTGCTGTAGATTAGATTAAAATCTGGCACATCCCCAGATTCAATAACCTCGGCTGGAAACGTTTTATTTAGACTCAGCCAAAGATAAGGCCTCAACCTTTGCAAACAGTTCACTTCAGTGTAAATTGCAGGAAAACAAAAGCAACGTGTGCTCTCACGGATGCAGGCCTCGACGAACTTCACCGGTGCGATGTGCTAATTACCCAACACTGACCCGATCGCACCCCAAACACCGCGTTCTTGGGCGAGCAGATTTGCCATCAAAAGATGTGATCTGAAAACGTTAGAGAGGCAAGTCCCGGCCCATTACGGAGGCAGTAATTATCCCTTCTTCTTCTTCATTTTTTTTTTGTTCTGTTTTGGATTAAAATGTTTCTGTGATGAATTTATGATGAGTAATAAATAATTGGATGAACCGTGTGCTGTCTTGTTCAATCGGCTAAAGCAGTGACAATGAAAAGAATGCTCCCAGTTGATCGGGATGCTATAAAAAGACAGGACACTCAGTTCTGTACGTTTCACATGAATTATTCTAACAAAAGCATGACATATAAAATATTTGACCTCTAACTGAACGCACTTTCTCCTTTTAAACAGAAATAAATACACAGGGAAGGGTTCTTATACTTGAATGCATTTAATAGTTAAGATGATTTCTTTTTATAGTCCTTACAAGTGGAAAAGGTAAGGTTTAGTGTATGAAAAGACTAAATATTAAGAATACAAAGGTATTGTTTTGATGACAGGAACTGTTAGAGAATTGTTGGCAGTTCTTAAATAGAAATCGCAGTGAAGACCTGATACTTTTGGTTTCACTTCACAGAAAAGGCAACAATAGGAGCATTTGGGTGTTTGTGTTTGATTATGAAAATCTACAATTGTATGACCTTTCGTTGACCAGAAGCTCCACAGAATCATGTTAAACACACACAAAGTTACTCATAGAGTTTTAAAGATCATGTGATCAGGCGATTCTCCTCAAAACACACACAAGTGGTAAAGCTAAAGCTTTGACAGACTTCACCTTAACAACAAAATCCATCCATCCACTATCTTTACCCTCTTCTTCTTTTTCAGGTCGTGGGGGTCACTGGTGCACATCACTGTGTGAGAGGCGGGGGACACCCTGGACAGGTCTCCAGTCCATCACAGAGACATAGAGACAAACGAGACAACCATTCACTCTCTCACTCACACAATTTAGAGTTACTAATCAGCCTAGCATGCATGTTTTTGGTCTGTGGGAGGAAACTGGAGTACCTGGAGAAAACCAACACATGCACAGAAAGAACATGCAAACTTCACCCAGAAAGGCCCCCGGCCGGGATTTGATCCAGCAACCTTCTCCCTGAGAGACAACAGCTCTAACTGGGTCTTAACAAAGAATAATATATATTTTTTAAAGTTCACATCTTCTGAAGTGGGGTTTTGAAAGGTCATTAACAGTGAATATCTTACCTGCTGTGGATAGCTCTTTGAATGACCTCAGTATGGAGAAAAAGAGCTGAATTTGGAGAAGTCTTAAAATGGTTTCAAAACAATAATGTCAAAAATCTTATAGCGGTTTGTGTAAATGCTGTTTTATAACTTCATTTCACATGACAGTGGTCCTGGCCGCACTGGAAGTTCTGCAGTAGGTGTTGAGGCCTCTTCAGACATTAAGCTTGCATTTCCATTTTTCATTACAATCAAATTTTTTTTTCATAAATCAACTCAATTAGCCACATCTGTCTGTGATTTTATGGATGGCTAACCCGATGAGAAGCACCAAAACCAATTTGTGAACTTTTTGTGAATTTTTGTGATTGAAAATAATTTTATTTTTTTTCTGAAACGTAACGTCAAACCGCTTTGTGTGATCAGAGTCATTTTAAGGTGGCAGTATTTCACTTTGGTTTTGCACCTGCTCAGACTAGCCATTAGCTCATCATTCCAGTCAAAAGAAGTAAAATCTTTTCTCCAAACAGAAGTTGTTCAAGAGTGTTCTGCAACAGGTAAGACAATAATTGCTCACAAACACCCATCTCAAAAGATCTTAAGCTTATAGAAATAAAACAAAAATCATTTTAAACTTCAGAATATTTGTTTTTTTAAAGTTGCGAAGTGTTTTGGGATAATTTCATGATGCAACAAACTTCTTTTCTTCGGCTCAACACTAGAAAATAATAGTGAATTAGCCAACACAAAGAAGAGAATTAGCATTATCATACGTTACTTTTATTCTGTTTGCACACGTCTCTGTAGTCTGGGATCTGGATTATCTAATTTTGTGTAAATTCCCCTTTTTGTTACAAAAACTGAGAGCACGAATGGGATGATATCCCTTTAAATCCCTAATTATTCAGAATTAGTTCAACTTTATTAATCTTTGCGGGGAAATTCCAGTGTGTTACTTAAAAAAATCCACCAAGAGTAAACACCTAAAGTAGCTTTAATTACACCTGTTTTAGAGAACAGTGGGACTCTGTGTCCATAATTTTTTTATTTTGTCTTAAGTGATGCTGGAGCTGGAAACACTTTCAACACAAGAAAACGCCTCCAGATCATAAAATCCCGGGACTGAACAATGAATCTTGTGCTGTTAAAAATTTATAGTGAAATACCCCTCTGCCTGTTCTCTCAGCCTCAAAGCACCAAGTCAAACATTTACTGGCCCTAAAAATAAAATGTTTTCTGCAGATTGTATAATTACACGCCACGGTGGAGTGGAGATGTTAGCATGTAACGTGATGCCTTTTCTTGTGTGTTTGTGAAGGGAAGGGGTTTTGCGGAAACGGGAGGCGGGGGAGCTTCGGTACAATATAATTAAAATAGGATGGCTTTAGCAGAGCTCAACATGTTATTGTCTTTTCGACCTCAAACGTAAAAATAGACATGTTTTCTTTTTCTTTGACCGTACATTTTCCACCCGTTTGGGGAACGGGTTCGGCTTTGAAGTGGCTACGCCGATTAGCATCTTGTGAAATGACGGCGCTTGGCGTCATGTCCTTGTACCTGTGTATCTTCTATAAACTTGTCAGCACAGTAAATCTGCTTTAAAAAAAAATTATTTTAAACTTCAGGTAAAACTTCAAACCATTCTCCCAGTTTCACCCCGGCCTGGCAGAGCAGACGTTCTTGACTTATGCAATTCCATCCAAAAGGCATTTTATTGAAGTGGTTGCCTATTTGCCCTCGCATTAAACGCCTGAGGAATGTGTCCCTGGGTTTGCTGAGGTTGTTTTGATGTGCATTCAAAAAGCCTGTGTGTAGAAGGCGCTCATTCACGGCTCGCAGCGACTCAATGGCTTCATTTGTCCTCGAAGGTAAACACTCACAGAGGAGGCCCACAAATATGGCCTTTTCAAATGCCAAAGCCCCCCTCAGCTCTCCATCTTATGTGACAATGAACAAATTCCTTTTCAAAAGCACTTACTGTGCGATAGCGGACCATTGTGGTGCCGTCAGCACACCTGAGCAAATGGCTGAACCACAGAGCCGTGGAACAAAGCTGGCCTTGAACTGTAAACGTTGCAGACATGTGTGATGCCCTCAGTCTGGACAAATGGTTCATTAATTAAATAAAATCAAACGTTAAAATTAGTTTCAATGCTGCATTTTAAGTTAGATTTAACCAGAGCTTCTGCATGAAGGTACCATGATTTTTAACGATATTTTAATATATTCTTTATGCTATTTATTTCTCAGACATTGTTGTTAATTAAATTGGATTTTATTGTTTGTTTTTTAACTGTGTGACTAATGCTCATCCTGTAGGTGGAGATTGTAATGCTGGTTGTTGGCTGATATACAAAAGTAGCTCTGAAGATTGTTGTAAAAACATTAATGTATGGGGTGCTCTTTGTAAAGTTACACAGTCAAAAATTAACAGCAGTGTTTTGGTTTATTTAGCCTTTCATAAGAAAAAATAGTTGGTTTTTTTCAAAGTCATATTTTCACGATGTTATTCATACATTTATAAATGTCATAGTTCCAAACTAATTAATTTACAAGCTAAATATTTAGTTTACAAACTAAATACTTAACTTGCAAGTTAAATATTTAGTTGTTAGCAAGCTAAAGATTTAGCTCCACACTAAATATTTAATTTACAAGCTACATATTTAGTTTACAAACTAAATACTTAACTTGCAAGTGAAATTTTAAGTTAGCAAGCTAAATATTTAGTTCCACACTAAATATTTAGTTTACAACCTAAATGTTTATGTCCAAGTTAAATGTTTAATTTACAAGCTAGCTAGCAAGTTAAATATTTAGGTCTGACCTAAATATTTTGTTAGCATATTAAATATTTATTTTGGAAATTAAATGTTTAGTTTGAAAAATTAATATTTAGGCCCAAGCTAAATATTTAGTTAGCAAATTAAATATTTAGTTTAGGAATTAAATGTTTATCTTAGAAAATAAATGTTTAGTTTGGAAATTAAATATTTAACTTACACCTAAATATTTTGTTCAATAACTAAATATTTAACTTGCAAGTTAAATATTTAGTTTATAAATTAAAAATTTATCTTGGACATAAACATTTAGCTTGCTAACTAAATATTTTACTTGCAAGTTAAGTATTTAGATTGTAAACTAAATATTTAGCTTGTCAATTAAAAATTTAGTTAGTGAACTACGACATTTATAAATGTATGAATAACATGGTGAAGCTATGACTGAAAACAAAAACTCTTTTTTTTTCTTATGAAAGGCTAAATAAATCAAAATATTGCTGTTAACTTTTGACTGTGTAACTTTACAAACGTCACCACATATTAATGTTGGTGATTGCTCAGTCAAAATTTTACCTTTTGGCTTTTTAGTCGAAACGTGTTCAATCTTTTGTTTGTTCTCGTCCATGGACCAAATTTACATGATGCACTCAACGGACATGATGTTTTAAAGTATCCACTGGTTACCCATTAATTTTAGACTTTGTTTTGAAATATTAGTGTTAACCTTCAGGACTTTGCACATTTAGCCGCCTGAATATGCAGCTCTGGAGCAGAACAGGAGAGCGCTGCAAAATTATCAGTTGTCTGATTTTACTATTTAAGTGTTTGAGTGAAAGAAACATTTTTGTTTTACTCTATAACCTAATTTTAAATTAAAATGTTGCCATTTGGAGCACTTATTTGTAGAACATGACGACTGATCAGAATAGCAGAAAAGTGCAGTGTTTTCAGACCTCAAATTATGCAAAGAAAAGAAAGTATTCAACATTTGTGTGAATCCATATTTGGAGCAGTAAACCTGATTTTTATCCCGATCTTTCCTGCTCTCCACCAGTCTTTCACATTGTGTTGGGTCGAGCTTTGCAGCTCCTGGCACCTAATTCCAATCCGTGCAGCTCAATTTGAGGGCATGTGACTGTAGTAGTGCATTGATGAGGCAGCCGACTCACCAGAAAGTCGCAGGTTAACCTCCCAGCCATTCCCACGTTGTGCTGTCCTTGAGCAAGACACCTAATCCCTAACTGTTCCCCAGGTGCTGACATAGCTGCCCGCTGCTCCACCTGGGTGCATCTCACGTGTGATGGGTTAAATGAAGAGTACTAATTTCATTGTTGTATAGAAATATACAATGATGAACTTAGTACTTATTATTATTGTGACCATCCAGCTTCTTTTTGGTCACATTTCAGAGGTTTTAACGGGAGTTCAAGTCTGAAGACTGGACTGATAGGGTCTTGATGTGACGGTCCTTGAGCCACAGCTAAACCCCCCTGAAAATCTGACACTTCTGCCAGTAAAGTCAAAAGTGAGCTCTTTTATCCTCAGATGAAACATTTATTTTAAACTTAGTTTTTACTCCAGTTACTTTTGAGTTACTTTTAGCATCCAGTTGGTCCTGTAATTACGGATAATCATGTCCGAGGCAGAGATTTTTGTATTTTTATTTTTTTAAGTAAGACTCGGATCAGATAATCTAATCAGCACCACAATAAGTTGAATGAGATGTTGCTTGTGTTGGAAGTAAACAGACACTGGAAATGGAAGGGCTGTCGTGCATGTCTCGGAAATGATGAACACAGGGCTTAAACGATTGGTTCAAGCCCTGTGTTTTAAACTTGTTCTTAAGGTTCTTAAAACCAGAAAGTATTAGAAGTTTACCAACTTGTTTTAAAACCAGAGGGGACTATGCTTTTCGAACTATCGCACCTTGCCTGGAATAAACTCCCCTTGTTTTAGCGATGCACTCACAGTGTTGGGACATTTTTATGTAGACAAGTTTTTAGTTAGCTAACTTAGTTCTGTAAGTTTGCTGGTTGTCCCTATAATTTTTTATGGTCTTTAATATGAAGCATGTTGAGATTTTTATCTGTGAAAGGTCTTAAGTGTAAAAAGAAACCTTAGTGACTATAAAGCTCCAGTTAAAGGACTAATGGAGTGCTATTTGCTCCGGCACTTTTAAAAGTTTCCTGTTAAAACAGAAGCTTTGAGTCTGCATGATTTGCACGCCATCACACCCAGAGGCCCCCACCCTTTAGCAGCATGCACATAATAAAATCAGTTTTATTCAATTCAGTTCAATTTTAATGATATTCAAAAATGCTTTATTAATCTCAAAGGGAAATAAAATGTTGTTGTAACTCATTATCCTGGTTTCATTAAGAAATACTGATGGTTGTAGGCAGGAAGGATCACTCGTAGAGGTCCGTCCCACAGCAGATCTGAAGAAACTGGCCACAGAAGCCTTCTGATTCGTCCACCCAGACTCACATGGCCTCTCAGTTCCTTTGGGCATCAGGACCGCCTGAATGCCAGGCTGAAGTCCTCCCAGAGTGATGGCCACTCCTCCCAGCAGCATGCCAAGCTCCTCATTGCCACGGACAGCCAGCTGCAGATGCCGGGGTACAATCCTGTCCTTCTGCTGTCACGAGCCGTGTTTCCTGTTAGTTCCAGGATCTCAGTGGTCAGGCACTCAAGCACAGCCAGCAAGGAAACGGGAATGCATCCATGGCGCTTCCTTTTCAACTCATTTGAGATTTGGAGCTGTAGCTGAGACATTATTTGAGCTTTTGAGATGATAATCAGCTGCTTCTGGTTGTAAAATAAACACCTTGTTGTTCTGGTTATGCATCATAACAAATGTCCAAAACTAAAAAAAGTTTCAGTAAAAATCCTTCCAGCTGCACAGCATCTGATACCAGAAGAAACAATCATCCAAAAAATGTGATTTACATCCAGCAAAAGAGCAAAATCTCAGAATGAATGTAACAGAGCTATTCCAACATGCAGCCATCTCGAGCGGCACAATTCTAGAACTTTTCTAGAACTAGAACAGAATTCCAAATAACAGTCAGAATCAATTTATTTAAAAAAAAATGTATTTAATGGATAGAAAAAGTTAGAAGTGGTCTCGTTCTCTAGTGACCAGATTGTTGCTATTTTTTCTTGTTAACAAGTAATTCATCTTGACTGTTTGAATGTGATGCTTTATTCTGCTGAGAAGATAAACTCCTCCCTGACTGCTTGTCATCACTTATTGATGGCAATAAGAAAACAAGCAGATCAGCTGTTTTCAGTATCAAATTGTTGTATCCAAATCTTCAAATCTGTTTGCTTCTCTCCTTCCCTCTGTCCTCATATGTCCTGTATTTCTCCTGAACTCTCAATAACACGGCTGTTGTTGACATAAATTTTCTTTTTCTGATGTAGTACAATACAAGACACAAAAAGTTTCCACTATGTTACAGGAAGTAATGTGGTGACAACAAGGATCCAAACCCAGACAATTCTCCAGGCAAAGGTAAGTTATGAATTAATGTTTACTGTAAACAAAAAGTGATGCACAGGCATGAAAATCAAGGTGTATAAAGCAAAAAAGAAAAATCCCCAAAACAAAACTAGACCTGACATGAGAGCTGAACAGAATGAAAACAAGGATCTGGCAGGAAGTAAATGAAAATTTGGGTGTAAATACTGAAGGAGGTAAGTGTCAGTCAGAAAACAGCTGTGATTTAAAAAGTAAGGTCAACCAAAAATGAGCTCAAAGAATACATTTTGAGATTAAAAACATGAATATAGAAGGAGGGGGGAAAATTAAACGCCAAAAATATCTAAAATCCAAAACATGGGACACATTAGGACAGTTGCTCTCCAGTTTTAAAATCCCATATTTTTAAAAGAACATGGTAAAGTAGCAAGAAAAACACCTAAATGAGGTAAATGTAACACCTGTGCTGGGCTTGTGACCATATTTGAACATGTTTACATCCACAACGACTGCTCGGAGCAAAAGCTTGGAGAGTGAGAATATTTGAGACGTTTTCTCACAAAATCCACAGCCTCTTCATGAAGCTGTAAAGTTGTGCATACCTCTGTGACAGCACAATTATAAGGTTGTGCAATTAGCAGGTGGAAGTGACAAAAAGTTGCCAATAATTCATTGTGCCCTTGAATGACAGGGAGGGATGTTGAGCAGCACCTGGGCTGTTAGCCCTGATATGATGTGAATTAATATACTGCTGAGAGGCAACCTTTAAAGTGGAGAAAGTCAAAACAGCACATCTGGAAGGGAGACCCAGCGTGGCCATAAATGGCTCTGGTCGCATGGATGTTTCTGTCACTCAGCTGATTTCACAAAATTAAAATAATAAGCAATAACACACAGGCTTGAAACCACAGTCCTTGTTTGGGCAGCACGGGGGCTTCTTATCTGTGATCAGCTGTCAGCTCTTCTACACAAATAAGAGGCAAGCACAAAAACGAGACTCCCATCTGAAAATGTACTGTGATACATTTCAAACCACTCTTTTTTATAAATTTTGCTTCAAAGAAGCCAGATTTTTTTCAAAATGTTTTTATATTGGTCCTGAATGGTGGGTCCACATGCTTTCATAAGGTTTTTCTAAAGTTATCTTCAATTCAATTCAATTCAATTTATTTTTATAGCGTCAAGTCACAAGAGAAGTCATCTCAGGACACTGTACAGAAACATTCACATACATTATACATTCCAATTAGTAAAGTTATTTATCTAAAGAAGGAAGGAAGGATTTTTCTTTTTTTTTTCCCACTCCAGCTGCTTTTTCTCACATTCATCATTTAATCATTCTAGAATATACTCTAAACTGTTCCCAATCATGTTTATTGTCATGTTTTTGCTCGTGTCTGTTGGTGTGTTCCTTTGTCTGTTCATCAGCAAAAGACTTCATGAACCAGGGAACAGATTTTAAATAAACTTTCAGAAAGTAAATGTTGCATCTACAACTCCTTAACATTTAGAGTCAAGATGGCCGCTACAGCTAGACCTTAGCTAACACAAAAATGGCTGTGGGTCCACAGGTTTTACAGAGATTGAGCGGAAATTTGGTGTGTTTGTGTCTGAGAGTCATTCACAACACATGTCTCATGAGATATCAGCAGCCTCCTCACCATCACAGACATCTACACCTCCAGATGCAGGAAGAGGGCCACCTGCATCATGAAGGACCCCACTCATCCAGCACACACACTTTTTACCCCGCTTCCCTCAGGCAGAAGGTTGAGGAGCATTAAGTGTAGAACCACTAGACTGAGGAACAGCTTCTACCCTGAAGCTGTTAATCCCTAATCAGGATTATCACTGTGAAAAAAAAAAAAAACACTGTAATCACCACTCTGATTGTTGATACGTGCTGCTGATTATCCATGCTGCTGACGTTTAGCGTATTTCATATCTTAGATCTTTATTACTGTTTCTTTTACAATTTATACTTTTGCTATTGTTGGATGTAACTGGGACCCTGTGTACACAATTTCATTTCACCTCATGTACCACATGGGATGCGAATGACAATAAGGAATCTTGACTTTGACCTTGACCTTGATATTGTAATATCACATGAGATAGTGCATTACTTCATTTAAGATGGTCTTAGTTCAAAACGCTGGCATGAAAGTTGGTGTTCAAACTTTAAAATAATTTGTTTTTACGTAGTTTTGTTTTTCATCATTCAGAGTTTCCTCGTAGATTAAGGATAGTGTTTCCTCCACAGTCGTTTTACTTCTGTCACTAGCTGTATTAGCTGTCAGTGGGTTTCGGTGTATGTTGGTGTGTGAGCTGCATCTCTACACTTATACCATGCTGGCTCCCCGTTCAAGGCTGGAGGCGAAATAGATGCAGTTAGATGTCTATTTCTTACATCCATCCATTTTCTTTACCCTGCTTTTTCTTTTCGGGTCGTGGAGAGCTGGTGCAGACACTATGCAAAAAGCGGAGTACACTCTGGACAGGTGACAAGTTCATCGCAGGACCACATAGAGACAAACAACCAATTAGCTCTCACTCACACCTAGGGACAATTTAGTTACCAGTTAAGCTAGCATGTATGTTTTTGATCTGTGGGGTGGAACTGGATACCCAGAGAAAACCCACGGATGCACAGGGAAAACATAAACTCCACACAGGAAGGTCTGAAGTCAGGAGGTGATCCTGCAACCTTCTCACTGAGAAGTGACAGCTCTAACTACTGTTCCTATTTTTTGTTTTAAACATTGCTTAGATTATGTGTGTGTTAACCCCGTAAATCACATATATGAAACACGCCAAAAAACAAGGTTTGACTGATCGGTTTACATTTCCTCATAAGACTGTGCCAAAATTCATTCAATTCAAAAGTTCAATTCAAAAAGTCATTGAGTTTATTTATATAACGATACTTTATAAAACAAGTCATCTCAGAGCACTGTACAAAGAGATTAAAAAAACATGTCTGAATCAGTCCTAAACAGATCCAGAATAAATTACAATTAGAGTCAATTAGGTTCAATTACAACACAGTACGAACAGTACATGCCGGATTAAGAAAAAAAATTATCTAAGGAAGCCAACGGATTGCGTTAAGATGAGGTCTTATTAGGACATGTTTTGAAGCTATACTTCACAACTCCTATTTGACTCATTATGATATGAGGCACCCCCCCCCCCCCCACCCCCACACACACCCCCACAGAAAAATGTCTAGAACACTTTTAGGTCCTGTGGGGCATTTGTGGGAAAACAGCTCAGGTGTCCTTGGAGACCAAGGTGAGAAAGAAGTACTGCAAAGTTGATGAACTGCTAACTATTTTAACGAGCCGGTGTCAATGGTTACGTCAAAGGTCATATATAAACATTATGTTCGTACACTCGCTCGTACATTCTTAAACAGATCAAAACAACAAAAGGACATGACCTAAAAATACAGTCCAACTAGACCTGAAAGTTAAGAATACCAAGAAGCCGCGACACATAAAACCAGCAGGTTTCTCACACTCCTCAGTGCCACCGTCTGTCCTGAGATGCTCTGCACCGTGCGGTGGCGTCTGTTTTTCATGCCATTCTCAAGCGAGGTGTGAATGTTTGTGTGTTCACGCGTCTATAATGTCTTTCACTGCACACATTGCACTTCAGAGAACCGAGTGGTGCTCCCTGTCAACACCTCAGGGGAGGCATGAAAAACGACTTAAAATCCAACAACATTGAAAGTTTAAGACTGCAGGTATTTTGCAGCGAAGAGACACACTTTCCCACACTTGTGAAATTCCATCCCAAATTAGACTGTTGATGCAGCCAAGTGACACACACACGCCAACAGGCTCATACCTTAGATGAAAGAGATGTACTCGTGCATGACTAAAAGCAACAACGAGAAATATTTTAAACGTCTGATTGACAGTTACGCCTCTGGCGAATGTTGCCTGCGTAAGTTGTGTGTCCAGAATAGTAAAGCGTTTATTTGTTACGTCACCTAATGAATGAGTAGCTTAAACATTCTTTATCTTTTCAGTTAGGTTTAATTTATTATTATTTTTATTTCCTCTCAGTGTTAAGGTCGCCGGATTGAACCCCAGCTGGGGGCCTTTCTGGGTGGAGTTTGCATGTTCTCTCCGTGCATGCATGGGTTTCTCCAGGTACTTTGGTTTCCTCTACACAGACCAAAAACATGCATGTTAGGCTGACTAGTAACTCTAAATTGTCCCTAGGTAAGAGTGTGAATGGTGGTTTGTCTATGTGTCCCTGTGATGGACTGGAGATCTCCTCAAGGTGTTACCCACCTCTCACTGATGGCTGAATATGGGCACCAGTGAACCCAGTGACATGAAAAAGAAGAAGCCAGTAAAGATAATGGATGGATGGATAATGGCCATTTGGTTGTTGTGGCTGTTGCCATTTTATACTTCCTAAGAGCTCGGTTAGTTCAGTTAGTTGCATGGTTAGCATTTATTGCTGAAGAAGAGAGTTAAATGAAGACAGATGTGAAAAATGTGACACAACAAACACTTCTGTAGTTGTTAAGGACACTGGAACAACATCTGCACATTGATATTATTTTCATACAAATTCAGCAAACATGCGTAATACTTCAATCTAAATTAAAGGTTAGTTTTCTTGGTGAATCCAAGTGTCCAATGGTAATCCAAACCAGGTCTCTCTTGTAAATGAGTCCTCGCGGCTCCATGAGACTAACCTGTATAAATAAAGGTTGAATGAAAAATCTTAGTTTAAATTAATTTAGGCTTGTTTAGCAGAATCTCAGTTTGTCAGGCTTTTTCTTTTATAAAAGCTGGGGTAGGAATATAAGGTGCAACGCTTCGAGGAAGACTTTTTATTTTGCACATGATGTTCTCCAACACATTCTTCTTTGAGATCAGAGGCACGTGCTACGATCTGTAAGGTGTGTTCAAACCTGACAGGCTTAGTTTGAATAGAACCAACACTAACAATATTTCTTTGTTAGTAAAAAGCAGTGCTGGAAACATGCACATTGTCAAACAAAACTCACTGGATGGCAGAATAAAACCTTCACTTGTCATCAAAATGAGCCTCAGAAAAGCCATTTAATCTGGACATTTCTTTATTATATGTAGATATTATCAGATTATTATTAGTTTTGTACAAAAAAAAAGATAATTTGAATTAAAAACCAATCAAGATTTAACTTCTGGACCAAGAAACTGAACCAGGCGTTTAAAGAAACCCTTAAAGCATTTCCTTTTTTCGTTGCGTGAAGTTGTTAGTCTGTTTGTTTTCGGCAGGTAGTAGAGATTAGTCAAAGAGGCGTTCATTAGAGAATCAAGTTAACGACTTCATTAAAGAGTAGTTCTCCAAGGCCATTATCCTGCACGTTGTACTTGTTTCCCTGCTCTAACACACCTGACTTAATGGTTTAATTCATGTTCTGCACAAGCATGTTAATCACTCATTATTCAAATCAGGCATGTTGGAGCAGAGAAAACTCTAAAACATGCAGGATGGTGCCCTTTGAGGACCAGGACTGGACCCCTCTGGGGTAACTACCCCAGAGTGGTCCAGTCCTGGTCCTCAAAGTTATGATACTAACTTTAGTATCATCAGCTGAGGCATCAGCCACATAATACAATGGATAAAATTGAAGAGGTCTTCCTCCAGGTTAGCTTGACTCCTTCTGGATTTCACCCTGATTCTCCAATCTGGGATTGCTCGCTTTTTTATTTTCTTTTGTGGGGGGGAATTGTCTAACAAAGTTGAGTGAGGTCCTCTGGACGGATTCTTTGTTGAAACGTTTCGTCTTTTATCCATAATACTTTTTCAATCTGAGGAGCTGCAATAAACTCAGTCTTATAAGCAGCACCTTCTCATAGAGGATAAATCATTTTTCTTGTGACAGCCAAAACTTGCTGCTCACATGCAATGGGAGAGCCATCAGCCTAACAATTGATCGTTAGCACCCTGATGGCAACTTGCTATTCACAGAAAACTGAGTGATACTAGTAATAACAGCATTGTAAGAAGGTGACAGATGAACATGGAGGCCTCTACCCCTGTTTAATGATGGATGGTTTCTTTTCACAAAGATGGCCTCCTTTACTCCTCTCTCAAACCATCGTTCCTCTCTATCCAGGATGTGAACATCTTCATCCCTGAAAGAGTGGCCGCTGGCCTGGAGATGAGTGTAGACCACAGAGTCCTGGCCTGATGATGTTGATCTTCTGTACTGGGCCATCCTTATGGCCAGTGGCTGTTTAGTTTCCCCGATGTAAGACTGATCACCCTCCTGACACTGAACAGCATACACAATATTACTCTGTTTGTGCCGGGGGACTGGATCTTTGGGATGAACCAGTCTTTGCCGTAATGTATTTTGGGGTTTAAAAGCCACTGGGACGTTATGTTTAGAAAATAAACGTCTCAGTTTCTCTGATACTCCTGCAATATATGGAATGTACATCTGCTCACAGACTCATGTTCATGTTTGTGCTGATGTTCAATGTTTTATGTTATGAGTGCTTAGTGTATATTTAGTTGATGTTTTTCTTAGTTCATATCTTAGATGTTATTACTGTTTTTCTTATACATTTTATTGTTGGATGTAACTGGGACCTTGTGTACATAATTTCGCTCCACCACATGTACCACATGAGGTGCGAATGACAATAAAGAAACTCTGACTCTGACTCTCTGACTCTGAATGACCACTGGTCTGGGTCTGGGTTTCTCCTTTTCACCTGATGGCTGACAGGAGTCCTGTTTGGGTTTATTCTCTGCTTTCAGGAAGGCCCAGTTAGGATATCCACATTGCTCTAGAGCCTGTCTTGTGTGGGATTTCTCCTTCTGCCTGGCTCCTGAGCTAGTGGGGATGCTGTCTGCTCTGTGATACAGAGTCCTGATGACTCCTAACTTGTGCTCCAAAGGGTGATGGGAGTCAAACTGCAAATACTGGTCTGTGTGGGTGGGTTTGCGGTACACCTCAGTTTGCAAGTCCAAGAAAGTCAACCTGCCATTTTTTACATCTTCTTGTGTGAACTTGATGTATTTATCCACAGAGTTGATGTGGGCAGTGAAATGTTGGACTTCCTGAGACATAATTTTAACCCAGGTGTCGTCAACATACCTGAACCAATGACTTGGTGGTGTCCCTGAAAAGGACGTCAAGGCTCTCTTTTCTACCTCCTCCATGTACAGGTTGGCAACAATAGGAGAAACTGGAGACCCCATAGCACACCCATGTTTCTGCCTATAATATTGCTCCCCATATGTGAAGTAGATTGACTGCAGGTACAGTTTCAAGAGTTGACACAGTTGTTCTGTGGAAAGCGTGGTCCTGCTGCTCAGAGTGGTGTCTGATTTTAATCTTAAACTGACCACCTCTACTGCATCATCAACAGGATTGCACGTTAAGAGTGATGTGACATCAAAAGAGACCATTGTTTCATCAGACACCATGATGACATCCCTCACCTTGTCCACAAAGTCCATGGTGTTCTGTATGTGATGTTCTGAGCTGCCAACTAAAGGGACGAGTACAGATGCAAGATATCTGGAAATGTTGTAAGTGACATGGTTAATTGGTCTTAACGATACACCTTGTTTGTGAATTTCTATCAACCTTGTTAGATTTATCTACCTGGATTATTGAGCATGCATCAGGACTTTAAGTTATTGCTTTCTTCCACAGTAATGTTGCAAACGGGGCAATAGCATCTGCCCTGATTTTAGTTAATCTGGAAATAGGTTTTGAAAATGAAAAGTGGTTTATTATGCAGTCAGCTAAGATTTAACAAACAAAATTTAACAAAAAGAGAGTAAGTATTCATTGCAAATTATGAAATCAAACTTAATTTTTTTTTTCCCGAACTATAGCACAAGTAGTTCAAGGTAACTGTGTAATCTGAATGTAAACAAATATGGTAAAATGTGGGTCCACACTCAATGTAAACAGAGCTGAAGCTGTTAAAACCCACATTGGGCTTGGGTCACATGATCAATCTACATTAGGCTGGTTGTAGTATGTGTATGGCAAAAATGGCAAAATTGGACAAGTGAAGGATCAGAGAGGACGTTTGGCTGGAAATAATTGAATCTGTGGATAAATATTTAAAAAAAAATCATAATAAAGGAAACAAATTCAAGACAACTTTCAAGAATAATGTATTGGGGATCAAGTAGGTGGTGAACACACAGCTTTTGCAATACTGGTATTTATTCTAAAATGTCAAGTTTCTTGTTTGACCAGTTTTCAGTCACTTTAATGTTTCTGTAGGTAACAAAACTCACATGGCAGCTGCCATTAAATTTAAGAACAGAGTCACTATTGATACGAGAAAAAATTGTTCAGATTATGTTTATTCCTTTTTTTCCCTTCCTTCATGACATACAGAGTACTTTACAAATATAAGAAATGCAAACTCTCACAGATTTGTACATTTCATTTTGTTGTAAATATAAATGTAATAATTTATTATTTTTATGGCACTTACTAGTTCTTGTTGGTCATTCCGGAAGTTGTTCAGTAACTAATTAAATTTGTCATCTGACAAATGACTTAAGTGGAAGAGTGACTGTTACTGCTCCGTGAGGCATTACTACCTGACAGTAACGGACATGACTATTTGCTGGACTCATAATGTTTTATTTAAACGTGCTCGCGTTTGCTTTCCTAATCGCCTCATGAGAATGTTTGATTAGTCTTCTAAACTCTTCAAAACGAAACTCTCCTCTGGACGCTCTGAATCAGCATTGTCTACGTTCAGACCATCAGTTTGCAAATCATGTAAATTGCAGGGAAGGGTGGGTACGAATGCTGTAATTTCAAATGGATATGTGTGCTTAAATTAGAGCGCGGCGTGGTTAGGGGGGGCAAATGTTCAGAGGAGCTGGGGGCCTCTGGTTGGTGATTGGCTGAGTGTTTTGCTAACAGACAGAGCCTTTCCACTCGTTTGTGACGGGCGGTTTTGATGTGGCCGACCACGCGGCCCTGATGACGGGGTTGCATGTGTTCCTTGACCCTGACCATAACGGACAACTTTTACCAGCCGGAAGAAAATTACAGCCCCTCAGGAATGTTGCTGTTATTATTTTTCCTTCTAAAAGCAAAAAAGTACATTTCAATGTTCAAGTGCTCACAAAATCATTGCAGCTTGCTGTCCGCTGAAGGAAATGGGCCTTTTCTTTCTGTTGTCGATGTGGGAGGATAATAGATTAATAAGATGGACAGCAGATGAGTTTATGGGGGTGTTCAGCTAAATTAGACAAAGTACAATCAACACATTTGAGTAATTTCCTCCTCAATGACCCGCCTACTGCTAATTCTCTGTGGCTGATGTGCATCTGTCACACAGTTTCTGTCAGATGGAGGCCATGCTGCACATTGTGAGTCAAAAGGCAGGGAGCAGTTCCATCCATCCATCCATTTTCTTTACCCGCTTATTCCATTTTGGGTCACGGGGGTCGCTGGTGCCCATGTCCAGCAATCACTGTGCGAGGGGCGGGGTACACCCTGGACAGGTCGCAAGTCCATCACAGGGACACATAGAGACAAACGAGACAAACAACCATTCACTCTCTCACTCACACCTAGGGACAATTTAGAGTTACCAATCAGCCTAACATGCATGTTTTTGGTCTGTGGGAGGAAACCGGAGTACCCGGAGAAAACCCACGCATGCACGGAGAGAACATGCAAACTCCACCCAGAGGGCCCCTGGACTGGGGTTTGAACCAGGGACCTGCTCGCTGAGAGGCAGCAGCTCTACCAGTTGCGCCACCGTGCTGCCGGCAGGGAGCAGTTGTTTTTTCTATTCAGGGGAACTCGTGTTTGGAGACACTTTCCCACACGAGCGTCTAACAATAAAACTCAAACACTTTAACACATCTCCCAGGGAACCGGAGCAAGTTAAACCCTCCTGAGTTTTAAATCATCCTCAAAATACACCTCCTAAAGCATTCCTTCAAACCAACCTGTGCACACTGGCAAAACAGTGACTCACTAAAGTGTGCTTCACATAAACCTAAATTGCTTGATATATTTGGCTTAAGTCAGTTGGGTAAATTTAATGGGGTCTGCGTAAAGCTAAATAGAATTCCCACATGGGTCAACGCTAAAAGCGAAGCTGGTTTGGCTTTAGCAGCCCCAGCATCTGTTTAAAAGCTACACGGGCTCGACACTATGGGGAACTCTGGCTCACCCTCCTCTGTCGGAAAGCAAAGCAGCAAACAAACACCCGGCAGAGCTGAGCTGTTTCATCCCGTGTAGTGAAACTCCTCATTAGTCTTTAGGCCAAGAGACTCTGTTGAACTTTGAGGCACAAACAGATTTTTTGAGTCCTTTGGTCCTTTTTTTTTAAGTGTGGAGATAAAGATCAGTGAGATTAGCACAGTTTGAATTCAAGAAGGTGACTTTAAAGGATCTTGTGGTGGGGTGTTTAGGTTCAATCGATGATTATATCTGCAGCGGAGGATCAAAGGAGAGGAGCTTGAGCCCTGAGGGATGCTGCCTCTTGTTGTTACTCACCTCACCTCACCTCACCTGTCAGTAAGGTGTGTTTAAATGAGAGGAACGAAAGAGCAAGAAGAAAGCCATAGGAAAAAAAGGATATTAAACAATAATTAATTCTGCAAACAAAATATATCTTGAAATTTGCTCACATTTAAAATGATGACTTCATACCACATGCACACACCTCAAGTAACATTTTTGTGGTTGAGGTTAAACCCACAGAATCTAATCTTATCTAATGACTGCACTGATTTTTTTTTAATTGGTTTCTCACCCATAAGTGTACACCTTTTCATTGTAGTTTGTTTCAGACTGATCTGAAAAGTTGTGATAAAATCAAGTACCCCTTCATTGCATTAGGATTGTGAAAAACAAAAAAATACCATAAAACAGGTGAATCTGCCATTTTGTGGTGCTTGTTAACAGCTGGCTCGAACAACTCAGTGGCCATGAGCATCAGAAGCATTTGTAAAGTGGTGAGGGGGACACACTGGTGAGGTGGGGATGGCATGTCTGGAGGTCTTCCCCCAGAAAATTTTGAATAAAGTAGATGCCATTTCCTGCATTCTGGTGTATTTTAACAGGTTTTTAAATATCTAAGTTTAACTACATTAATAAACATTTGATTCATTAACTATTTTAAAGATCATGGCTCAACAAGAAGTAGTGCTAAGATAGCGGCGTGCAATACAGTGCAATACAGTGTCCCCTCAGTTCTCACTGAGGGGACACTGCATGTAATAATGTCCTGAGAGCGCACGCTGTAGCTGCACTCACACAGTAACATATAGGAGGTGTATGAAGGCAACAGACCAAGAAGTGATTTAAAGATGAAAATGTACCAGTGAGAGAGTCTGTGTGAAGGTAATGATGACCAGTTAACCAGTGAATACAGGGTGCAATGATGGGTATGGTAGTTACAACCAGTTATGAATCTTAGTGCACCATGATAGACAGCATCCAACATTTGCAGAGTGCTTGTAGGAGTGTTCATATAGATAGTGTCACCGTAGTCGATGGAGGGAAGGAAAGTCACAGTTACAAGGTGTTTCCTAACATTCAGAGTTAGACAGGATCTATTTCTGAAAAAGAAACCCAGTTTAACTTTCAGTTTCTTTACTAGGTTTTCCATGTGAAGCTTAAAAGAGAGATGCGCGTCGACCAAGATACCCAAATATTTATAGGAATCGACAAGCTCAGTAGGGACACCATTTGAGGATAAAATCAGAGGAAGAACTGCTGGGACCGACTTCCTGTTTGGGAAAAAAAGCATCCCTTTGGTTTTGTCAGCATTTAAGACAAATTTGAGACGGAACCAATCAGACTGGATGATGTCAAAGGCAGATTGCAAAAGCTGGAAAACCTTAGTCACTGTTTTAGCTTGACGATAAACTCCTGTGTCATCAGCTTAGAAATGTATGGATGCATCAGGGATGCTCTGACCTACATTAATTATGCAGATTGTAAAGAGGGTGGGTCCTAAAACTGAGCCTTGTGGTTAGGGGTTGAACGACTACATAATTTTTAAACTCGACATTAACATAATACTACTCGAGTAGAACTTGAGTAGTTGATGATGTCATAGGATCTCAAGATGAAAAAAATAATAATAATAAAACCGCCAAAAAAACGTAATTTATTTTTTACAAAAAAAGCCCAAAAAAACATTGGGAGCGTGTATTATGCTACCATTTATCATACTGCAAATAAGTCACAGGAAAACCAAAACTATTAGTTATTATTATTAAGCTGCAAAAGTGAAAGAAACGTGAAAAGTAAAACAAGAAACTAAAAACAGTGGAGCGGACGACAACCCCGCACCACCGCCAGCTGTGGTGCACATTAGGTTTAGTTTTAGATATTAATATGTTTATAGTTTTTTTTATAGGTTTACAGATTAATATTTTTTGCTTTTAGTTTGTGAAACAAGATCAGAAGGAAGCTAGTTCTGGTTCGGTCATTGGACCTGGTGTTACACCATATTCTGTGACCTGCAAAAGTGCATGAAACACCGCCCCCTATGGTCACAATATACAGTGGTCACAGAATATGGTATAACACCGGTTCGCAACTAGCTCCAAACAGTCAGGAAGTTGATTAATTTTCTGTTTCCTTACAGTAGTTGAACCGGAAGATTCATTTTTAGTGAAATATTTCCATACCATTGATGCATTTCTACCAGTTTGCCAAGACTGGGCCTGCTCCACTCCATCCGTCTGCTGGGAGGAATCCATTTGGTAGCTTCTACAAGTAGACCGATGCGGATCACGTGACACGTGACGAAATGACGTAACTGCGACATAATGACGTCACAGCGAATACTCGATGTGACATTTAAAAACTCGATAGATGTCCTATGAATCGACCCGTCGATTACTCGAGTAGTCTGTTAAAGCCCTACTTGTGGTACATCATTGTTGACTGTTAAATAACTTGAGGAAGTACCATTATGTTGAACACATTATCTCCGATCTGAAAGATAGTTAGAGAACCAACCAGTGGTGTGATCTGAGAAACCAATTTCTGAGAGCTTATGACACAAGATGTCACGATCCAATCCATTTACTTGCAGTTACCTTCGTACAGATGAACATGTGGTACTTCCTGTTTTTCATCGTTGTATTCAGCTGCTCATGAGGTCGGCTGCCGGCTTTTATAATCTTTTATATTTTTCTAGACTTTGTTTAGTTTGGAAATGGAATAAACTGTATTCCACCCTCTAAACGCTCTGGGTAATGCTGTCTGAATTACATGCTCTCCTCTTACAACGTTTAACCATCTTTTCTGATGATTTTTCACGAATTCCCTCTTACCGCAAAGCGTTCATAATGCACAACCTTGACAATGGTAAATGGTAAATGGACTGTACTTATATAGTGCCCTTCTATCTTATCAAGATACTCAAAGCGCTTTACACTACAATCTGTGTCCTCATTTACCCATTCATACAGCACTCTACTAGATCTCTACAAAGCTAATTGAACAAATCATTCTAAAGAGACTAATCAGAGGTTTTTGGTATGTGACAGCTGGTGGATTTGAACCCCCAACTCTTGCATTGGAGGAAGACTGCTCTAATCACTCAGCCACAATCGCCCTTGTCGATAATGTTGTCAGAGGAAAATGAGGTGGAGCTCCTGCAGGTAAGGGGTGTTTCACTTCGGGACAAATTGAGATCGCTGATTGGTCAGTTGCTGACAAACTTGCTGGTTTGATTGACAGGTGGCATTGAAGATCCAACTCGTGCAAATAATAATAATTTTTAAAAATCATAGATTTTATTGGCCTGTTTAATCATTTATTCCATTTTTTCCCCAAATTTTTTTCAATATTTTAATGAATCTAAAGTTTTTAAACTGAGTTTCCTTACAAAATCCTAATGATGGTTTCTTTATTTTTTTTAGGGGTGCTGAGTTAAAAGTTAAGGACGCTTGAGCACCCCCCAAAAAGAGGCTAAAATTGCCACTGGCTAAAAATGACAAAAGTACAAATTTGTCACTCATCTCCCGATGTTTAAGAACATTATTTCTTTGCTTTGTTTGATGTCAGCTGTTTAAAGGATAATGAAAGGATCCAAAAGCCTTTAATACAAAAGTGGATAATCAGCGGCATACAAGCTTTAAATATTTTGAAAATATTTTCACGCTCCAAAATTGTGTGCTACATTTTTTTACATCACATATTTTAAAAATACATATTTTACATCAAGTAACTGTAATATAACATGAGTAAAAATTAACTTTATTAATCCCCTTTTTAATGAAAGTGCAATGCAAGTCATTTTTGTTAACATTGCCAAGAATTAAGATCATGAGATGTTTAGATCGTGGTAAAATCATTAATTAGTGTTGTGGCTTTCTTAGGAGCCCGAAGTTTAAAATCCATTTCACAACTCGTGACATGCTCTGAAAAATTGCATCCTCTCTAAAACATGTACAGAAGTGATGCAGTGTGATGAAACTGGAGTAACATTTCCTGTGTAGTCAGTTGAAGACACATTGTCCTTGGCTGTGACTCAACCATCTGACTGTACGGTTGAGCCGAAGCTGCCAGGTGACTTGCACAACTCATCAAACTCCGTGTGTTTAATGACTCTCAACAATATTTGTGCCAACGCAGGCACTGATGAAAAAAATAATAAAATCTCTCATGCACTATTGATAAAACAATAACCTGACCATTGCAGTGCAAGGAAGCATATCCTATTGTGATAGTGACACATTCACCAAATAGGGAGAAACATTTCCCCACGACTGAAATGTTAAAAGGCAAACTCTATTTTGCAAATGTTTCCTGTTAACACACCAAGAGCCACAGTCAGCCTTGTAATTTATCACCTCAGAGCCTTATGATCTCCTGTGGGCATGAGAGTAAATTGCCCCTCTACACAGTTAATGAGATAGCAATCGCAGCGCTACAACCTAAGCTGTGGTGTGAAGTTTTTCAGACACTGGGGTGCTGAAAGTCAATTAACCTCATTGGAAAGGTCAGCTTGAGAGCGCTTCTTTAAAATGTTGAACATTTTAGATCTTCATAATCTAAACCAGTTTACACATGAAAGCAAAACAACAAAAACTTACAATTATTTTAACAAGACTACAGTTACTAGTTGAAAGCCACAGAGTTGTAATGTTTCATTAAAAAAATAATGTCTACATCATGATGAGAAAACAATGAATTGCTAGATATGTTGGTAACTCTGAAAGGATGTAAACAAGTACAGGCAAGTACCAGAAGTAAACATTGTTTCTTTACTGTGGTGGGGTCTCCGTGCACTAAATGTGGGCACTGAGAACTGAGGGGTCCTGAAAAGTGCTTTGTATTTTCTATTTGCAAGTTTCTGTTGCCTCAACCCAAGTGGCAAACTTTGACTTGTAAGCGATCCAAATGTGAAAAATGTGAGCATTTACCACACAAGGTCTGCTCGGAGACGAGAAGTGATGACAGTTATGGTCATGACTGGATCAATTAGACATTGCAAAACACCAGCTCGCCAGTTGTTCCGCATCCTGCCTGTAGCATCGTTACTTGTGATGCATCCAATCACCGCTGTATCGTCTGCAAACTTTACAATATGACAGCCTGGATTTATTGATGGATTTATCAGCAGCCCATATCAGCAGTCAAGTGGCATTGCAGTTTTTTTTTTTTTCTTGCTGATTAGGGATTCATGAGGCTAACAGCTTCAGGGTAGAAGCTGTTCCTCAGTCTAGTGGTTCTACACTTAATGCTCCTCAACCTCCTGCCTGAGGTTGAGGGGAGCAGGGCAAAAAGTGTGTGTGCTGGGTGAGTGGGGTCCTTCATGATGCAGGTGGCCCTCTTGCACATTCTGCATCTGGAGGTGTAGATGTCTGTGATTGTGGGGAGGACGACTCCAACAGCCTTCTGTGCAGCTTTCACCACTCTCTGCAAAGCTTTTCTTTCTGCAGAATTGTGGCTGCCATCTTGAATCAGATTGACTCCAAAAGTCAATATGTTGCAGATGGTTATTCAATGTTTAATTGATAACAAAAAATATTTAAATCCATCAAGCAGTTCATGAGATATTAGATATTTGGCTAACAGACAGACAACCGAGTCTCAGGCACAGTAGCTCGTCTTTTATTGTGACTGACTATAAAAATAGTCTCCCAGCACAACAACATCAAGACTACTTTAAATAAATCAGAAACAAAGACTATTGTCAACCAAGCTTGTCATTTTGATCTTTCTGAAGCTGGAAGTGACCATATTTGGACAAGAAGGTGGAGCTAGAAAGTGACACTAGGAAATGTCCAAACTATTGTAAGTTTCCATCTGTTAAATTATAAATGTATATTTTAAAAGAGACACAAACACAATGATCAGTAAGAGTAAATACAGCTAATGGTGGCATGAGAGATAAAAGACTCAGAAGTCTAAAGAGACAGGGACAGTTTTAGAACAAAAAGAGGGTTGTCAGTGACCCCTATGTGTTTTAATTTGTCTTAAAAGAAGCTGACATGCATTGTATTGTTTTCTACAGTTTTTAATTAGTGCAAAAAAAAAAAGGAAGAAAGAAGCATCTTTATGACAAGTAAAATGCCATGTTTGATAATAATCTTATGAACTCATGAGCAGGATGTTTAAACACATCGGAATTGTATAATTTGAGTTTAACACACGTCTTGGCTGCCTCTGTGTGGAGGGATATATCTGGGTGCTCAGACACACTAAATACCCAAAACTGATAACTGGTCCGATCATTTAAAGTGGCAACTAGTCCGTCTGGACACAATACACAAATAACAGGGAAATCCACTCAGGAATCAGGAAAAGTCATTTTGTGAACAGGCCTTCCTGACATATCTGCCCTTTTTGGATGGCAGAAATGGGCAGATTACTCCTCCAGATTACTCATCTTTCCAGTTTCTTCTCTAGAGATGCAAAGTGAGACACAAATAGAGCTGAGATTTAAGAATCAGACACTTTTTATCCTGGCAGTACTTCACATAAATATGGGGTGATTTTCCTCTGAATCCATACAACATATAAATGTTTGCAAACTGCACGGAGGCAGAGAGACACTTGTGTGGTTGGCGGCACAGTTTTAGGCACAAAGCTCCCTTTGCAAAAACTCTGACACAAATTTTGAAATTACACTCACAGAAATTGCCCAATAAAGATAGGATACACAGTTCATTGAAGGGAGCTGGATGTTCTTTTCAAAGAGCAGCTCAATTTTGAACAGTTAGAGATGTAACTTTATACGGCCTGGGACGTGACGTAGGCTGTACGTATAGTGACATACATGATTTTTCAAGTGCGTAACATTCCTCCTGAGCACATTCTCCATTCTTCCCATTAACCTTTTCTTCTTTGAGTGGAAAAGCAAAGGAGGAGTGTGTGTGTATGTGCATCTGAGGAGGAGAACACCAGGAGGAAATAAATAAAATGGGAATTGTTCTTAAATGTCTGAGTCTCGGCTCCAGTCGTTTGTTTTAAAGAACCGTTCAAACCATTTGGCTCGTTTGTGAACGTTACATGCACAATCTGTTAAAATTTGTCAGTTTATTTGCCTTTTTTTTAATCTGGTGTACAAGCTTTTCATTGAGAAGTTTTTCCTACTTTCTGCATAACTCTATAAACAATAAATACTCTGAACACATTTCCTACCTTATGCTGTACACATACAAAAATTAAGATATTATATGCATAAATTAAATATTAACTTGGTCAAAATGAAGATAGGAAAAAAAATATATGCAGCTTGTGATTTTAAGAAAAAACTATGTCACACATAAGTATGTAATGAGCTCAGTGTTCACCAAATAGAAACATCTTCCTGTAATTGTTGCTGCAGCTCATGTTTATGCTATTTAAAGTCAGATGTTGGCTTTTAGAGCCAGCCTTATGTTGCTGTTAAAGAATAAAAAAATGCAGATTTTTGCACTTTTGTTACTTCAAGAAATGGCATCAGGGACGTTTGCTCATTTCAGCCAAAAGAGAAACCCTAACAGAGCATAAACTGGTGAGTTCAGTCCAAGAACAAAACTTTGGACTGTCACTTAGTGAAACAAGCAAAATAATTAACACAGATAAACAAGTTCAGGTAAATGTGAGAGGATTTTTCAGTGTTTTAACCATAAAACAACCAATGACTGTCTTATTACCAAATATAGTACAAAATATTTTCATGAAAGCATAAATGCCGAGACAAATCTAATAAAAAAAAAAACCATTTATTGAGATATCAGTTTGTGTTAGAAACTGTGAACACAGTCAGGAGTCATATATATTTATCAAAAAGTAAAAAACAATAAGCATGAAAGAAGTTACAAAACTTAAAACAAAGCCTGCTCAAATACACGTGTCATGGTAATGCAACATTTATTTTTCCATTGTGAAATAACAGCTGTTATAATACATTTTAGACCATAAATAAGTCACAATAATTATAGACAGTAATCTCTAATTGCTGTGAGGTGGGTGAAGGTTGTGTCTCCCCGTCTGCACATTTGAAACGTGGGAGGCAGCAGACGACAGCCGCACCTTCTAATATACAACAGTTACTACATCAGACACACTGTGTTTGCTGAAAGACTGAAGAAAGAGCCCCGGTTAATCTCATTAATTATGTCTGAGATTAAGAATAAGTAGCATTCTTGACACGTGTGTTTACTTTGGGGAAGCAGATATGTGTGATTCACATTTCAAGATGTTAGTGTTGTAAAGCTGCGGGCTGTTTGAATTCTTTAAGCGTCTGTGTTGTATGCAGGAGCACACAGTACAGCTTACCACGTGTGCAACCACCCTACCCAAAATCATATACGAGGGGGTTGGGTGGGGGGTTCCTTTAAAGCCTTGCGGAGAGACCCCATCATTGCACCACTGAAACGTATACCCATCAAACACGCTATTTCTGGTCTTCGCTTCTTCATGTGGTCGACGGGCTATTTTTGCCTCACCCTCGAGTTTTAACTGAGTGATATTGTATACTCTGACCGAGCTCCCGTTGCAAATTATATGAGGAGAATCATCTGCAGATATGGGATGAGTCACGGTAGGTTATCGTAACCAGCACAAAGTCAAGGACGAGCTGCGCTGAATGTGTCTTTAAACCCCTGTCCCGGGGATGCGTCCCAAAGGTTTATTTTTTACTCAGCTGTGAATGGTTATGGCAGCAAACCATATGGCTACGAGACTGAGTGGTCTCGGTGGAAAATGGGGACGGAAATTACAGGGGGGAGAGAGCTGGTGTCACACAGGCCTCTCATTGCTTATTGGGTAAATACACAACTTTTCTCGGAGACCGGGCAACAGTCACTGCTTTGGATTAGCAGGATGTCGGTCGCATGCTTCACCTGCATTTACAGCTGGACATTGTTTATTTTGAACTTTTTATTCAGTCGCTGTGTGTTGATTTTCTTTTCTTTTCTTGCAGCACTTTTAATTAAAATGAACTGCAAGTCACGGGTAGATGATAAAAAGGCAAATCTGCTCACACGCTTGATGGATTTTACTGGTAAATCATTTCACTTGAATCTGTTTTTTGACACTTAACACATCCACATCTATGGTTTTAGTCAACCAAAGAAAAACAAAACAGTAATAAGATTAAAATAGCTTCTCTTTGAACTCCATAAATAGTTTGTCTCATATCACGTTACTGATAGATTAGCTCGTGTTTCTACTTTAATGGTTTATCAGTGAATTCTATTTGTATGAAAGCAGAAATTGAGACAGCAGTGAGCTCAAAATAATTTTCCCCAAACTGATAATAAAACATATTGTATTGCATCCAACTGTGGCATCAATATGAATGATGTTAAACTGATTTCATTTTAGAAAAAAGTTTTAATCATCTCAAGTACAATGTTTGAGGAACACTTTACTATAAATATTTTACTCTTTTATATTATATTTGGGGCAGCACGGTGGCGCAACTGGTAGAGCTGCTGCCTCTCAGCGAGCAGGTCCTTGGTTCAAACCCCGGTCCAGGGGCCTTTCTGGGTGGAGTTTGCATGTTCTCTCTGTGCATGCGTGGGTTTTCTCCGGGTCCTCCGGTTTCCTCCCACAGACCAAAAACATGCATGTTAGGCTAATTGGTAACTCTAAATTGTCCCTAGGTGAGAGAGAGAGAGAGTGAATGGTTGTTTGTCTCGTTTGTTTCTATGTGGCCCTGTGATGGACTTGCGACCTGTCCAGGGTGTACCCCGCCCCTCGCACAGTGATTGCTGGACATGGGCACCAGCGACCCCCGTGACCCAAAATGGAATAAACGGGTAAAGATAATGGATGGATGGATGGATATTATATTTGAAACGTCAAATCTTGTAGATAAAACATTATCTAGATATCATTTTTTTTCACTAAGTTTAATTCAGCATTCCAACTTTTTATTTAACTTATCAAATGCCGGTACACTTTTTCACTTTAGGCACAAATCACATGATAATTAGTTTTTATCTCATAATGACACATGACAAGCAGCATTACAGATGTCCAGGTTGCATACTGGGTATAAAAGTTTTTTGTTTTTTTTTCCCCAAGTACGGTAATAAAATTTTAAGTTATTGAAATGTCAGTTTTATTGCTCAGATTTAGCTTACAGTGCTTTGAAATGGACAAAACATACCCCTTGTCACGTTACTCTACACTTCAAAGTATTTTACTGGGATTTTATGTAACACATCAACACAAATACAGTTGTTTTTTTATTTAAAAATGCCCATTAATCTTTACCGTAGTAAAGACTGTGCTAACTATTCTTTAGACTATCTAGACTATTCTCCTCAAAGACTATCTCTCAGATTGGAGGCATTGTGTTCAACATAATGGTACATCTTCCAGTTATTTAACAATTAACAATGGTGTACCACAAGGCTCAGTCTTAGGACCCGCCCTCTTCACAATTTACATAGGTAAAGTAGGTCAAATCATTCCTGACGTATCCTTACATTTTTATGCTGATGATACAGTTGTTAATTGTTGAGCTAAAACAGTTGCTAAGGTTTTCCAGCTTTTGCAATCTGCCTTTGACATCATCCGGTCAGATTTGTTCCGTCTCAAAATTGCACTAAACACCGACAGAACCAAAGGGATGTTGTTTTCAAACAGGAAGTCGGTCCCGCATTCCTTCTCTCAATTTAATCTTCGAATGGTGTCCCTATTGAGTTTGTTGATTCCTACAATATTTGGGTATCTTGGTTGATTCACATCTCTCCTTTAAGCTCCACGTCGAAAACTTGGTAAAAAAAAAAAAGAAAGTAAAACTGGGTTTCTTTTTCAGAAACAGATCCTGTCTAACTCTGAATACTAGGAAACACCTTGTAACTGCAACTTTCCTTCCCTCAATTGACTACAGTGACATTATGTACATGAAGGCTCCTACAAGCACCCTGCAGATGTTGGATGCTGTCTATCAAGGTGCACTAATTTTCTTTGTTCACATCTTAGATTTTATTTGTTTATTTGTTTTTCTTTTACATTTTATTGTTGGATGTAACTGGGACCCTGTGTACATAATTTTGTTCCACCACATGTACCACATGGGGTGCGAATGACAATTAAAGAACCTTGAATCCTTGAAACTAAGATTCATAACTGGCTGTAATTACCATGCCCACCATTGCACCCTGTATTCACTGGTTAACTGGACATCATTAACTTCACACAGACTCTCTCACTGGTACATTTTCATCTTTAAATTATTTCTTGGTCTGTTGCCTTCATACATCTCCTACATGTCTCTGCGTGAGTGCAGCTACAGCATGCGCTCTCAGGACATTATTATATGCAGTGTTCCTTCCGTGTGGACTGAACTAAGCAAAAGGGCCTTCTCCTACTCTGCTCTTGTATCCTGGAATATCTTGCAGAAATATCTGAAGCTCTTGACCTTGACCTCTCTAAGTGGCTTCAAAACAACTGCAAAGTCCATGGCAAAAACCAATGCAGACATGTTCCTGTTTTTAGTTTTCTACATCGCTTTACAGCCCAACTGTTTTTGTTTTGTTTTTTTAAATATCATTTTCTTTCATTTATTTTTCCCAATTTATATGTTTTATTTTATGATTGTCTACTGTTGTCGTTGTTGTCTATTGTTGTCATCATTCTTTGTTAAAATCAATAAAATGTAAATGAGTCCTCCAGGCTCAGTGAGACTAACCTGCATAAATAAAGGTCGAATGAATTCTTCCTGGTGTCCACACCCATAAGCATTACAATACATAAATGTCATTACAACTCAAAATGTCACAAATTTTAACAAATTTAAAAAAAAGACACAAGAACAAGTTGTTGACTACAATAAATCCAAAAATTTGTTAAAAATAAACTAACAAAATGAAATGGGAAGAAAAAGTTTACATTTCACTCAAATATTGACAAATCCATTCTGTTTAATATTATTCTTTATGTATTATATATATTTTAGGTTTTTTTCTTTAAACTATCATGATCACCAGTCAATGTTATCTCAGAGGGCAACATCTTCCAGTAAGAACTGATCCTGTACAGAGCTGTTTTTCTGAGTGTGTTCGTTCTGGGCAGAGACAGTGTAAAAGTAACAACAGAGGCTAGTCTAGTATTTAAACCATGTCTGTTAGAGGTGGATAATAACTGCGAGAACAGGCAAAAAGGTTTATGTAAAATCCAAATTTGACATAAAAATAATCGAAGGCTCCCTATTAGTCTGTCAATGACCTTCATCCATGACTAGCTTTGATGCATGAAGTTAATATTAGCTCTAAAAAGACAGCCAAATGTTAATCTTGTAGGTTTATTTTGAACTATCTGCAGTTTATCCAGAACCTTTTTTGAAGCATGAGACCAAACAGATGGACAGTAGTCAAGGTGACATAGGACTAAAGACTGTAAGGTTAATTTTCTTACATTAGTAGACATAAAATTAACATTGCACCAAATTATTGAGATGTTTCTACTCATTTCTGCTGGGAGAAAGTTGTGGATGCTAGACTTAGATGAGTGGTGACTATTTGTGAGCAGCAGTATGGTTTCATGTTGAAAAAGACCACCACAGATGCCATCTTTGCTTTGAGGATGCTGATGGAAAAGTACAGAGAGAGTCAAAAAGAAATCCATTTTGTCTTTGTGGATTTAGAAAAAGCATATGACAAGGTGCTGAAGGAGGAGGTGTAGTATTGCATGAGGAAATCTGGAGTGGCAGAGGAGTATGTTAGACTGGCACAGGACATGAGGACAGCAGGGCAGTGGTGAGATATGCTGTAGGAGTGACGATAGCTTCAAGGTGAAGGTGGGAGTGCATCAAGTATCTGCTTTGAGCCCCTTCTTGTTTGCTCTGGTGATGGACTGACTAACAGATGAGGTCAGGCAGGAATCCCCGTAGACTATGATGTTTGCAGATGACATTGTGATCTGTGGAACAGGGAACAGGTGGAAGAGAACTTGGAGAGGTGGGGGTATGCACTTGAAAGAAGAGGATTGAAAGTCAGCCGTAGTAAGACAGAGTATGTATGTGAATGAGAGGGAGGCCAGTGGAACAGTGAGGCTACAAGGAGCAGAGGTCACAAAGGTGCATAACTTCAAGTACTTGGGGTCCACTGTCCAGGAAAATGGGGAGTGTGGTAAAGAGGTGAAAAAGAGAGTCCAGGAAGGATGGAGTGGATGGAGAAAAGTTTCAGGAGTGATTTACGACAACAGGATGTCAGCAAAGGTCAAAGGAAAAGTTTACAAGACAGTGGTGAGACCAGCTATGTTGTATGGTCTGGAGACAGAGACATGGACAAAAAGACAGGAGAAAGAACTGGAAGTAGCAGAAAAGATGATGAGATTCTTAGGTGTGACAAGGTTGGATAAGGTGAGGAATGCGATCATCAGAGGTACAGCACAGGCTGAACAACTGGGAGATATGGTTAGAGAGACCAGATTGAGATGGTTTGGACATGTCCAGAGGAGGGACAGTGGGTATATTCGTAGAAGGATGTTAGAAATGCAGCTGCCAGGAAAAAGACAAAGAGGAGATATATGGATGCAGTTAGAGAGGACATGGAGGTAGTTGGAGGGAGGACAGAGGATGCAGAGGACAGAGTGAGATGGAGGAGGATGATTCGCTGTGGAGACTCCTGAAGAGGGAAAAGAAGAAGTTTCTATATTTTAGTCACAATTTTACACTATGTGTGTGGACCAGGATAGCATTTGATCTATCATAACTCCCAGCAGTTTGGCCTCCATAACTTGTTCTATTGTTTTTAATTTTAAAGAAATTTGCAACATTTGAGTTAGTCTGACAGAATTCTTAGAGCCCATCATACACTTTGTTTTTGACACATTCAGTTTTAACCAGTTCTAATCTCTATAACCACCCCCACCCCCCACCCCTCCCAGAAACAGACAACAGTTCTTGTTGTAGCACCTTTACCTGATCCAAACTATCAGAAGTCACATAAATAGTTGTATCGTCTAAATGCACAGTTAAAAATGCCTTACTTAATAAATATGACATGTCATTTACAAAAATACTATAAAGCAGAGGAACTAGGCAATTGCCTTCTAGAATTGTGAAGTGAATTAGAAAAAAAAAAACTTCTCAACAACTCTATTCATGTCTTGTCTGGTGTATTCCTTGGTCTTCATGATGATGCTTGGTCACTAATGTTTTGTGTAGAAAAGTTCAAGTGATACGAAGACCTTTTCAAGGCTCTACACAATGACACAAGAAGCAGCAGCAGCAGCAGTTTTGTTTCTTCTGTGATTTTATGCCAGTTTGATCTAAATTTCCTTTGTTATACAAATGAATGACTAACTTTCTCCTACATGGACTAAATTCTAATGCCATACTTATTTTAAGACATTTCATTAGATTTTTTTTTTTTTTTTATGTGTGTGACCTAACAGTATCAGTAATATTCCATGTTCCATCTCCACACCTGCGATTCACTTTGTGCTTTTTTTCCACTGGATCGTCAGCAGCGCAGCTGGAACATTTGTCTGTTTGGGCGTTTGGCTCCTACGAGTGTTTCAGCAGCGGTTGTGTTTTGAGAGGACGAAGCCTCTCGGTAATGTTTCCCAGCACCAAATTTTCACTGGGCATCGCGTTTCGAAAGTGATGTAAAAGTCTCTTTTGACTGTGCGCTTTGATGCACTGCTCCATAGTCCTGGAGAGTTTGTTGTGGTGCGGCACACTTTGTCTGCGTGTTTGCCTCGCTGCTGTCTATTCAGTGCCCCCTTTCAAAGAGCTAGTATAAACAGAAGCCCAGACACATTCAAAATAAGACAAAATGTTAGCTCCAGAAACCATTTAACCTCAGCAGGCAAGGCTGTCGTCAAACATCGGTTCATTGATTGGATGATAATTAGCGGCGTTCTTTGAATGCAGCTATTGTCAACCACTAATCAAAGTGGAGTTACTGTGAGGGGGTTACGAAGCCCCGCTGCAAAACGACCAGCGAGTGACACTGATGTCAAACACATGTTTCCCCCCACAGCCCAACAGAAATAGACAAGCCTATTTAGAGGACTGGTTTGCATGCAGGCTCCAAGGACTGATGTTTGCAATCTGGGAGCCACAGCGGGTTTTTACATGATCAGTAATTCAAAAAGTGGTTGGCCGAGGAATTCATCCTGTGCCTCTTTGTTTTGCTGTTGCCATGCACTTGTGCTAAAATATGATTTGGTGCAAAAGGGCCGCCATTAAGACAGCAGAAAGTATGTCGGACGGCGTCCAAGGCCTATCAAATGTCCGGAGGAGCGAGAAAAGGGAAAACACA
Source organism: Nematolebias whitei (assembly GCF_014905685.2). Lineage (NCBI taxonomy): Eukaryota > Metazoa > Chordata > Actinopteri > Cyprinodontiformes > Rivulidae > Nematolebias > Nematolebias whitei. The sequence goes on from NC_056506.1 coordinate 41,239,968, forward strand.
AATATTTTCAGTAGTGGGGAGTGAAACTGAGGTGCTCTGGTGGACAGTCAAAGAGAATAAGGGGGTTTCTGACGAGTGTGTCAGAGTGCATTACAGCTTTTGCTGTTCAGATAATATCCAGATGCAGCTCTGGTAGGCGCGTTAAAACAACAGTTTGAAGGACGTGAAATGGAAGTTTGCCGAATAGCTGGAATTATCATTAGAGCGCAAGGTGTCTTTGCTCTGCCTGTGCACTTGTCTTTCCTTATCCCAAATGTGAAACAATAGCAGGAGGTTACAGAAAGTTCTTACGAGCCTTTGAACTCGGATCCAACAGCCAGGTGTCCTGGGCTTTCTCGGAGACGACAGACAAAGACTTTAACCTCCATTGTGCTCCAAGAAAAGGCTTCTCCATTACCACGCTGCCTCAAGCCACATTTATTTTCATGGTTTCATTCAGTGACAGAAAAGAATGAAAGGCTTCCTTCTTTGTAATAAAACATAAATTATGCCCAGTGCTATTTCTGTGAAGGACATCTTTATCTTTTTTTTTTCTTTTCTTTGTAAATGCAACTTTCGTGTCATGCAAACCGGCGGGACACGTCTATATTTGTTTAGCGGGGGCTTTGTTTGCATTTCAAGGTTTCCGGTGCTATAACAAGAGAGTTGTGAGAACATTATTTAAACCCCAGTAAAGGTCTGTGTGCTACCATTGTGGATGTGTCATTTTCACATAATCCCTCAGCTGTGCGTGGGCATGTCACGGCTCTGGAGCTGCCCAGCATCGGGGAAAAACAAACGTAGGGACAAGACAACACAAACAGGAAAGTATTAAGAGCGTCTGTCTTAACTTAAAAGTTGGGACAAGAATAAAAGAGGACGCATTTACGAACCGTCAAAACAAACAGAGCCGAACTGACAGTAAGTTGTTACTGTCGTTTTTCCCTTGGCTGCCACAATAGTTTCCAGAGTTGTTTCCCAGGAATATAAGAAGCAGAGCTCTGAAGTTTCAAGGTAAAAAGAAATAAGAAAAGTAGTGAATGATGAAGTCAGACTTTTGTTTATTGTCAGAGAACTATAGGGCCCACTGTATGCCAGCAATGTATAAAGTTACAGCTTTTAAACATGTATGATTGATTCGTAAAAATGGCTGGAGCTGCGGTTAATAAAGGCAACAAAAGTTGACATGATGAAATATGAGTATGGACAGCAGGACATCAGTGGACAGCAGCTTCCAACTTCTCTGGATTAAAGCCGCATAAAATCAAACTTTTTCTACTCGTGAAAACTTGTGGCTTTGGTGTGGATATGAGGATTTTAAGTCATTTGACCGTACATCACTGTAGAGCTGTCGACTTTTAACCCGTTTTTCTATGTTTCAATGGGCAGATTGTTATAAAACGTTCTGTAGACATTTATGGTCCAATGCCACGATGTTACAACAGCCCATAAGGAACAAAATTGCTTTGTCACATCGGCTCGTTAAAACCATAAATGACATCAGCTCGTAGTCTTACAGGACTGTGGAAAAAAAAAAAAAAGTCAGATTTTACCGGAAGTAGACGACAAGAAGATAAAGCTGCAGAAAAGTGTTGAGTCATCTGTCAATTATTTATTGGTTCCAAGAAACCAAACGATTTTGTAATATTTTAAAGTGGTGTTGAGATATACGTCTTCTTACTTCTAAAATGTCTTTCTTTTAAAGATTTGTTTTAGTCATTTTTTGTTTTATTGTACTCATTTTCAGCCCAGAACCTGAACAATATCAGAAATACTTGTTGTTTTTGTAAAAACACTCAAATCTAAGATCCATTCAGGCTTTAAAGGGTTCCATATCTCAAGAAATCTACCAGTGTGTATAAAAAACTCAACTTAAAATCATTAAAAAAAGATATTTAGACACTTTATTAGAAGCAGCCTGCCACAAAGGTACAGTTTGTTCCCATTTTTTTATCACCTGCCATTAAAAGTCGAAGGCAGGTGAAATTGGTTTTGCCCATGTTGTTCTGCGTGTGTCTGTGTTACCAACAAATGGACCAAATTTAAATAAAACTTTTAGGAAATAATCATTAAATATACTGTACATCTACAACTGAACACCTATTGGACCTAATATAATTCAAGATGGCCACCACAGCCAACTGATCTTAAAAAGACATAAATGTTTATAACAGTCAGTTTAACAGATATAAGTTTTGTTTGGTGAAACTTGACACTGATTCCAAACATATGTGTGCTAATAGATTGCACACGTTCTTTGTTTGAAATCTTGCTATTAACTACTTGGAGTCAACTCTTTGTTAGCAAAATATCTCATGAACCACTGGAGGGATTTTTTTATTTTTAAACTTTCAGAAACTGGATATAAAACCGATTAACTTTGAATGTCATCTGAAATCAAGATGGCCACCCCAGGACAACAGCAACCATAACATAGCTAGAACTCAGTTGGTTTTATAAATATTGAGATAAAATTTGTTGTGGTAGTAGCAGAGGGTCATTCACAACACATACCCTGAGCTTGAACTTGCACAATATTGATGAGGTTAAGTGTTATTTCCAAGGCTTGACTAAAACAGCTATAATTTCTTAATATATAGTCTTAGTTTTTAACTCTGACGTGCATTCCTTTAAATAAAGCTCGGCTTTAGATTTTCAATTAAAATTGTGAAAAATACAAAAACAAAAAACACAATTTGACACATAAAAAGATATTTTAGCACCCACAAGGGGACTCTTAAAAAGGTATTAGCTGAACATTTCACTTATAGTCATTGATGATCAGAAGAATGGTTCATCTCAGGTTTTCTGTCAGGCCTGAAACTTCTTTACTTTTGAGCTCAGCTTGTGCACAACATGCTGTCGTCGTCAGGTCCTGGGTCTAGACAGAAAATGAGTGAAAAAGCAGCAGAGGACCTTCAGAAAGCCTGGAGAACTATTAATCAAGACCACTTTAAAAGATTACAAGAACGTCTGGCTCCTTGGAAGCAAAATATAAAGAAATGAGGGGTGATTTAAAACTTTTGCACAGCACTATATGCCTTTAATCTTCTGCTGACCCCTCTGATTTATCCTAAAACATCTTGGGGGGTCTCACCCACAGCTTGGTAACCATTACCCTGTTGCTCCTGTGTAATAACACGGTGTGCGCTCGAAGAAATGACAAGGGTTGCTCTACGTGCTGCACTGTACTTGCTGATCTTTCAGACTTCGGACTCCAGCGGTGATGAGTCAGTTTCTAAGGCAGAGACATTCCAAAACACTTGTTATAAATGCGATCTCAAGAGGGAAGTAAATACAGCGGCCGTGCCAGATGTTTACCCTGCTGTGCCCTTTGACCCACTGACGGTATAAGTGACTGGCCTGATGGGAAAGTGATGATGATTACTGTCACGTACTGCGTTCAGCTCGCTCTCCCAGCGATGTGTGGGCTTGAGACATTCAGATTACAGCAGTGTCTCAAGGCCAGTCCGGTTAAATCCTCGTCTATATGCTTTTTAAACCAATATTGTTCTAAAGTCTAAAGGCGGATGGAAATGTTCCCCTCCTGGAAGCCTGCTGTAAAGGTAGAAGGGACCACACACACGGTGCTCCTGAAGTATTTTTTAATTCAACCAGTGCAACAACTATTTCAGGTTTTTCTGCGGCAGGAAGTGCCCCCTCGTCTCCACGAACTAAATACCTTTTCTCCAGTAGCCGTCTCAAAAAGTGACTCACCAGCTATTTGTATTTCACAACCAAGGGATAAGACACTTCACGCATGATTACAGGGACACTTAGCATGCCAAAGAGAGGAACGACCTCGTCTTGACGTCACACCAGGATCAGAGTCCTGACGCGACGCGAGGATTTCCCTCGGTTGCTAGGCGACGGGTGCTCCGTTTGTAGATAAACACAGGGTTCCTCGTGGCACACCTGTGTTTGAAGTTGACACTGCCACGCTGCACGATCTCTACCTGTTGCTTCACGGCTGTTGAGTAACCAAGGATATTTTCCATAGCCGGAAACAACTTTAAGACATTTGCCATAAATTGTGTGTCCAAAGTGCAGCGTCGGCATAGCAACCAAATGATGTTTTGCGAGGGAAAGGTTAAGTTTTTTTTATTTGCCTGTTGATTTATGCGCTTTTGCACTAGATAAAAAGTAGTTATTCTTACAGTTTTATTTGCAGTTGCCATGATACTTACTGTAAAAACACCAATATTACAACCATGATTTATAACATTTAAGACGTAAGGCTGCTGGACGTTATGAGGCAAGATGGAAATTTGATGCAAATGTACAAGTTCCACCAACTTATAGTTTGGTTTGTTCATTTTAAGTACATGTAAAAAAGCTAAGCATTAGGTCAGAACCTTGTTTAAAATGCAGACTACACCTATTTTAACACATTTTGGGGGTAAAAGTGTTTTTCGCCCTACATTTATTAATTAAAATATTAAATATGAACAGCTTAAGTCAGGTCTACCCTTACCAATTACATTATTGGCTGTTGATATAAAATATTAATAATTCTCAACAACAATATATTTTTTTTTCTTTTAAAGACAATTTTCCAAGAAGTATTTTGAACAAAATACCAAAAAATGGCTCCTTTTACATGACAAATCTTGGCAGCGAGCGATAATGTCGATGCCCGTGTCTGTATCGTTAGCAAAATATCTCATAAAACACTGGAGGGACAACAGTGAAAACAGATGGCTCAAATATCACGAGAATAAACATATTTTCAAGGTGTAATCAAAGCGGCGCTCACGCTGTCATTTCTCATCATAAGATGATCTTAGCCTAAAACTCTATCTTGAACTACCAACTTTAGATTTAATTTGCTTTTTATGCATTTTTCATTTTGAACCCAGAAAATAAAAATGTCTCCTCTCACATGATGTATATGTTTGAAAGGACTAAATTTTCAGGTGATGTTGCGCCTCATGTTAAAGAATAAATGGGTTAAATATTTGTGTGTACATGCGGGTTTTCCTGCAGCCGTCTCTTCAGTAATTCTGAAACATGAGGCATGTCGGGTCTTTCCTCCAACTCTGCAGAGGTTGAATGTGCCCCTCTCATCATGAGCCAAACACTATATTAACTCGCTCTGCCAAGTATCACAGAAACTGTGCCCCTGTGAGAAAAAGCACACGTTGGCCTGGAGATGCTTTAACAATTATGCAACTTACAGCTGTAATCGTACCACGCCGAGCAGGCCCTCCTCTTTTCTAGACCTTTCTCAACCCGAAACAAGTTGAAAGCATAACGCAGACGAGATAAAGCTAATCTGGTCTGAGTAGATGTTATTACTAGTCTCGTACCTGTCATCGCAGAGATAAGGCTTGCGTTCTCAGGCAGAGGCAACGAGCTTCCCACAGGTACTCATTTAGAGATTATGCAAATCAGCCAGGTCTACAAATAAATCCCCAAACAAATAAATACTTCCAAATTCAAAAATACATCCTTCAGGACTTATATTTTCATCAAACGTGCCTTATTCTATTTAAAAGTTTTAAATCAGACCTTAAAATAATATTTAAATTATCACGTTCAGACCCAAAACACAAATCTGAAGGGATAATTATGGTTGACGATAAGAGGATATCTTCAGTAATGCACATCTTTTAGTTACTTGCTTTATCCCGAGACTGATCTTGAACATTGAGACCTGGATAACATGCCGTTCTGTCTTTAGAAAAGTGAATCATGGCTCGTTTCCAAACTTGGCACACCTGCCGTGTGCGCGTTCCAACAAAAACCAGGTGACGCCGACTCTGAACAGAAGGAAAACAAAGCAGGAACATCGATGACAGAATCGGGTCCAACATGTACCAAGAACAAATCTTGTATTTCTTGTCACCATGAACAAGTCCTCATAAAACCCATGCCTGCTCAGTGACTCACATTAAATAAAGAGTATCACACTCTCCTCTTTACGGGACAAACTTGAGGAATGACCTCATGCAGGACTCTGCAGTCTGGCTCGGCTTTGAACAATAACTGGTTTGTGCTGGGTCTTCTTTCGAACTGTGACTGTTGACCGCAGCTTAAGTCACTTCCTTTCCAGTTCTCCCGCTTGTTTACGGAGCGCTTGCACTTATTTCGATGGTTCTTTCCACCAGGATGACGTGGAACTACCCAGCCAGGGTTAACTCCAACCGCACACCTGAAAGAGGAACTCTTCCTCTGGATTCTTTTCATTCGGACCTCCTCAAACACAACGACAACGGTGACGTCACAAAATAATGACGCGACTAAATGATGGAATAGTTTTCTCTAAATATACATTTAATGGCTGAAAATAGCACGGTTACAGACAGAGAAAAGAAAAGCAGACGTCGGGGTGATTTCAGTGCAGCTTCAACTGTTGGATTTTTTTTTTTTTTGCGAAGCTGAACGCTGAGTCAAATAAACCCCCCAAAAAGCACAACGACCAAGCACGAAGGCGATGCTTTGGCATGTGTCGATGGCATCATATGGAGGTAATAATACAAAAAGAAAAATGTTTTGATTTACAGTTGTTTAACTGATAACACTGAATTTAATTCGTTTAGCAAATATATACAGATAATCAGCAAACAGGAATCATGGCAGCTTCATACAAAAAACATACTGTGAGTGAGTGAGTGAGTGAGTGTTGCTGACCTGTGTGCATGTGATTACAGTAACTTTAAATGAGAAACGTAACATTCATTCAGTCTATCTGACCCACAGGGATAGATTGTGAACACCTCTGCTGTGTGAAAGTGGTTGTAAACGTTACTCCTGCTTTTCTTGGTCTACATCATTCATTTTTCTTCAACCATTGACCTACTGAAGCCTCCATCTAAACACTTGCATTGATCATGAATGGACAGAGCTTTAACAAATACAGAACTAAACGACAAAAGTAAATACTGACAGTCCTCTGCGCTCCTGACTGCCACCTGCCATTGACAGCACATTAGCGGCTCGACTCAACCCCGCCTTGATGTCCACCTGCCGAGGCGCGGCCTACTGGGTCCGGAGCTGGTAATCTGGGGAGGAAATTGACAAGACTTAATCAAATGGACAAAGAAAAAGAGGGAATCTGAGAGAAATCTAGTGGAGGCGGCTGATGCTTTCCGCTCAGATCAAATGAAATACAAAGGAAATGAGATAAGGATATTTAGCAATTAGCTGCAACATTAGCCAAAAGAGCAACATGTGCAACCTCGGTAATCTCAATGTGATGATTGGGCGGGAAGCACAGAAGAAGAAAAGTTCACTTTCTCACATTTCGCAGGACATTGCCACACTGCCTCGTGTAACGCGTTTTCATAGAACTGAATCTGGTCAAGGTTAGTTCCCACCGTGTTGCACTGCGTTGCCCAACTGTTGCCTAATACCTGAACTTATTGGTACAGCCGCTGCTGAACTCTTGACCTACCTCCATTTTGGGTGATGTAGCGCACCCATGGCAGGGCCTGGTATCCACTCTTCTCAATGATCTTCAGGTAACGCACCTAATAGGGCACAAATTACCACGAAAAAGCTGTTACAAGCATGTTTGATGTGGAAAAAAGACAACGCTGTAGTGATATTGACATGAAATTTCAGATATTAGGAAAAAATAGCCTTAAAAAAACAGCTTTCACTCATAATCTGAACTGCTGAAGCTGTGCAGGGTCACAGGTGAATGCAGTGAATCTCAGTGTGAATGTTTGATGGGAAACAGGTTAAGGAAAAAACACCTGAAGGAAATTTAGAGCTAAACAGAAGAAAAAAAAATCACTTAACCTGCTCGTCCTTGGACTTTAGACCAAACCAGTCGACCCAGGAGAAAATAAAAACTGATTAAAGAAGCTAAAGTAACCATATTTAGGTATAATGCATGCTTTTATTTTTTGATTTGTGTTCGGTTTGATTCGATAAAGTTTGCCAAAGGAAAGAAACAGCCAAAAAAAAGAGAAAATCTGAAACTTTATTATGTGTAATTAATTAATGTAAGTCAACTGATGCTAATCTGATTCAGCAGGTGTTCACAGTCCAAACACACATTTTGAGTAGAGTGCACGTTTAAGCTCGTGGTGAGTTGTAGTAGTAGAAGTGTTGCTGATGAGGAAGCAGTAATATGAGTCACACTGAAGAAGGAAGCAGCTACACAGCAGCATTCAAGGGACACACTATGTTCATTTACATAACTGTAGGGGCTTTTTTTTTTTTTTGTATTTGGAGCAAAATCAAAAGTTTGCATCAGCAAAATTAAGATACAACTTTCACAAGGCATTAACCAATGTTTCAGCTGCCCGGTGTTACCACAGAGCACAATGTCGAGAACAAACTCTAAAAATATCCTGCCTCTCTAACAATCCTGAAACATGATTGCAGAAAGTTTTTTCCGATCAAGTGAGGAAATAAAAGGAAAGGAAACTTAATGGTTTTGTAGTATTTGTAAATGATGAGATATTACATTACTTTACATCTTGTGGTAGCAATATACTTGTAAAACAACTTAGCATTTCACACAGGAAACAAATTTCTCTGGTTACGTTAGGATTCAGCAGTTGAAACTTTGTCAAAGACCTAGCATTCTTTTTAAATACTGCCCGCTGCCTTTTATACCAGAGTTTTTGTCCAAGACAAGGGTCTGCAACCTGCGGCTCAGGGGCCACATGTGGCTCTTTAGTCCCTCATCGGTGGCTCTTTGAAGCTTTGAACAAAACTTAATGAAATTTAATTGTGTTGATTTTATAAACCCACAACAGAAAAGGCTATTTTTGGTAGTTTTATTGTCAAATTGTTGCCAGATAACTACTAGTAAGATTAGATAAGATAAGATAAGATAAGATATGATAAGATAAGATAAGATAATATAAGATAAGATAAGAACTTTATTGATCCCGCAGGAAATTGTTGAAGTCGTAAGTAACTTAGAAGCAAGTTTCTTTCATCTGCTCCCTTCTTCAGGGGTCACCACTGGCAAGAAAGATTTGACAATTTGTTTTACGCCAGATACCCTTCCTGACACAACCTGGGCTCGAACCCTCAACCTCAGGATGGCAAGAGGGGGGCACTGGCCACCGAGCTATCAGAGCCCCGCCCGATACTCGTTTATAATTCCTCACATAGGCCTGTAGAGTTCAGCGTTTTAATTTTTATCAAAATCGGTATAAACTATAATTATTTTCCTTCTTTACATGATATGGTCTTTTTTTTGTCTTAAAATGTAAAAATTAGGGATGCACGATATTGGATTTTTGGCCGATATCCGATGTGTTAAAATTATTTGGCCGATAACCGATATCGATATTTTATATACTTTCCTTTGTCAGAACACAGCCCTCTTATTTAGGCTTATTTGCTACAAAAATTGTGTAACAGCTGTAAAAGTTGGTGACATACATTCAGTAACAGCCATATGATATGCATAGCACTTTAACTTATAATAAATGAAAAGTGTTAAACGTTATTTATTAGCATTAGTCACCTGCGATGCTGTCTCATTGTGGAGTCTTGTTCCAGGTTTCTAGCTGCAGTGTGGGATCCTCTGCACTCCTGTGCATGAAGGACGGCCTTTTTAAATTCAAAGTTTTTGTCTATCCATTGTGCCGTAAGACTAATCTTGCTAACGGGGCTAACACTTCACATCCAAATGTCTGTGGTAAAACTGCACCCGAGTGCTATCGGCTATTAGCTTCTCAATGACGTCGGAAATTACGACTTGTAACTCGGGTAAGGCTACATCGGAAAAATATCTCTGACTGGGGACGAAGTAGCGAGACTCAACTTAGTCCAAAAATCTTCTAAATCAAATATCCTCAACGGAAAATAAACTTCTACACCGCCAACATTTTGACCTTCCTCTCCGCTGTGATCAGTTCAGGTAGGTGCACGTGACGTCATCACGTTGTGCTGGCGCTGCAGGCATCTTGTCACTGGGTTGTCATACAAAAACAGCGCCTTTTATATTAGCGAGTTAGTTTGATGGAATTGATGTCCAATATTTAACTTTAACGCTAAAATTGGCCGATATGCTACCATGTCGATAATATTGTGTATCCCTAGTAAAAATATCAATAAATGTTAAAATTCAAGATATAATTTTAGTTTTATAATGTCACCCCCACTGGCCAGAAAAGCCTCACTCCAACAAACTCAGTGACCCATGGGCCATCAGTTGATAATCACAGCTGTGGCAGGTTTTGTGGCTCCAGACACATTTTAAGGGGTAGAAATAGCTCTTTTGGTCAAAAAGGTTGAAAACCTCTCTCATGCTGAGAAATGACAGAGCTATTTGGTTCTTTTAAACATGCACAACCTCATGCACAGTTGTATGATAAAACGGGTGGCTGTGGCTGAGTGGTTAGAGCAGTCATCCTCCAATGCATGAGTTGGGGGTTCGATTCCACCAGCAGTCGCATGCTGAAGTGCCCCTGGGCAAGACATTGAACCCTTCATTGCCTCCGATGTGTGTCCCGTCAGTGTATGAATGTGATAAAGCTCTGATTAGTCTTGTATAGTAGAGTGCTGTATGAATGGGTAAATGAGAGCACAGATTGTAGTGTAAAGTGCTTTCAGTGTCTTGATAAGATAGAAAGGCGCTATATAAGTACAGTCCATTTACCATTTATGATCTGTTAGCACTTGGAGTATATGTTGTGAATTACCATCAGCTACTACCACATTAAATTTTAGCTCAATATTTGTAAAAGTCACAGAGGTGCAGCCATTTTTTTTTATTGTCTGTTGTCATTTAGCTGTGGCGGCCAACTTGAATTTGGTTGACCTGATAAGTTACAACAGTTGAAGATGTGCATCAGTGATTGCTTTCTGAGTTTCATTAAAATCTATCAAGTGGTTCATGAGATATTTTGGTAACAGTTTAGACAAAATGAAACACACAAAGACACTGTTGCACCATCTTTGACTTCAAGCCATGGATATCCTCAGCAAAAAAAAATAAAAACACAGTTGCAATTTTCTGTGTGAAAATGCCAACATAACCCCTCAATGGGAAACGCTGCCGTGTTCCCATCTGAAATCAGGACAGGCAGCGCTGGAATTTGTTGATCAAGAAGCGGCAGTGCTCTGGCAGGGGCCACGGCACCAACTGCCTTGTTATTACCTTCCACTCGTCGGTGAAGTCACAGCGAGAGCGCGCCGTGGTCACCAAAGACATGACGACAAACACACACACGCAGGATCACCGAGTCTGCCGGCGCAGCACTTCTCCTCGCGCCCCGCAGCCAAACATGCAGTCGGCCTGACCGTGGGTACGCAGTCAGCAAAACGGCATGAAAGGACAACCTCCCGCAAAATATCATTATGGCTTGTAAGATGAGAAGGGGAAAGGAGGATGTTTGTAGTATCTCCTTTGGTAAGTACAGACTGCATGTGTGGTCTGGATTTATCAGGCTGTGGACCAAAATCCAGCTGCCAGCTTGTTTGGCTTCTCTCACCTACAGAGGCAACATTTGAAAATAAAACATCTTATTGCCACTCAGCCTGCGTGTGGGGTTACGCAGTTTCCTGGTTAAGTTTATACGGTGGCGTTACGTGCATCATACGCACTTCACATGAGCGCTCCCCTGCACTTAGTGGTGGAGTTAAGAGAAACTTTCTCATGCTTTGATATTTACATGCGTCTAATTAAACTTCACAGCCTCTTCTCACACGTAGAGTGGCGTTGCTGGCTGCATTAGAGTCTGAGACCCAGTCTGTTGGTGCTCTATAATAAGAAAAAGGTCACACGCTTGGTACAAAAGTTTGATGGGAACATGTCTGAGTTGGTGGGAGCTTCATCACCATCACATGGGAAAAAACCGTCCTGTTGATCACTTAAACGGAATCCTAGTTAGACATCACCCCTCCCTCTTTTCTCAAATTATCTTTACTAATATATATTAAAAAGCAAAACTATAAATTCAGCTTTCACTTACTGGCAGAGCAAGTTGTGAGAAGTTTCATCTTGTTAAATCATTAGTCCAACCAGACTGAGTGGTCGTCAGCACTCTGCTGAAATATATTAGGTCCTAAAAACAAGAAATGTATCCCTGGGGTGTAGTTTGTTTTTTTGCTAACAGACCTTTACAGGTGGCTTCCTTTCAGGAAGTTATAAAATTAGTAGGAAAAACAACAACACTCTAGATATTGATCCGTTAACAGGAGTTTCAGAAATGATCGTGTGACAGATTTCCTGAACACAAAAATGTAACTGAGCTCAAATATATTGACTTTAAACTTGCTTTTTAGAGCTCAAAACAAAAATATTGAAAGGTTTATTTATGGGAAAGATGGAATGTTTGAATACAACATGAATTCTGTCTAGTAATACAACTTTTTCTGCTCATCTTCCATTAGGATTTTTCAGTTAACACATACACTAAAACTACAACGACCATTAGAAAGAAACGGTACATTTGAGTAGGATTAAGCAAATAGAGGAAACAAAAACTGCCTCATTCTCATCACTGCGGCAGGCACACTCGGAGGGTGTGTCCAGATTGAAGTGAACCGGAAACCCGCTTGTGTTTGGAGACAAGTCATAAAGGTTTATAGAAAACCACAAAAAGAGGATCAATACCAAAACACACGAGCAGTGAGAACTATATTCAACAGAGACCGCAGTGGTCATTACAATGAACGACTTTGTGTTGGTATCTTGAAGAAAATAAAACGATCATTTTGGTCCTAAATTAAATTCAGAACGCATGTACGCTTTTGAGATTTTGCCGTTTTAGCATTTATACTTGTATAATGGTTTTAATAAGTTTAAAAAAGGTTTTAATAAAGTTGTAAATCAGCATTCTGTTATTTACAATGCCAATTAATGTTTTAAAACATGCCATATTTTAATGTTTCATCTCAGAAATATCCAAAGTCAGTAAAACTTGTCTTCAGTCCTGCAAAAATTCATGCTCGTCCTCCTTATCAAACAAGTTCATTCAAGTTTGAACAAAGAAATGAAAATGATTAAAGAGCTATTTCGTTCAATTGTCAAATGTCTGTGATAGAATCCTGTTTACAATAATTCTGTACATCAGTTTCTTTAGTTTGACCTTCTTGTTTCTGAGGGGGCTGTGTCACATCTGTACAACTTAATAAAGTTTTATTGATGATGATGATGGGAAATGCTTGGAAGCAGGAAAATGTGTCCTCTTGCTCTTTTAATGAGTCATCCAGAGACACTAATAAAGTTGAGACATAAATGTGTGTGTTAGCACATCAGGGTTTATGAAGAGCTAACTGCAAGTTTATCATTACTAGTTACTGAAAAGTCAGTAAAACAGGAAAAGTTTAAACAATAAACTGTGATCTCTGAGAAAATACTGACAATTATCTACAAAACAATTTCTCCGAATAAGATCAACATTGAACAGGGAACTATATAAAAACACAAAGTACACTGTTTAATTTCTGGCAGAAATGTATTCTGAATGAAGTTAACCTTGTTTCCACTCACCAGGACATGGGAAAACTTAATTTTGTGTTGCGGAGCGACACATATAATCACAGGACAACTGTGATTATACGGTAAACGTAACACGTGTGTGTCACTCTGTGGTCAGCATAAGGCAAACATGAAATATAAACATTAATTTCTCTCTCTTTCTGCTGCATGGAAATTACAATCAAACTCCAATTAATCTACCAACCTGGTACTAGGAGTGACATTTAATATCACTGTGATTAAGATAAAAAAATGGAGGGCCAAGTTCAAGTTGATGAGCAGCTGCATTTTCAGGTTGTTGCAACAGCAGAGTTTTACTACAGTGGGAGTTTAACTGTGCTCCTATAATGCCCCCTCTGGCCAAAAACAAGACAAAAGTACTAAAAAGGAAAAGATGTGGAAATAAAACTAACATACAGAATAACAGAAAGTATATATACAGAAAGCTTTAGGCTGTACAGTGAATGTAAAAGTTAGCATTCACGTGTCCCAACTACTCTGCTTATAAAGCACTTTGTAACTTTGTTAAGAAAAGTGCTCCACAATATATTATTATGATTATTATTATGACCGGCTGAACAAATTTGGTGAATGTGTTTTGAACCTTTGTGTTCTGGTTTGACACAGTCTTTCGAGGATTAGTGCTTGACACGAGGTCATGAGTGTCGAACCTACCTGGATCCCTGAGGTGGTGAAATACGGGATCTCAAACTTGACACTGATTGGTGGCTTCCCCTCTTTGTCCTCAGCCTCTACGCTCGGGAGACCAAAGTGAGCTCGCATCAAATACTCCTTTCCTCCCTGTGTGACAAGTTGCAACACATTTTTTTTTCCATTATTGTACCAGAAATATTAACAAACTAGCTGTTTTTCATTGTGTGCTTTGTCATTTTGGAAACAAATATTGATAACACTGACAGCTAAGTTCCCAGTTACAGAGTAAATAGTTGCTAGAAACAAAATAAACAAAGATAATTCAATGAAACAAGTTGTCAGTGTGAAACTCGAGTCCCGTTTTGAACTCACGGGGAAAGACTTGATTGACCAGACGATCTCACTGTTCTCTGGCACCCACTTCACGCTGCCCACTGTGGTCTTGAATTTGGGTGAGTCAGCATCCGTTGGCACAGGAATGTGAATCTCCACGTTGTTGGCTGTGGAGCGCCTCTTGAACTGGCTCTTTGCCTACGAAACAAAAACAGGCAGGACAAGTTTAACACAACGTGCTGCCTTAACCAGGTATTGCAGTGGGACTTGAACTGTTGTTTTACGTAAGCACCGTATAGCCGGGACTGTCAGTTTTGACAGGAAGACACACGGCTAAATAAGTCTCAGAATCAACGCTGTACACTTTGAAACGCAAGAGAACACACTGTAAGCCAGAAAGAAGTGTACTAGAGACAAATCTTTTGTTGTTTTTGTTTCTTTTCATGAATCCTGGAACTAAAGTGCAACAAGTTTAGCTGCAAGACAGTGCAGCCAATCCATGAACTGAAAAAGCAACAAACCTTAATCATGTACTCGATCCGACTGTGAGAGTGCTTCTCAATGACGGACTCGATCCAGATCAAGGGCTTCACCTGTGAGACAAATAAGGCATTAAGTTCAGCAAAGTCCAAGATTTTGCCATTTATACATGTGAAGGGTCTGCTAGTTAAACAACATGTCAGTGTCGCCACTTAGTGGGCAGCTCCTGGTACTACAACAAGCGACAAAGAAAATGAGATAAATAAGCTTTTTGTTCACTGCTACCAAGAAAAAAAAAAGCAAAATAGTGTGATAGTAATATTTAAATTCAGAGAAATTGATGTTGGTGTAAAATCTTTGCTGATAAAATCTAAAACGCAAAACAAAATTTGTAAACAATAACATCATGCAAAATGATTTATAAGTAAATGTATCTAAAACACTACAAGTCCTGACTTTTACTTGATTTTCAAAGCATTAATATATTCAAGTTAAAACAAAACTACAATAACAAAAAAAATCATCCACATTCAAAAAAGAAAAGTTAAATTATAAAATGTGTGGATTTTTTTCACACAAACATATGGATTTTATTTTTATTTTTAACCTTTATTTATACAGGTAGTCTCAATGAGTCATGAAGACTCATTTTCAAGAGAGACCTGTTTGGGAGCAGATGGTGGGGGTTAAGAGCCTTGTTCAGGGGCCCAGGGTGGGGCAAGTGAGGGTGGAGGCAGGTGTGGGTGTTTTCACCTTTTCCACCTGCATTTTGATGTTGTCGGTCTGGGGAATCGAACCGGCGACGCTCTTATCATAGGCCCACCTTCTCTAACCTCTGCACCACCACTCCCCAAATAAAAGAAGGATTTAAGTAGTATTTATTTATTTATTTATTGTTAGGTCTGTCTTGACTTTTTTTTATTGGAGTTGGTCAAAATAAATTTCACTGGTAATTTCTTATTAAGTATAATCAGAATCATTAATGTTTTATCAACACAAGTTTAAACCTTCAGTGTAAAAAAATGCAACTTATTGTACAAACAGGTACTTTGTGTTTTTGTGTCAGACTTATTTAATACATAAAAACAGATTAATTGAAGCAAAATAGATTTGAACAAAATTGACAAAAGACATGTTGAATCATTTAACAAGGAATTTAAAACTAATTAAAGCAAAACAATTAAGATAAAAGCAAATTAAATTGAGTAAATCCTAACAGATCATGTTGACCCAACTTGGATATGTTACAAGAAAAGACATATTTGTTTATCTGTTAACTGAGGAAAAATGATAGATGTTTTCTCTTCAACAAGTTACTTCTATAAGGAATTAAATCATTTAACAAGCCAAAAATCTACATATTTTTCCTACGCAAACACATTTCTATTTAAGTGTACCTAGGTGTGTTAAGGTAAACCTTGGATGTTCTCTATCTGCCGGACTCGGTTCTGGACTGCGGTCTGTGAGGGCAACTGCTGCGGTCCTCATTACCATCAAGCTGCTGACTGGATCTGCTAAGAGGACCTTACTGCTAACCGAATGACACTGTATATGTATTTCAACATTGGTGCCTTGTTTTTTAGTATTTTAGTAGTATTTTTTATATATATTTTTTAGTATGTTAGTAGTATTTTTTTTTGTATGTTAGTAGAATTTTTTATATATTTTTTTGTAATTTAGTAGTATTTGGGTTTTTTTGTATGTTAGTAGAATTGTTTATATGTTTTTTAAGTATGTTAGTAGTATTTTTTAGTATTTTTGCTGCATGCTTTGATATTTCTTGGGGTTTTTTTGTTGTTGTTTTTTTTTGGCGAGTCGAGATGGTTCTTCTCGTCCTAAGCATTTCATTGCATTGTTGACCTTGTGTTGATTTTGCATATGACAAATAAACCTATCTTTTTTTTTTTTTTTATCTAAGGTTGTTCTTGTTTTCTTGTTCAAAATGAAGGGAAGCAAACAAATGTAAAGTTATGACATGAAGCTAAAAGCAAACTGATAAAGCAACTATTTTACACATTTTATGCATTTAGTTTACAAAACGTGAGTAATTTTAACTAGTTAATCTGCAAACCTAGTTCAGTATTTCAAATTATGTACTTTGAATCTATCTGAACCTAATTTAAAATCTAGTTCCTGTGAAGTCAGAAGTTGTACACCAGCAGTCTGTGTTAAATACTTATTACTTGCTGACCTAAATTAAAAAGGTATTCGTATTTTGATTTGGACACCCTTGTTTGGACTCGTTTTCTCCGACTACGCTGGAGGTTCGGACAGATTACTCACATGAGTGTTTAGGCGGTAAGACATCAGCTCAAACTCTCCATCTGGAGGAATGAAGGAGATGGTTCGGTCGTTCTCGAAGCGAGACAGGCGGACACATTGATGAAACTTGACGTCTTCCAGCTCAACTGATTTACTCTTCCCTCCTGAAACGAAAATAAGCAATATAACTAATGATATAAAATATGATGCGACACAAGCACGTGAATGAATTAATTACAACACAGAATTGTTTTACATACTTTGTGAATTGGTTTCATAAGCAACAAATTACTGTTAATAACAGATGGGCATGGTATAACAAAAAACAAACTTACGTCCCGTGTTTTCGAACAGAACTTTGTCATTTAGACCCAGACGCAACTCTGGCATCCCAGACAGGAAAACACGCATCTTAATGGAGCCAACAATCTCACTACGCAAGACATTCCCATTGGCACTAACCTGAAAGATAAGGAGATTCAACAAGTCAGGAGGTCAGGAGACAGAGAAACCCACTCAAAGTGTTATCCATAAAAAAAATTACTTGAAAAGAAAAATACAAGCTCAACCAGCCTGACTGAGTGTTGTGACACACACACAGGGAGGAAATAGTCACTGTTACTGACATTCCTTGTTCGACTTTTTAAACAAGAAGCTCCTACCAGAAGGTTGACTGACTCAATGACGTCCAGGAAGACCTCATTCTTCCTGTACTTGATACCCTCTGACCTCCAGGAGACGGCATTAGTGACTGTGGCGGGGGGTCGTGGGGCACCGGTGTCTAGCTTGTGCCCCTCCTGGGTTATGTATCTGAGAGGAAACAATGGAAGCACAAACGTAAAAAACAAGGAAAAGAGGAAATGAACTGTCTGCGGCTGTGCGTCCCCCAGAAGGAATCAAAGAACGGAGACTCCTGTGGTTACAAAGGAGGATTAAATGATTTATTAATCTACTGAGCTCAAAGAACTATGGGGGGAAAGGTATCCAAAATTAGCACAGCACATATCGTCTTCCTCCAAATTTATGTAAACAGTCATTTAGAGCTCATAATGTCAGACAATGAACTCTGTTTGCCTTGAAGACACAGAAATGACCGGAAAATACTGTTTTACAAAAGGCAAAAAAAGACAGAGGGAAAATGTTTACAAATTAGTGACATCTAGTGAGGAAGTTGCACAAGTGCAATTAACACAATTCCCACCATTATGTAGATAAAATCATATTATTATATTTTTTAATTAATGTTTATCGCCAGGGCCAGTAAGAACAAAAAAGATGGAAAGACTGAAAAATACCTCACACTGTAAGTAAATACATATACGCAAGTAAATATAAATCCATCCATCCATTATCTTTTACCCGCTTCTTCCTTTTTTGGGTCGAGGGGATCACTGGTACACATGTCCAGCCATCACTGTGCAGGAGGTGGGGGGACACCCTGACAGGTCTCCAGTCCATCACAGGGACACATAGAGACAAACGAGACAAACAACCATGCACTCTCTCACTCACACCTAGGGACAATTTAGAGTTACCAGTCAGTCTAACATGCATGTTTTTGGTTTGTGGGAGGAAACCAGAGTACCCGGAGAAAACCCATGCATGCACGGAGAGAACATGCAAACTCCACCCAGAAAGGCCCCTGGACTGGGATTTGAACCTGCTCACTGAGAGGCAGCAGCTCTACCAGTTGCGCCACCGTGCTGCCCTAAATACACTTACGTAAGCATTTATGAATTTTTCTTAGGTAACAAAACAACAATTGTTCTCGTTTTTCCTGTATTTCAACATTTACTAAAAAATTATATGGATACAACATTGAGTTGACCTTTTCTTCAACATGACAGACTTTAAATTTAATTATTGCATAAAAGGTCTATAATCCTAACACCACAACTCAAAATGCTGTTTCAGATAAGTCTGCACTAAATTATAAAAAAGTTAAATGATCAACATTTACAACTGAAAAACAATTGAAATGTTTAAAAAAAAAACACTATTGTTTACTTTATTCTACAGATTTACTGTTAAGTACATTTAGATAACTACATGTGTTTGAGAAAGGTGAAAACGATGCATTAGTTTCTTCTCCAGAACATGAATCTGAAGTTAAAAACAGTGAGACTGCAACTATGAGGAGACTTACTCTTGCAGAATCTTGCTGTCGGTGGTTTGAGGGTAACCAAAGTCCATCAGCTCATCCATCAGCTCGTATATGATGACAAAGTTATCTCTAATGCTCTCTTCCTCCAGCTCTTTGAAATACTCCGAAAACACCTGCAGAAAACAAAGTCTGGTTTAAAAATCTGTTAAGATAGTGTAAATATGTGGTTTAGTAGGGCTAAGAACGCTCTGCTTTAGCTGAGTCTTACTCCTACCTGGACAATTTTATACAAGAAGGAGAAAACCAGTGAGACACTGGCATTTTTCTTGGATGTTGCAACCACTGAGGTGATTCTGGTTAAGAATTGTAGTTACAAAGAAGGAAACTTGTACAGAATTAATATGAAACAATATGCGTTATCAATTTGACTCCAAAACCATTACATCAAACACAATCAGCACTTGTCTTCTATAAGCAGAGATTGTGAAATACCACACAGAAAAGAACAAATAAGCCTGGGTGTGAATATAGTACTGTGAACAGTAAGGATACAGTAAAGATTATTGTGTTTGATCCACATAAAACGGACTCCGCCGTGAGCCAGGATTGGAGAGAGCGTCCCCTCCTCCTCTTTGTCCATCAGAAGGGACATGAAGTGCTCAATCTCGGACATGTCCACATCTCCCCGATAATTTCGGCACACCAGGACCTGAAAGGAGCAGCTATCCATTAAGAGTGTACAACTATTCAGGTTTGTTTGTGAAAGATTTTTATAACGTTACAAAAATGTTATACAACAGAAAACTAATAATCATAAATTCTAGCTGTCAAAATTTTCATGGAAGCCTGTTCAACATCTTGTCTACTTTAAAACAAATCCATCAGCGCACACATAGGAACATAATTAATGCTAATCAGGACTCTTGTTGCTACTGAGAGGAAATATTTTACCATTAATGAATATTTAGTAGATTACATACTAAACTCTTTCAATTGCCAACAACCCAATAGGCCATTATTCCTTTATCTGTGCTCATCTAATGTTTAAAGTGCAGTAACTGTAATCTGCAACAGCTTTTGTACAAACTCCTCCATTATACTCTCTAATTTGTTTTTCTTGTTTACTTATTTTTGTATATATTTATATATTAATATTTGTGTCTATATATATGCATTTGATTTGTGTATTTTTATTTTCACATCTAATCTCAAACAGGTTTCATATTCAGTGTACTCCTATTGCTGCAACAGAGCAATTCCACCAGAGTCTAAAAACGGATTTGCTGAAAAGTTTATATTTTTAAGAATTTATCTAAAGGCTCTTGCAAGTATTTACAAAACAAATGTTGATATTAAAAGTATCTTCTTGCATAAGTTAAATTTTTACTTGGAATCACGAGTATTTTTAATCCATATGGCACAAAGAAAGACATGTGGCAGTGTACCTAAACAATGACACATTGTTTTTAATTGTTCGTTTAATCTTGACGTAAAACTATGGAACTTGTTTTATCATTGCCACATTTGAGAAAACACAAACACACGTAACTATAATAAATTAGTCCTTAAGATTTAGAAATGATTCATGACAACTTCTAAGCCGAATTCAACAGAAGACGGTCGTGGTTTAAGAAAAGGCTGTGCAAGAATGGTGAAACTATTTATTTACTACTTTATAAGTGGTAAACTAAGTGTTGCAGATTTCATATGGAGGTTTGGAATGGCGTTTTGGCTAACAGCTGGTCACCTGATGGTCAGCCAGATGGATTAAATCTTGTTAAACTTGCCCTCTAGCTGTAAACATGATACGACTCCTTTAAGTGTAAACCGACTTTTGTTAAAAGTCCAACCATTAACAAAGCAAAACGTTGTTTATGCTGTCGTCGCTGCCACATCTTCTTAGTTTGTTCGAAAACTAGCAGGATGCAGGCTAGGCTAACGCTAGCTTAGCAGCGACGTTCCGTTATCTTACCTTTCCTTTTAAATCCAGGACATACACAGCGCTAGCAGACATCTTGAACTACTTTATAACTTAGCTCGTTTTAAAAAAACCTCTCGGATAATATTTTATAATCTGAGGTTTACGGGACACATAAAATATCAGCTTTTCCATTCATAATCCCGAAAAGGAAGTTATCGTTTTCTCGGTATCTCGAACGTGCGCCCCCTATGGACCAGAGGGACTAACTACAAACACATATTAATAATAATAATTAATAATAATATTATTATTAATAATAATAAATATTATTATTATTATTATTATTGTTGTTATTATTATTATTATTATTATTATCATTAATATTATTAATAATAATATTGTATTTTATTATTTTACATTTTAAATTCAGTTGAAAATGTCTGTTTTCACATTAAGCTGTCAATAAATGTGATGGGCACTTATATGGTTAATTAACTGGCATTGTGTTTCGTGAACTGTGTCATGTTTATGACAAGAAAACACAAGGACTACGTTTAATCTCAACGTGTTTAAACTTTTCTTGGTGCATTTTAAAAATATATATTTTTCAGCTCTGTTTACAAGTGTACCCAGAAACCTGCCTGAGCAGTGCACCGTTATCGTGGTGCCACCATCACAAGTAGAAATGCATTGTTTTTTCGTGTTGTAATCTGATCTCTTGTTTGCTGAAATGGAACAGCGCTCTCACCAGACTTGGAATTTATATTTCCACTTTCACTTTTTACAGCATTTTACTTTTACTGTCTAGTGTAACAACGGTTTTAATTTGGATTATGTTATAAGAATGATCAACATGTCGAAATTAAACACTTTTCTTTATTTTCTCAAAGCACTCAAACTCAAAAAAGTCAAAGCAGTCTGCTCCTCAGATAAATAATGTTGTTCACTTGTTCTGTACAGTGCCCTGAAATGACTTCATTTGTGATTTGGTTATTATAAATAAACTGAATTGAATTGAAAATTTCTCCATTCTGTTTCAAACAACAAAATAAATATGTAGATTTTAGGTTTTGATGACTGTTGTTTTCATTATTCTGTTTTATAGTTCCTCTATATATTTAGCATTGAACTTTTTTCCAATCGTATAACAATTAATGCAAAACAGCACCAACTTATTTATTGACATATTAGATCATTGTTACAATAAATGTGTTACATAGACTTTGCTAAATGTGCAGCTCCTCAAAGTAAATAAATTCTGACGTTTTTCTGTCCAGATTCCTGTCAAGCATCTGTTAAACCTAAAGCATGTGACCATCCTGCTTTTTGTAAATCTCACATGGCATCTAATAAACAAACACTGAGATCATCGAAGAAAATAAAACACTTGAAATTTAAGTAGAACTGTTTTTTTTTTTTGCTTCATGCATCTATATAAAGCACTTAATATGTCAGTGTATTTTAACACACTGGATTGCTTATTATTAGAAGCTTAGCATTAAAATACTTTTTAGATTAACCCTCTGGCACAGTGTTAGGTGCATTTTTGTGTGATTTTTCTAATCTGATCTTTTCTTTCCATTGCTCTGAACTGTGTAGTTCTGTACATTTAAATTTAAACATTTGCTATTGTTTTATAACTTCTTGGAGTTTCATTCCTGGTTTGATTCGATTTATTTTGTCTTAGCATCACGTCTGCATCTCTCTTTTTTTTTTTTCGGTCAGTATTTCCTGTACCTGAGCTTATTTTGTATTATGTCAGACTCTGTAATCTTTAAATGATCTGCTCTCTCTGTTTTTGGCTTATCAGATGAAAACATTTATAGTCTTGTTGATATGTTCCATGCATTTTATCTTACAGCAACACAACTTGTGTTTCTATTTCACAGCAAAGAAGAACATAAAATTAAACACAAACATTTATTTTATCATTTAAATAACACTTATCAGCCATTCAAATAGACCCTAACACACCCAACAGTTGTTACAAAGGTAACGCCATGCTCACACAAGTAAAATCAATTAATCCTGTCTCAGTAAAGATAGTTACAAGTTGACAAATTGTTATCTTTTGCTCAGCATTTGGCTCCTGCTGCTGTGTTGTTCACAGACATGTTTGTGCAGAAACCTTAGAGCTGAAACGGTTCCCAGGGTTTGCTTTGACAAATACACTTGGTGAGTCAGTGTATCAAACAGGTGTTACATTATTACTCACATGTGTTAATATTTCTACAGCAAATTGGAAAAATGTCGACATGATTGCCTCCTGATCGTTTCTGTGAGTAAAACTGGATATTCTGAGCCACGGCTGACATTCAGAACCTGTTTCTCTTCCTCTTGGAAGTGTTCATATGAAGTCTGGTCTGTTCCACCATTCTCATAGCTTTGTGATTTATACTTAGCAGAACTTTGACTCTACTCCCAAGGCGACGCGGTGGCGTTTGGGGGAGTTTTTACCATAGAAGGAGAAGAGGAGTTTAGCTTGGTTTCCTGTGGGAGGGTTCTGATTTCGCTCTGTCTCTGTTTCTTCCTCTTCTTGTTACACACTCATCCCATACTCAGACCTGAATAAGCTTCACCAAGCAAAAGCTCTTACTAAAAAAAAGTTCTAGCATTCCTTGAAGGAATGCATATCGCCCATCGCCTTTCATGCCAAAGTTTTAAATAAATAAAAAATTCACGATGAGCAAGTTTATCAAACTTTGTAAGTAATATTAATCATGAAAGCATGTGATACTGTGAGATCTTGTGAGGTGTAACTCCAACAGTATACAACAGGGGTATTCAATTGGCGGCCCGTGGGCCATTTCCGGCCCCGTGAGTGACTTCAATCCGGCCCACTTCATAAAAAAATAAAAATTATTTATAATTCAGGGTTTGGGTTTTGGGTTCTGTTTATTGCATTTATGAGTCAATGCAATAAATTAAACAAATTTAAAGGGTAATAGATCATTGTAAACTTTGGTTATTTACATAATGATTTTTATCACTGGATGTCCGCCCCCCGAGTTGTTGGCTTTCGGAAACTGTGGCCCACTGAGCAGTTTTGTGGAATAACCCTGTGTCTAACCAATATATTAGGGACGAGTATCTACTACTGGATTTGGCTGTATGTCTGTAAAATTGCTTAGCTCACAGCCATTTTTGTTGTAGCTACAGTCGATTAGCTGTTGCAGCTATTTTGAACTGGGTTGACAACAAATGTAAATTGTAGATTTACATCCCGTTATTACTTTTTGTAAGTTTCTATAAAATACATCCAGTGGTCCCTGAGATATTTTGCCAACAGGCAAAAGTCAGAGTCAGAGTTTCTTTATTTGTCATTCGCACCACATGTGGTACATGTGGTGGAACAAAATTGTGTACACAGGGTCCCAGTTACATCCAACAATAAAATGTAAAAGAAAAACAATGATAACATCTAAGATATGAACTAAGAAAAGCGTTAACTAAAAATGTGCTAAGCACTAATAGCATAAAAACAATACGCCGAACAGCAGCACAAACATGAGTCTGCGTGAGCAGATGAGCACGAATGAACACAGCAACATGAAATACTGTAGATCAGCAGCAACATGATGTGTTTTTTACATCATGTTGCTGCTGATCATTGACTCCAATAGTTAAAATGTTATAAAATCAAATAATAGTTTGTGTTAGGGGTAACTTTCTGCTGCAAGCATGCCAAATTTTAGCTCACAATCTGTGAAAATGGCTACATTTTTACTGTTTTTGTGTTTATTAAGGTTACATAGCCATGACCATGTTGAACTGGGTTGACTCCAAAAGTTAATCAATTGTAGAAGTGCATTCTGTGGTTACGTTTCAGGAGTTTTGTTCCATCGAGTAAGATATTTTGTTGGCGGAGCAGACAAACGAACACACACACAGAAATGTGTAAAAGCATTATTGCTCTTTCAATAAACTTTTTGTGAAACATGGAAACACACAGGCGGTATCTTGACAAACCTAAAAAGATGCACTAATGGTGCCATTCAGTGTCCTGATGTGAACATGTGAGGTATGACAGCCATCAAACTGCCTTCACTTTCAGAAAGCAAACGGCCGATTCCTTCTTCGGTTGAAGTAAGTTCTCGTTTTCAACTCGCACTAAAAGCTGGCTCTTTAAAAGGAAGCAGAAGATTTGTGCGTCTAGAATCTCCTTCAGTTCAGTTTGATGGGGTTCCTCAGGGAGAATTCTGGGAAGCCAAATATTTAAAACACAGGTACAAAGAATTTTTCAGGCGTTTGTGTGACGTAATTCAAATACTTCTTTAAGTATCTGTTGATGTGAGGTGTCCAAACAAACATCCTGCATCAAATTATGAATCTGCAAGAGGTTAAGCTAAAAAAAAAAAGTCCTTTTAGTTTTCTAACTATGCAGGCTCAAAACTCCTTACTCTTGTATTTTATTCAAAGTATGTCAAGAATAAACAACACATTTTAAAAGTTTGGTTCCAAGTTTTTTCCTCCCATGCAATACTGTCTGCAATGAAGTAAAGTCTAGCTAGTGTTTGTGTAAGAAATTATATAAGTTGATATTCTGTAAAAACATCAATGCAGCATGAGAAAAAAAAACTAATGCACTTGTTAAAGATTTAAAATGTAGACTGAATATATGCTGCATAATCATCACTGTGCTGTTCTCTGGGTTTCTGTCGTATTTTTCGGACTATAAGGCGCACCGAATTATAAGGCGCATTAAGCAAAACCAAAACATTTTGACAGATTTTTGAGCAGCGTGTACCACATAAAGTCGGTTCAAAGTCAGTAAGCACAACCAGGATTAATACATAAGGCGCACCGGATTATAAGGCTCACTGTTGGTTTTTGAGAAAATTAAAGGGTTTTAAGTGCGCCTTATAGTCCAAAAAATACAGTATTCTATATTTTTAGCCTGGACAGCTGGCCCAAAGGAGCTGAAGGCATAGACAAGTTCACCAAAGACAGTTCACCAAAGCAGATGTCACCAACAAACACATGAACGGCTCTGGTTTTACACCCAGAACAATCCTACGTTGCAAAATATGAACTGAAACATCAACATTTGATTTCTGTTTCTTGCTTTTCTTCCCATCTGTGTGACATTTGTATAATTGTCCCATTTGCAAACACCTGAAAACATATTCCTGAAGTTAGTCTCTGATGTCTGGAATTTTATTTTTTTTTCTTATTCACCTCACAAATCTCAGGAAAATCTGACTTAAATGTGTCTTTCAAACCAGCAGTAATTAAGAGGATCTTAATTTCAGTGGCTCTGTGGTCCATGTCTGTGCAGCTCCTCCTGCCTGATCACATACAGACATCTCTTCCCACTAAATTTTTTTTGGCTAAATTATTTTCCGTGCAGCCTTTTCTCTTTCAGCACTGAAATGAAAACTATGTCCTTTCTAACCAACTCTGGTATTACCATCAGTTTGAACATTCCTAAGAACCCATGACATATACCGGTAGATGGACCAAAAGGAGAAAGAAAAAACATCAATGATGACTGAATTCTGGATCTATTTCTCTGCTATTCTTCTCCAGACATGACCATCGCCTAAGCATCATCAAGTATTTCCTCCAAGAAGCCTTGGAGAGGTGAAGTTTAGATTAGAAAAAGAGGGGAGGGGGGCAGTAGAGGAGTCAAGGCGGGGAGTGGCAGAAGGGGTGAACGGGTGAGAAAGGGCTGTCACTGGGGACCGGAGCTGCCTCCAAAACCTCCAGTCAAGTTTAGACCACACCGAGCTCCACCGACTCTTGCATCCTCCTCTGTCCAGCAGCCTCCTCTTCTCTGCATCTGCTTGTTGAGCTCCACCGTCAACCTTTCGAGGGCTCCTCAGAGGCGTCTTGCTCTGAAGCAAAACAAGAAAGTAAAAACTCTCCTGTTTTATTTTGTGTGAGGCCCGCAGGACACCGAGCGCCAGCTGCCACCATGGAGGCCATCAAGAAGAAGATGCAGATGCTGAAGTTGGACAAGGAGAACGCCATCGACAGGGCGGAGCAGGCAGAGACAGACAAGAAGGCTGCGGAGGATAAATGCAAGCAGGTGAGACACTCACAGGATGAATGAACTCATTTAAACTTTAATTAACTAAATGAAGATACATCACGAGATTTAAAAAAAAAAATTATAAAAATGGATGAACTCAGAGCATTTTCATGATAAATTTACATTCTACTGCAATTCCAATGACTAGTTCAAAAAACGTATCTGCTAATATAAGAAATCTCATATTTTTGTCAATATTTGATCATTTGATGCATAAATTAATGAATAAACCTTTCAGAATAGTTATATAGACATAAGGTATATGCTCTCTTTTTAAAGTTTATTTTTATGTCTTTTGATAACTTAAAAATGACAATTTAGCTCCTATTTTATAAAAAACATTTCT
Source organism: Nematolebias whitei (assembly GCF_014905685.2). Lineage (NCBI taxonomy): Eukaryota > Metazoa > Chordata > Actinopteri > Cyprinodontiformes > Rivulidae > Nematolebias > Nematolebias whitei. The sequence goes on from NC_056506.1 coordinate 41,267,480, forward strand.
AAATTTAACAAGTACCGTATTTTTCAGACTATAAGGCGCACCAGGATTATAAGGCGCAATATCAAGGAACAGGTCTGTTTTCATAAGGTGCATTAAGTGAAACAAAACAGTCTGAGAAGTCAAACTTTATTCAACTCATACACAAAAAGCACTTAAAATCAGTTCGAGGTCACTAAGCACAACCAGAACTAATACATAAGGCGCACCTGATTATAAGGCTCACTGTCGATTTTAAAGAAAATTAGAGGATTTTAAGTGCGTCTTATAGTCCGAAAAATACAGTCAGCTCAAAATATCAACATTCAAATCAATTATAATCCGAAACTGGTCAAAAATAGACAATAAATAGCTTAATTAAAGCTAATGTAAAAGTTAAGATTGGGGTAAATCAAAAAAACATCAAGTATTTTTCTACTGAATTAAAATGAGCAGCTGTGAGCCTCTTAGCAGAGAGAAGGAACTGAAGAACGTCTACAGGGATTTGAAGCATCATATCCATGACTGCTGAATTTACAGAGAATTAAAGGAATTATATATGAAGCAACAAAATGAGTGCTGCAGGAAACAAAGCACCTCATTTCTCCTTTTTGGCCGGAGCCGCTCAGCATCCTTATCTGCATTGAGGTTTGAGAAGAACACCCAGCAGAACCCAAGAGTCCATATTTGGTGCTGCTCAAGCCTCCGTGAGCTTATTTCCAAGCTTAACTTAATGACACTGTACTTATCCCATTTGATACAAACAAAGTAGGCTCTGAAGACTTGAGGTTTCCAAACATTCACAAACTTTACTGCGCAGTTAAGAGGCGATGTCATCATTATGGTTGGGAGCTGAAGAGGCTCACAGGGTCTACATTAAAGCAAGTGGAAAGAATCCTCCCTCTGGTGCTCTAGACACGTCCTCACAGAGCTCAAGCGGTGACACTCGTCACTGGCACTGCGCATATGGACCATCACCGTGTCTTGTGCATCGTTGAGAAGTCAGCGTGAAATCCTAGACGATTATGCAGAGCTCTTCAGTTCGTTAACATAGCCGAGATGCAAGCGGCGCAAAGAGGCCCTTTCTTTGCTATTCTTGGCAAGACGAGTCGAGCAGAGTGCAGTCGGACTGACGGGAAACTGAAAATATACAAAGACTGATGTGCAATATCAGCCTCTTATTACACAGAATGCCAGGCGTTGACTCCAGCGATAATTAGAGGAGTGGGTAACCCAAATTGCTGAAGAATTCAGAAAATTCACGGGATGTGCATGTTTTCAGACAGAATGCCCCAGTTAGTCTTGATAGACCACAGACAGTTTGGTAAATGGTTCCTGCTCGTTAAACTGTTGACAGCACGATCAATCACGGGGAGCAAATGCAAAACTTTTGTTTTTAACCATCGCTGATTATTGAACTGGCATTCTTGTTTGGTTGAACAATGAGTTTTAATGAAACCCAGACTTTTTTTTAATTTTTGTCTTGTGAATTTAGAAAAAAATCATTAACAACGTCAACAATGAACGTTTATTTTGTTTGTTTTTTTAAGAAATTAAATCATTATTACATGCGATAAGAAAACATTTTTTTTTAATCCATGTTCATGCTCAATAATCCAGGTAAAAATCCAACAATGTTCAGTCAGGTCATCTGGACGGTTTCTTTTTTGCTGAGACGTTTCGTCCTTCATCCAAAGGACTTCATCAGTATGAGGAGCCACAAACAAACTGAGTCCCACAAGCAGCACACTCACATAATGGGCCAACCAGTTTGCAGGTGATAAGATGGTTTCTGGGGCCCGCCCTCTCCCCCGTCAACTCCTCTGAGGCAGCCATAGCCCAATTGGTTCAAAACATCAAAGTTCAGGAGTTGACGGTGGAGAGGGCAGGCCCCAGACTTCTGTTGTGACTTGGCACTATATATATATAAACTGAACTGAATTGAATCTTATCACCAGATTGTTTTTTTTTTCCTACTATGGGAGTGGGCTGCTTGCGGGACTCAGTTTGTTCGTGGCTCCTCGGACTGACGAAGTCCTTTGGATGAAGGACAAAACGTCTCAGCAAAAAAAGAAACCATCCAGATGACCTGACTGAACATTTTTTCCTTTTTGTTCATTCTTGTTGTCATAAAATTTATCAAGAAAACTCTAAATCATCGTCAGCCACACCAAATTTTAGGTCCATATCTGTAAAATTGATTGACGTATCACCGTTTTTATTATTTTGGAGCTCATTTGGCTGTGGCAGCCATCTTAAATCATACTGACTCCAAAGGTTAATCAACTATCGTATTTCTCAGACTATAAGACGCACTTAAAATCCTTTAATTTTCTCGAAAATCGACAGTGAGCCTTATAATCCGGTGCGCCTTATGTATTAATTATGGTTGTGCTTATTGACCTTGAACAGATTTTATGTTACAACTGAACAATGTTGAGAGTTACTGTGAATAAATTTGACTTAATCCAAAAAATACAGTATACTGATTACTTTCTCCAAGTTTCTTTAAAACTTGCTCAGTGATTCATGAGATATTTTGAAAACAGAAAAACATTTTCGTCTGCCTTCACCTTTCGCTGGCGAGTGATAATATATTTGTTAAGTTTCAGACCTAACACCTCTTTTGTCTCCTTTCAGCTGGAGGACGACCTGCTTGCACTGCAGAAGAAGCTGAAGGGAACGGAGGATGAGCTGGACAAGTTCTCCGAGGCCCTAAAGGATGCTCAGGAGAAACTGGAGCTGTCGGAGAAGAAGGCCACAGATGTGAGTTAACCGCAGCGAACAGAGCATCTGAAAGGCATTATTACTGCACTGCCGCCGCAACCTTCTAGGTTTCCCTCCTACGCAGCATCAGTGTGCACTCTCACAGATGGACCTAACTAAATGTCAGTCCATGACTGCAAAAAGAGGCGCAGCAGAGAGAGAAGCTGAACTCTAGTGAAATTTAATTTAAATAATAAAGCTCAGCTTGTTCAGAAGTCATTCTGCTTTCACAACTGAAGTTTGGTTGATTGACGTGACAAAAAATATCAAAAACAAAATCAAAACACTACGTTTTGTTGCATAACGACACAATATAATAAAAATTAGAAAAGACTGTCAATGAATTGCACAAATAATCTAAAACTTTGCCCTTTGCTCTGTAATTCAGCTCCTTTGTTGACCTAAAAGCACAAATTAGTCATCAAACGGCTGCGTTTTGTCTTCTACCAGACAGAGCTGAGGAACAGTTACTTGTTGCTCACTGAGCTCTGTAACCAAACTATTTCTCAGGCACCGACAAAAACTTGGCCAGCCTTTAGCCGACCAGGAATCCCAGGAATGCAGCTTGAGCAAACAGAGAACCCCATGCCGCAGCGCCTAATGAAATCAATGCTTTGGCCTTTTTTGGGGTGGAGATATTAGAGTCTGTACTGTGTGGCCTTTACGCTGCACACAATGGTTAAAGGTAAAAGGTATAAACATTTATGTTACTGTTCAAGCCGTGTTTCCTATAAAATATCAGCGTTAAATCAGAGGAGCTAATAAGGTGTAATTAAAGCAAAAACATACATTAAAAGAATAAAACTGGAAACAAATTTGGTTTAATATGTTTTAACAAACACTAACAAATTGAGTGGTCAAATCAAATCAAACCTTCAGTTATCACTCATTTTCTTTACATTTTGTCTCCAGTAAACCAGTAAAAAAAAAAAAAGTTCTTTAGACTTTGGCTGTTTTTTTCCACTGTCCAGTCCCTAGCAAGGTGTGTGTGTTTGTTGTTAACCAACTTAAATATGAATCCTTCCATCATTAAATGTTTCTAAACTCAAAGGATGAACCAATCTTGTGTCGACATTTAACAACCTTAGCAAAGAGCCTTTGATAAACTGGATCTTTGGCTGTTTTGTGCAACATCCTGTCACAAAGACAGTTTTAATTTGTTTCTTCAGTTGGCTCTATGATTAATAACCAGTAAAACACAGATCGGTAGAAAACTTAGCACCAGCACGATAAATCCCTAAAGAGCTTGTAGCTGAAAACTTGGCCTTCTGTAGATGGTCAAACAAAAAAAAATGAAGCAGCTCAGATCCTGTTTCAGGTCTTTGCTGGATTTTTCCTATTTCTCAAATATATTATTCATCTTCTTGAGACTTTTTTTTTTTTTAGGCCTGACACTTCATTTCTTGTCCTCCGCTTAACCAGAAGCAGGTGAAATACAATAAATAAAAAGTAGAACATTTGAAGTGAAGGTTTGTGGGGTTAATAGGGTTAACAGATGACATCAGGTGAGTTTTATTTTATTTTTTGGGGGCTGAGGCACCTTTTGTCTCCTGTTGTTGTGGGGAGCTGATGCATGAAAGGTCAGACAGAGGAAATAAATCCTAGCTTTGCTTTGAAGAAAAGAGGAGGAGGAGGAGGCAGAAGGGGGCGCTGAAGGAATGTTTTGCGACCCTTGTGGCTGCGGGTCATGTCTCCAAACAAATCAATTTACATTCCAAGGCAGTGTGCAGGTCAACAGCCCCTGATGAATGGAATTACTGCAGCCTCTCCCCATCCCATGACTTCTCCCAGTTCTTTAGGCAAATATCTGAGCCTTTATTGCATATAGTGTCCCTTCTTCCTTACCATGCAGTTTTCCCAATCTGATTTGATCAGACATGATTCATACAGAGCTACACTTCCGATCTGGATTCTTACAATCTGAACGAGAAAAGGCAGCATGTGCAACATCTTCCCATATAAGTCCAGCAGACTTCCTCTCACTCTCAAAACAGTAAAACCTGATGGGTTATTCTGAGAACTCAACTGTGGGTCAAAGCAGTTGGGCAAATATTGGGTCAAAAGGTTTAGCCCGGTTGAGATTAGGTATAGCAACTTTGAGAAATTGAAATAAGGAACGCTGAATGGAAAGGGTGGCACAGAGGAAGGGGGTACGGGTTTGTCTCGTTATCTAAAAGTAAGAGAATCTGTGTTTGATTGATCATTTCTGTATCGTAACAATGCTTCTTGGCAATAAATCTTGTGAAAAAATCTGATGTTGCCACCTTTTTAAGGAAAATGTGTGGGTTGAGTAGCAGAGTTGAGTTTTGTTGGTTGTGCCCATGAAAAACATAAAAAGAACAAATGTACCAAACTCTATCTTCTAAGACACGTGTCAAAGTCAAGGCCCGTCGGCCAAATCTGGCCCTCAGTAACATCGTATCTGGCTCCCTAAGATATTTTAAATGTAGAAATGTTATTGTTTCTCACTTTGCTTAAAAAAAAAAACCTACTAAATACTTTGTTTAGTGCAGACCTCTCAGGACAGTTTGACTTTGAAGCCAGAAAAAAGGTTGGATTTTTCAGTAATCTTTCATTTGGATGTGGAAAGAGCAACAGAGAACATCAAATGGGACCAATTAAACTCTTGTTGATGAACCTGCAACCAAGAAAACATGTCGGCTATCTGATTGGAGTTAATGTATTGACTGAAATTGGCCCTTGGCTTGGACCATGTTTTTAATCCCCCCCCCCCCCCCCTTTGTAACTGAGTTTGATACCCCTGCTAAGATGACAACGCTTACCCCCACAGAGTTGGGTTTATCAGAGAATACCTCCTGAATTTGGGAGTACAGAGGATGGAGCTGTCTGCAGTCTTGACCTCAACTCCACCGAACACCTGTGGGGTTAGCTTGTGCATGTTGTCTGTTCCAGAATGATCATCACAGACAGACTTAGAACAAATGCTGACTGAAACTGGGAATCTATCCCATAACAGTGTATGATCAGGCTAATGAGTAGCATTAAGAGGAGGTGCCAGGCTGTTGTCTGTATATGGTTCTTCCACATGCTACTGAAGTTTGTTAAATGAAGAAGTTGTTAAATTACAAACATTTCTTGTTTCTTTAGACTTCCACCATTCAATCCAATAAACAAATGGTAAATGGACTGTACTGATATAGCGCCTTTCTATCTTATCAAGACACTCAAAGCCTTTTACACTACAATCTGTGCCCTCATTTACCCATTCATACAGCACTCTACTATATCAGTACAATGCTTAATCAGCGCTTTATCACATTCATGCACCGATGGGACACACATCGGAGGCAATGAGGGGTTCATTGTCTTGCACAGAGACGCTGCAGCATGTGACTGCTGGTGGAATCGAACCCCCAACTCTTGCACTGGAGGACGACTGCTCTAACCACTCAGCCACAGATGGCCCAACAACCCCAAACAAGAGTCAATAACAGAATAAAATGTTTGGCAACAGCAGAGAAGATTTGTTAAGTTTTATAAGCAAAACACTCAAACTCAGCTCTACTCAACCCACAAATGCATTTTCCAAACAAATGTGACACAATTTATAGTGGAAATAAACAGGCTTTCAAAAATATCAGATTTAATGAGGATACATGTTGCATTATGCAAAATGAACTGAACATTTACCAGGCAGATACAGACCCATGCTAGAAGAGCATAAAATATTTAAAATATTACATTTACTTTTACTTTTTGGCAATAAATCTTGTGAAAAAATCTGATGTTGCCACATTTTTAAGGAAAATGTTGCATTTACTTTTTGTTACATTTAGATTTTTGATAGCAATTTTGCAACATTTTGTCAGGGGATTTTTGGTCAAGGTCAAGGATGTTTATCACTAACTAATGTTAAATTAATGTTGAACCATGCGTGTGAGTTCAGAGAGTTATTTTCTCTCTCAGAGAGGAGCTGGTTTGATCCTGCATGTAGAGCTGAGAGGCCGAG
>NC_056506.1:41274591-41294076 GCF_014905685.2 Nematolebias whitei
AACTGTTGAACTTTTTGGAGCCAGACCCATTCAAGATGGCCGCCACAGCTAAGGGACTTTAGCTAACACATAAATTGCTACAACTCTGTCAATTTTACAGATGTTGAGCTCAGGTTTGGTGTGGAGGTAGCTGGGAGTCGTCCCCAACGCGTCCTCTGAGCTCTACACGTTACGCAAGATATTCATCTAAAACTTTTGCTCCAAATGTTAACATCTTGGTTTGTCTGTTAGTAAAATATCTCACACACCTCTCATCTGATTTTAATAAAACTCTCAGAACCCAATTACTGTATGCATATCTACAACTCTTTGAATTTTGGAGTCACTCCAATTCAAGATGGCCTCCACAGCCAATCGACAATAGCCTGCACAAAAATGGCTAAAACTCAATTATGTTTACTGATATGGAGCTAAAATTTTGAGTAGTCGTAACTGAGAGTCATCCTAAACACATACTCCGAGCATTAATGAGATATGGCTGTGACGGCCATCTTGAATTAAAACTATCATGGATGTCGACAGGAAATGGGCATTACTTTGAGGAATGCTAGACCTTTAATTCACTATAGCAACAGTTTCAAACAACGAGAAGTCTCTGTTTCACTTTGAGTCTTATACCTTTTGACTCAAAAGCCTTTCTGAAGGGAGCTCTAATCCTCCTCCTCCTCCTCTTCAGCACACAGGAAGAAGAGAACAGACATGGTTATCTGGGATTTCAACCCTTCAGGAAACAGGAGCCAGCTGTGACATTTCAGGGTTTTCAGGGTTAAATTGTCTCTCGCGTTTTTTTTTTTTTCCTCCCACTGTCAGCACATTTTCAAACTGTCTGCTCAGGCTGCAAAGTCCACAGGTTGTTCCGGCTGCTAAAGGTGAAACCGAGAGCCGCCATAAGGAAAGGAGAGCAGGGATGATTCATGGCCGATCAGGGGCAGCTCAGTCAATCCTCGGATTGCTCTTGAGCAACAAACTGAACCCCACAACTCCTCCCAGTTGGTTTCTCATCGGGAAAAATTTTTTAGACCATTTTTTTAATGCAAGTAATGAAATCTTGAATCTGTGCAGATCAGGCCTCCGTCTGCAAGTCAGGACAAATCAGTCAGGCTGTTGGCATGAACATGACTTCAGATCTGGAATTTTATCAAAAGTTGCACAAATAAGGTGCATTTTACCGAGTCCACAACTGGGAGCAAACATTTACAGTATTTATGTGCAAACATCCCACTGAGTTGCTTTATTATAAATGAAATGATTTGCGTTCATTAAACCTAACATTCTGTGATCAGTTATCAGTGCCGTGATGCACAAAGTAAAAAAATCTTATTAGGATTGAAATATTAATGCACTCAATATTATATTAATGTCCCAATAGACTGTTTAGACTTCAATAAATCATAGATATTACAAGCATAATGGTAATAAAGTTCCCAAACCAGTGGATCTTGAAAGGTCTTGATGCCTGGTTTTGATGGTAGTACTTGTGATTCTAAAGACCATGAAAAGTGTTACGATTACTGTGATAGGACAGATGGAAGAAGTAATTGTATTACAACAGATGTCATTATAATAATACCCCATGTTTTTCTTATATTGTGCTGCCTTAGTGCGCTGACTCAATAACAACTTATAATATTCAGGTGTAGACTCTTGACAATTCATCCCTGGTCAGGTCATGGAGGCTGCAGGTTTCACTGAGTAACGAGGATGAGAGACCTGTTTGGGAGCAGATGGGGGGGGTTAAGGGCCCAGAATGAGGGTGGTTTTAGTTTCAGTGTTAAGAATAACAATAAAAATCCATCAAAGAAATTCTCAAGTAGTGTGAAACTCAGACATCACTCTCCCTAACAACACCCCTCGTGGAGGGTCCAACACCTCCATAGGGCGGCGTCCCAGGAGTCCTCCTAATCAAATGCACAAATCACTTCAACTGACTCCTTTTGAGGGGGACACAGGAATCCTCACCTGGAAAGGTGAAACCGGGGCCCCCTTCTGTAGCCAGACCTAGAGAGTGGAACTTGCCTGTTGTCCTGGGGCTTCGCAGGGCCAAGCTCAAGGAGCTGCCACCTGCAGCGAGAGCCGTCAAGGTTGGGTGTGATGCAAGCCAAGTGACAACGAAGGGCGAGGCCCTGAACATGCTGATTCCTGGGAGTCCTAAAAGTGCTTAAAGTTCCTGCTGTGCAGTATTTAAAACATAAAAAATATGCGTAGTTGCATCCTAAAATTGAGTTTTTTCCCTTTTTCTGGTGGCACAACTGAGCTATGTTGCACATAAAACCCACTGAGCATCACTAATTCTCATCTGCTCATACATTTTCATGAGCTTTAAAGCTTTTTTTTTTTTTTAAACATGTAACCGTATCACAAAAATCTTAAAAACAGTTTACGCTCAACATTTTGAACAGTTGATTGTAAATCTGGTATTCATCACCATATATTTAACATATATCCTGCATTTAAAGTTATATCCTTCCGCTTTAATCTTTCTTGACTGACCTCCGACCTCTCTCTCTGTCATTCTCCCTTTGTGTGGCTAAAGGCGGAGGGCGAAGTGGCATCCCTGAACCGACGCATCCAGCTGGTGGAGGAGGAACTGGACCGAGCTCAGGAGAGACTGGCCACAGCCCTGCAGAAACTGGAGGAGGCTGAGAAGGCAGCAGATGAGAGTGAAAGGTGACAATCCAGAAGCATTTATTAAAGAGTTTACTCCTGATGTTGAAGCGCCACACATATCCTTAACTACCGTAAACGTCACACACCTCCCTATAAGTTGGATCAGTCCAAATATATCTAATTAAATGGAAAAATTCATAAATATGTCTCTTCGCCGTATAAGTCTACTGCATTATGTGTCATCGCTGACAACACACTTTGACGGTCAAATCAGCTGCAATACGCCGAAATAGGAAGGTGCATAGGGCGACTCGCTGTGCATAACTTTTAAATTTAACAAGATAACCACCTAAAAACAATTATTTGTTTGCTCAGCTTTATAGTAAAGGTGTGTCTCAGTTGAACTTGACGGTCAAATCAGCTGAATTTCAAAAGTATTCGCTGCCTCTGTGCGCAGACAGGGAGGAAATCAGAAATAGGAAACAACTCTGGTGCCATCTAGTGGCTGGAAATGGTAGTGGTCAATATTTTCTGTCAGAGTGAATGAAAACGGTCATCTCTCAACCAAAAATTGATTTATAAATATGGGAGAAAAAAACATAAATACGTCGCTTGGACGTATAATTCGCAGGGCTTGCAAATTATGCAAAAAAACTGCGACTTGTATGCAGCGCAAAATACGGTAGTACCATTTTGATCTGAACCAGTCTGCATTGCAAAGAGCATCAGAACCAAAGCAAAGGAATGTAACAGAATAGTCTTGAATCTTTCACATTTTCACTGAAATTATTGAGGCAAGTTAATGGATCAAAGTAGTTTATCTTAGCGTCATTGCTAACCTGATTTTATTTTATGTTTACAATGAAAGTGAAGTCTTAACAAGTCTACAAGTTTTATTGCTTCAATAGGCTATGGCTGTAGAACTAAAGGTTGTGTATCATTCTCGTCTTCAGAGGCATGAAGGTCATCGAGAACAGAGCCATGAAAGACGAGGAGAAGATGGAGATTCAGGAAATGCAGCTCAAAGAGGCCAAACACATCGCCGAGGAGGCCGACCGCAAATATGAGGAGGTACAGACCCAGAGATCAGCTGATTCCCAGTTCTTTCAAACAGCTCTGGCGTTATTTTTTTTTTATATTTTTGCTCGTCTGTAACGCATCTTTGTGATGGCAGGTTGCTCGCAAGCTGGTGATCCTCGAAGGGGACCTGGAGAGGGCAGAAGAGCGGGCAGAAATCGCTGAGACGTAAGCACAGTCGCGATGAGAAAACTAAGTCGCTGGCAGGTTTTATTCAATTGTTATAAATGTACGGCGTGAATTTCACCTGCAGGAAGTGCAACGACCTGGAGGAAGAGCTGAAAAACGTCACCAACAACCTGAAGTCTCTAGAGGCTCAGTCTGATAAGGTAAAGCTCCTCCCAGCTTACACCTTTACACTCAGATCACTTTATAAAAGATATAAAATATATTTGGTAGTAGTGAAATTATTTTCTTGCTCCTTTTTGTTTAGTACTCTGAGAAAGAAGACAAGTATGAAGAGGAGATTAAAGTCCTGAATGACAGACTTAAGGACGTAAATATACCTTTTTTTTTTAAGATGATTGTACTCTTTTAGTCCGTGTCTAGATGATTCATGTGTTTCTTTTGTAAAAGGCGGAAACTCGTGCAGAATTTGCTGAAAGGACAGTGGCGAAGCTCGAAAAGACCATAGATGACCTAGAAGGTACACTTTCCTTCAAGTCTTTGTCACAATCCATTCTTCTTTACTGAGCATTTGTTTCAGTCATTCCTAAAGCTGATGTTTAATTTTCATTCCTTTGTCTTTTCTCCTTTTCCTCGGCCTGCACTTCTTCTCTGAACCGTTTCATCCTCCTTTCTCTGCCTTCCGGCCTGCAGACGAGTTGTACACGCAGAAGCTGAAATACAAGGCTATCAGCGAGGAGCTGGATCATGCCCTCAATGATATGAACACCTTGTGAAGCTCATCTTGTCTTTACTCCCCGTTTGTCTCTCTTTTCTTAGAAAAACTTTGCCTCTTCCCTTTTTCCCTCTCACTACTTTCTGCTTGTTTTGCGCTGAACTGAAGCACAATAAAAACTCTTTTACGCCTCCGTTTTCTGTCTTCTGTCTACAAGAAGGCCAGAATTACCTGTGCATATATTCCACTGGATTATTGTTATTTTTTATCACAATGATGTTTACGATCTTTTAAAGTGAGGCTTTGCAGAAAAGTTATGAACTAATAATACTTAACCTGTTAAAGATTTGAACAACCTCTGTAGGAAGGAGCAGAGTTTAATTCTGACCCGCTCTGGTATGAAACCAAAGACTAAAGTGATCCAAAGTGGACGGCTGCCATCTTAAAGCTACTCCAATAATTAAAGTCAAATTAGCTCACAAAAACATTTAATGAACCTGTATGTTTTCAGTTTCGCATTACAGTTAGTCCAGTAGATGTACCGTAATTTCTGGTGTATAAGTTGCCGTTTTTTGCATAGATTTATCAGTTCTGCGACTTATACGCTGAAGCGACTTATATACATTTTATTTTTATTTCCATATTCATAATGCAATTTTTGACTGATGCTTTAAATTTTTAAGAACTGCAACAACGAGTCCTCCCATGCACGCTCACTTCAATCAGCTGGTGGAGACGGAGGAATGCTGGAAAGCTAGTGGCTCAGACCCGGATGGATGGATGGATGGATGGATGGATGGATGGATGGATGGATGGATGGATGGATGATATATTGGTGGATGGATGGATGGATAGATGATATATTGGTGGATGGATGGATGGATGATATATTGGTGGATGGATGGATGGCACCGCGCTGCCCAGGCGAAATGAAGCTGTTTTGACCATTTAATAAGCGCATAATAAACTTAGGGGTTCAGCGGTGATGCAAAATAAATGCAACTTATACACAGAAGCAACTTATATGTTTATTTTTCCCTCTTCGTGATGCTTTTTTGACTGATGCGACTTATACGCCAGAAAATACGGTATATATGATTTTCCCACAGGAAGTGCCCCAAGCTTGCAAAAAAATGTGAGGAAAAAAAACGATGTAAAATTTAAGGAGGCATAACAGTTCCTGAAATAGCATTCATAAAATCTTAGTGACTCGACAAGCTGTTAGCTCACCAGTCTGGTAAGAATTAAACGGTTTCTCCAAACTGAATGTTCAAAGAGCTGTCTAAAACAGGTAAGATATTATTTGTTCAAAACCTTTCCACAGAACCCCGCTTTAAAAGATCTGAACTGTTGCTTTAACGCCTCACGTCTCAACACTTTGCAGATTAATTCGTCTGTTCTGACAAGTTGTGTTACATTTTCCATCTGCTGCTCCGTTTTTATTGCAGAGAGCCTCTCGCAAGCGAAAGAGGAAAACGTAAGAATGCACCAAGTCCTGGACCAAACTCTGCAGGAGCTCAACAGCTTGTAAAACATCAAACAGAACATCGAGTAAACGGAGAAACAAACTTTGTTTTTTGTAAGAGATTTTTTTTCTACACCATGCCATCCATTCTTGTAATTTCACGCCTACCTTTGTTAAACACATGTAGCCCATTTATGTATTTATGTTTCTTTTTCTTTTTTTTTATGGTTTTGGGTCCAAACAATTTCAGTATTGGTGCTAGAAATTGTGTTTTAGACCAAACTGAGAGCACAAATAAAGCTCATGATGATGCCCGTCTCGATACTGTCGCTGCTGATGATGATGCTTGTCCTTTCTGTGAAGGTGCTGTTCTGCACTTTTCTTTCTGTGACCCCGAGGCAGTGAAGTAGAAAAACTGAGAAAGCTCACAGGGAGTTTACATGCATGAACATGCATTGTGTTTTCTGTAAGAGACTGACATGCTGTTGGAGTTACGTAATCTTAGCTCCCACAACTGAAATGGCACTGATTTATGATTTTGTCATTGCAAATACATTTACCCCCAGTTCAAACAAGAAAATGTTTCAAACAGCACAAGCTATCAAGACTAACCTCTTAAACGACTGCATTAGTGTAGTTTAGTTCAGCTACAACATTCTGCAACCTGATTTTTTTGCAGCACCACACAGTCAAGATAATCACAATATAATTCTTATCTGGTGCTAGATTTGGCGATGTGAATGAATGTTTTTGGAAGCAAGCACTGAAATGTAAAAACAGTTTGTACCAGACATCTGAAGGCCTTGAAGCTGACCTGGAGCAACGTGGAAGACAATTTCAACTGATGCCAACTGAGGCTGTGGATAAAGAACGAGGAGGACAACACTATTGACATGAAGCAATAAAGATTAACCCTAATTTTAACTGTTTTTATTTATGGGCTAAAGTTTTTGTGGAACGATGTCCTATGTGGACAGAGGACACCTAAAAAATATTGAAAGTGGTGCATCCAATCATTGCAGGGGACAAAATGTCCTGTCTACAGTTAAAAATGGTGGAGGGTGATTGTACTGTGGGTCAACTTTGATGTCTTTAATATTGTAATCCCTAAACATGAAAAAACTACATTAAAATAAGATTATGGAAACATTTTTAGAGGACTATGTGTTACCCAGTGTCAGTAAAACCACTTCAAGTGTGGACTGGTTGTCAGAAAAGGAGTTAAAAAGGTATGAGGTTTTGGAATTCTGAATAATCTGTAAAAATCCAATGTTGATTTTACTCTTTACTTAAACATATGGACTTCTGGATTATGGAAATTAGGAAACTTCTGGTCATAGTCCCACAGTTTTAGGATCTTTTCAGACACCAATGAATGTGAAAATCCAAGTACTACATGCCCAAATACATCGGGTGTCTGTGGTAGAATAAGTAGATAAAAGCGAATGCAAAGATGAAACAAACTTAAGAACAATTTCTAATATCGTTGGATAAGGAGGCCATAGTCAGTGATGGTACGGAAAATATACACAAATGAAAATTATAAAAGTCAATTAGAGGCAAAGACCTGCAAGTAAACATGACTTAGTACCACAAAATACTGACTTTGAGTAAACGCATTATATCTGTAAAAGTCTAATGGACATTATAGCTTTGTCGCTCGATCATGAATTTACCAAAATTACAGTTCAATGCAATTCAGGTTATCTATATAGCGCCAAGTCACAACAGAAGTCATCTCAGGGCACTGAATAGAAATATTTATATACATACTACGACAAAAAACATGATTTGTTCAACATTTTCAGAAGAAAGGATGCAACAGTAACCTTTGGAGGAGAAAAAAAAACTTAATTAAATTGAAGCATTTTATTTTGTAGTGTTTTTTTATTTTCACAAGTAATAAAGTACATCTATTTTTTTTTTTTTTTTTTTGGTTAATGAGTGTGATGAGTAAAGAACATTTTTAGAGTTATGAAATATAACCTCTATTAGAATAAAAAAAATTACCTTACAAAAAGTACAAAAACCTTTCTTCTCATAGTTTATCGGTGACGTCATCATGGCGCTGAGCTGCATGTGCAGACTAGGCCAGCATATTTAATCCTAATGGTGTTCTATTGTCTTATTCTGGATTTATAAGCAAATTTGGCATTCCTATACCACCAAAGGAATATGCGTTTGTTTTTGACGCTATCCCGTCTGGTGTTATAATGCTTCTTAGGTCCTCTATAACTTCTTTAGTGACTCCACCAAGTTTGAACCCTGCTGACTCTAGTATTGGTCAAATCTGTTTTTCCACTAAAAAGACAAAAAAAAAACAACCGTGATATACGTGCCTTATTCTACAAGGACATGGTCTCTGTTCCAAATAGTGTCTCTTATTGGAATAACCTTGTATCAGACCTGAACTGGAAAAAAATCTGGTGCCTTCCTTCTAAATATTTGGTTATCAATACGATCAAAGAAGTATCCTTTAATATTACCCATCGTTTTTATCCCTGCAAGTCTTTCCTTCAACGATACAAAAAGGACATTGACATGAACGGCTCATTCTGCCAACTCTGTGAAGAAGATCTCTGTCATTTATTCTGGTCATGTCCTTTATGCACTTTCTGGCAAGATATTTGCACTTTTATTTCCCAAAATATTATTTTTGACTTTTCCCTTACTTATGTAGATGTACTGTTTGGATTATTCTCCTATCCCACTAATAAAACAAACCATTATATTATCAACCTAGTTTTATTAGTTGCAAAATATCATATACATAAATCTAAATTCTCAAATCAGAAACCTTTTTTTTTTTTTTTTTTTTTGGTCTTTAAAGAGGAATTCAAACAATATATCCGAACACTTCAGTATTCAAACAATAGTAAAGCCATTAAAACAAGTGATATGTGGACCCACTTCAGCACTTTGTGACTTATTTTTTATTTTAAATGTGAGTATGTATGTATTTGTGTTCGCTTTATAACCCCCTGGCATTATTGTCTTGTTCATTTTGTTTTATAATGTTGATATTAATTTTGCAATTTTGTTAACACTTTTATTGTCAATAAAAAATTAAAAAAAATAATAAAAAGACTCGGCCAGCAGGGGGCGCCATTTTGGTTCTTCTACATCCTGTCTTCGCCGGGCGGGATTTCCGCAATAATATCAAGTATGGCGAAAACGTACGACTATTTGTTCAAATTACTGTTAATCGGGGATTCTGGTGTCGGGAAAACCTGTGTCCTCTTCAGGTTTTCAGAAGACGCCTTCAACTCGACGTTTATTTCGACAATAGGTACGTGTTTTCGGTGTAATGTAAACTATCGTTTTGTGTGTTAACAGAGCAGATGGACTGCCTCTGCGGATGCGTCTACTTGCTGGAAAGGCAACCGGGGAAAACCCACATTATAGTTGGCTAATCCTGTAAATAAACACGTTGTTTCACTTTAATACTTGCCCTCCTAGAGTTTGCTGTTCGGTTACTATCTTTAAGCGTATTCTCTTTTATTATTGTGGAATCAGTTTTTGTATTTGGTCGCTTCCGGTATCAAAATCATAACCCCGAGTTATTTCCTGCAGGCATAGATTTCAAGATTAGGACGATAGAGCTCGACGGGAAGAAGATAAAGTTACAGATATGGTAAGAGTTTTTTTGTTTGTTTGTCTTTTAATGAATGCTGCAAAAATAAATTGCATCAGGGCCGGTTTTATTTAATGCTGTACAAGTACAGTGGACGTGGCACACAGTCTTCCTAACATGAGGTGCTACAAAACCCTTAAAAAAGATACATTAAGAGTTCTTAAATATGATAAAATAAAGTTTTAACAACTGATTTTATATTCATAACTAAACGTTTTGCCTTCTGCAATAAAATAACTTGTTAACCTAAGAATGCATTTACTTTGTGGCTTACTTTTGGCTGAAAAAATATTGTTTTAATACTTTTTGGAATGTGTTCATTTAGTTGTTTGTGCAAAAAATATGCAACAATTCATAAATACATAAGCATAAAAAAACAACTTATTACTCAAAACATGGAGTCACTGATTTTGTAATGAAATGTTCATCTTTTAAACAAATACGTGCACAGATGTAGATGTGCAGATAAAAGTCTACAAGAAAAAATACCAAGCTTTTACACACGAATACCCAAATCGATACATGGCCATAATTAAAGCACTGTCAGTGGAAATAATGTTAAAGATTATGAAACTTCCTTGATGTGATTATAGTTTTAAATGCAGCACTGAGACACTGCAAGCATGTCAGGAGTCCAAGAGTAAAACAGGATGGACTTGGAATTTCAGGTCTTGTGCAGAGTTTTACAGACGCTTAGAATGCGAGACGTTGCTACATACATTTTGAACAATAACCTTTTATTAGTGTTTTGAACACAAAGGCAGCAGTGTGCGGACCAGAGGAAGAAGTCAGAAAATGTGCAGATAAACCAGCTTCTTCTCCTCTGTACAAAGTTACACGCTTTACCCTCTATAACATAAGAACAGTCTATGGGTTTATTTGTCTTTTCCCTTTTAATTAACATAATTTCATATGATTGAGCCAATACATTCTTCTTATTTTTTTTTTTACTAATGAAAGGTTTGCTTTATGTCTATTCAACATAAACCAACTACTTCATATTTTCCTCTTTTAACCTAAATGCATTGTTGAAATCTATAGGATGGTTCCCACCAACTGTTTTTCATACATACTGTATATTTTAACCCCCATGTACTGCACTCTTTCAGGGATACAGCCGGTCAGGAGCGCTTCAGAACAATCACAACAGCGTACTACAGAGGCGCAATGGTGATGATTTGTCCAAACCAACAAAACTTTCTTTTGAAACTGTTCTCTTAAGTTATATTTATTGTAAAACATATAATTGTCTGTTTTTCACAGGGCATCATGCTCGTCTACGACATCACAAATGAGAAGTCCTTTGAAAATATCAAGAACTGGATAAGGAATATAGAGGAAGTATGTAGTGCTACAAATGTAACTTTCTTTACGTGATTGCTACAGTACATTATAAGCTTCTGTTGTTCCGCGCAACATTTAACATCTTCCTTCATTTAGCATGCATCAGCGGATGTTGAGAAGATGGTTCTTGGCAATAAATGTGACATTAATGACAAGAGGCAGGTGTCCAAAGAGAGAGGGGAGAAGGTGAGAACTTGGATGTATAAAGGTTTTTCTTGGTACTGATGTAAGACGAGCACTTTATTGCTAATAAAATACAATTTCATAAATTATTGTTTTAGCTTGCACTAGAGTATGGGATCAAGTTCATGGAGACCAGCGCCAAGTCCAACATCAATGTGGAAAATGTGAGTCACTCCTTCTTAAAGAAAACCTGTTCTTGACTTTTTATTTAGTCATTTACATTAATGTAATAAAACCATCCCGTGTTATATTTAATTTAGAGCCCCTTTCAGACACGTACTATTTCCACTAATCTGACAGTAAACTGCTTTCATGTGTGACTGATCAAATCTGAACAAAGTCACTACTTCGCGGTTCGTTTTTCCACTGACTCGCTCTATCACGGTTTTTCAAAGTAAGACACACAATGGCTGGCTGATGGATGAGCTGCACCATCGGCATGGATTTTTTAATTTAAAATCAATTATTTTAAATGATTTAGCACTTGTGTGCAGCCCACAGCTGTGGGAGAAGCTTCCTCCTGCAGCTGATCAGCTGATCTCCGCAAAGAGCTGAGAAATGGGCGTGGCTGAGAGTGCAGCAGAGGCAGAGAGCTGAAATCATGACATTCTGTGCTTTTTTAGAGCGTTTAGAGCTTAGAAACGTTTAGAATATTGCAAGAGTGTGCGAAGGGTTTAAAACACTTTTTATATTTTTATGTATAAATACTAAAATAAGCTACTTCCTACTTGTACTACTATTCCTACTTCGTTGTTCACTTATCGCCAGGCTTCAGGGTACGGATCCCCCGTAATAATCGAGGGACTACTGTAATACCAACTATTTCAAACTGCTACTGTTAGGAAAAATAACAAGTTTTTTGATTTATTTGGTTTCACAGGCGTTTTTGACTCTTGCCAGAGACATCAAGTCGAAAATGGACTCAAAAATGGTGAGAAAAGACATTTTGGACTACATTTCTTTTAGTATTTTTAAAAGAACAATATACTGTATTCGTTTTGGACAACCAACAGTTATTCCATTCATTGTTTGACTGTTATACTCACTTTTGGACATGCATACAAATACCTGTCTTTCTTGGTCTGCTGCAGGAAGCCAACACGCCTCAGAGCAGCAGTCACGGAGTTAAAATCTCCGAGCCTCAGAAAAAGACCAGCTTCTTCCGCTGCAGCTTGCTCTGAGGATCCCAGCTTTCGTGGCCAGACAGAAATAGACTGTGCTTTCTTACAGCACTTCCTCGTCTTTTCCTTTTGCTTCCCAACACACAGCCGGTCCTCCAAACCTGCAAAAACCACTATTGTCCATAAATGGAGGACTTCCCCTCCTCTCTTCCTGTTCTAAAGCTTCCAGGACTCCCATCTCTTCCATTTTAAGAGGACCAGTTGACTTCATGAGTCCGAGTGCTTAGCTGGCTAAAGAATCGGCACAAAGTTTGATCCAAATGTTCTATTTCACTCAAAATGACCTTATATTTTCTTAATGTCTTTGTTCTGTACTCATATTTTACATAACTGGTAGCACAACAGTGATTTATAAAAAGCGTTTATTATAGTAATATTTTGGAAGTGTGATGCTTAGATTTATTTTTAACAGAGCTTCCCCCCTTTTTTTCTGTTATAAAAGTCAACCAGAGGCTGATGGCTTGAACTCCAGTGAAACAGTTGCACTTTTATTCATTTTAACATCAGCAGCTGAGAACCACATCAACAAATCTGAAGTCCATCAGTAGTTAGGTTGAGTTCGTCCCGCTGGTCTGTGTGTAGTTGTTGACAATCATTTAATGTGACTGAAAAATGTGTTTCGTCCTGCCCTCATCACTGCCTCTCAAGTGTTTTCACCGTGTTAAAAAAAGAAGCAGCGTTGCAATGCATTATGGTCCGTATTTTGTCTGCCCTGCTGTCTCAAGGTCAGCTGAGCAGTTTGTGGTTTGAAGGTCTCTGAAGTAGCATTGGGTTTAATTTTTTAACATTTTGTTGTTACCAGTTTGTGTTTTAACTTTGGAAAAAGTAAAAATATATAAAAAAAAAAAAATCCAATTTGTGCAAATTTAAAGCAAAACTCTAGATAAAACTACTAAATTTATGACTGAATCTGAAGGCTTCAAAGAAATAAACAGTAACGTTGCATCACTGCTGCCAGCTTATTCCTATCAGCTAAAGTAGCTGGAGCGTCAGTATTTGAGTAAAGATTTAGCGATTAAATGGCGTAAAAAGGTCGGGATGTAACAATTTATCTGTGGAACGTTTGTATGTTTGCACTCGGCTGACAAAAAGGGCCTTAAAACCTGGAAATCAAAGCAAATTCACAAAATAAGAACCTTGTTTTACACTTATCAGATTTAGTACAAGCTGAATGACGTCTCTGGTTGTTAAAAGAATTCAAACCTGAAGGGTCTCGCTGTAATCTCTGCTCTCCAAGCACTTTATCCAGAAATCCTAGTGTGAGAGGAGACAGGTTCACAATCAAACAAAACCGTTTCAGTCTTTGCAATGCATGACTTGACACCACCTCCGTCTCAATGACGGGACCTCTCCTGCTGTTTTCTACTGTTCACTTTGAAGTGTTGCTTCCAATTTATGTAAACTGATATTATCAGAGTGTATACATATAGATTATCTAAGTTTTAAGCTTCAGTGTCTAAGCTACAGTCTGCCAAATTGAAGTGTGACTTATACGATTCTGTTCATGTGAAGTATTTTAGTTTCCAGTAATATTTGTAGCCCTCGAGTTTGATGCTAAACGCCTCCTACGTACTCATCCAAATGTCAATTTGTGTCAGTATTTTTATTTTCAGAAGACAAACCAGGGTGGAATTAAATCTGCCATGTTCCAAGATGTCTCACGTTTTGTTTCCGTCTTGTTTTTTCCCCTCACGTTTTGTCGCTTTGACTGAAAATCTTGAGTTTTGTGTTCACAGTTTTGGACCTCATTGCTACCGTGACCGTTCGTTTTAAACATCAGTTCTGTTGCGTCATGGCTGAGCTGTGCTTTGTGAGTGTTGGACCTGTGCGTATTTGTGCAATTTCACACAAACGTGTCTGCGTGTACAGGCGAACGTGCGAGCTTTTGTTGCTTTGTGTCACTGAGCCGAAAGAAGAGAGGACACAGTCGTTTGTAAACTGCCTCAGCTTTAGTTTAGCATCATGAAGCCTTTTTTTTTTTTCCAATAGCAGAAATGGACTGAAACATGGCTGTTCTCTTGTTTGAGTGACAGCAGGTTGAAGTCTAGCATAGGAACCAGATGTGCAGAACTGAATCTGTATCAATATCTCCTGGAAAAATGCATATTTTGCTTTTTACATATCTTTAAATTCCTATCGAGTTTTAATAAACATATCTTTTAACAGCCATATTTGCATTCTGTCTGTTGTGAAGGTTGGGGTGGGGCATGGGGAGTTGATAAAACTGGGACAAATAAGTACCTAAACTGTACTGTACTTTCTAAACCAATATAAAATGTATCCACAATTTGTAAATATGTGTACTTTTGGTTTAATTAATAATAAAAAAAAGGATAAAACTTGTTTGTTTCAGTGTTTATATTGACTTAAGAGCTTCCATTTGACGTCGCGCTACATCACGGTCGGCCCATGTGAGCCACCAAAATATTCTGCCATGTTTCTTTTACAGCTCAGTGGAAACAAACCCTGTTGGATACTAAACAAATCTGCGGCTGATCCTCGGTGATGCCTGTTTTAATCGAGTCGGGCCTCCACCTGCTGATCGTCTGCTTCGTTTCTGTAGATTTAAATAAACTGCTGCTCCTGGTTGAGTTTAAGTCCATTGTGCTCCAAGAACTTACCAAAATAAAGCTGTTTTTCTAAAAGCTTGAACAAAATGTTGGTGTGTAAAGATGTCAGGATTTTCAGTTGGTCTTTTGGTCTAAATGAATTCCTTAAATCCTTATGTAATGTGAACCAAAACAAATACATGTCATTAGATCTAATCACTGATAACATATTCTACCACCGCTGGTTTACCTGAGGAAGTCCAGGGCTCTGACAATCACGTGCTGGAAGTCTTCGAGTGAAAGACGTCCAGGTCGGCCTCATCCATCATCTTCTCACACACCATCCTCACCTCCTCAGCTTGTTTGGGATCTTAACATTTAAATGTAATTTGCAGTTTTTTTGTTTTTTTTCTTGTAAAAGCATCAACTATTATAACAGCTGTGGTAATAAAACTATTTTAAAATGCTGTTTTCAGAGAATGCTGTTAGACGATTAAAATCCCTCAAGCAGACCTGGAGCAACATTGAGGATCATTTCAACTGAAATCAAACGAGACTGTGGATAAAGAACAAGGAGAACAACACTACTGCCAGGAAGCATGAACGTTTAACCTCATTGTAACACCATTACTTAGCATCAGCAAGCTGTTTTTTTTTTCCCCCACTATGGAGTATGCTGTTGTTGTGGGAATCAGTTTGTTTGATGGCTCCTCAGATCGAAGAAGTCCTTTGGATGAAGGACGAAACATCATCTTAAAAAAGAAACAGTCCAGATGACCTGACTGAACATTGTTGGATTTTATACCTGGATTATTGAGCATGAACTTTGGTCTAATTGTAACCATTTTAAATGTCTGGGCTGAAGTTTTTTTTTGTGGAATGATGGCCTGTGTGGAGAGAGGACACATACAAAGACCTCTTCTTGAACGATGTGCGTCCAATCATCACGGGACAAAATGTACCCTCTGATGTTAATGATGGTGGAGGTTGTTTTCTGGTACTGCAGTAACTAAATATGATAGAACTATATAAAAATAGGGTACCACTTTACAATTGTAGACGGCTAATAAATAGTTTATTGATATGTTATTAATTCCTCTATAAACACTTTATAAATCATTAATAACTGCTTATTATGCATTAGTTAAGGGTGATAAAGAGACAAAACTGACCAGTTTCTTGCCAAATCTGTTCACCTATATATTTCATCTAGAGTTGTTATATTAGACATTTCAGACTAAGTTATACTACCTTGTAAGCACAATTATCATTTGTTGTCAACCCAGTTTTTTAGGATATAATATTGTACTTTATCACTGCATTATACGTATCTACAACTAATACTATATCCTAAAAAAAATAGGTTTATAAATGCTTCCGCTGCAGCTTGCTCTGCAGCTTTTGTGGCCAGACAGAAATAGACTGTGCTTTCTTACAGCACTTCCTCGTCTTTTCCTTTTGCTTCCCAACACACAGCCTGTCCTCCAAACCTGCAAAAATCAATTGAATAAATTCCGATTTGTTTAGTATCTAACGGGGTTTGTTGCCACTGAGCTGTAAAAGAAACATGGCAGAATATTTTTGTTGGCTCAGAGTGGGCCGATGAGGGAATATTCGGTGAATAAACAGAATTTATTTACACTGACTTGATCATAAAGCTGCTTTGACTTAATATCAGTGTTATCCATTAAACAGTCTGATTGGAAACACAAACTCTGCAAAAGCAGACAACAAGAATGAAGATAAAATGGTTGTCAGTCACAAAACATTTTGTAATAAACGGAGAGATAAAAAAAAAAAAAAGCAAGTTTCTTTACACATATTCAAAGATAAACTGAGCAGCTGATGTTTTAGAGGACATGTGTTTCTCAAATCACTGCCTCTTCTGTCCTTGTTCCCTCCAGTTTTAGAGGTGTTGGTCATTTTTAACTGCATTCTACCTTTTGTCCAGCAGGGGGAGACATCTGCGGCTGTAAACCAAACCAATCTGACAAAAAGGCTCCATTTCTCTTTGGATTTGTGACTTAGTTCAACATTTTCATGATAAGAATATGGTTCTGTTTGACAGATTAATATTGGTTTTAGCCTCTTAAAAAAATAAAAACACAGCAGCTCCATGCAGTCTGTCCTCATATCTCCTTGTTCCCTCTTCAGGTGGGTGTCACCAACAGGGCTGCATGTTGGAGCTGATTGGCTTCATTCTCTCTGCACAGACACGTGATTTCCAAAGTTCAGACTAGTTTCACTTCTGAAGAACTCACACAGAGGCTGACTAAAACATAAAATGGCGCAGAAAGGAGATCAGCTGGACCCAGAAACGTTCTCCTGTTCGATCTGTTTGGATCTACTGAAGGATCCGGTGACTGTTCCCTGTGGACACAGCTACTGCATGAGCTGTATTAAAACCCACTGGGATGAAGAGGATCAGAAAGGAATGCACAGCTGCCCTCAGTGCAGGAAAACATTCACACCGAGGCCTGTCCTGGAGAAAAACATCATGTTATCTGTCCTGGTAGAGCAGCTGAAGAAGACTGGACTCCAAGCTGCTCCTGCTGATCTCAGCTATGCTGGACCTGAAGATGTGGCCTGTGATGTCTGCTCTGGAAGAAAACTGAAAGCCATCAAGTCCTGTTTGGTCTGTCTGGTCTCTTACTGTGAGAAACACCTTCAGCCTCATTATGATTCAGCTCCATTTCAGAAACACAAGCTGGTGGAGCCCTCCAAGAACCTCCAGGAGAACATCTGCTCTCGTCATAATGAGGTGATGAAGATGTTCTGCCGTACTGATCAGAAGTGTATCTGTTATCTCTGCCCTGTGGATGAACATAGAGGCCATGACACAGTCTCAGCTGCAGCGGAGAGGACCGAGAGGCAGAGCGAGCTCGAGGTGAGACGAGAGACAATCCAGCAGGAGATCCAGGACAGAGAGAAAGATGTGGAGCTGCTTCAGCAGGAGGTGGAGGCCATCCATCACTCTGCTGATAGAACAGTGGAGGACAGTGAGGAGATCTTCACTCAGCTGATCCGTCTCATCCAGACAAGAAGCTCTGATGTGAAGCAGCAGATCAGATCCCAGCAGGAAACTGAAGTGGGTCGAGTCTTGGAACTTCAAGAGAAGCTGGAGCAGGAGATCACCGAGCTGAAGAGGAAAGATGCTGAGCTGAAGCAGCTCTCACACACAGAGGACCACAACCAGTTTCTCCACAACTACCAGTCAGTGTCAGTACTGGGTGAGTCTCCACACTCATCCAGCTTCAACATCCGTCATCTGGGATACTTTGAGGACGTGACAGCAGCTGTGGAGGAGCTCAGAGACAAACTGCAGGACACCCTGAGAGACACATGGACAAACATCTCACTGACTGTCTCTGAGGTGGACGTTTTACTGTCAGAACCAGAACCAAGGAGCAGAGCTGGATTCTTAAAATATTCATGTGACATCACACTGGATCCAAACACAGCAAATAAATATCTGTTTCTGTCAGAGGAGAACAGAAAAGTTACAAGAATAAATCAACCTCAGTCTTATTCTGATCATTCACACAGATTCATTAACTGTTGGCAGGTTCTGAGCAGAGACAGTCTGACTGGTCGTTGTTACTGGGAGGTGGAGTGGAGAGGATCAGCTGCTGATGTAGCAGTCACATACAAGAATATCAGCAGAACAGGAGTTCAGTCAGGATTTGGATGGAATGACAAATCATGGGCTTTGTGTTGTTCTCCAGACAGTTTTAGATTTTGGCACAACAACATCAAAACCTCCATCTCAGGTCCTGGTTCCTCCAGGATCGGAGTGTACCTGGACCACAGAGCCGGTGTTCTGTCCTTCTACAGAGTCTCTGAAACCAGGACTCTCCTCCACAGAGTCCAGACCACGTTCACTCAGCCGCTCCACGCTGGAGTTAGGGTTCACGGAGACTCTGCTGAGTTTTGTCAACCGAACTAATTTTATATTTTTATTTTAGTTTGTAACTTTGAGTTTCTAGTTGTGATGCGACACTGATCAACTGATTATTTTTATTTTAGAGTTTTCATTTTCTTTATACAAGTTTTCTTGTTATATCAATGCAAACATCAATTGTCTCTCAATTTTTCTTTTCTCACTCATAAAGGTTTGGTACAGACTGTTTGAATGCAGAAAATACATTTATTTAGTTTGTCAAAATATATTTTATGAATTTTATCATTTACATTGTAGAAACATTTTATTTCAGACTACAGCGACAAAACGAAGCATGTTAATCAATGAGAATAATAAAAATGGTCAATAAACAAAATTAATTAAAGGACTTCTGAATTTGTTTTTTTTCCCCCCGTAAAACAAATAGGGCAACACTTGTTGACATGAATTTAATAAACACGTCTTTATTTTTTCAGTTGACCTGAATATCAATTTTTAATTAAGAATCGACCTGCTGACACTTTCTGCAGGAGATCCAGACTGTTCACAGGCTGAAATTCATCATGTCTTCATCATGCGTTAATCATGAGTTCATGGTTACTTCATCATGAGTTATCATGTCTTCATCGTTACTTCATCATGAGTTATCATGTCTTCATCATGCGTTAATCATGAGTTCATCATGTCTTCATGGTTACTTCAT
>NC_056506.1:41294086-41304760 GCF_014905685.2 Nematolebias whitei
GGAGTTTGTACATTTTTCTTTCGCCGGAATGAATTTCCGCAATAAATCAAAATATGGAGGAAGCGAACTGCAATTCGTTTAAAATCGTGTTAGTCGGAGACAATGCAGCCGGGAACACCTGTCTCCTCTACAGGTTTAAAAATGATGAGTTCGTATGGGACCTGGGTGTTACAATAGGTACTTTTATTATCTATTTATTTATGGGGTGGGGGGTATAGTTTTACAGTAAACGCGGTTGTTTTTTTTTCCTCGTCCTACTGTCATTTGTTGCTCAGACATTATCTTTAAATGTATTTTCTTGTGTTTTTGCGCGGTGACAGTTTTTACTTCTGTTATAATCCATTTTTTTTCCTGCAGGCGCTTCTTTTACTTCTAAGATCCTAGAGCTCGACGGAAAGAAGATACAGTTAGACTTATGGTAAGTAAGAGTTTTTATTCTTAATTATTTTTAATAATAGTAAAGGCTGCACGAGAAAATGGCACAGTCTCTTTCTAACATGATACAAAGTCTTAATAAAGATCATAAATGTTACATTATCTCCCTCTGAAATGTTTGGTTTATGTCCACATTCAACATAAATTAATAACTACGTCATATTTTCCTGCTGTCCCTGAATGCAGCGTGGAAATTCATAGTCTGGGTCCCACAAACTGTTTTTCATACATGTATTTTAACTCCCATGCCTTGCACTCTTTCAGGGATACAGCTGGTCACGAGAGCTTCAGAAAAACACATTCAGTGTACTACAAAGGAGCAATGGTGAGTATTTGTTTAATACAACATAATTTCACTTTCTTTCATTTCAGTTCTCTTTGCAAAACATATGATTTTCTGTCCTTCACAGGGCGTCGTGCTTGCCTATGACATCACAGATGAGGGATCTTTTGAAAACATCAAGCTCTTTATGAGGGACGTGGATGACGTATGTACTGGTACAAATGTAACCTCCTTTACATGCTAGCTACAGTACGTTAAACGTTTCTGCTTCTTTGTGCAGAATGTTCATTCATTTTGTCCCCTTTCTGTTAATTTAGCATGCACCAGCAGATGTTGAGAAGATCCTCCTTGGCAATAAATGTGATATGAATGACAGAAGGCAGGTGTCCAAAGAGAGAGGAGAGGAGGTGAGAACTTGGATTATTAGTGACTTATCTTGGTATTAATGTAAAACAAGCACTTTCTTGCTAGTAAAATATAATTGATTAATTTTATTTTTGTGCAGCTTGCATTAGAGTATGGGATCAAGTTCATGGAGACCAGTGCCAAGTCCAACATCAATGTGGAAAATGTGAGTTGCTTCTTCTTTAAAATAACTTGTTCTTGTCTTTGTTTTAATTTAGTCATTTAGATAAAAACGTGTATACAGGAAATCTCCCATGTTTTTAAATTTTAAGCCCCTTTCAGACATGACAGATCATTTCCACCAATCTGACATAAATCTGCCTTCATGTGTGAATGATGGTACGTTCATATCTGAATGCAGCAAAATGCATAAACGAGAGCAACGTTTCAAAGAAAATATATTTTGACAACAAACAAACAATTCTCTGAATGTAAACAGATACAAGAACTGGACTCAAAAAAAAATCTTTCAAGACTTAAAAAATACAAAAAACTATTCCTCATGACTACGCAAGAACATTACAAGAAAGTCTGTTTTTTTCTGATTCTGTTCTCTTTTTTATTTTTAACAAAATGTAACAAAAATGATTTGTTTCAGATTTATACACTGGCAGAACAATGACAAAAGAATGCTGTTTGATATTTTAATCTGACTTTATGTTTTGTAGATGTTGAACCGTTTCTTTGTCCCGTCTCTATTTCATCATCATCAAGACTAGTAAAGTGGTACAATACATGTCTTAACATAACATGTACCGTATTTTCCAGTGTATAAGTCACATCAGTCCAAAAAAAGCATCATGAAGAGGAAAAAAAAACATATAAGTCACATTTATTATGCATCATCTTTGACCCCCGGGAAACGTGGGCCAATTTTTGGCACGACACCGGCGCGGGCGACGGCGGAGCAACGCTGGAGCCGCTAGCTCTCTAGCGTTCCTGCACCAGCTGAGTGAAGTGAGCGCACACGGGAGGACTCGCTGTTGCAGTTCTTTGAAATTTAACAAGATTAGCACTTAAAAACAATTATTTGTTTGCTCGACATTATAGCAGAGGTGTGTCTCAGTTGAACTTTTTCCTTAATAAATGCAATTTAATGGTCAATGTTTGGCTGGGGGCGGTGATGGTAGTGGTACAGGAACAACATATACACTTACTGGTAGATGTCAAAAGCCTAGAGCGCCCTCTCGCGCCTCGAGCGGCTGCAAATGGTAATGTTACTCAGGCTCATGTCAGTATGAATGAACATCGAAAGCGAAATTGCGTTATGAATATGGAAAAGAAAACTATGTAAGTCACTTCAGTGTATAAGTCTCAGGACTGGCAAATCTATGAAAAAACTGTGGCTGATACGCCGGAAAATACGATAATATTAACCTAACTAGACTCGTCTGACGTGTTCTTGCACTTCTGCTGTGCAGTTATTTTCAGAATGATAAAAACTGACAACCTTTTTCGTGTGTTTGGTTTCGCAGGCATTTTTGACTCTGGCCAGAGACATCAAGACGAAAATGGACTCAAAAATGGTGAGAAGACATTTTTGTGCTACAATTTTTTTGGCTTTCATTTTTTTTAAACATTGTTCTGTATTTGATTATGAACAAATAGCAGCTTTTTAATTAATTCGGTGACAGTTGTTTCCACTTTTGGACATGCATACCATAATCTGTCTTTTTTGATTTGCTGCAGGAAGCCAACCCGTCTCAGAGCAGCAGTCAAGGAGAGCCTCAGGGTAACAGCAGCTGCAGCTTGCTCTGACGATCCCAGCTTTTGTGGCCTGACAGAAACTGAGCTTTCACTTCCTCGTCCTTTCCTTTTGCTTCCCCTTCTGCGTAACACTATTACTGTCTGTAAGCAGAGGACTTCTGTGGATGACAAATGATGTTGCTGATGTGATCATTATATCATCTCTATCAGGTTCCCAGCTACTCTAGAAATCAGGGAAGACTCAGGGAGTTGGACCACTGATCTGCTTATTAAAAGATGATCTTTCTGAAATTTAGATAATTATTAATGCCAGTATATTCCAGTATCGTTGAGTCCATGTTCTGCTTCTACAATGTGCCAATTTGTAACCCCGTTCACAACTCTTAACGTTCTTCAGAGTTATGTGACTGGTTCTGAGCATTTTGTGTGACTTGTATAACTCCTGGACTTTCAGGATTTACTCAGGGAAATATCAGGGAATTTTTTTTTTCACGAAATGCTGGAAACTTTGACAACATGTTACACTTGTGGGTTTAAATGTGCCATGGCTACTGTCAGATAAGAATATTTTATTTTGATTACTGAATTGTAAGTGCACTTTATTTGTCTAATCGAACAAACTCGGGTGTTTTTGTACAAGCCTTAAAGCGTTAAAAATCAGTTTTGCAGTGCATTATGGGCTTTTTTTTAAAGTCTGTTCTGCTGTCTCAAAGTCAGCTGAACATTTTATGTTTTGATGGTCTCTGTCAGCTAAAGTAGAGCTTCAGTATTTGGGACAAAATTTAATAATGAAATAACATAAAAGTAAGGATGTAGCACCTTTTCTGTGAAACGTTTTATGTTTGCACTCGGCTGACAAACAGGACCTGAAAATCTGGAAGCAGAAGTTTTAAATTCACAAAATAAGAACATATGAACCCTGTTTTATGCTTTTCATCAACTTTGTTTCAAGCTAAAGGAAGTCTCTGGTTGGTAAATTAATTGCATCTTGAAGCGTCACACTCAGCTCTCCAAACACTTTATCCAAAAAACATGAAGGCTTTAGTTATTTTTTTTATTTATTTAGCAGAAATGGACCAAACCATTGCTGTTCTCTTGTTTGATTGACAGCAGGTTTAAGTCTTAATATATGAACCAGATGTGCAGAACTGAATCCATCAATAACTCCTGGAAAAATGCATTTTTTTGCTTTTTACATACAGTATCTTTAAATTCCTGTCACATTTTAATAAACAAACCTTTTATAATTCATATTTGCATTCTATCCGTTACGAAGTTTAAGCAGAGATTTATAAACGTAACGTGGGAAAAAATGAGCAAACTGTACTGCACTTTCTAAACCAATATAAAATGTATCTACAATTTGTAAACATACTTTTGGTTTAATAATAATAATTTAAAAAAATTAAACTTGTTTCAGTGTTTTTATTGACAAACAACTTTCATTTATCTACTTCATTTCTGTAGATTAAAAAAACTGAATGTAGCTCCAGGTTGAGTTTAAGTCCAAACTATTTATAGTAAAGATTAAGCTGTTTTTACTTAAAGACGTGAATAAGACATCAGGATTTTCAGTCCATCCATTTGGTCTTTTGGTGTAATTACATGAATTCCTTAAATCCTTATGTGGAAGGTGCTGTGAACCAAAACAAATATCATTAGATCTAATCACTGATAACATATTCTGCCTCCGCTGGTTTACCTGAGGAAGTCTGGGGCTCTGACAATCATGTGCTGGAAGTCTTCGAGTGAAAGACGTCCGTCGTTGTCCAGGTCGGCCTCATCCATCACCTTCTCGCACACCATCCTCACCTCCTCCTCTGTCAGCTCGTTACGAGTCAGCTTGTTCAGGGTTTTCTCCAGGTCCGACTTGCAGATGAAGTCATCGTTGTTGAAATCTTCAAATAAGTAAAGATGATGCTAAATTACAGAGAAAGGCTGGGTTTTTTTTTTCCAGGCACCTGCAGATCAAATTTACTGCTGGTTTTCAGTTCTCTTCTAACAAAGATGTTCAGTTTGTGACTTTTAAATGGACAAAACAAGCAGCTTGTCTTTCTTTTTCAGGGCAAAGAAATAAATCGGAGAGCTCGTGATCCTGTTCAGAGCCACTGACCCTAGATGTCGCTCTGCAGCTCAGATTTAGCAGTTTTTACTAATTACTTGACCTTTGACCCCATGTGCAGCTTCTCCGTCTTTTAGCTGCTGCAGCACAAATTGAAGTGAAACAACTTTGTTGCCAATAATGAGTTAGTTAAACTATGATGTTTGCCACGTTTCAGTATTCATCTTTTTGTTTTTTTGTTTTTTGATCACCCAGTTTCGAAATGTTTTATTCCAGTGGTTCTTGAAATCAATAAACTACATTTTGTACAAAGTCTGGATCAATGAGTTGCTTCTTTAAAGGGTGGAATTTTAGTGCATGTGCAAATCTCAGTCAAAATAGTTTTTTATGACTTATTCCTCATTTACTTCAAAATTCAAATGAATTACAAGTTCTAAGTCAGTTTAATAAAAGTAGTATCCTTGTAATAAAATATTTTAAAGTGAAAAGTACTAAAAAAAGTTGCATTTGTATCATATCTGCCAACTTTGAAAGCTTGATTTTATAGCTTAGATGTTATTTTTAAAATTTCCCATCTCAAAATAAAAAAAGAATCATCTTTCTCTTTAATATTTATACCAAATTCAGATGTAACTGAATGTTGTCTCATTTTAAAAATCTTGTAAATAAGCAAGATATAACACAATAGTTATTTTTAATATTCTTAACACCAGATGAATGGAAAGAATATATCTGAAGTACACATTTTGGTGTTTTACTTCAATATGTAGCGAGTAAATATTGTGAAAATCAGTGCAAATTTGACCAGTAGTATTTTCATTAAAAAAAAACAATTGTTTTATTTTAATTAGCAAACTGGTGGCCATTTACAACATTTCATTCCTTTACCTTCAATATACGCATTTTTAAAAACAGTTGTCCTTAGTTTAATCTGTTTTCTAACCATAGACAGTGGATTTCAAAAATACAGTTAGTAATTTTTAATAAAAACATAAACATATTTACCATAAATTTTGAATGCATAGTAGGCCTTTAGGTCCCGAGGAGCCATCTCACTAAGAACTGAAAACATGTCTAAGAAGTCGTCCAGTGTCATGTTCCCCTGTCCGTCCTCAGAGAAAACCTCAGCGATCCTCTGTCGAAATGGGTTGTCCTGATCAGAACACACCAGAACTTTTAGGATGATCTGATCAAATGTAAAAAATGAACCTCAGAAACTCATAAACTTTCTGGAGCACTTAAAAATGTTTGACATAGATCCATATTCTAAAATAGCTCAAGTGACCCGGTTTGCGTTGTTAGTTTTGAGCAGCTCCTCTCCCACTCCCATCTTCTGTCAGTAAACTTTAAAGATGTTTAAGATAAGATAAGATAAGATAAGATAAGATAAGATAAGTTACCTTGCTGTCTTTGCCTAAAGAAGCATATAATTGTTCTGTTTCAAACAAGTGTGCCCTTAGGGACCCAGCAGCATTCTTCAAGTTTAAAAGAGTCGGGTAACGTATAACCTTTCAAAGAATTCTGTCGATTAGTTGGTCATTAATTATGGATCAGGAACAGAAGCATGGGGGTGGGTGGGGGGGATCTGAAGGGGTTTGTGTTGGTCCGCTGGGTCTACCTTCAGCTCTGGCATGCTGCCGATCAGCTCGTATGGTAACTTCACATCTGGCTGGTTGGTGTAGTCAAGGGGAACGAGTTGCGGGGCCAAATCCCGATAGCGGTAGAAGAGTCTGGACAGGTTTCAGAAATTCACTTTCAGTGTCGAATTACAAAATATATTTGCTGAGGTAGATGTGTAGGAGTAGGTGTTGAAAGAAGATGTCCTGAAAAATGCAGCTTTCAACACTGGTTACTGATGGATCAATGAGACATGGAAAACTGTAGGCTCACCTGAGAATTTCTTTTCGTGTAAAATATGTGCAGTCCTGTAAAAACAAACAGATCATGGCAGGTAATTTACTAGTTATTTAGTGAATTCCATATAGGGAGTTTGTTTATGTAGTGCTGAAGTACTAGTCAAATATTTGTCTTAGGTAGAAATAAAAATATTATAAAGGTAAAATACTCATTTTAACAGTGTAAAGGCATAGAGTATCACTTTACTTTTAGCTTCCTTGATCTAACCAAAGGTGTTCCTCAGGGATCAATTCTGGGGTCACCTTTGTTTATTTTATATATCAGCAATCTTAATTTAGATGTATCGAACTCTAGTTTGTATTTCACGCTGACGATACTGTGATGTACTTTGCTGTACCCGTAGGTTATCATGTGCTTTATCAGTTCCAAAAATCTTTTAATCCTTTTCAGCCAACTTTGTGCATTTCTAGATTAGTTTTTAATGCTAAAACAATTGAATTTGTCTTGTTCTTCAGCTGTAAAATCAAGGCCTTTATTATTATTTTTTTGTTGTTATTCTTCTTCATGGCTCAGTGGCTGAATACAAATACTGAAGAATTCTGTAAATAAAATATTTCTGTTTACAATTTTTTTTTCTTGGCTTTTCTTTCTTCATGTCTTCATGTTTCGAAAAAGCACAATTTTTTTTACCATCTTGGTTTAAATATATTTTCCTTTTTACTGTACCAAGGACTTGTACTGAGTTAGGTAAAATAAATAAATAATAAAATATGGTGCCCTCCGTTCTTAGAATGAGCTCAAAAACCACGTGAATGTTAAAATAAAATTTCACATTAAATGAATTGGAAATTTTTAACAAATCTTAATGCACAAACATCTGGATGAGGAATTTTGTTGATGATTATGAGGACTACCGTCCACACGTCTTTTAGTTTTTACTGTTTATAGTTTTGATTACCTTTCTGTAGTTAGTCTAAAGTTAACCTTTGTCTAGGTGTGTGTTGAGCTGTTACTTTTCTTGGCCAGGACACGCCTGTATAAGATTTTAAATCTCAAGGCTTTCTCTTGGCTAAATGAAAAATAACTAATTACAAAATTCACTTTTGCAAGGTAAAATCAAATCAACAGACCTCCAGGTTCACACTGAGCTCCACACATAAAGTGATCTGTTTCAGACAGAAACAGTCCTGACACCAACCTGATAGGCATCCAGTTGCTGTGCTGTGAAGATGGTTTGTTTATTCCCCATGTCTGAGCAGACAGAGCCTCAGACCCATCGCTGCTCCAGCACTGAGTGAACTTTCGTCTTTTATGGTGAGTCAGATATGAAATACTGGGACAAAAGGAGGCCAGAGCCAAAGCGGAGATCGGGTTTCGAGCCGCAGCCGGGCCCTTTGGTTGTCACTATATAATGGCAGCATTTCATCGTTTTCTTCGTTGTGAATAGCAGCCCCTCTGACGATGAATACGGGCTGTCGTCCAGCATCATGCCAGGTGGTTTCAACCCCCTTTAGTGCCACTCTATGGCCAACGCCTCGCTCTCTGCTCAGGTTACAGTCTTTAGAGACAGGGTTTTGTTATGTGCAAAAAAGAAGTTTTAACAGGAGGCAAGTTTTGTTTTGTTTGCTTATGCAGAAGTTAAGTGTTTTATCATGCTCACTTAAGAGCCAGGTATCACATTATGGACGGAGAACTTTGCAGATCATTCTTTAGCAAAAAATTTCTCTTTGTTGATGTAAAATAGCAACAAGCTTATTTATTGTGTGTTTTTATTTCATTGCATCCAAAGCAACTAGCTGCAAAGTATGAAATGAGACAAATAAAAGGTTATCCAGAACTACATCAAGTGGTGCAGTTTACTCCAGTATTTTTCTAAATGTATCAAGTGCAGCTCTGAAGTGAGGGTCCACACTCAATGTAAACAAAGCACTCGGCTGAATCTAACTAATTGGAAGTTTGAGTCACATGACTGATCTATTGTGATCAGTCATGTGAAATACTGTCATACTTCAGCATCAGTCATATTGTGAAATACTTATATTTTTTACTTTCATGTGTTTTTCTTAAGCACTAAAAAAAGGGGTGGCTCTTAATTTCATTGTACTTGCATATAATGACAATAAAGGCATTCTGATTCTGATTCTAATCTACATTAGGCTGGCCATAGTTTGCGTAGGCAAACAAACACAGATGATAAGTTTAATGTTGGACGCGTTTTCAGCCACGTCATCTCTTCTTGTAGGTAAAAAAAACAACAAATGTGGTAGCATTTGAAGGACACATCAACCATTAACATGAGAAATATCTTGTGCAGATTTTGTCTTTTACTTTATTTATTTTTTTGTCTGGTCTTTTTGACTTTGCAATGGGTATCTTTGAAATGCACACAACTAATAGTTCATGTCACAAAAAGTGTGTGATATGAAATGCTGAATGAGCGTATTCATTTAAAAAAATGTGAATTTATAATCTGATCATCTATTTTTGTTGAAAGTTTAAGCTACAGACAGTATCACAGAGTTCCCTGCATGCTCAAGATTAAATCCATCACAGTTTTTTCTCAAATGCTGCATACATTCATTTAACCAGCTTTTCCTTTCCAGGTTTGTGGGTGCTAGTGTGGTGAATATGTGGGAGGTGCATTCTGGCTGTAATACTCAAATGTAAAATATTATAGAAGATAATGAGGTGCAAAACACAACTCATTTCACAAAAAAAAGTCTAATTTTCCTTTGACTTTTTAAACTTTTAAATGTACAAAAATTAACTCCCCAAAATTATATTTTTGAATAAAGACAACTCTTCTGATTCAGTTAACTTTTCCAATAATAGAAACCATGCAGGAGCACAACAGCACGAGCTGGTGGTGAGGTGGAAGTTGTGCAGAGTGCACTTCTCTCTGCTCAGAACATCCATCCATCCATCATCTCATACTTTCTGGGTGGAGTGGAGGGGGGGGGCGGGGGGTTGTCACTGGTGCCCATATCGAACAGTAATTGTCTAAGAGGCGGGGGACACCCTGGATAGGTCGTAAGTCCATGATAGGGACACAAAGAGACAAACGAGACAAACAACCTGAAGCATGCTCAATAATCCAGATAGATAAATCTGCGAAGGTTGAGTCAGGTCCTCTGGATGGATTCTTCTTGTTGAAATGTTTCATCTTAGACTTCTTCAGTCTAAGGAGCTGCAACAAGCTCAGTCTTATAAATAGTGCCACCAGTTTTTTGGTGACAAAAAAAAAAAAAACTAGTTATCTAGCCAAACTAGTTTGGCTCATTCGCTTAAAAAATTTGTGGCGGAGCTAAAAATCGGCCAAACCTGACACAGTTGCACCAGCTGTGTCAGGAGAGCGGGACAACGAGATGCAAACTTTTTGTAAAGCTTGTGGAAGGTAACCAAATGTCTGACTCAGGTCATACAGTTTAAAGGCAACACTACCAAATACTAAGAAAATATGTAAACATATGAAGAAAGTAAAGTATTGTTTTTCTCTCATTATTTGGGACGATGAAATTTTAAAACATTTTTGCGAATCCTAAATGACCTGAAACAGGAAAGGTTTGTTCTGACTTTAAAGTCTTCTCGTGTTGTGTAAGTAAAAATCTGGTGTCACCTGTAGGTTTTACTGAATTATCCGATTTTACTGATGTTAGCTGTAATTTGTGACACAAACCCCAACAACAAAAAACAAATAAAAGCTGCTGCAGGAGCGTCACCTCGATCAATCAGTGTGTCTGACAGATGTGTGGACGATGATCTGTTAAGACCAGCTGAAACTGAGGGGATCACATCAACACGTGGAAGTAGGTCACCTTGTTAATGATAAATCTGGAGTTACAATCCTTCTACAAGTCCTTTCTTGTTACAGATTGAATGATTCATCTGGAAGACAGTGCTGCGACAAGTCGTTCTGCTAAAACAC
>NC_056506.1:41324760-41341669 GCF_014905685.2 Nematolebias whitei
GACTTGTCGCAGCACTGTCTTCCAGATGAATCTTTCATGCCGTAACAAGAAAGGACTTGTAGAAGGATTGTAACTCCAGATTTATCATTAACAAGGTGACCTACTTCCACGTGTTGATGTGATCCCCTCAGTTTCAGCTGGTCTTAACAGATCATCGTACACACATCTGTCAGACACACTGATTGATCGAGGTGACGATCCTGCAGCAGCTTTTATTTGTTTTTTGTTGTTGGGGTTTGCGTCACAAAAAGTAGTACATTTGAAGTTTATTTTTGCAAGTATACTTTAAGTTAAGTATATCAAGTATACTACACACCATACTTGTAGTGTACTAGAAGTATACTGATTTAATACTTGTTTGGACTAAATTGGGACATTTTTATATTATTTTTAAGTATATCAAATAAAGTTTATAATAAGTAAACTTCAAGTACACTTCCTCATTTTTAGTATAAAATAAGTATACTTGTAGTATACTTAAATAAACTACTTTTTGCTACAGCTAACATCACTAAAATCTGATAATTCAGTAAAACCTACAGGTGACACCAGATTTTTACTTACACAACACGAGAAGACTTTAAAGTCAGAACAAACCTTTCCTGTTTCAGGTCACTTAGGATTCACAAAAATGTTTAAAAATTTCATCGGCACAAATAATGAGAGAAAAAAATACTTTACTTTCTTCATATGTTTACATATTCTCTTAGTATTTGGTAGTGTTGCCTTTAAACTGTATGACCTGAGTCAGACATTTTGGGTTACCTTCCACGAACTTTACAAAAAGTTTGCTTCTCGTTGTCCCGCTCCTCCTGACACAGCTGGTGCAACTGTGTCAGGTTTGGCCGATTTTTAGATCTCCTAAAACTGTAATCTGGATTTTTATTTTGTTTGGGACTAATAGCTTCTTCCTCGCCGAGCGGCCTTTCAGTCCACGACCCAGGACTAGTTTCTCTGTAGATAATGACACGCTCTGACCAGCTTCAGCATCATCACAAAGAGTTTTGTTTTGGGGTTTATATTCACACATTTTGCACCAAAACATCTTGAGAACACAGAACTCGTCTTCTTCCTGAGTGGGAGGATGGCACAGTGTTAAAACAAGTATGACTGTTTGAACATGTGAACGTGGCACTTTCAGGCATCTGGAAATTGTTCCAAAAAAAAAAAAAAAAAAAAAAATTGAGTTGTTGAGGTAAACAATTCCTGGTAGATGCATTTTTTTTTAGATTTTCCCATGATGTCACACAAAGAACCAGTTTGTTTGAGCTGTGCATTGAAATGCATCCACCAGTGTACCTCTAATTGGTATGGTATGGTATGGTATGAAGTTTATTCATTTAAAAAAAAGTACAAAACAATTCCATAACAGTATATAAAAAGATACAAAAAAAATTTAAAATGAAAGGCAGCAGAAAGAAGAAAAAATCTTATTTTATCTGCCCCTTTTTTCAAACAATTATTTCAGACATAATAATTTTCAAGTAACAGAACAAAATGAATAACTTTCTAATTTTTCTAATTCTAATACAGCACTTAAATGTTGTCAATAATAATATAATAATGTAATTTATTTTGTCATTTAACCAATCAAAAGCTTCCATTGTCAGAATGTCATATATTGGCCTTTCCCAAATTGTTTAAAAGCATAGTATTCATAGTGTAAACTTATATTTTTTGAAGAAAATAATGCAAAAAATATCAAAAAAGTTTGATTTAATCTTTAACAACCTCAATAAAAATCTGTTTTTGGCTCTTCTGGAGGTTCCTGACATTATTTTGTGACTTGTTTGCCCGATCAATTAACCTGCTGTGTATGTTTCAGAGTATAAATGTTCTTCATAATTTTTCCAACAGAAGTCAACTTTCAGTGAAAGAAACCTGCAGAACTGTTGGATCTTTAAAGATATTTTCTCATTTGCTGCTTTTCAAGGTAAAATTTTTAATTTCCTTTTTTCATGTTCGCGTTAGCCCCATTTTCAGGGGGACTGCTCTCTTTTTCCTCATGAGAGTTGTCGACTTGTATTATTTTAAAAATAAATTTGAGCTATTTTAGCTTCATGACAAGTTAGCAATGTTCAATATTGAAGTGTCTTTATTAATATTAATGCATTTGGGTTTATTACATTCACAAAATAAGTCGAGAAATGGTGTTTCCAAAGGGCTGCACTTGTTTTTAAACAGCATCTGTCTCCTCTTCAGCGATCCGCTCCTCGTACTTTGTCACGGCACGTGTTGAGGACTGGGTTAGAATGAGTCACCTGCAACATGAGCAAGCAGCTTATGCACGATGACTGCCGGGGACAATCCCCGTGTCCAGACTCCGTAAAGCAGAGGGTGACCAGACTGATGGGGGAGCAGACGTCGGTGCGTTTGTGCCGGCCTGTCTGGTGTCGTGGTCATAGTCTGGGTCACCTAAATACAAACAAAGCAGCTCTTATTCATATCCTCACTTCCTTTAGTTTATGTCTGATCTATACACTGAGGGTATAATAACATTTTTCTTTTCGATTAAGTCTTTATGTTGTGAATTAGACTTAACGTGAAATTAAACTTGACAACAAGTTAATTATATCAATTGAACATGCCACCAATCTTTGTCACAGGTATTTCAGACACTGGAAACTTCTTTCTTTCAGTTTTATTTGCAGTGATGACCTTGCCCCGTCTCACTGAACAATAATCTCATCAATGTTCAAGGACTTATTGTAGATCATGTGGTGTGTTCATATTTAAGTGTTATAGAAGCCTCTAAAGCCGGTCTATTGTCTGTCTGCATGGGAGGAGGCCATCGCTGAGGGATTACAGAGCATTACGTAGTACTTCTGGATTACGCACCGTACCTCGCTGCATATAGGAGGAGAGCTGGACGAAAGGAGCATCTGCACTGAAGCCTGGACAAGTTGATCAATTAAGAAGTAACTTTTTATGAGGATTTCTCATCCTGATGCGTACAGATACTTTGCTCACTTTTGTCCAGATGAGCCTTTTGTCTGAGTTTTTCTTCAGTGATTTTCAGTCCTTTTAATCATTGGTTACATTTGTATTTTCCAAAGTTTTCAAGAAGGTTGAGAAGGGACCACTGGTGGGCAGGAAAAAAATGTATTCAAACAACAGGAAAAACATCTTCAACGCAGAAAAGAGCAAGAAGAACATAAAAAGAAAAACATGTGAGTACCGACACGGAGCTCATGCTGTTTTGCAGCACTTTTTAAAATGATAAACCACCTTTATTAGACTGAACATCATTCTGAAAGAAAAATATTTGATTTGACCACAAATTTCATCCACCTCAGGGGCTCACTTTAAGACAAACCACCAGGAAGACGCCGTCACCTTGACGTCACAAAAGGTGGAAACCAACAAAAAGGTGGAAACCAACAAAAAGGTGGCAGAGGACGAGGAGGTGCAGCAGCAGACAACCTTCGAGAAGGCTCTGTATGACCTGACCCACTCAGAGAGGGCGTTAGATGATCTGATATGCGGTCGGCGGGTGGGGTTTTACGAGCTGAGGGGGGAAATCGGTTCTGGCAACTTCTCCCAGGTTAGACTGGGAATACACGACCTGACCAAAGGTGAGATTTTTACATTTTACTCTGCCATTTTCATAGCTTCTGTGTTGAGTTTATGTGAACATGAGTTGTAGAACGCCATCTTTTAATGAACTTTCTCAAGTTTCTTTGCTTTTGCTTAAACAGAAAAAAAAGAAGTCAAATAATAATAATAATAATTATCAGTTTAGTTGATCAAAGGGACAGTAAGCAGTTAAAACATCTCTGAATAATGAGCAATTGCTCATAAAACACTACCTGTCTTCACTTTTGCACAAATATAATTGGTCAGAACAGTAAAGAATCTTGTGCAATAAGTCTTCATATTCAATAATTTTCATTGAATAAACTGAAAATTATATAAAAAGGTCAAATTTAGCATGTACAATAAAGGTAAAAATGTTAAGCTGCGTTATGGATTAATTAGTGAATAAAATATCACATATATTTTATTTAAAATCTTATAGAAAATTAATCCTATTCTGTTGTTTTCACTACATATTATGTATTTTTGTTTTATTACTGCTCCTTGTGACTCGCGTTGTACAAAATCTAAGGCTTTTCTGCTTATTTAACCGTGTCACAAGTTTAATAGGGCACTCATCTTTAAAACAAATGTGCGTACATCAGTCAGCCTGCATCATCCCACATGTCAGATGATACGTAATCTCATCAACCAGCCCCCACTAATCCATGAAGTTTTCCTTCCTCTCTGCTTTGTGTAACATGACAACTATACTGAGACGTGCTGCGTTAAATAGTTTTATTACCTCAGAATTACAAATCTTGGGATGTTTTTCCGTTCACCTTTTTGATTCCATCTGTGTTCATCTCATAGAGAGAGTGGCAGTAAAAATCCTGGATAAGGGGCGTCTGGGCAAACAATCTCAAGCCCTTTTTGCCTCTGAAATCAGCTGCATGGAGAGGCTTTCCCACCCCAACGTGGTGCGCCTGTATGAGGTGGTAGAAACACTGAGGAGGCTCTACCTGGTGATGGAGTACGCCAGCGGAGGGGAGCTGTTCTCCAGAATCACCATCAGAGGGCGGCTGTCGGACCTGGAGAGCAAGCTTGTGTTTTCCCAGGTCCTGTCTGCAGTGAAGCACATGGTGAGGAAGCTACTTCAGTGTTTGGGCGTTGTGTTTAGTTGGAAAACGAAAGTAGAAGAACTCAGCCTCTTTGTCATATGTGTAAAGTTTCTATATAAATATATTTTAATAGGAATAGCTGGATTTTAGTCTTTACAGGGGTTCTCAAACTTTTCCATGCCATGGCCCTTAAAACAGCATTAGTTTCTGGCCGATTCATAAACTTTGACCAAAAATCCCCTCTTCTATATGTTTGGAAGAGATGGAAGAGGCAAGGGGCGTTGGTTGCAATCTGCAGCTAAGCCACTAGGTGTCTGAAAACCCCACATATTTGGCCATTTTGATTTTTTTATTTTGAAATTTTTTTTGTCAAAAAGTTGTTTTTTTAAATACTTGCTCAGTTGTGACATCATTTAAAGAGCACAAAGTATGAAAACAAGTCATCATCCAGGCTAGGCTAATGGCTAGCTAAACAAAGGCCTGTGTTTCTAGTTTTCAAGCTTATAAAACACTTTTTGAAAAATAATTTCCCGCTGTGAAAGAACTTCACATTATTTAATTTTAACCATCCGATCCATTCAGCAGCCTCAGAATAATCAACATGTAGCACTATCACCTATGCTCAGCACACTTTCATTCCAGTAGTAAGAAAAGGTGTTTAGTAGAAAAAATGTCATAATATTAAAACTCTACACTGTTGCATTAGCTAACGCAGCTGTTTTTCCCACTGGTATGTCATTGTTGAGAAATGTTGTTTTAATAAACCTGAAAAATCACAAAACAGACTATTACTGGGCTGACCTCGAAAGCTTTTTCTCTTTTGCCTGTACTCCACACTCTGGGATGTCATGGCTGATAAAGTACTAACTACCGATCACTTTTTGAAAGAAAATCACTTCACCAATAACCAAACTATTTTTTCCGCCCTTTTTAGGTTGTAGAGTTTTCAAAACAAAATTGTTTATGTGTGTGATTCCCATTCACTGTAACTTTGTATAACATGTATTTTTCTTCTTTTACAGCACGATAAGAACATTGTCCACAGGGACTTAAAGGCTGAGAATGTATTTTACACCAACACATACTGCATTAAAGTAGGGGATTTTGGCTTTAGCGCATGTTGCCACCCCGGTGATGTACTTCACACATTCTGTGGCTCTCCACCTTATGCAGCGCCTGAGCTTTTCAAAGAGAGAGGCTATATTGGACAGTACGCAGATATCTGGGCGTTGGGTATTTTGCTTTATTTTATGGTGACTGCAACAATGCCGTTTCAAGCTGCCACCACCAAGAGACTGAAGGCTTGTATCCTGCAGGGCTCCTATGCCATTCCTTCCTATGTGCCCCAATCCTGCCAGGAGATCATTAAGGGCCTCCTGAGGCCGGTTCCTGTGGATCGCCTCACTTTGGCACAAATGATGACAAGCAATTGGATGAGAGGCATTAAATACTACCAGGCTGACTCAGCTTATAAATCTACACCGTCCCACCTGACTGAAGCTGAAAACATTCTCACCTCAGATGAACTGCATGTGAAGGCTGCCCTGGAGGATCTTGGCATCACCAGCGTTCATCTTCTCAACAACAGTCCAGACTTGAGAAGTCCTATCACAGGGGCTTATCGGATTTTGGTGCACCGAATCCAGAAAAGGAGATCCGTAGAGGCAAGAGGCGATAGCTGGCTGTGCATCAAAGAGTCCCAGAACAGACTCGGACAGAGAACAGGCTCCAATAATCTGCTGCGCAAGCGCCACTCTGTAGTCTGTGCCGTTATGTAGATTAATTTATCATAAAAAAAGCTCAAAAGTTTAAAAAACAAAAAAGAAGCTTTTTTTTGCACTTCCTTTCTGAGACATACAGGAGGGATGCTAATGTCTTACAGTAATTTAAATTGCCTGCACAATTATTATTATTATTATTATTATTGCACAGTTTTTAGCTGCATTCTTTTGTTCATCATAAACAAAAACACAATTATGAAATTTGTGATTCCGGTTTGATGTTTACTGTAATAATGCTCCAGCTGTCACATGCTTCTTGTATACACTGTATACCAGAGCATGGTTAGAGGTCAATACCAGTGGCAAACTCCATGAACATATCTGGCACGGATTTTTCTGCTAAAATAACATTCAATGTTTCTGCAAGCTGCTTTCAAACCAGCTGAGCATGAAGAAATGTACTCAGGGCTGTCGGTGACACACAGATTCCGCCTTTAGGAAGATTAGGGGAATTACAAAATGGCAAAACAACATGGGAGATTTTTATTCATAGAATAAAAACAGTGTCATTCAGAGAAAGGTGCATGCTTTACCCTGAAGCGTTTAAATGTAATATGTTTTGTTTGCAGCTGATTTTATGTTATTTTTTCTATATGTGTGACAAGATCTACATATAGTAATTAAATTGCATATGTTTTAGGCTGTTAATTATTTGACAAAAGATAAGTATAGATAAAAAAAACAAGCCCTGATGGAGTCCAGCTCTTACTCTGAAAGAGTCCTATTTAATGCTGGCAATGCAAAGCAGACTCTTGCACCGTTTGTGCAGGGGATGATTGTCACGTAGCAACGGAACCCTTAATTCCATAATCACAGAGCATCTCCCACAGCGTACCCTGGGGAACACAATCAACTGGCTTCTTCAAGTAAAAAAAAAAAAAAACACATTTAAACTGGTTGGGCAAACTCCCATGCTCCCTCAAGACCCCTGGTTGAAGAGCTATAGTTCCATCACGGCCGGGACAGAACCCGCATCGTTCAACCTGAATCCGAGGGTCAACCGTCGAATAGACTCTCTTCTCCAGCACCCCAACGTAGATCTTAGCAGGGAGGTTGAGTGTGGTCCCTTAGAACACACATTTAGAACCCCCTTCTTCAGAAAGGAGAACCACCACCTCAGTCTGCCAATCCAGTGGCACTGCCCCCCAATGTCCATGCCAGCGAAGATCAGCATCATCCAGAGCCTTGTGGGACTCAGCGGATCTCGTCCACCCCCAGAGTCCAGCTGCCACAGAGCTTTTTATCTACCTTGGCGACTTTAGCCCCGACAGACCAACCCTGAAG
Organism: Nematolebias whitei; assembly: GCF_014905685.2. Taxonomy (NCBI): domain Eukaryota; kingdom Metazoa; phylum Chordata; class Actinopteri; order Cyprinodontiformes; family Rivulidae; genus Nematolebias; species Nematolebias whitei. The sequence goes on from NC_056506.1 coordinate 41,332,463, forward strand.
CTTCCAGACTTCCTACATGACAGATGTGCGTGTAGGATTGAGAAGGTCCTCAAAGTATTCTTTACATATTCCAGCAATGTGATTTTTATTCTGTAAAATAAAAACAACAAAACTTACTCCTGCCTTTTTAAGTCCTCATGTGGTTCACTGACACCACGACCGTAACAAAACCAGTAAAAATGGTTAAAGTAAACAACAAATAAAGCCTTGATGCGTTTCAGACCTTTTCTTTTTATTGCATTCTGTCACGGTTTATTCACATCATGTTTGCACACTGACGTTTTTGTTGCACATGTCTCGTTCCATTTGTGGTTTTATTTCCCATGACCTGAATTAAACAGATATTTTAGTTGTCAGAAAAAGTGCTGATTGGTTCCAGTTTCTGTTTCATACAGTAGATCGGCCTGAGAGCATCATAAATGCTTCTGTCGAAAAACGCAGCTGTTTCACAGACCACATCGTTACCATGAAAATCTCAGAGCTATAGTTTTATGAATATTTAACATGCACTGTGTTAAGTCTGAAACTGCGACAAATTTTTTGGAAAAAAGCATCTTGCATTAGCAAGGTCTACACAAACTTTCAGGCTGACGGACCAATCTGATACGGTGATTCGTGTAAACAGTGCTAAAACTAGTGCAGTTGCAGTATCTTTAAGTTAAATGTCAGGACTTAGAGGAGTTTATGTTCATGTTTTAACACCAAGGTGTTAATAAACAAAATGTAGTCCATAAATAAAAAATACCATAACTTCAGTAAAACATGGAGGTTTTGTCACACTGCAGTGCAGCTTTGTTTCCATTAGTGCATAAAGCACAGGCATATTATAGAATTAAAGGAATCTGATGATTACAAAGACATCTTGTAGTTTTATAATTGCAACTTCTGTAAGAAAATTTAATTTAGGCAGGGCAACAAAACTGGAACACTAAGCTAACATGAGACAATAATACCTGAATAATATTTGACAATTAAAAAAGTGGACCACTGCAAAAAAAGCTCTTGGGAAAATTTAAAAAGCTTAAATCTGTTTTAAAGAAAAGGAGGCAAAACAACCAGCACACGAAGCTGCTAAATGGTTACAAGAACGAAGCTGTTATTTTAATCTATTTCTCAAATGAGGGGTTTACTGGAAGAAACTCTCTAAGGATGAACATCCAAATAAAACTTGTCACCTTGACCAAAATAATGAAGGCAAAAATAAAGACACAGATTCAGGACTTTGTTTGAATGGAACTCATTTTACTGCTCAAACTTCATGTGATCAATCACTGATTTAAAACAGAGAGGCTTTTCTGTCTGTCTCATTAGAAGTGAACTCATTTTCTTTAAAGAATAAAAAAATAGAAATGATTAAACTTGGGACATCATTATAAATTTGAGCAATTAAAATTCATTTATTAAATTGGCAATTATCACAAGCAAATATGCTTATGGAATGAATACTATTACCAAATAAAGCTCGGAGGGTTATAAGTTTTATAAATCTGTATTTTTAATAGTTTATGTCCATGGTGATTTGGATGTAAAAAGGTTTGATTTGCTTTTGTTTAAGAATATTATCAATCTTGTGCTTAAATTTAGGAACGCCAACAACCAAGATAAAGTTTATGTTTTTCATGCTTTTCTCAAAGGACGTCCTGAAGTCGATATTTAGGTGAATTATCTACACAAATTAAAGACACTAAATAAAAAAGTCTAGTTTTTTTTTTTATTCAGCCCGTATTTCTTTCACAAATGTGTGCATCAGATTTGCTGTAGTCACAGTTCAAGGTGAAAGTGTTTTGACAGATTATAAATCAAATGAATTAAGTGCAATTTTCAAATAGCGTCGAAGTGTGAAAAAGTTTTACAGCTGCTTTCATCTTTTTTATTCATTTCCTGTTATTTATTCATAAATCATGATTTATAGCTGTCACGGGGGTTATTTGGACACAAACTGACTAAGACTTTTAGATGATGAAGGTGTCAAAACACGAGCTTTGACCTCACTATTTATGTTTTCAAGCCTTCTGTCTGAATTTATTACATCGTTTTTCCACGCCTTTTGGGTTTATGTTTTTCAACATTTTAATGTACATTTGTTTTAGAGTCAACCGAGACTTCCCGTTTATGTTTTCATACTTTTCTTTCATGGATTTCCACCCTTCGTAGAAAAGGGTCAGAGATTCTTCTCATGAAGCCAACCACCTAATTCCTTCTGCCTCAGCAAAATGTTGTTTTGATATTAATAAGAAATAGAGCATATAGATGTTCCAATACAAAGTTGACCTATGAGGGTGGCATTTCTATGAATCATACTCAGTGTTATTGGCTATTGGATGTCCACCAATACTCCATATGCTATTGCGTCATACGCTATTGGACTATTGTGCTGCACTTTAATTAAACATGTCTAAAGCTTTTGATACCACAGAACATGACATCTTTTGCTCTAAGCTCTCAGACGTTGGTTTCTCAGACCATACTATTGGTTTGGCTTTCTTTTTACCTCTTAGATCGAAGGCAATGCATTCAACATAATGGTACTTCTTCCAGCTATTTAACTTTCAATGATGGTGTACCACAAGGCTCAGTCTTAGGTCCCACCCTTTTCACAATCTACATGTAAATAATGTAGATTAGAGCATTCCTGATGCATCCTTACATTTCTATGCCCATGATATAGTTGTTTATTGTCGAGCTAAAACATTTGCTGAGGTTTTCCAGCTTTTACAGTTTGCATTTGACATCATCCAGTCAGATTTGTTCTGTCTCAAACTGGTGCTAAATACTGATAAAACCAAAGGGGTGTCGTTTTCAAACTTGAAGTCGGTCCCAGCAGACCTTCTTTCTATCCTATCTACAAATTGAAGGATTCAACGTTCTTTATTTGTCATACACACCACATGTGATACATGTGGTGGAACGAAATTGTGTACACAGGGTCCCAGTTACATTCAACAAAATTATAAAATGTAAAAGAAAAACAGCAATAAGATCTAAGATATAAACTAAGGAAAATGTTAACTAAAAATACACTAAGCATTAGTAGTATAAAAACAATACGCCAAACAGCAGCATGAACATGAGTCTGTGTGAGCAGATGAGTATGAATGAACACAGCAGCATGAAACAGATCATCAGCAACATGATGTGATTCTTCACAGTGTTTATCCTGGTTAGAGATTCATGAGTCTAACAGCCTCAGGGTAGAAGTTGTTCCTCAGTCTAGTGGTTCTACACTTAATGCTCCTCAACCTCCTGCATGAGTGGAGCAGGGCAAAAAGTGCGTGTGCTGAGTGAGTGGGGTCCTTCATGATGCAGGTGGCCCTCTTCCTGCATCTGAAGGTGTAGATGTCTGTGATGGTGGGGAGGCTAACTTCAACAGACTTTAACAGACTTGTGGTGTTCCTGTTTGTCGATTCCTATAAATACTTGAGAATTTTGGTTGATTCACATCTCTCTTTAAAGCCTCATGTTGAAAATTTGGTAAAGCAATTGAAAGTAAAATTGAGTTTCTTTTTCAGAAATAGATCCTGTCTAACTCTGAATGCTAGGAAACGCCTTGTAACTGGTAGTTTTCTTCCATCCATACCGTGACATTATTAACATGAATGCTCCTGCAAGCACCTTGCAGATGTTGGATGCTGTCTTTCATGGTGCATAACTGGCTGTAACTACTGTACCCATCACTACACACTGTACTCATGGGTCAACTGGTCATCATTAACTTCACGCAGACTCTCACACTGGTATATTTTCATTGTTAATGCACTTCTTGGTCTGCTGCCTTCATACATCTCCTCCTACATGTCACGTCATCAGTGCAGCTACAGTGTGTGCTCCCAAGACATCATTACCTGCAGTGTCCCATCAGTGCGGACCAAATTTAGCAATAGGGCCTTCTCCTACTTCGAGCCTGTAAACTGGAACACCTTGCAAAAAGATCTGAAGCTCTCGACCTTGACCTCTCTAAACTACTGTTAATGCAAAAATCAATCCAGACATGTTCCTGTTTTTAGTATCTTACACTGTTTTATAATGTAGCATGTTTTTTTATTTGCTTTATGTCACTTCTTTTATAATCTTTTCATTTTATATGCTTATAAATGTTTATTGTTGTGTACGTACTGTATATCTCATTTATGTTTTTGTTTAAAACAAGTCTCTCTTGTAAATGAATTCTCGTGACTCAATGAGACTAACCTGTATTATTAAAGGTTGAATGAATGAATATGCAGCTAATGTCTTAGTAATTACCCTGGCAATCAGTCATTGTTGCCTCTGAGCTCAGTTGGCAGCATATTCAAACAAACTCTTCAACTGTATGCTGATGACTTTTAAATCTCAATTGCATTACATTCAATTAGTTTTAACAATTTTTTTCGTCACTTGCTTCTTATCCGTGCGTTCGCAGAGAAGACCTGACAGGAGCTTAAATGCATTCAGACCTTTTCCTTAATCATCAATGATCCCATATTTATTACATTACGACACAGGCCTGTAGGGGCTAACAATTTTACGATTGAGACACACTGTGTCTATCATCATGCTGCTATTTGCAAAACAAAACCTTTGCAGAGGCACCTGTGGAAGTCATCAATCTCCAAAGGCAGCAAAGTCAAACACAGTGAGATTTTATCAGCTGCAAGCCCCGGCAGTTCTTGTAAATGCCCACGGAGATGAGAGAGAAACAGAAATCAGCCATTAAATCCAGCTCCGTGACAGATCAGATATGTTACTCATCGTATTTGCGCAAGCTTTCACTCAGTTTGTCTGTTTGCTCTTTATTTGTTTTTATTCTCCATTTTGTTTGAATTCAGTAACTAAATGTTAGGCCTAATTTCTTCACTGTGCGTCCAGATTAAACCAATTCAAATTCACTCTCAGTCTTGACCCCTGGCCCCTTTTAAAGTTGCATTTCATCGTGATGAGGAAAGACGATGCCGTTTCAGAGAAGCTGAATGAAAACTTTGCTGTCGAGTAAAGAAATGTGGATCACCTCAACGCACACTTCTCCACTGTTTCACTCTTGTTATTCCTTTGTCGTATTCTTTTAATTTTCTGTATCCGCTTTCCTCTTAGGGTCTCAGGGCTGGTGCCAATCAGTGAGAAGCATGGTAGGTTGCCAGTTCATCATAACACCAACACTGTAACAAACTCACCATAAAGGAATGAATTTTTAAGTGTTCAGTGGAGTGTGCTGCACAATGGAGCAGTTGAACAATGTTGCCTTGCAGCAAAAATGTAGCAACTTAAACTCCTGGCTGCAGCTTTCTGCATGGAGCTTGAATATTCTCCCTGTGCATGTGTCGATGTCCTCCCACTGCACAGTCCAAAAAGGTTAATCAGTTGCTCCATAATTGTCAGGTGTCAGGCTGTCTTCATTTTCTGACTGGCAGCCTGTCCAGGCACTCCTCTTTTAATCCACTGACCTGCAGGAGATACAAAACAGCTCCCTTTGACCTTGAATGTGAACAAGCAGGTTAAAAGGATGGATGAATGTTTGTGGGGTTGCTATCATTTACCAGTAGCATATCTGATGTATGCAAGGGTCAGCGCAATATTAGTTTGACATATCTGTCAGAAGTGGTGCCAGTTCCACAGCAAACGTCTGCCATCTTAAAAACAAACCTCAGATCTCCAACATTTCGCAGCAGTTCTTGCAAACTCCTTTCTTCAACTTTGCACCTCCATTACTGTTGGATTTGATGGTTATTTACACAGAAGACCGAGCCAGTCTGAGGTCTATATCTAGTAATGACCCATGGGAAACTTGTAAAATAGAACATGTTTGGCAAAAAACAGGCCAGAGAAGGGTCTGATGGAAAAGTACTGCAGTTTGAAAAAAAGATTAAGCAATTTAAGTGAATGTTTTTGTATTGATTCTTATATTACTGACTTACATTCATCAATTTTTTTGCCATGTTTCACTGAATTTTGCAACATAAATTAGCAATTTGAATCTAATTTGGGTAGTATGCAGACGGACTCTGCCTTCAGTTTAAATAAACAGTCTTCTATTTTAATAATTGTGATGGTGGTGCGGAGGTTTATAAAATAGGAGTTATTTAAACAGCTATTTAATTTCTTGAGGATGTTGTCTTAACATGTCATAAATTTGCTTTTGAGTAGCCGGTAGCTTGATTCCAAGAAAACTTCTGCTGGAGCTTCCAAAAGCTCTGAACAATTTTTTACTCCAAGTGATAAAAAGAAAATACTCTACATAGCATCTCAGCAAAAAAAAAAAATCTGAACTATTCCTTTAAAGTCAGTTTAGAATTGTCATTTACCCTAAATGCATGTTTTTGTTGTATCTGTTGGAAGAAAACCGGAGTACCCAGCACTTTACTGCTGTGAGGCACAATGTCTACAGAACATTTATGCAACCCATAAAATGTGTTGTTTCACAAAAAAAATAGGCTTTATGTCTTGTTAGATGTTTATACAACTAACCACGTGACTTCTGATAAGGGAGTATTATATACATTTTTATTGCAAAGGATTTTATTCCTCCTTATCTACACATGAGACTTTGTAACAATAGATAAACATTAAGCAGAACTTGATAAAGTTCATTAGTGTATTTATTTCCTTTAAACATATAAAATGTAATGCAAGTCGTATACAAAATACATGAAACGATAGACAGTTGAATTCTGTGGAAATCAAAACAGAGCTTCACCTTTTTTATGACACGAGCTTCAAAAAACAAATTACAACCTTAAATTTCACTAAAAGAAAGTACTTAACAAATATATAAACACATATAATATGTAAAATGAATCGTAATGTTTCATATATAATTTAACGCTTATCATTTTTTATAATCAAACTGCTTATTCAGTAGTTAATGTCTTTAAAAGTGTTAAAACTGTCATGTTTTCTCTGAAGCAGCCATGCATTGAAAGGCGTTTTATATTATGTTGGTCTGTCAGCTTCAAGAGACCAACCTCACGATCAAATAATTGCTGCTTTAGAGCAGCTTTGGCCTTTATCTGAATGCTGAGTGAAAGCAAAAGCAACGCTACATTTTCTTCGCTGGCATCCTCTTCCAGTAAGTCACCATAAACCATAAAACCGCTTGTTTTTTGCTCAATAACAGGATTGCAGGCAGCGGGAAGTGAAGGAGATCCATTTTGTAATGCAGTCACCTTCAGCCTTTGTAAGGGCGCTGTTTAAAGGGAAGATACGTATTTAAAAATACTGTATGTCACAATTTTTGCTTCTGTCAAACTTCACATAAAGGCCGTCTGCAGTGCTTACCCTTCTGGGTTTCTTGTATTTAGTCATGCTGCTGACCTGAATCTCTCTTTCATCAACTTTATTCATCAGCTCCTTGACCCAGTTCTCTCTGGGGTTTGTGCAATACTTCCGTCCCTTCCTCATGGTGAAGCTATAAGAATATAACATTTAAAGGTTAATGAGTTCTGCTTTAAAGTGCATATTCTGATTTTATTTGCCAAATGAACTCACATTACAGCAGGGATGTTGCAGCCACCATCAGTCTTTTGATATTTGTACTTTACGGCATTCTTCTGAATGTGCTTTTCCATATTTTTCAAATACTTCAGACAGCAGTCATCATAGGACCCTGAAAAACCAGAAAACCAGTTCAGTTTGGAGCCACCTCACACTGAACATGACATATTTTTGCACATTTTAAGCACAAATAAAATTAATTCAATCAAGTCAATCTGCAAAATTTATAGAATGTATGAATGTGAACCAAACCTGTTCACTTTCATCTCTTTATTGCATGAATATACAACCTTGTTTACAGAAACTTTAATTTTATTTTTTTGTAAAACATTACCTTGTCCAAATGCAAAGCAGAGAAAAGAAAGGATGGACAAGTAGAAGAGCACGTTGAACTGCATGGTTTAGTCTGTCGAGGCAACTCTGGAAAAAGACCGAAAGGTTTACAAGTTATACCTGCAATAAGTCTTATCACTGATTATTGCACCTAATGTCTTCCCACACCTTCTTGTTAACAGAAAACTTTGAACCTTAAACAAATAAACAGTATTGTCTGTAAGTTACCTCCATTATATAGACATGGCTAATTTTCCAGAAGGAGCTAAAAAAATAACCATAAACATAATTGCATTTTTAACATTCTGATTAATTTTATTGTTTGTGCAAAATAAATGAAACAAACCTTCACACTCATTCTTACCATAAAAGCAAATTGCACATTACAATTTTGCACATTTACATCACATAAATGCTAATCCTTGTGATTTGCAAGTGAATAATTAATAGCGTTTAAATAACATGAAACTAACCCTGTCCTTATGATTGCAGGTTACTCACCTGTGATAGTCTGAACAAAGGTTGGAGCTCTAGGTTCTCTTGTCTACAAACCTGTACAGGCAGCGCTCTTTTATAAAGCACTCAAGCAATCACTGGCTTCCTGCCAAAAGATTAAATTACTTTAGTGCAACCCACCTTTGTACTTATCATTTCTCTTGTCCTTTCAGTTTTTAAACCTTGGCATAAACATTATATTGCTGTGCAGTTTCAAGCTTCACTCACTACGTTTATGATGCACATAAAAATAATTTTGTTTTACTGAAATCAGGAATTAGTGTTAGATTTTATCTCCACCCTTTTTTCCTGTATAGGTTTCACAGAGTTGGGTTTAAAAAAAAAAAAAGAAACTTTGAGATAACTACCTTTGAAACTACCAGTATGTGGAGTTTCTACAAATGTAGGATGTGCAAAAAGATGCGAGTAGCATAAATCACGTTCATGCATTGTGATACCATAACTGGACTTCCTGTGCAGGTGGCATGGTGGTGCAGTTGATAGAGCTGTGGCCTCTCATTGAGAACGTTGCTAGATCAAATCCCAACCGGGACCTTTCTGGGTGGAGTTAGCATGTTCTCTCCGTGCATGCATTGATTTCCTCCCACAGACCAACATGCATGTTAGACTGATTGGTAACTCTAAATTGTCCCTAGGTGTGAGTGAGAGAGTGAATGGTTTGTCTCGTTTGTTTCTATATCCATGTGATGGACTGGAGACCTGTCTAGGGTGTTACCCCATTATCCTAAAAGGATGGATAGATGGATGGATGGATGGATGGATGGATGGATGGATGGACAGATGGAAGGACAGACTTCATGTTGGAGTCTACATGGTTCTCTTTGTAAATCCATGAATGGTTACTAAGACAAGATACTATATATATGTATATATATATATATGTATATATATATA
>NC_056506.1:41342069-41376222 GCF_014905685.2 Nematolebias whitei
ATTCTTGTAGCAATGAAAACAAAAAGAAAAGGAAGCTCAGTTCCAGTTAAACTGAATACAATTCAACAAAGTCCATGCTCAATAATCCAGGTATACAATCCAACATTTTTCAGTCAGGTCATCTGGACAGTTTCTTTATTTGTGCTGAAACGTTTCGCCTTCGATCCAGAAAGCTTCATCAGTCAAGGAAACACACAACACAAAACTGATTTTTCCCCCAACAGCTTACTCCAAAGTGGAACAAACCAGTTTTGTTGGTGCTAAGATGGTCTCTTTGGTACGCCCCCTCCTCCATTGCCGGCCCTCTTCCTTGTTGACAGTCATGTCAAACTGGCTGAAAACAACAAAATCCATGCTCAATAATCTGAAACATTTCAGCACACACAAAAAAAGAAACTGTCCAGATGACCTGACTGAAAAATGTTGGATTGTATACCTGGATTCTGGATCGAAGGCGAAATGTTTCACCACAAAAAAAGAAACTGCCCAGGTGAAAATTTTTGAATACAATTCAGTTCAATCAAAATTTATTCTGATTTTGTTCAGTTTCTGTCTCCAAGATTTAGGTGAAAAGACTTGGGTACTATTGGGGTGAAAATAGTCTCTGAAGCTTTTTTTGTCCCAGATTCTATAAGAACAAATGGACCAAGAAGATAATCCCTAAAAATCCCTGGTTTAACAACATTTTGCATGAGTTTATCAGCAAGTAACATAAAGTGAATAAGGCTTTTATAGTTTTAATAGACCCTTCTTGGCTTAAAAGATCATTTCCGTCTACGTTTTTGGATTAATGTATGTTAATGTTGTAATGTAATGTAGGTCTAAAAATTAGCGAACAACCCTGGATTGAAGTTGAGGGGCAACATGTTGGAAGAAGAAAATCTGCTTTCACATCTGAGAGCAAATTTCTTCAAAGTGGATGGTCCTAATCAGACCTTTTCTGCAGGTATTTAAAGTCATGACAGAGTCTGACAGAGCATCGGCAATTTGAGTTATTTTTAACTCATTTACTGTACTTCCGGTGTTGTGCCAAAAATCAATTGGCTGCCAAATGGCGGCTGCGGGAGAGTGCATGGGAGAACTTTAACAAGAATTTAACAGGATTAATACTTAGAAACAATTATTTGTTTGCTCAGCATTATAGCAAACGTGTGTCTCAGCTGAACTTTTCCTTAATAAATGCACTTTAATGGTCAAATCAGCTGCATTTCGCCTGGGCGGTGCGGCGAAATGCAGCTGATTTGACGTTTGCTCCTGGAGTTCTGGAGCGAGACGAAGGTGGCTTCTATGGCAAGCCAAATGTCTCATTAATAGCCACTTTTACCTATTAATGAGACACTTGGCTTGCCATATAACCTCGATGGCCCTCGAGTGGCTGAAAATGGTAGTGTTCAATATTTTCCATGCCAGAATGAATGAAATCGTCAGATCTCAGCCAAAAATAAATATGGGAAAAAAAACATATTAGTCACTTTGTGCAAATTTATGCACAAAGGTGCAACTTATACAGCAAAAAATATGGTACTCTGCTCATTACTGCTGACATGGATAAACATTTTATTGTATCTGCATTTATTCTTAGCCATAAATTCAAATTGACAATGGTGACTGACTTTTCCAGTTGCCAAGACTGGATATAAAATGTTTATGGAGAACAATCTGAAAGCTACAACTTCTTGATTTTTTTTCAATTTTTATTCTTGACTCTGATACAAGAAAGTGTCCGACGCATCACGCCACACATGAGATTAGACTCAAGATTTATAAAGAAATCCACCTCCAAGGCTTGATCAACCAAATGACTCCTTCAGTCTTGCTGTGAAATAGTTGCCAAGCTTTGACTTGTAACAAGCCCACTGAATATTTCCTTTAAGTGAGCAGTGTAACCAGTGCTTTTAGTTCTTTATTTTTTCCCTGACCTCACTTAACAAGCTCAGATTTTATTGGCAGCGGAAACATGCAGTAAATGTTCCTTAAATGTAATACAGAAAAAGTTCAAATGAGATAAAAGTTGTTCATTCACTTTTCTTTGTGTGCAAATTCCAATCAGCTGGTAGTTTTATCAGCCCGTAAAGCCTGCAGCTTATCTCATCAATACAGCTTGGATGGCTTGATACTATGACGCAACAGTCATAGAGGCGATTAGAAAAATGAAACAAGTAGTTAAAAAATCGTAAATTAATTTTCAAGAGCCATATGCCACACGGATCTTCTTTGAAATGTAATTATATCAGTGTAGTCTGTTTACTGCTTTTAGTCTTTCATTTGAATGTAAAGCAGGTTTTATAAAAGAGCTTAAAAAATATGATCAGGATTAATTAGTTACTGATTGAGGGCTCATGTGCCTCTGATTGCTTATTGGAAAACTTCTTTTGTGGCTTTCTGCTTATACTTGGAGGCATTAGCTGTAAGATGCAGATTAAACTATAACAACTATAAATCCTGCACAGGTCTGCGCATGAAGCTTCAAAAAGATAAAAGAATATGCAAGCAAAACGCCAGTTATTGTGTTAGCATTGTAAACGAGCTTGGTGACGATTTCATATGATTGCTAAACAACAAAGCACTGAAGGAAAAGTCTTTTGTGTCTCAAAGCACAGAGAATGGAGAAAGAGACAAGTTCTTTGTCCAGGCAAGGCTAATGGCTAGCCAAACGAGCACCTGCTTTATGTATATTTATATTGTTTTAATTATCAGAGACATGCAGTAGTGGTTTAGGAAAGTGGTTGATGTTAATTTATTAAATGAAATTCATGTGAAAATATTTATGAGGCAGGATCCTGATCCATGATGATTCAACAGCATCCTGTAGACAGTCCAGTCTGGCTGATTTAAGTTTTCAAAGTTCATTTATAACAAGAACAAACAAAACTATATTAAAAAATAATGTTAGCCAGGTGTATTGCACACATCTATATAAAATTAAAATAGATATAATAACAATAGTCAGTCTGACAGATATTGATATTCTTCAGTGCTGGTGGGGGCTCATTCTGCACTCCACACCAGTGGAGGTGTTGTTCTGCAGGTACCGTAATTTACAGACTATTGAGCACACCTGAATATAAGCCACGCCCAATAAATTTTAAATTTTTTAAAAAATTGTACATATATAGGCTACACTTATCTATAAGCTGCAGGTATCCTCATTATAACATGAGATATTTACATGGAAAGATTTTTTTTAAAACTTTTAATTAAATACGTATCGGTAACACAAATACGTACAGTAAATGTTTTATTTCCGAACAGTGCCTGTAAAACGGATGGTTAAAATAAATAAATAATTACAGTGGCGTACCAGGAAAAATTATTTATAGCTGTATTCCACCTGTGCGCTAAAACCACTAAAGTCGTCCTCTTCAGTGTCAGAACTGAAACAGCTTCAGAAAAACTTCATCGCACACGTCCTCAGTCTCTCTTTCGTTGTCGCTGATGATAACTTTTTGACAGTTTTAAAATGACCAGACTCTGTTTTTTTATTTTTTTTATTTTATTAAAGTGAATTAATCAGTGTTCTGTTTTTAAATTTCTGAGGTGCTACAGATAAGTTATTGTGCGGGCTAAAGCTTAGCAACAAAATGGCTAACATGGCTAATTTTCAGGTCTCTCTTGTAAATGAGTCCCCGAGGCTCAGTGGGACTAACCTGTATAAATAAAGGTTGAATGAATGAACGGCTGCAACATAGACTGTATTAGTTTTGTTGTTAAAGTATAAATTGCCTTAAATGTTTCTTAGCAGTGGTGTAGTCTACGTGATACGCGGGTATACAGAGTATACCTACTAGAAAGACTTAAGAATATCAATACATGCACTTAAAAGTGCCCAATGATACACAACATATCATTAGGCACGTGTCATTGATACATTAAACGGCAGTTAAATCTTTCTGCAATCTATCTGTATTTAGCGCTTGTTGCTTATCCAGCGAACTATTGTATAATTCTGTACGTACTACTTAATACTTGAACATGTTTTTCTTTGATACTGTATCATAAATTATATAATATGTTTTCAATACAAAGTCAATTGTTGTACAAAGTTTGTTGCACATTTATTCAAATATAAGCATCAGAGAAATTTAGAAATGTTCAATATGCTTAAAAATCAAAAATAAATTGACGATTACATTGTACTTGTACTTTGGTTTCTAAGCACAGTAGACCCACTATAAACATGTAGACTGCACTACTGTTTCTCAGTATTTGAAGAACTTCAAAGCTATGATGACTTGAGAACTCAGCTCGTTGCTTGAAATGCCACTCAACTAGAAATCAGCTCAACTAGAAGTTTCAGGTGGAGCCATTCCTGTTAACTCCTGAAAACCTTCAAGGGGTTTTCGTTCAAAGTTGTGTGACAGGTGTGAATGAGCTTTCAAAGCCTGAGTGGACATCTGATACGACTGCTCACTGTTTGTGTTTCTTGCTTGTGTGAACAATGTCTGCTAAAACCCGATGAAGCAATGCATTAGTTTTCATTTTTAACTTTTTTTGTTTTTGCCTGCAGGATACAAAAAATAGGCTCTAAAAGCACAAAATGTCAGAGAATCGTTTATTTTCTTCCAGATACCACCCAGGCTTTAAATCTTTTCTTGTGATTTATTCACCGATGTCTTGAGTCTTGTGCAATTTTTGTGTAGTGTTGTGTTTCTTGCTATCTTCGTACTTCTGATCACAGGCACAATGAACTAAATCTCCACTGGCAAGACAGCCTGACTTTTTTAGAAAGAAATGTTGACACTGATGATCTCTATTCTCATGTTTCATATTAAAAAAAAAAACCTGATGGATTAATGGCTCTGACTATTTGTAAGAAATGATGGTCCACTGCCAAAGGGACTTGGACCTGATCCGTGTAATGATTCACTCTGTTGTCTTCAGCATTCCTTCCAGACAATATGATATGTTGTTTTATCCCAACATCTTTGCTGTCATTTAACATCCATTTGAAAGAAGACATCCATTTATCAGAATCTTTACTTTGGCACTGTATAAAAAGCTTCGGCACTGATCAACGATGCAGAATGAACATTTACTTTGCAGCCATTCAATTGTAAACTGCAACGTACCTGAAAAAGAGCAGCAAGCAAGCGTTGAGGAAAATAGATCTTTGCTTCGCCCAAATGCAATGTGATTTTTATTATTTACCGTTTGAACCTTTGAAACATTTGACAGTGATCATGTTTTCTGAGCTCGATGGTTGTGCAAACACAGAGGTCATAGTGTTTTATTTTTCTTTAAATTTAAAAAGCCAAGCAAATAAATTGGTTTTGATCATTAAAACAGTTTGTCCCATCATGTGCATGCTTGCAAAACCTTTTGTTCTGCATATGTCTTGTCGTAAGGATACATTTAGTTGCAAACATTAAAGACATTGGATTTTGCAGATGTTTAAATGAATGATTGGACATTTTTTGAAAGAGACATAAAAAAGTGAGTTTTACTCCATGTGCATGATGTCAACAGTGGCAGAGTGAAAACTATAAAAGTGGAGTTTCAGGGAGTCCAGGAGTCGTCTATGCAAGATCTTAGCACGATGAATCAAAGGCAACTTGTCTTTTGTTTGTTGTTTTTTTAAAGACATTTTGGTTAGTTTCCAGAAAGGTTTATCAATTCCGAACTACTCTAAAATGGTTAAAATTGAGAAAATTTCTTGGATGAAAAGAAAAAAAAGGTCTTTAAGAATAATAATAATTAAAAAAAAAGAATCCTGCTTCATTTGATTCAACTTGCTAGCATGACCATGTCCTGAATGACTAAGAATCTAAATCAAATGGTAAATGGACTGTACTTGTACTGTACTTACACCTTTCTATCTTATGAAGACACTCAAAGCTCTTTACTACACAATCTGTGCCTCATTTACCCATTCATACAGCACTCTACTAGATCAATGCAAAGCCAATTGAACAAATCATTCTAAAGAGACTAATCAGAGCTTTATCATATTCACTTATGGGACACACATCGGAGGCAACGAGGGGTTCAGTGTCTTGACCAGGGACACTTTGGCATGTGACTGCTGGTAGATTCGAACCCCCAACTCTTGCATTGGAGGACGACTGCTCTAACCACTCAGCCACAGCCGCCCCAATCAAGTTTCTTCAATGATGGAAATGTTCAATCTTTTTGTGCCTTTGTTTTTTAGACAGTAAATCTACAATTGTCTTTAAATGAAATTGCAAAAGGCTGTTAAGTTTTAGAGATAATCCATCCATCCATCCATCCATTATCTTTACCCACTTCTTCCTTTTCGGGTCTCAGAGGTCACTGGTGCCGTGTCCAGCTATCACTGTGCGAGAGGCGGGGTACATCCTGGACAGGTCGCAATCTATCAGAAATACAGTTAGTATATAGATGGGTTGATTTAAACATGGGCAGCTCGACAGCTAAGTGATTGGCACTGTTGCCCCAGAAAAAAGGTCCTGGGATCAATCCCCAGTTTTAGCCTTGAGTGTGTGGAGTTTGCATATTCTCCCGGTGTTTGCGTGGGTTTTCTCAGAGTACTCCCAAGTTCCTCCCACAGTTTAAAAACATTCATGTTTAGACTGCCTTCAGGTCCAGACCCTTACTGCAAGAGATTTGTGATCTCAATGAGATTTGCCTGGTTGAATAAAGGTTTATAAACAATAAAAGCATCAAGCAGTTCTGAGTGTTCTAGTGATGTGCGTTAAATATCACACAGTTAAAAAGGAGTATGGGGTGCCGAGGTCCCTTTTAAGTGAAGTCTGGTTTGCAAGAGCTGCGTTCTTTTCCTCAGCACAAAGTTGAGCTGTCCTCTAACTGTCCCATGTCTCCCATCCTGTTTGTGGTGTTAATAAATAGGATCTCAAGGCGTAGTCATGGAGAAGAGGGTGTCTGGTTTTGAGATCCACAAGATCTCACAGCTGATTTTTGCAGATGATGTCCAGTTAGCGTCTTCAATTCAAACCATAAACTTCAGTGCGCACTGGGGCAGTTTGCAGCCAAGTGTGGAGTAGCTGGGATGTGAGTCAACTTCTCCAAGTCTGAGATCATGGCTCTCAACCGATAAAAAGAGGAGCAGTCTTTGCTTCATCTGGAGGAGTTCAACTGGAGGAGTTCAAGTGTCTGACATCTTGCTCGTGAGTTATTGCTGGATCTTGTCCACAGTAATCAGTTTGTTGTTCCAATCTGTTGTGCAAAACAAACAGCCGAGTGAAAAGGCAAAGCTTTGATTTACTGCTACACCTACAATCCAACCCTCATCTGTGGTCATGAAGTGTGACCAAAGAACGAGACCCTGGATACAAGCGACTGAAATGGGCTTCCTCTGAAGGGTGACCAGTCTCAGCCTTAGAGATAAGGTCAGGAGCTCCATCATCTGGTGAGAGCTGCTGCTCCTCCACATCAACTGTAGTCTGCTGAGGTGGTTCAGACATTTGGGATGGATGCCTCCCGGACCCCTCCCTCTGAAACTTTTCCTGGCACAGTCCACAGAGAGCAGGCCCTGAAAAAGACCCAGCACCTGCTGGAGAGATTATGTACCTTCTCTGACCTGGGAATGCCTTGGGATCTTCCAGGAGGAGCTGGAGTCTTGCTGGAGAGAGGAATGTCAGGGCTTTCCTCCTGGACCTGTGGCCACGGTCCAACAGCGAATAGGCAGAAGAAAACGAACGGATGGATTTCACAGTTATTTAACTCGGCTAATTCTAACAAACCCAGTGTCAGCTCAGTATTTATTATTTTTTTCTTTTGTTAAATTGATTTTTTATTCCAAGAGAATTTTACTTAACAGTTATAAAGAATTTGAATTAATATGCAGTCATACAGGTTAAAAGCTACATTTGGACAGTCAGTTTTTCATGTCCTGAGAAGACAAGTGGATTAAAAAATGCACAACATAAGCTGTGATTTTGTTCTAATTTGAAATATGTTTAATTCCACAAAACTTTATGCAGTAGTTATAAAATTTTCTTGCATTAAAAGCCCGAGAATCAGTGATAGTTTAATAGCATTTAGACCCACTAAAATGTATTTCACACTTTTGTACCATATGTAGTTAAACTGCACATGCTACTGTATCATCATAGCGCAGCTCACAATAAATCATTTTGACCTTATCTTATTCTTTTTATCTTTAATTATCCATCATTCAGCTGACCTGAAGCTGTGTTCTCCCAGTAACCTTTTTCAGGTAGACAAGATCAAACACATTAGCATGAAACCCATAGGATGACTTTGAGTTTTGACATTACATAATCTTAAATACCATTCTTGTGTTTCCACTGAAATTCCCATTGAATTCAATTCAATTCAGTTTCATTCATCCATTGGTACAAAGTATAATCTTTAAATGTTAGACACAGTAATCGGAAACGTGATGCCTGGTATGTAAGAAAAGGTTTGAAGTTTTGGAATTCCCTCAAAACCACATCAATCATGTTCTACTAATATACACTTTATGAAAGCATCTGCTTATGTCTGATGGATTATGTAATTAAATGTTGGTGAGAGTTGAAGGTCCTGGCCCTACACATGTTTACTCTGATATGTAGAAGTTGGCTCCACTGACACGAAAAAGTGAAACTGTTTTCATCCCAATGAACGAGCCAAGCTTTCTTGACAAATGAGGCCCATCTCAGCGAAACAGCAAAAAATACATGCAGTGGCCTGTTTGAGCGTCACCTTAGGGGGTATCTGGATCCTGGTTCTTTCTGAAAGGTTTGGCTTGACGTTGTTCGGTACAAACTGTTATGCAACGTGCTGTTTTCACCTTTTTGTAACAGCTTTCGTTTTTGTTTCTTGAAAAGTATCCATTTTCAAGTACTAACATTAATAACCTTAAATAATATGGAACTGCTGCTTTGTACATTATTTTTTAAAGCAGATAATTTTATTTGCAAAGCAAATCCAGTAAACACATTTTTTAAACTCAGTTGTTTTTAAAAATACCGACCAGATATTTAATGTTAGCAATGGAGACTGTTCCCAGAATTATAATCTGGGGATTTATGGATTGTGCAAGATCTATGTTTAAAATTTTCCATTAGCTCTTGTCTGTTAGCTAGCAAAATATCTAAATACATATCAGAGTACACATATATATATATATATATACAGTATATACCCTGAAGCTGCTCGACTCATAAATCCCTAATCAGGATTAACACTGTGAAAATAAAAATCACTGTAATGTCACTCAATTGTTTATCCATGCTGCTGATCTCCTGCTGCTGATTTATTTCATGCTGCTGTATTCATTCGTACTCACCTGCTCACACAGACTCATGTTTGTGCTGCTGTTGTTCGATGTATTTTGGATTATAGCATATTCTTAGTTT
Source organism: Nematolebias whitei (assembly GCF_014905685.2). NCBI lineage: Eukaryota > Metazoa > Chordata > Actinopteri > Cyprinodontiformes > Rivulidae > Nematolebias > Nematolebias whitei. Next base: position 41,351,372 of record NC_056506.1, read on the forward strand.
AGCGTATTTCTTAGTTCATATCCTAGATCTTATTAGTTTTTCTTTTACAATTTATAATTTTGTGAATGTGGATGTAACTGGGACCTTGTGTACACAATTTTGTTCCACCACATGCAATGCAAGTGAAAATAAAGAAACCTTGACCTCATGAACTATTAGATGGATTTTAAAGAAACTTTCAGAAAGTAATCAATGGATGTACGTCTACAACTAATGAACTTTTGAAGCTAACTGACCTTAAAAAACACAAATATAAACAGATATTGAGCTACAATTTGGTGTGGTAGTTTCTGAGCATCATCTTCAACACTGAGCGCAACATATTATACAACTTTTTTTTATGTTGTGTTGGATAAGATTAAAAAAATTAGATCAGGTACAGCACAGGTTGAACAACTGGGAGATAAAGTTAGAAAGACCAAACTATGTTATGTTGTTTATTTGTCATATGCAGGTTAACACCAGGTCAACGATGCAATGAAATGTTCAGGATAAGAAGAACCTCGCTAAAACCAAAACAAACAAACAAGAAATACTAAAGCATGCAATAAGGGTACAAAAGTACAAACAAGTGAAAAAGAAATATAATATTTACAAGGTCCAAAAGGAATATAGTAAACAACAACATGGTAGAATATAATGGTGCAAGTAGAGTGAATTTGTATGAATTAGATTTCACAGGTAGTAACATAAGCTTAAATGCACATGGTATATATTGCACAAAACTACCATAAACGACACAGGTTGTGTGACTGAGATGGTTTGGACATGTCCAGAGGAGGGACAGTGGGTATATTGGTAAAAGGATGTTAGAAATGCAGCTGCCAGGAAAAAACAAACAAAAAACAAAAACCAAAGAGAAGATGTATGGATGCAGTTGGAGAGGACATGGAGGTAGTTGGAGTGAGGATGTAGAGGAGGAGGAGGATGATTCACCGTGGAGACCCCTGAAGAGGGAAAAACTGAAAGATGTTATGTCATGTTATGTTATGTCAAAGTACATTAACATTTTCAAAGCCCTTGATTGTTGCACCTTAGAGAGTGATGTAGAATATATTTATTATTGTGCTTAATTCGTGGATGACCAAAGGGTTAAGAAATGCTTGTAAAAAAAAGAACTACTTATACTCAAACTTTCTGAAATTAAGAACAAACGAAGCAGAACAGAGATATAAAAATTATAAAAATAAATTGGTAGGGATTATAAGAAAGCATAAAAAGAAATATTACAGTGAATTATTAGACCAAAGTAATGGTAATATGAGGGCAACATGGCAAATAATGAACAGTGTTCTGAATAATCATAAAACAAAATCGAGCATTCCACAATATTTTGTAAAAGATGACAAAGACATTTATGACCAAAATGAAATCGCTAATGGATTCAATGAACATTTTGTGAATATTGGCCCAAGTCTGGCAGCAAAAATCCCAAATACAGATAAAAATGTAAACCATACGGTTACAGATCACACAAACAGTTTTTTTCTTGGGGGAACTGATAAAGAAGAAATTATGACTATCGTAAAACATCTTGCAGATAAAAAATCAAAAGACTGGATGGACATGGATATGATGCTTGTAAAGAATATTATGAGTTATGTTATTGAGCCATTTACATATATATGCAATTTATCATTTTCAACAGGGGTATTTCCAAATAACATGAAAATTGCCAAGGTAATACCATTATATAAGAGTGGAGAGAAACGTGTGTTTAATAATTACAGGCCAATATCGTTGTTGCCACAGTTTTCGAAGATTTTAGAGAAATTATTTGTCACTAGATTAGATGAATTTATCAATAAGCAAAATATATTAAGTAATAGTCAATATGGGTTTAGACCTAAAAATTCTACGTCAATGGCACTCATGGATTTAATGGAACAGATAACGACTGCTGTGGATCAAAAAAAATATTGTATTAGTATTTATGTTGATCTAAAGAAAGCATTTGATACTATTGATCACAATATTCTTCTCAAAAAACTAAATAAATATGGTATTAGAGGGCATGCATTGCAGTGGGTATCTAGTTATCTAGAAAAAAGGAAACAATTTGTTCAAATAAATGATGTAAAATCTGAATTCTGTAATATTACATGTGGAGTGCCTCAAGGCTCTATACTTGGACCTAAGCTATTTATTTTATATGTGAATGACCTGGTAAATGTGACTGGATTTTTTAAATGTATTTTGTTTGCAGATGATACTACTTTTCTTTGTGTGGGTGAAAATGTTGTGCAAATGCTGAAGATGGCACAAACAGAATTTGTGAAAATACAAAATTGGTTTAAACTAAACAAATTATCTTTAAATGTTGAGAAAACAAATTATATGATTTTTAGTAATAACAAGAAAGTGCTTGATACTCCATTTAGAGTCGATGGAATTGAAATTAATAGAGTCAATGAGGTGAAATTTCTGGGTGTCATCATTGATGAAAAACTAACATGGAGATCTCACGTAAAAAACTTAAGAACTAAAATAGCTAAATCGATTGCAGTAATGTACAAAGTTAGAGAGTTATTCAATGATAAAGCAATGTTTCTATTGTATAATGCCATTATTGTTCCACATTTAATTTACTGTATTGAAGTCTGGGGTAAAGCATGTAAAACAATTACAAATCCAATTTTTATTTTACAGAAAAGAGCCATAAGAATTATTACCAGAAAAGATTATAACCATCTGTCAAATATATTGTTTCTTCAGCTAAAGTTATTAAAATTTTATGACTTGGTTGATTACAATATCTTACTGTTTATGTATGGGGCCAACAAAAACATACTACCTACTAACATTCAAGGGAAATTTGTTAAAAGAGAAAGTAATTATTATCTTAAGGGGATGGAGATGTTTGTGAAGCCGTGGTGTCGCACCAGTCTGAAGATGCGATCCACTATATCTCAGGGTATTAGATTGTGGAATGATCTGGAGGTTGATATTAAAAATGCCAAAACTATGTACATATTCAAGAGGATGATAAAATTTGTTTTTAAAAAAAATATTAAGTATAATGTGAGTTCATAAAAATTGTTTACAGTTGATCTTATATTTTAGCTAAGTTTTTTTTAAATTATTTTTTACTTTTTTATTTTTTTATAAATTCATCTTGCTTTTGTATAGTAATTTTGTTTGGAATATATTTTGGGGACAAGGGGCAGATATTATAAGAATTCATTCTTCTTCTGCTGCCTTTCATTTTATTTCGGTGATTGTATATCTTTTTTCTTTTCTTTAAATTGTATTATATTTGTTGTTTGGATGAAATGAAATGAATAAATAAAACATACATACAAAACATACATAATTCAGATCCTGAATGAAGACAGTTTGCCCTCTAGCGGCAGAGAAACGACATTGCATCCCAAGCGGTGTCCAGCTGTGCAAAAACAAAGCTGCAAAAATGTTAACCTCTTCAAATGTTTCCAGAAAGAAACACGAAAAAGGTCAGAATCCTTGAGTTATCCTTGTTTTTCTCAATAATCCCTAAATCTATAAGCCTTTTTTCAGTGGCGTGACTCAATCAACACTTATTATGCTCTTGCGTCGTGAAGGTCCCAGTGAGCAAAGGGGGACTGACCGGGGTCTCTGAACTTATTCTCAGTCTTGGTTTCAAATCATAAAAATGCTTTGAGAATGCTCTTTGAGCTTAGACATGCTCAGAGGCCCTTCTTAATAGTATATCTATACCTCATTACTGACAAACGTACAAAGAGATATACTTTGTTTTACTATTTTGCTCATTTATCATCTTATTTGTTTGCTTTTTATGCTGTTAGTTGTCATACTGTCATACTGTCACCACCAGCTGTTGTTTGTAGAACACTGCTGAAGACAAACAGCTGCTGGCACAAAGAAATGTCAAAGTGGATCAATGAATCAATATTCACAATCTGATCGGAATCGGACTAACGTATGGTCACTGGTCTCCTCTCCCAAAACTAGAAGCTGTTTTAGTAAAAAGTGAACTACAGACATTACCCTATTTCTTGAGGTAAGTTGAAAATGTATTTAATTAAAATTTTAAATGCCAGCACAATGACAACCTTCAAATATTTTAATTTGTCTTCTTTTTTGTGTAGCTTACCAACAGAAATGGGAATAGAAAGAATGGCACACATAACCAGAGAAATAAAAAAAAACGTCCTTAAAAACAAGCAACTGTATCCAGTTGACAACTTTTGCATGTGGTGCATGTCCCGTAGTGTATATTGTAAAAGTATGGTTACTCTGTTTCTCTTTGGTTTTTTTTTACATTTTATGTAGACACATTCTTGAAATCTTGAATTGTTTTTGTCATTGCATGTTTTTCGGGTCATTGTGTCTTTTCTGCTTGTCATTTAAGCTGGTTCATGCCTCTTTGCACCCATTTTGTGCTCTTTATTACCATTTTGCATCAACATCTGGTTGATTTTTATTTGTCTTCCTTTTTCTTTTGAATGGGAGAGTGTTTTCACATAGGCCATCTTGTGGTTGTGCATCATATTCCTTGCCATTTTTGTCTTTTCTGTTTATGTTTATGTCATTTCCCATATTGCAAAAATGGTTTAATGTTAGTTACACATGTGTTGTTGAGCAACGTTTGTCAACATTCTATATCGTTAAATTTACTTTTGTTTTTAGGGTTGCATTTGTGCAATGACTTTTGATGAGGCCTATTTTCCCTTGCCTTATAATAAAACTTAATAGCTCAGTTAAGTCAACAAAAGTGGATAAATGAGATGCAAATGTGATGCAAAAATCCCAAAACAAGCTAAACAAACGTGCAAGTTGCCCTTGAGCGGTTCAAAGTTCCCTTAACAGATGGATGATTACCACAAAATATTTAAAATATGGCAATAAATGAGCTCACAGAAGCAGAAAACAACAAAAAAAAAGACTTGTTTTCGACACAAAACAACCAAACTGGGCCAGTGTGTGACTAAAAACAGAGAGCAATGTAACATGAACACAAAACAGACCAACAAAACAATGAAAACAAACTAACATAGAGCCCAAAGTGAACCACAACTTTGAGTTTTTTGCTATTTTTATAGTTAATTTTGAATTGTTTCTCAAAACAGGAACATCTTGGTTTGCCATGTGGACGAAGACATGTTTTGTGCCTGTTTTTTTGTTTTACATCTCTTTGTCTTTTTGGCAAAAAGATTATTTTGTAAACACTTTGACTCACTGTGGCAATTTACTTTTACTTTATAGTCTTAATTTATTTGTGGAGTGTATTTTGGTAAACAAAATAAATAAAAAAATACAGGACCCCTGCCTTTTGGGGCTCCTGGGCCTCCCTGAAAACCTTTCTGCCTCGGCTTGTGTTATCTGCGCGGTGGGTTGTGGGTGTGTGAGCGTCGAAGTAAAATGGCGGACTTGGCAAACGAAGGTGAGTAAAGTAGCAGTGTGGGAAAAGCAAAACTGACCGTGTGGCGATATAAAGGCTACATTTTATTTTATTCGCAGTCGTGGCAACTTAAATAAAGCTTCTTGTTCGCTTGTGAATTGTGACTTCAGGTGAAGTGTCGCGCTGTCTGGATAAAACAACATTAGCAAACAAGCTAACAATGCTAATGATTGGGTTTAGGATAATACCTGGAACAGCGGCTAGCCGGCTTATGATTTAGCGCTAGCATGTGGCTATTAATAGATAGCGAGTCTCACCATTTGTGGCTATTTCACAATTTTCTGTAAACATAAACGTAATCCCACAAGCTGCATATCCTAAAGTGTATTAATGCAACACTGATTTCCTTGTCAGTGGTGCGAAATTTTGTCAGTGTAGTTAGCTCGCAGTTGAGTCGTCTGGCGTTTATTTAGGCGCGTAGAGTGAAAAATGGCCGGACAGACAATGTTTTACTGCTTATTTTTGTAATAAAATTAAAAAACTTATTTAGCGGTTAATTGGTGATTTTCATGTAGGCTGTAAGTGCATTTAGAGCTAATATTGGTGGCTTACGTGGTTAACGAAGATGACTCATGCGAGATGGAGCGCATTAGCAAGCTAACCATAGCCTGCAAGCTGGTGGCGGCGACTATTTAATGGAAAGGGTCAGATCGCTGGTTAATGCGAGCTGGGAATACATTAGGCAACTTCAATGCCAGAAGTAAATATCCGAGGTTGCGTGCAGGGATCTCCACGTATATGAGCTATATTAGCTGATTGCAAGCCGAAAAGCTAAACCTGTACAGATGATAAATATAGGGCACAAAGATTTTTTTTCACGCATTCTTGTGCTAAACGTGTTTCATACAGCAAGCTGCACGAGGGTATGTTAAGACAGTGATTGTAACACAGCCTTGCTGTGTGTTTTGGATAGGCTGATATCGCAACCATGTCCACGTTCATCGGTAAGACTCACAACGACATTGATGCTACACCTGACAAGGAAAAGGCCCACTCACGCCAGGAGAACCTTTTGTCTGATAACGTTACAGCACTGCCCATCTTTCAGAGGATACAGCCTTAAGCTAGATGCTTTAATGGCTTGAGACGACTCCTATTTATCACCCAGCTTGGTGATCGCTTCTCTTTTAGGGTATAACAACTCCTAAAAGCTTAGCTTATTCAGCTTTCTAAGATCTTTTTATTTTTTTTTTCAAAATTGCAAAAGTAGCTTGTTGCTTTTTGTACAAACACATTGATTGAAAGATTATGCAAACATTATTTTTTTAAATTCATATTAGATTTACAAACTTATTTGAGCAGAAACTCTTAATTAAGTTGTGCGATTCATTTTGGTAGCGCTATCCTGATGCATGCTCAATAATCAAGGTAGAAAAATCTAAAAAAGTTAAATCTGGTCCTCTGGATATTCAAAAAAACAAAACAACAACAAAAGTAGCAACGTTTCGTCTTTTGTCCGAAATACTTCCTCACCTCAGACTGAGGAAGTCTTTCGGATGAAAGACGAAACGTTTCTACTTTTTTTGTTGTTTTGTTTTGTTTTTTGAATGTCCAGAGGACCAGATTTAACTTTTTTTGATTTGGTAGCGCTAGTTACCACTAAAGCCATTTTACTCTAGACATTTTTGTATTAATATTTTGTTAAAAATTTCAGAAGCTATAACATTTTTATAGTGTAGTGACTACATCATTCAATCTTTAATATACTAGATGCTCAGGTGTTTATATTTTTTGATTACCTTTTGGTTTTTGTCCTTTATCTTCACTGTTCATACCAATTCTCTGCTGTTTAAGTGATGATTTGAGCAATGATACGTATAATCTTGTTTTTAAAAAATATCAGCAAACCAGTGTCCCTCCCTTTTTGTTGTAACTGATGTTTTCAGCTGCAAATGAAGACATTCAAATAAATAAGATTACTGTACTGCACACTTTAGGTTAGTGCTTTGATGATGAGCATATTTTCTTTCTTAACAGACAAGCCTGCCATTGCGCCTCCTGTGTTTGTTTTCCAAAAAGAGAAAGTGCAGAAGGTACATTTTGTGTGTGTGTGTGTGTATGTATGTGTGTATTATTGCCTATGTCACTTCTAAATGTCCTGATGCATGCTCAATAATCCAGGTAGCTAAACCTAACAAGGTTGAGTCAGATCCTCTGTCTGGAGGACCTGACTCAACCTTGTTATCACTTCTAGTTTTATATATAGTATTTGTAGACAGAAAAAAATATATATTGAACTATAACAGTATATTTTCCACAAGAAAATGTTTAAATTTAAAACTTCACAGCCTGTTATAATGCTCTAATGGAAAGTTAATACCTTGCTTGATTTGATACATTTAGGAAAAAAATCGACTGGCTGTGTAGTTAAACAAGCTTAAACTGTTTTGTTGGATACCTCTTTCATGTCTAATAAATACATAAAATATTGCTCTCTCTTGCAGCGTTCTGCTGAGGGCTCAAGTGCAGAAGATGGTGAAGGTAAAAAAAAAATCACAGCCTTCCTTGTTATGTGTTTATTATATCTGTTTGGATATTGTAATATAATTTAATAAAATATTCTATCACTTTCAGATTCAGATAAAGATGAAGGAAGCTATTGTCCTCCTGTAAAAAGGGAAAGGACCTCATCATTCCCACCCCCACATTCTGGTAAGGGCTTGTTATAAGAACTTAGTAGAGAATTAACTTTTTTTTTTTTATACCCTTAGTCCTTGATTGTGGTGTACACAAGGATTTGTATGCTGAGCGCAGTGTCTGCCTCCTACTTTGCAGTAACCAAGAACAATGTATTCATGCCCTCAAGTATCAGCCAGTCTCCAACTGGGAACTCTGACTCTGAGCCAGGTGAGCCAACCAGACCACAATTTATTTTCTTTTAAGTTGTCAGACATCCTGCAGTAAGTTTTTAAATCAAAAAATTTAAATTGTTCAATTTGTGTTCATAAATATGTTATTGTAACTCTTGGCAAACTCAAAGATTTAAATAGAATATGGAACCAATCATTTTTCTTTTTGAATTCATAATTATTTCTGGTCAGCATTGTTCATTTCCTTCATTCAAATGTCACCCCCATGCTCTCTGCTCAGTAAACTTTCATGTGATTTCCTGATGCATGCTCAATAATCCAGGTAGAAAAATCTAAAAAAAAGTTAAGTCTGGTCCTCTGGACATTCAAAAAACAAAACCAAAAAAAAAAAAAAAGAAACGTTTCGTCTTTCATCTGAAAGACTTCTTCAGTCTTTATTGACAAAGATGATAAATGAAGCGTTTCCATCAGCCTTGTTTTCAGTTAAACAGTTATCTAAAAGTTGTATACGTGTCTCAGACGTTGACCTGATCGATTACCTTCTAAAACTTTACTGTTTCTCTGTTCCTCCTCACTGCAGAGTTGGTAATAAAAATGTTCTCTCGTGGGGACATTAAACAAATTTCAATACTTCAAATTATTACGTTGTTGTAACACCACTTAATTTACTACAGGTTATATAGTTTTTTGTTTCGCAGTGCTTATCGTGCTGCACATTACAGCAACAGTTGGGTCTAACAGTTTTGGCGGCAGCTAACTGTGGCTTTTCTGTTCATGGCTTTGCCAAAGCAGCTGTTGCTGCCTGTGGCTGATGCAACAGCATTAGTTTGTATTGCTCTTGTTCACTTTTAATAATTTCAGCTGTATCCTCTCTTTAATGAAAATTTTTCATATCATATTTTTTACTTTAAAGTCACTTGATTTATTACTATATGATATTTAAATGGCAATAAATGTGTTTGTCTTAAAGTATTTTATGCATTTTAACTTTTGACAGCATTATCGTTTACCAGAAATGAAAGTGAGGTGGCACTGGGTTATAATTTTTTAATTGTGAATCAAATATTCTTGTTTTTAATTGATCCGTATTGTGTTTTGTGTAATGGGGGAAAATAGTATTTTACAGTTTTGACATTCTAGGAAAAATAACATTTAATGTTAAACTTATTTTGAACCGTCACCGTCATGTGCAAGTGTGCCACCAAGGCTTATTCTGTGTAAATCTTGTATAAAAGGTTGCTGTCAGATGAGTTACTGTAAATCTTCTGATCGCCAGTTAGAAAGTAGTACCAAGATTTGGTTCTCAAGTACTTTTAGTGGGTCTTTGGGTATATTTCCGAAATGTGGGAACAGAACAGGTGCCGCTGTCGTCTTTGCTTCGTCTGGTTCAGTAGAAGTGGTCAGTCTTTGGTGTTCTGGTTCAGTACTTCGATTTGAGAGCTTACTTTGGTAAAACTCACTATGTCCCGTTTTGCATTTTGCACTTGTGCTATGTGAAAACTTTAGAAGAAAAAAATAATTTTGGCTAAGGTTATAGAGATATGAAAATATTGGTAATTTATAAACTTGTCATTAATTTCCTGCAATTGTAGCTGTTGTTCATTTTGGCCTAAACTAATTTGCAATATTAAAAAAAAGTGACATAATTGACAGTTGTTGCGTCAAAACCTAGGAAAGAATTCAGGCACACTCTTCAAAAATGAGTGACAGAAATGTTAAATGTTCCAGTAAGTCAAAGAAATTACAGCAAAGTGAGGTCATCTAGCATTTGGGATTTGGAAGTGGGACAGATTTCTAAAGCTGAATAAACAGCCCAGAGAGATCTGCTGCAAGATACGCACGTGAACTGTGACCACAAAAATGTAAACACAACAACCTACTACAGCAAATATACAGATAGCCAACAAGCCCCTTGTTGTAGTTGTGTTTCAAACCTCACAGTTGTAGCTTTTTCCATCAGAATCATTGTCTGTCCCTTTTGTGGTGGTAACAGATAACGTTCGTGCTTGCCAACATTTATTGCAATATGTGATGCTGTGACATTAAAAACGTAGTTGTTCGATTAGGGCATGTTGGGTGCAGAGCACTTAAAGGCAGTTATTAGTAAATGTGCCATTCAAGCCTCACACAACTTGGTGTAAACTGACTGGAAGGTGTTTAATCATAGTATCAACTAGACCCTGTAGGTTTTTTTGTGTGTTGCTAAAGTCAATAGAAGTACAATGTTTAGAAGAATTTGTACACTTTTTGCTTTACTGCTGATGTAGGCCAGATCTTGCAGTCCATAAAAGCAAGACGTCAGGGAGACTGGTTGATAATGATCAGAGACCAAAAAGTTTGCCATGCCACTGAACCACAAATGGATGAATCACTGTAGGGTTGCTGCAGTCACTCTCTGCATTTAGAGAAGAATTAGACAAAAGAATATCTGTATTCTGTTGGTTTGTGAGTCGTTAAATGTTTTAATCTTTCTCATCTTTTGTGCTTATTCTCACCAGAGGAGAAACCTGTGGGATTTCGTTTAAAACCACCAACTCTCATACATGGACAAGCACCAAGTTCTGGTAGGTGTTTGTCACTGTCACGCTATTAGTGTGCGAAAATAATAATATAAGACTAATGAACTTTACCCCAGACCTTGACTATTTTACAAATGACTCTAAACAGTTGATTGCTTTTATATATTTGGTTGTCTGTTTTAGGTGTACCGAGTCAGAAACCCAAGGAGCAGCAACGCAGTGTCCTCCGCCCTGCAGTTCTCCAGGCGCCAGCCTCTAAATCGCATATAGAGTCCAGTAAGTACACCTAAATTACTTTAAATGGTACAAATTTGACTGTTTCTCACATGTGGCTAAATGTATTTTGAGCGACAAGTAAAACTACAAGATGAAATGTTTTAGTAATACTTGTTTCTAGGCATATTAATAGCCAGGATAATACATGTAAATGGTTTGTATATTAAATTATATTATTTACAACTCGAATGAACAGGTGGTTAAAAAATATAAAAGGACTACTATACTATAATGGTAATAGAATAAGAATATAAGCAGCTAAAAATATATATATTTAACAGTTTGATTATAGAAAAATATTGATGTCTACTCTGTATGTTTATTGTTGCCACAGTGCTACTCATTTGCTGTCATAAATCCTTTTTCTGTGTTTTCAAGTACATTTTTTTAGGTGAACGGAAAAAAACAACTGAATTTCTTTTATCCGTTCATCACTGTAGATTCCAGTTGTGGAACAAATGGTGTGAAAAAGTCATCAGATGAATCGCTTGTGACCCCGTCCCTCTTCCTGAACAATAAAGAGCACTCGGCTACATTGGCCAAGTCGATGGTGAGAACTGGCTAAACCTCAAGTCAAGCTGAGACTAAAAAAGTGTTCTGCTGAGGATCTTTATATTCCCCAGCAGCAGTTTTTTTTTATCTCTTGTCATTGTCTGTGTGACAGCAGACCTTTTATTTATTTGCACATGAGGATTAACGCATTAAAATAACCCAACTGTTTATAGGTAATTGGTATAAAAAAAAAAAACATAGTGGCTTTTTGTGTTAATGGTGACCATGCGTTGCTATAAATGATTAGGTAGTTTTGCCTGAGCAACTTTTCACAAATATAAAATTATTTCAGAATCATGTTGTTCTAAAAAGTTATTAAGTTAAATGATACCTTTCAGTACGTTTGGGATGCTTTCAAAGCACTAACATTAAGAAAGTCCCAACATCACTGAACGATGCAGTGTTTTACAGCAGCATATGAAATAGGCTGGTCGACACATTAAATGCTGCAGTATCAACTTTTAATTGCTTCAGTTGTTGTAATATTTAGGAACATTTGCTGTTTTTAGGACCGGTAAGCTGGTTGATGGGCTTGCTATATTGCAGTATACCACTGATAAAGTGGAATGTTTTTCTGCTGCACACAGACTTGTGTTGGAGAGCCAAACAGTGTTGAAACGGTCTGTGTTGGTAGTAGGAGTATGATACCCATGTGTTTAGATCGGCACTGTAGAAAGTGTAACTTCCAGTAATTTTGCCTTGTTGCGAAAATGAATGAAGCATGCTGAAAAAGCCTAGAAATATCAAATAGTCTGCAATTAAAGTGAATGTTGATGGTGAACGTACATGCATTTAAACCTAATGTGCACTGCCTTCATGCTGAACTCGTGTTAGCTGGAAAAAGAATGGAAGTTGACCCTGCTGTGTTTTTGGTTCCTGTTTTCAGAAGCACGAAAATGAGGAAGATGAAGCTAGTGACAACAAAGATGGAGACAGAAGAGACAAAACGGAGTCATCTTTTGTGTTTGGTCAGAATATTAAAGACAGAGCAAAGGTTTGTTGTTTTCAGCTGCTTTTACAACTGTCAGTGTGGGTGCGAGTTAAAAATATAGATTTGATAGTTTTTATTTATTTATTTTAGGAATTAGTATTATATTGCAGATGATGATTGAATTGGGTTGTATTTTATTTTATTATTATTTTAGTTTGACTTGTAATTAACTTGTTTACCCTCTTTGTAAAGTGCACTGAAATAGGGGTTGAACGACTACATAATTTTTAAACTCAACATTAACATAAAACTGAGTAGAACTCGAGTACTTGATGACATCATAGGATCTAAAGATACAAAAATAAATAAAACTGCAAAAAAGGTAATTATTTACAAAAAAAGACCAACAAAACATTGGGAGCATATAATACGCTCCTACCATTTATCATACTGCAAATAAGTCACAGGAAAAACAAAAACTATTAGTTATTATTATTATTATTATTATTAAGCTGCAAAAGTAAAAGAAACATGCGTCACATAAAAAAACAAAACTAAAAACAGTGGGGTGGTCGACCACTCCCCACCACCGCCAGCTGTGGTGCACATTAGGTTTAGTTTTAGAGATTAATATGTTTGTATTTTTTTTTTATAGGTTTAGAGATTAATATTTTTTGCTTTTAGTTTGTGAAACAAGGTCAGAGGAAGCTGGTTTTGGTTCGGTCATTGTACCCGGTGTTACACCATATTCTGTGACCTGCAACAGTGCATGCAACACCGCTTCCTACGGTCACAATATATGGTGGTCACAGAATATGGTGTAACACCGGTTCACAACGAGCTCCAAACAGTCAGGAAGTTGATTCATTTTCTGTTTCCTTACGGTAGTTGAACCGGACGATTCATCTTTAGTGAAATATTTCCAGACTATTGATGCATTTTTACCTGTTTGCCAAGACTGGGCCAGCTCCGCTCCATCTGTCTGCTTGGAGGAATCCATTTTGTAACCCGCGCCGGTGCGGATCACGTGATGCAATGACGTAACGGCGCCGTAATGACGCCACCACGAATACTCGACGTGAAAATTAAAAAACTCGATAGATGTCCTAGGAATCTATGTGTAGATTACTCGAGTAGTCTGTTAAAGCCCTACACTGAAATAACTAGTTGTGACATGGCAGAATTTAAATAAAGGTACATTCACTAGAATTGATGTCAGGGCATAAACAAAATGAAATATAAACAAAAGCAGCTACCGTGTGGGAATTTTTTGTTTGTTTTAAATAAGAGTTTTGTCGTAGCTAAAGTATTTGTGACATTTAAGCATTCCAGGTCTTTATTACTGAGAGGTTTTGAGATTGTATTAAAAAAAAAAATAAAAAAAATTTGTTTTTCTCTAGTTGGGAGAAAACAGTACAGATGAGAATTCAGCGGACGCTCAATCAGAGAGCACTAATTATTTCCTACAATACATCTCTACCCCGAGGTAATGTGAAATGTCATATGACATAATTTTAGCTGCTCAGTTTAATCTATTATCTGCTGTGCATTGACTTGTTTTTTTTTTGTTAATTTTTGTCTTTTTAGTTCAAACAATGCCACAAACAGTACAGACAGTGGAGCAAAATTTGTTTTCGGACAGAACATGTCTGAACGAGTTCTGGTAAGTTAATTCAAGTTGGAGAGTAGTTAGTGCTCTTGTATGCTGACACGGTTCTGTTGATGAGCAAAATCCACTGATGAGCGCTGATGTGTTTTCAGAGTCCCCCAAAGGGCGAGACCTTAATTGAGGAAAATAAAGACACTTCAGCTGCTTCTGCTTCAGAGCCCTCATCACAGGAAGCAACACCAGAGAAAGGTAAAAATACAGTCTTTAAAACATAATTATTGACCTTGATTAATATTAAATATAAACGAGAAGCCCGGTTGGACTTTAGAGGCAACCTCGTGAAAAATCACTATACAGTTACCTTTTGCAGCAATTACAGCTGCAAGTTACTTTGGATACATCTCTATGAGCTTGTCACATCTTGCAACTGGGATTTTTGGCCCATTCCTGAAGGCAAAACTGCACCAGCTCCTTCAAGTTAAATGGTTTTTGCTGGTGAACAAGAATCTTCAAGTTTAACCACAGATTCTTAATTGGATTAGAGTCTGGGCTTTGACTAGGCCATTCCAATACATTTTCACATTTCCTTTAAACAACTCAAGTGTTGCTTTTAGCAGGAAGCTTTGGTTCATTGTCCTGTTGGAAGGTGGACATCCATCCCAGTCTCAGATTACTGACGGACCGAAACAGGTTCTGCTCAAGAATATCCCTGTATTTAGCATGATTCTGCCACCGCCATGCTACACTGTGGGGATGGTGATCTTGGGGTGATGAGATGTGTTGGGTGGAGTTTGCATGTTCTCTCTGTGCATGTGTGGTTTTCTCTGGGTACTCTGGTTTTCTCCCACAGACCAAAAACATACATGCTTGGCTGATTGGTAACTAAATTGTTGCTGTTGTGTGAGTGAGAGAGTGAATGGTTGTTTATCTCGTTTGTCTCCATGCGTCCCTGTGATGGACTGGAGACCTGTCCAGGTTGTACCCTGCCTTTTGCACTGTGACTGCTGGATATGGTGTCCCTGACTTGTTTACCTCCTTGGTCTTCATGGTGGTGTTTGGTTAGTGGTGCCTCTAGTTTGGTGTTACAACCTGTGGGGCCTTTCAGAAACGGTGTGCATGTACTGACAGATCATGTGACACTTCGATTACACACAGCTGGACTTCATTTCAATAATCATGTGACTTCTGAAGGTAATTGGTTGCACCAGATCTTTTTAGGGGCTGAATACTTGAATACTGTTCATACTACTTGAATACTTTCACAAGCCACTGTAGATACAGCAGAAAGGATTTGTCTGAGTGTGATGAGCAGTCATTTCAGTTTTTAGACTCAAGCTCAAGTGACCTCTGCAAAAAAAATCACAACAAACTGTTTAGTTTCCACGTTAACACATGGACTGCAGGTGTGGCTCTGTGATTTTCTCTGAGTCCTCGATTCTAATTTAGCAGTGAAAACAAGCGCAAACTCTCAAACCGGTGTTTACCTTGTGTTTTGTCCCAGCAGTGAACAATGTGTCAGAGTCTTTGGCAGAATCTGCAGCAGCGTACACCAAAGCAACAGCCAAGAAGTGCATCTTAGAGAAAGTCGATGTGAAGACTGGAGAGGAGTCAGAAAGCAACGTGTTACAGGTATTAACAAGGCAGGCCCTCTGGATTAGTCACATGTGAAACTAACGTGACAAAAAGTGATGCAGATTTTGTTTTGGCCTGTAACTGCAGATGCAGTGCAAGTTGTACGTTTTTGAGAAGACAGCGCAGTCGTGGATAGAAAGAGGCAGAGGTTTGCTCAGACTCAATGACATGGCTTCGACAGAAGATGGCACGCTACATTCTCGTCTAGGTAAATCTTCACGACCTTCAATGGAGTGTGGAAGAAAAAGAACCATTTTGCAAACTGTTTTGAGTTTCTAAGATTCACTGAGCAGTGCGTTATTTGTAAATAATAATAATTCTGCTTATAATAAAGACAATGTCAAACATTTTTTCTTATTATTGCCATACCTTACTTTTGACACAAGATGGAGCCAAATCACACGATGATTTCATTAAACAGACAAGACAGCCCAGTTTCTTTATGAGAACTAGTTTTCTGCTTCAAAAAAACTAGTTCTTATAAGCAGAACAGAAAATCAGAAACTGATTTTATCTTGTAAGAAAAGTGAACACACTTCAAAAGTTCTTGCCTCATTATGTAAAAAAAAAGAAGCAATTGTGGTTTGTCAAACTTTTGACTTTATACAATTCAATAATGCGTTTTGCATTTACATTTACAATATGACATTTTCAAATTACACCTTAAAAATAATTAGGTTTGTTTCACAGTTACTGTGTTTGCATTTCTTAAGTGTCAGCACTAAATTTAGAAAAAAATCATTCAACCTTTATTTATACAGGTTAATCCCATAATAAAGTGCAAAATAAACTGCATGTGGCTTCTTTTGTCTGTGGTTTAATATTGTTTTGTGTTTTTGTGTGGTCGCATGTTTTCAGTGATGAGGACTCAGGGCAGCCTGCGGTTGATCCTCAACACTAAACTTTGGCCTCAGATGCAGGTGGACAAGGCCAGTGAGAAGAGTGTGAGAATCACTGCCATGGACACAGAGGACCAGGGGGTCAAGGTCTTCTTAATATCAGTACGTATAACACAATATATCACTAAGTTTATGTAGTCTTTATTTTTAGGATTCAAAGATTTTCAATTATTATTTTCCTTTGTAAAATTATTTTTTATAACTATTAAATGGCACCTCCAGATTATAAAAATATCTGACATTGTCTTTAATGTTAAAAAAAAATAAAAAAAATCCTATGAGCAGCAAATGTGCAACTAAATACACATAAAAGTGTAGTGTGACTGTGTGTAATAATGAAGTGGCTGAGCTGTTTACATTTTGCTCCTTTAGGGTAGCTCTAAAGACGTAGGTCAACTGGCTGCAGCGTTACATCATCGTATCTTAGCTCTAAAGAGCAGAGCAGAGCAGGAAACAGAGCCCCCAGCAACAAATATCCCCGCAGCAGAGGTACCGCAGTCCAACGAGGATGACAGTGATGAGGAAGATAAAGACTCTGCCTCCGCTGCGGCTTCTACTCCTGCTACAAGTCAGTGATTTTTCTTTCTTCTTTGTGACTGCACATTTACATTTTTCATGAGCCCATGGTTGATATGTTTGGTAAGGGTTCCTCCCAGCCACATCAGCCAGCGTTTATTATATTATTGCAGCAGGATTTGTTTTATTTATTTGCAAAAGCATTCCTGACTTTCACCACGTGTGGATGTGTACATTTAGCAGACAAAACAAATGAGTCGTGTCAACGGGTTGCTGCTGGAGCTGATGGCATCATTTTATTTTACTGAGTTTCTCCCAGTGGATTACGGTCCACCTGCGACAGGCTGACGTTGAACCCAAATGTCTGATAGTCGGACATAAATTTTAGTTTCACATACAGACGTCCCTTGTTACTTTGTGGTTCATTTTTCACGGACTCACTCTATCATGGTTTTTCAAAGTAAGATTGGACATGACACACAATGGCTGATTGATGGCTGTGCCACACGATCGGCATGGATTTTTTATTT
Source organism: Nematolebias whitei (assembly GCF_014905685.2). Lineage (NCBI taxonomy): Eukaryota > Metazoa > Chordata > Actinopteri > Cyprinodontiformes > Rivulidae > Nematolebias > Nematolebias whitei. The sequence continues at coordinate 41,369,047 of NC_056506.1, forward strand.
AAAATAAATTATTTAAATGTTTTAGAACCTGTGTGCAGCCCACAGCTGTGGGAGGATCGAATATAAGCAGCTGACGCTCTGCACGGAGATCAGCTGATCTCCGTGCAGAGCGGAGAAGTGGGCGTGGCCGAGAGTGCAGCCGGAGGCAGAGAGCTGAAATCATGACATTCTGTGGAACGTTTAGAGTTTAGAAACATTGTTTAGAATATTGCAAGAGTGTGGGAAGGGTTTAAAACGCCTTAATATATATAAATACTAAAATCAACAACTACCTACTACTTGTACTACTATTCCTACTTTGCGTTTTTTTTCCTTATCGTGGGGCTTCAGGGTACTGATCCCCCAACGTAACCGAGAGACTGCTGTATATTCAGCCAGCCAAAGTCTGGACACAAAGGTGCAGGCGTATAAAACTGCTTTTGCAAGGTAAAAGGATTGAGTTGGTTGATTGATTTACTCAAATGCAAGAGGTTTTAACTAAGTTTAAAAAAAAACAACAATGCATTATCAGGTTGAAAGTCTTTGGTTTGCGTTTCTTTGGTTGCACGTAAAAAAAAAAAACTTATCAAGAATGCATATTTACCATTTTATGCTGCTTTTTATCTCTATTTCATAATTAATATTTAGGAAAATAATGTCAAGACTAAATATTATTTGGTATTTGACAGCCAGCCTTGCCAGTGTTTATAACCTACAATAACAAGGTGTAAATGGGTGGATGATGATTTGTTTTACCCACTACAGCTGACTGTGAGATAAGCTACGTGTTTAATTGTATGTTATTCGTGTGTCGCCTGAATCGTATGTGGAGGTGCGTTTTAATACTCGATGTAAACTGACATGCTCTCTTTGGTCACGTTTTACCACCAGTAGATCGCTCTGTCCCTCTCTTCATGTAGCGTTAGATTTGTCATAGTGAGACTTCTCAACTACAACACGGTGATTAACTCGCTGCCCCGCTGTTCCTGCAGGTAATTCAGAGGGAGGTGAGAACCAAGCAGCAGGAAGCACATAGCGTCACTCTTGGACAGCCTGCCAAGATGCCACTGTTGAGGTATTTTGCTGTAGGCATCTCCATGGACATCCCTTTGACCAATATGGGTCCTCCAGACCAGTACTTTTGGATATTAGAAGTCTAGCTCCAGGAAATAACCCCTCTGTGCCGGAGTGTCCCGCCCAATTTGTGCAGTTCATCTTCTCTGCATTCAGCGTAATATCTGGAGTCGATTCTTCCCTCTCCCGTTTTGTGTTTTTATTTTTGTTTTTCAATTTTATTTTTTTCTTTTCCTGATAGCAAAAATAAAGACTTCAAAGCTTTGGTTTGGGACTTTTCTGCTCATCATATTGATGAGTGTAAGGGTGTTTTCCTCTACATTTTAAGTATGGCACATGTTAAGACTGCAGTTTCTACTTTGGGACCTTTATACTCACTCTACAGCTGCACCTCTGGACTCCACGCACCAGAGGAGCTTCATTCAGTGTGTTTGACATGTCATTTGGTTGGTTGGTCAACATCTGGACCAGCCTTCTTCCTAACCCCTCTCCCAACCAGTCTGTGCGTTAGGTTTTGGCAAATGTAATTTATTTTGGGTAGTGATTTCCATGAGACATCTCAACTCATACGTGCTGTTTGTAATGGCTAGCCAAGATCACTCAAGTTGTCATTACTAGCAGTTTCTTATATTTCCTATTGACCTATACATTATAGTGAATAAAAGACTCAAACAATGCAGTTTCCACTAATGTGATTTAATTAAGTGAGGACAAAAGGGCAGTAGGACTCACAATGTTTATCTAAATTAACAGTATGTTAAACATTCACCTTTTCTTTTGTTTTTATTTTTAGTTGTTTTTCCAAATTGAGGAAGCAAAACTCATCAGTCTACATTCTGCATGTATTTTTTTTTATTGTTGTCAACATCCCGAGAGTTTATTGTGTTGATACATATTTTTATGTTGAAAATTATATAAACTTTTTATTCATTTGGAAACATGTTGGAGTGAAAACTTCATGTGTGTGTAAAAACAAACAAAAAAAAAATCGAGTGATAACTGTGATCCTCTTTTGAATTTCATGTACATTTGAATATATCATTTAGTTGCGCACCATGTTTTCTCATCTCCACCTGCCCCCTTTAAAAAAAATAAACCATTTTGGACTGATTGTCATTTATTTTTTTAACTTTGAGGTTTTTCTATTTAAAGCTAAAGTCTCGCCGTAGTAAAGCATCAGTTTTATACATTGACATTATCTAGAAGCTGTATTAAAAGAACAGAATTCAACCTTGGATATAAGTTAATACATGGACCGAGGGTGGGGGGGTTCATCTGTTTGGTATTCATGCGCTGGTTCTGGCCCACAGGTTGATGTACGTTCTGCTCTGACTGCGCTGAGCAGGAGTCCGACTAAATCTTGCTTCTATACAGTATTCATCAGGCACAAGGTCATGAATATTTGATGCGTGTACCTATCAGCCAGCTTATCACATACATCTAAACAAGAAACAAAACTGCCGCTGCTGCCAGTGTCTGCCCTATCAGCTGTTCTGCTGCGACTGGGCAGGAAAGCGTTCACCTTTAAATCACTGACTGAGGGGAAAAACATATTCTGACCGTACTTGTGTGTAAACTTGTCTGCATAATGTGTTTTTCAGTCGGGTTAACACTTTCAGGCCAGCTGGGATTATGCATTAAGTCACACAGGACTTTATTTTTTGTGTAAAAGCATAATCTTTGCAAGGGCTTGCAAAAAGATTCTCCCATCTCTGCAGCAACAAAGGGTTTGAAAGAAACGTGCTGTAAAACTTCCAAGTTCAAGTCAACTTTATTGTTTCCAGCACGTACATGAGGTGGAACGAAATGATGTAGAGTCCCAGTTACTACAAAACAGCAAAATATAAAGTATAAAAAGAATAGTAAATAAGGATACACTGAGATATATACGCTGAACAGATACAAAACTATGCTAAAATATCTACGATAAATGCTAAACGCTAATAATGTAAAACAATACGACATGACCCCACTCACCCAGCACACGTTTTGCCCCGCTCCCCTCATGCAGGAGGTTGAGGAGCATCAAGTGTAGAACCACTAGACTGAGGAACAGCTTCTACCCTGACACTGTTGGATTCATGAATCTCTAATCAGGATTATCACTGGGGGGGAAAAAAATCACTAATGCCACTTGATTGTTATGTGCATCTGACTATCCATGCTGGTGATCTCATGCTGCTGATTTATTTCATTTTCATTCGTACTCATCTGCTCACACAGACTCATGTTTGTGCTGCTGTTTGGTGTATTGTTTTTGTACTACTAGTGCTTAGTGTATTAGTTTAGTGTATTTTATATCTTAGCTCTTATGAGTTTTTCTTTTACATTTTATACTTTTGCTGGATGTAACTGGGACCCTGTGTACACAATTTCGTTCCACCACATGTACCACATGTGGTGCGAATGACAATAAAGAAACCTTGACCTTGTCACATCAGCATTTGAACATGAGTCTATGGTGAGCAGATGGGTATGAATGAATACAGCAGCATGAGATCAGCAGCATGGATAATCAGCAGCACAGATGAGCCACACATCAACAAACACAGCGATTTTTCTTTTTTCTAAGTCATTTTCTTGCAAATCTTTTGAGTTTATAGATTTTTTATAGGGATGCACAATATTGGATTTTTGCCGATATGTTAAAACTTATTTTGTCCGATACCAATACAGATATTTTTTCCCCTAAACCTACTTACAGAGACTACACAGCTTTCTCTGCTCTGGAATTAAAATACATTATTCTGCATGATCTTTGTCAGTTTGGCCTGATACCATATTTACATGGCAAAAAGGGGCTGAAAATGATGCAACACTTCAACTTGGATTATGTTTAATGTCAAATTTATTCACGACATTTACTCTAAAACTCTATGACGACACGCGAACAGTGCACATTTGTAAATTGTCACAAATCTAAAAACTTGTTCACAAGTGACAAGCGTATAAGTAGTAGTAGTAGTGCATTAATAGATATACTTGACAGTTTCTTATAAAAAAAAAAAAAACCCGGAAGCCTTTTATTTATATATATATATATATTTTTTTTTTATGGAATGGCCGATGTCCGATATTTAACTTTATCGCTAATATCGGCCGATACCTTGCCGATAATATCGTGCATCCTTAATCTTTTGAACAGCTGATGGAAGGCTAAGATCAGCTTTTACACGAGTTTATCAAGAACAACGGGTGCAAAACGTGATTTACTTCCATTTTAAAGCTGTTTTGAGTTTTTGAACATCTGGTGTTGGAAAGTCAGAATTGTGGATTCGATTCAAATTTGCAGTCAGGAAACGCTCAGATCTGAAACGACTATTTTAAAATGCAGATGATGCAAGATGCGAACGGGTTTCGTTGCCTTTGCTTGTTTGTATCCTCCTCGTGTTGCTGAGACGGGAACCTTTTCCCAGGATGCTCTCGGCGTCGCTGTCGACTGTACGGCAAGGTTAGAGCTGACTGACAGACCATCACTCATGTTTGGTGTTAGTCTGACTCATTGTCAGGATGAAGAATGGGACGACTGATGACACAAAATGCAAAACGGGGGCAGGGATTTATTATTAGCCACTCTAATGCAAATTTAGGATCTGATTTGTCCTTGATGGAGAAATGAACACGTCCAGTTTCCACCTCACATTTAGAAACGCTGCTGCTTTTCTGCTGCTGACCAAATTCATGCTCCAGCCCGTTAAAACGAGGCGAATTAGTCACCACTGTGTCTGTCACCTGCTCGTTTGTCTTTTACTGTTCTTTGAAGAATTTAAAATCTTGGAAATGGCTTTGTTTATTGCGTGCCTTTATCCCATTTGACAGTGTCACCATGAGAATTACAGGAAAACCATTTTCCTGCATCCACTTAGTGAATGCCGTCTAATGTTTTATCTAAACAACAGTCCAAAACCGCAAGATATTCAGTTTACTGTAACAAAAGCAAAGTAAATCACACAAACCCAAATACACGCATGAAACCCGAGCAAGCTTTGGACGTTTGTCCTCCACTCGATCCTTTTACTGTAAAAGTCTCGACACAGGGAGCTTTAAACCACGCTGCCCTCAGTTTTAACTCTTTCCATGGCTGCTTTCTGTCAGCGTAATAATAGTTTAGTTTAAAACCTTGGCTTTACATTCTCCTCTGAATTATGGCCAGACTTTGAACAAATAGATTTACTGTGCTGTTGCGTTCATCTCATCTGCAGATATTTATAAAAATCTTTAGATTTTTTTTTTCTTTTTACGCCCGTCATAATACAACATATTATGTTCTTGTCCAGGCCATAAGTTCTGATCTGCTCAAGATAATTTAATGAAACTTGACAGACATTTGTTCTGCCACTAGAGGGCGTGTCGCATTTAGTTGAAAATTAAGTAAAAGTTTATTGTATTGTCATTCACATCACATGAGGTAAACACAAATGTTAAGCATTCTGGCATATCAACAACAGCCCGATTATGAGTGTGTGTGAGCAGATGGGTATGAATGAATACAGTAGCATGAGATAATCAGCAGCATGGTATCAGCAGCATGGATAATCAGCAGCACAGATAGGTCACATATCACCAATTAAAGTGAGTTTTTTTTTAGTGATTATCCTGGTTACGGATTTATGAGTCTTTATAGCTTCAGATAATAATAATAATTATTATTATTAGTTAATTTGACAGGGACAATGCACACAAATATAAAACAGAACAAGCTGTGACTGATGCGTTGCACAAAGAGTATATATAATTTGCGGTCGGGCATTTCATAAAATACATAAAATGTATAAATCAAAATAAAATACAGTAAGAATACCTACGTATTCCTCCCTACATAATCATGTAATCAACCTTACAACCTCCAAATTCATATAATAAAAATTATACATTAAAATCCGAACAATTAAAAAAATGTAGGTACAATAAAAATGCAAAACCTTTTCATCTCTACAAACTCCAAAATAATCTTGCAACCCCCAAATTTATATAAATATCCTTGCACATCTTCAATACCTCCCCATCCTCACACATTCAGCTAACATACTAAAAGTTGTGAATATAATACTAACTCAAATACATACACTCCCACAAAGACGTTCTCACCCATAAAATCTGAGTATTAAAAATGATCACATCGTTGATTTTCTTTTAGCCAAGATTTATTCATGTAAACAAACTTTTTTTTAGTTCAGACGTAGCTTTTACATGTGGGGGCAATAAGTTCCATCCCAGCTTTAAGGTCAAGGTCACAAATCAAGATCAACGGTTCTACAAGGTCTTTGCTCATCGGTTCCATTGCTTTAGATCCTTGTATAATAATTTGTCGACGGGCGTATAATGTGCCATATTCTTATTTTTATAGTATTTGAACTTGTTAGTTTTTCTCGAGTGAAAAATATTTGTAAAGGTTCCTAACATAAGCAGATGTGTTCACTGATGTAGATTTAAATTTGAAGGTTATCTGTTCTACTGGAAGCAAACTGAATTCTACATCTGTTTCTAAAGATATACGCAGCGTCTCTTGGGACATTTTCTGTTTTTACATGATAAATATCCACTGGGGAGCCTCTGGTAAAGGCATATGTAACATTCAAGGCATTTATTTTAGACTATATATCAAACAGCAGGGTCACAATGAGTGCTTATCAGCAGTTCTTTTGTATTTACCCTGACTCCACTTCCATTTTAAAGAGCATACATTTGCACCAGTGCAGGGGCTGCAGGTTTGAGTCCAGGTTGTGTCAAGAAGGGCATCTGGTGTGAAACAGTTGCCAGATGTTTGAAGTCGCTTGCTGTGGCGACTCCAGCAGAACGGAGCAGCTGAAAGAACCAGCAAGCATGTTGAGGTTGTTGTAATTTTATATCTTTAAAACATCGTTGTGCTCCAAAGAATATTTGGCATTGAAGGAATCACATGTCACTCGCCGCCTTTCTTACTCTAAGATCATTCTACTTTGTACAAACCGGATTCCAAAAAAGTTGGGACACTAAATAAATTGTGAATAAAAACTGAATGCAATGATGTGGAGATGGAAAATATCAATATTTTATTTGTAATATAACATAGATGACAGATCAAAAGTTTAATCTGAGTAAATGTAACATTTTAAAGGAAAAATATGTTGATTCAAAATTTCA